>NW_026125506.1:3690000-4412500 GCF_943737965.1 Phodopus roborovskii | reverse complement strand
GTGTCTTTTACTGTCACTTAGGCAAATCTATTAGAAGTCCCTTATTGTCTCTACCACATCAGAGACAAAAAAGTAGCACACCAGTTGCCAAGACTGTGTCACTGAGACTGTTACCATGACAACATATTTTTTTTTTTAACAAATGTCTCAGGAAAAAAAAAAAAAAAAAAACCCCAAAGCGATTCTGTTAATTCCATCCAGCTGTGAAGGTGGAGGATGGCATTAACAATGTCTCTGATGTGTTGAAGGACAAGTCTGAGTGAGTGACCAAGAACGAGCATCAGGGATCCCGTGAGATGCCAGGACCACTGAAAAGCACAGAGCAACATAAAGGCTGTGTGTCAGCAGTGAGACAGGAGCCCTGTCCCAACTCCCAGGGAGGGAGGGGAGGGAGGGTCTCATCTACAGGGTCAGCCAAGTGGCCAGGAGAGAGAACAAGGCGCTCGCTCACAAGCCTCAAATGCAGCGGGGCGTGGGGAGACGGCCTTCACTCTGCCATTCCCTCAGACAGAGGGCTGACACTGGGCGCCGCCTTTAGAGGTGGGGCCTTTGAGAATAAGCTACTGTCAGGGCGTGAAGACTAGGAGCAGTCACATCACAAAGCCTGGCTTTAGCCACACTGAGTTAGCTGGTGTAAGCAGGTGGTCCTGCCCCTGTGCTGAGGAGCTGGTGGCTCTCAGTGCAGCCCTGGGCTCTGCAGCCTCTCCTTCCCACAGGACAGTCTGTGCTGTGAGACTCAAAGGGCCCAGCTCGGTCCTCCAAACACTAGAGGGACTGCTCTGGGGGACTGCTCTGGGGGACTGCTCTGGGGGACTGCTCTGGGGGACTGCTCTGGGGGACTGCTCTCGGGGACTGCTCTCGGGGACTGCTCTCGGGGACTGCTCTCGGGGACTGCTCTTGACTGGAACAAAGTGGGGAGACTCCAGGCTCTCAACCTCCCTAATGCTGACTCTTTAATACAGTTCCTCATGATGTGATGACCCCAACCATATAATTATTTTCGCTGCTACTTCACAACGGTAATTCTGTTACTGTTATGAATCATGGTGTAAATGTCATATTTGTGGGTTACCTGCTATGTGACCCTCTGTGATGGGGTTGAGAACCGCTGATCTAAATGTAGGTGGTTTAGATGTCTACAGAATATCCCAACAGTTGTGAAATACAGTCTTCTCAGTGGCCTATTTAATCCCATGAGTCTTCTCAGGTCATATGGACACAGAACTAGAGGTGAGTAAGCACAAAGTCTACAGAGCCTGTGTCCTGCTTTGAATACAGGCTGCCCCGTAGGGTGGCTGTTTCCCAAGGTGGTGAAGCCGGAGGAGGTGGTGGCACAGTGAGGGACGGCTCCCTGACCCTGGGGGGAAGAGAAGTAGCAGCCGCGCACAGCTGCCCCGCTGGGACGGGCATCAGCGTCACCCTGTCCTCTCCTGGGTGCAGCTGTGGGCATTTTGTTTCCAGAAGACACAAGAAGGCAGCTATGGTCACTGAGGGCCGAAACCCACAGGCCAGGCCTACCTCGGGAAGACCAATTTTCCAGGCAAAGACAAGCGAGGCACGTCACGGCCGACACTGGGTCCCAGGTGGAGTTTCCGGGACAGAACGTCTAGGGGATTGTCAGCTGGTTGTGTGGCTACTTTCACCATGACATTGCTGTTGAAGATGTAGGCTGAGAAAAACACCTGCCAACATGAGCAGACCACTGTGACTAAAGGGGAAGCCATGAGTTAGCCAGCAGCTCCTCCTTGTCCTCACCGCTCAGACCCTTCCCCTCCTGTGCGGGCCTGCAGGCTGTGTCTTTCCACGCCCAGACACTGCCTTTCCAGTCACCTGCTGTATCACAGACAAATGCCTGTACGTGGCCAACCCCAGCAGCCCCAGAGCAGCAGGGCTCACTAGGGTGGTGGGCACGCCAGGGTCAGGGTATGTGGCTCCAGTTAAAGGCACAGGGGAGCAGGGCTCCTACGGAAGCGGACAGACAGACACTCACCCAGAAGACATCGTAGATGAGCAGCCCTGAGAGGAGCAGGCACGACACCTTGAGGCTCGGCAGGCGGACAAAGGCGATCATGGCGACACACAGGCCCATGGCCAGAGCTGGGGGAGGGGAGGATGGGGCTCAGTCTGTAGAGCTCTTGAGCTCTCATTTCAGACAACTGTTTGTACTGCAGCCACCTGTGGCTCACACCTCTAATCCCAGCACTCAGCACGGCAGAGGCAGGCAGATGTCTGAATTTAAGGCCAGTCTGAGCTACAGAGTGAGACCCTCTCTCCCCCCCCCCAAAAAAAAGGGGAGGGGCCAGCTTATTCCAGTCATGTCCCTTACTTCATTGAGACACCATTCCAGCAATCAGTCCTCTGTTGCATTTCCTTCATTAACCCATCAATGCAGCATCTGCAACATCTTGCTCTTAAATGTTTGCCAATAACCCTCCTTCTAGCTGCCCTCCTACAATTTCTCTGACCTAATTTACACAAAAGTTAGTTTCTTAAATCATGTTTAAGCAAAATATTAGTCACAGCAGTCAAAAATGAGTAAAAACCCAACTATGACAACCGGGAGGCCCCCAGAGTGCCCGCCTGTGTGCCACCACACACCTCATGGGGCATCCGCACACATCCAGCGTTTTTATACGCATCAAGTTTCTTTCTGCTCTCACAGAACAGTGAGTGTTTGGAGTTGGGAGCATGACATAATCTCCAACAGTTTCTGATCTTGCCCGAACACCATCTGTCATTTTTAGAGTGTTTCTGTGAAACAGCATTGTTGGCCCTGGTGGTAATAAACTCAAGATGCTGGTCAACCCTGAAAGCACTCGGGATGTATACTTTGGTAAAGTAAGTACCGCATCTCACTAGTATGCATGTTTAATAGTGGAGGGGGTGTAATAATGGGAAACACCCTGAGATCACCGCATCCCTTACTCATGAGCACTAAAACGCACTTTGTCTTTAGTACACTTTTTTCGGGGGTGGGGGGGTGTTTCAGAAACAGGGTTTCTCTTTGGAGGGTGGCCTTGAACTCACAGAGATCCGCCTGCCTCTGCCTCCTGAGTGCTGAGATTAAAGGCGTGCGCCACCACCGCTCCGCTTTTAGTAGGCATCTTGTGCATAACAGAAAATTACTATTTTGGGGGGATGAATGTCATAGCGTGCAGATGCCTGCAGAACCAGAAGGGTGGGACCCTTTGGAAGTGTCGTTACAGGATGTGTGAGCCACCCATGTGTGTGCTGACAACTGCACTCAGGTCCCTGGAACAGTCTTCAAAAGGAAGGTTATGGCTGGTGACCTTAAGGACATCTTGCCAACTGAAGACATCAGATGCAGCCTGGGAAAGCTGACTGGCAAATGCCAGGGCTTGGCAGGGAGGGGCGGCTGCTGGGGAGGCTGAGGAAAGCAGGAGCAGGACTGTATCTGTGCGGGCTAATCTACAGCAGGGCACATCCTCACCGGCAGCTCCCTTCTGCTCAATGAATTTTACATGACCCGGGATAGCAGGCATATAAAACGGCTACATGAGGCACACATTCACCAACAATGAATGCTAAACTTAAACAATTCTTTGGTTTACATATAATGTTACCATTAGAAACAAGAAATCTGCATACTAATACAGTCTGTGCCTGACAATGTTTTACAAAACAAATCTTGGCTATATGACACTGTCTACAAAGATGCCTTCAATATTTCCTAGAGTTGATCGCTGTCTTGATCACCGTCCATGCCAAGAATGCTGCTTTGCATAAATATGCAATACAACATACTAGACATATGCTTAGCACCACTTTAGAAATTGTTGGAAACTCTGTCCTAATTCCAAGCCAGAACTTGTTCATTTATTAGTTTTTGAGAGGGTCTTACTGTATGGCCCCGACTCCTACCTAGAACTTGCTTTGTAGACCAGTTGACCTTGAACTCCTAGAAATCCTCCTGCCTCCTCAGTCCTGGGATTAAAAGAATGTGCTGCCTGGTCTAGAGAAGGAGCTCCAGTATAGGCAGGGCCACACATAAAAACCTTGTCTTGGAAAAAAAACAAAGCATGTGCCACTCTGCCTGGGTCAAACAGAAAGTGTAAAACACAGTATTTTAACACAACACAACACTATGATAATGCAATATTCACATGCTGAGAAATGACAGCAGGAAAAGATCTATTATACCTTCATGTTTCTGTGATGGAGAAGACTTTGTATTACAGCAGAAACACTTCCATCATAACACAGATGGCATTATGAGCAAAGTGTTTTAAGGCAGGGGTTGCTGTGTCTGCAGGACCAAGAATTTGGTGAAGGCACATGATGCTACATACAACATGTGTGCACACTGTCAGAACACCATGCATTCACGGTGTCTGATTCTGCATTAACCTCTGGTCAGTAATCTCCTTTTTTTTCTTTGCAATTCACATGGGTTCCCGCACTTGAACCATGGCCTGTGAAGTCACGCTGGTATAATCACAACCTGCCATGTTACTCACCATCCATTAGAAGCCAGTGGCCAGTGAGAACCCAGATGAGGACGAGCATGACAGACAGGGAGAAGGACAGTAACTCAGCAGCAGTGAAGCGCCCACAGCAACCAAAGGAAATCCTGAAACACACAATGTATGGACTGAGGGGCGCTCTGCGCTCAATAACCAAAAGCTCCCATCATTCTTCATGACCAGAGCTCAGGATGGCTGGCCAGAACTGTAGGAAACGTGTAAAAAATTATCTGGGAAACTGAAAGACCCCCAAGCCTTGTTGGAGCCATCTAAGAAAATTATTCTTTAGCTCTTATTTGGTAATACATTTACTTCAGTTTTAAAATTTACATTTTATTTATTACTACTATTGTGTGTGAAGGTCAGGTGATAACTTTGTGGAACCTGCCTGCCTGTCTTTGCATCACAGGTTCTAAGGGTCAAGCTTAAGCCACCAGGCTAGCTCAACAGGCACTTTTACCCACTGGTCTGAAAGTTTGTTTTTTATGCTAAATTATCAACATAGGTCTCTAAACATTTGATGTAACACTAGTCTCTAGGAGAGCTGAACATAGGGAAATCCTTGAAGAGAAAATAAAATGGAGAGAAGGAACAGATTCCATTCATTTAGCAATGATAAAATATTTGTAAGATGGGAAAATCTACTTGGTCACCACTAATTTCTAAAAGACCAGCTAAAAAAACTGATTAGTGTCGACACCATCTCCACCAGCATGCCCCTTGGTCTCCGTGGAGCAGTGGCTCCCGGAGGCGGGGGTGGGTGCAGACGGCGCACCGAGCAGGGTTCTGAATTCACTGCTACCCACAAACTTCATGTCCTTCCTAATCTGGCTAAGCAGGAAGCAGATCACACAGACTCCCACTTCTGAAGATTTGTCTGTATTTCCTCTGCCATGAAAAGGTACAAAGGGGCCCTTATCTTCCAGTTTTAACAAGTGTGGCCAGACATCTAAACCCCCAATCTCTGGCTGGCCGTCCGTCCATCCGTCCATCTGTATTCCAGCCAATTCCCATCAGTCACTCTTATAACCTAGAGGAAAGTCCTAAGAACTTACTTGTTCTGAGGTGAGCAGGGTCTTGTTAAATACTGGCACATCGGGAGAAGAAGAAAAGCAAAAGCTATTGTTGCAAGAACTAGGGAAGGAAATACGTTTTATTAAAAACTTTTTCTTTACTAATCATAAGAAAAATAAATAACTCATGTAAAAGTTTTCCAACATACCTTTTTTGACAAGTGAGAAAATTACTACCTAAAGACTTTTTTTTTTTTTTTTTTTTTTTTAAGATAGGGTTTCTCTGTAGCTTTGTAGACCAGGCTGGCCTCAAACTCAGACCGCCTGCCTCTGCCTCCGACTGCTGGGAGTAAAGGTGTGCCACTGCATGGCTCTAAGACTTTCTTACTGTCTTAATCCAGTAGGGAAGAGCAAGCAGCAGGCAGAGCTGGGCACCTAAAGTATTCCAACTGGCTAATTTTTCCTGTACTCCCATCATTACTTAGCTTGAGGCCTTGCAGGAAAGCTGGCCGTTCTTTTATTAGCTGTCAATACTTCTATTGGCAGTCACGTTACTGGAGGACGCAATGGCCTATGCCTACCAAGACCTTTGGGTTATAAATGATATTGATGCTCGAGTTTTCCAATTCCTGCCTTTCTTTCAGACTGACGAAGATACAATTTGCAAGGCATGACAGACACATCATAATATCTGAACAATGATTAAAACTAATTTTCCCCTTTTCGTATATATGAAGCTAATTTACCTGCTGTACATATTGTGAAAACGACTTGAACTGAGTCAAAGAAGAAGAACATTACAAGGAGAGAGACAGATGCTCCAATGGGCAGGAACAGGGCCTGGGTGGAATCGATTGTTTGGATACCTGAACGAGAGAAAACACAACTCTTACCACTTATTTCTTAACAGGCAAGATGGCCACATACTACCCGCCCCTCATAATTTACTGCACACCTGAGTCTAAACAATGACCTGACATCACCCCTCAGGCATACAGAAGAGCTCAGATTTTTTTTTTTTTTTGGCCTGGCACTAGTGAATTTTAGTTTTGTCTGGGGTTTGTGGGGAGTATTGTCACAAATATGTGTGCATGTTTAAACAGGTACAATTATATGTATTATCAGTAATTTTGGTAAATATAATTCCTTGAGGCATTATTAAGCCACACTTTCTTTCCTTATTAACTGCCAGTTAAGCTCAGATACTTTACATTCCATTTATGTAGTTTTCACAGCATAAGGATTTTTAAGAACTTAACTGGAAAGTAACAGAGCATCAAAGAAACACCTCAGTATGTGGCCAGAATTCATTCTACCCAAGAGGGTATAAACAAATATTTAAAATTTATTGCATATACAGTGTTCTGCCTGCATGTACATCTGTAGGCCAGAAGAGGGCGCCAGACCTCATTATGGATGGTTGTGAACCACCATGTGGGTGCTGGGAATTGAACCCAGGTCCTCTGCAAGAGCAGCCAGTGCTCTTAAGTGCTGAGCTATCTCTCCAGCCTCATTCAGTGTTCATAATTCTTGGCTGTCCATTGGAATCACCTAAAGAGATTTTCATTACTTAAAATTATAATTACTTACTTATTTATTTTGTGTTTGTGTGTGGGTGTGCCATGGCTTGAACTCAATGCATGAGGCTTGGAAATAGCAAATCTTCTCTTTACCTGGTTGAGCCCCCTGCTGGCTCTGAAGAGATGTTTAAACATTAAGATGCTTAGATAATTACAATGAAGTCTCTAGGGGTTAGCTCTAGCTAAAAATCTACACAGAAAAGTTTTATTTTGTACCTGGAGTTGGGGACTATGACTGACGAGGGAGTGGCAAAATCCGATGGTGAATGAAAGGGGGAAACCCCCGTGTGTTCTGTACGCCATCGCCTTAATTAATCCCACTGAGGTGCCATATCAAACACTGTCACACATCTATTATAATGGGTTATTTAAAGTAAAACTGTGTTAAGGCTACAAGGAGGAAAGGTAGACAGACACAAAGGGCTGGAAATGACACTCTAACATCTAGCAACACGACTTGAGGTCTGGGTGACCTCTCAGGGTTAAGAGGACATCCCCTTGCAAAGGGCCGAGTTCACTTCCCAATGCCCTGACCTTGCAGCTCACAACTGCCTCTGTTGACAGCCCCCTGGGAGTCTGGCACCCTCTTCTGGCCTCTATGATTACCTGCACTCCTGTGCCCATACCCTCCACACAAATGTGGCTGTCGAGAGAGTGAACTGTTGGGCAAAGACACAGGTGCCAAGCCCGATGTCCTGAATTCCACCCCCAGGGCCTGTGTGATTCGGCCCCCACCCCCACCCCGGGCAAAAAGAAAGCATCACCTTTTCAGAAGAACAAACAAACAAACAAACAGAAATAGGCTATAACCCCGATGCCTGAGGAATGTGGGCAGGGAGACTATAGCTCAAGGAAAGCTTGTCTTAAAGATGAGAAACAAAAAAACTCGTCTCTATGCATTTAAATTTGCCTATCCCAAGAATTACCCAGTTTTAGGGGAAATAATCCTGAAATACTCCCTCAAACAAAGGCACTTCTTAGTGGTTAGGTGATGGCCAAGTGTTACGGGTAACTTCACTTGGGAACAGTGACCAAGGGGGATGACAATCAGGTACGACCCAGGAAGTGTCCTGCTGGAGGACAGTCTACCCTCAGCATGCCACACAGGAGCCAAAGCTCTGTGACACCTTCAAAGAATTAAAGAACAGAACAGTAACAACTGTCTTGAACATAAATGACTTTGCTACTAGGTAACAAACAAAACCCCTTTTAAACCACAAACCTACACCAGGTTCACACTCTCTCCTCTCCTGTAAAACAAAGCATGCTGTGGTCTACAGACAAATGCAATCGGCTGTTTGTCAAGTGTGCTGCCTGCTGAAGACCCCAGTGAGCTGAGGCAAGCATATCATATCAGAACAACATCATCCGTGGCTAAACAGTGACTCTGAGGGAACCCCGACTTACACAAGAGTCAGATGCCTGTTAGAAGGAAGGCACACATTGACAAGCATCTGAGGGTGCTGGAGTGCACTGAATTTCTCTTTGAAAACAGATTCTAAACCAAGAGCTGTCAATGGGCAAGTACAGCTCTTTCAGTGCCGCCAGAGTATGGTCCTTTCTGTAGGGGAGGGGCTAGCCAATGAGACGCTTTGCCAAATTCTCATAATTTAAAAGCAAAACGAAACAGAGCAAGACATTTAACATAGCAACCACAATCACAAAGGTTTACACAGGCCCAACTGCATTATCTTAGAACTAAAGTCAACCTGGTAGAAGGGCGTGATTATGGTATTAAAACTTACATACAATGACATTTTATTTTTTGGAACCCTGTCTTATGTAGACCAGAGTGGCCTCCAACTCATGAGAATGACCTGGATTTCCTCACCCTCCTGCTTTCCTCTCAGGGAACATAACCCCAGACAAAATACACACTGGTTACGGAGCACACAGTGAGAACCCAGTGTTAACGACAGTTGTTACCCTGCTGATTTTGTCTTTGACTAACTATTATCAATGACTATCATAGACTAGGCACCAGGATGGGTTAGGAGAAATGTCAAAACGGGGAGATTAAAGATATGCACTCTTTCCAAATGAATATCCTCCAATTTTCACAGTTCAAGACTTCCAGTTGTCTGGTGCAGGGAGCGGAGAAAGGCCCAATGGAGGTGTGTGTTGACATGAGCTAGCCATGCCGGGCAGCCCAATGCTTCAAACCATGGGAACTCCCTGCTGAGGCTCAGAGGAATGGCAAAGGGCTCTTTGGGAGTGCACGAGGAGGCTGTGCTCTCCTGGAGGACTGACTGCTCTCCTACAACTCCAACTGAGCTCAGCTAACCCTGCCTCCCTGACCCAGCTGTAGACAGTCAACTGTGCCTCTCTGTTGTGCTGTAAGCAACAACCCCGCCTCTCTACTCAACTCTATGTAACAAACTCACAAGCTTCAAGGCTGCACTTTCTTTGACAGAGAACTCAGTCTACCCTATCCCACATTTTCCTCCTGCGTGTCTTTTCTTTATTCCTTCACCAGGTATCAGGTATGTCCCTGGAGGCTATGCAAGGCCTGATGTCAGGCAATGACATTTATGTGGCTTAAAAAAAAAAAAAAAAACCTTACTACCAACAAAGGACTGGGCTGGACACGAGAGAACAAAGGCCGGTGGACCTATGAGTTTAAGGCCACACTGTCTACACAGTGAGTCCTAGGCCAACTACTGCACACTCTTCCAGAGCTCCAAGAGGGTTGTGTGTCCTGGCTGGCTGTGAATGCTATTTCAGGCAGTTCAGTTTCCTTCCCTGATCCCTAATGCGACATTTTCAAGAAGGGCTCTTGTACCCTTTGGCTAACAGGTAGAGAGCATTTTCATAACCTGAAGTGATAACTCCCAAGTCTTTGGTCAGGTATCCTAGGAACCTATAGGAAGACACATTTACCATTATACATTTTGGTGTTTTGGTGTGGGTCACATGGCTGATCTAACCCCTGTTATCTCTAACTCTTCCAGCTCCTTCAATAGGAACAATCTAGAAATTCCTGACAGCCAAGGCAAGCAACTTAGAACTCCTTATTCCAGCTTCCACTCAGGGCGGTGGCCTGTTTTCTAGTCTGTCCCTTCATCCTAGAACGGTGGGATACTCCAAGGCTGAGTGCTGACTTTCTTTCTCAATAGTTTCCACAGCATATCAAAGAGAAAGTCACCCTCTTGGCTTCGGGGTCTGTGTGCTGTGGAGGTGTATGGTTGTTCTCTTTGACCCTGATAAATAACAACAACTAAACACTGGTGTTAGCAGGTAGCTACTTCTTACCACTGTGTGTTGAGTGAGATTTTACTGAGACACACTGCAGACTTCTCTTAGATTATGTGATGCAGTGTACCAGAGACTATAATGTTTTAATTACCCGTTTCCATACATGCTATATAATACAGGACTTTAGAAATAAAGTCACAAGCCAGGCAGTGTTGGCACACGCCTTTAATCCCAGCACTGAGGAGGCAGAGTTAGATGGATCTGAGTTTGAGGCCAGCCTGGTCTACAGAGTGAGTTCCAGGACAGCCAGGGCTACACAGAGAAATCTTGTCTCAAAAAACAAAATCAGAGAGAGAGGGAGGGAGGGAGGGAGGGAGGGAGGGAGGGAGGGAGGGAGAGGAGAACAAAGTCACGGGGTGTAGATGACGGGCTGTAAGTACTAACAGAAGACAAGAGTGAAGCCACCCTGATCTCAGAGTGAGATTCCACACTGGCTTCTGTGCGGTTTCTAGGAAGTATTGGTACAAACTTTATTTCACACACAGAGCTTATTGCCTTGTCAAAAGACCCTTTTTTTTTTTTTTTTTTTTTTTTTTTTTAAAGGCAGAGTCTATGTAGCCCTGGCTGTCCTGGAACTCAGTATGTAGACCAGGCTGGCCTCAAACTCACAGAGACCTACCCTACCTGATTCTGTGTCTCAAGGGCTGACATTAAAGGTCATCTCAGGTTGCTCAAGATCATTGTTTTTGCAAACAGGGTTTCTCTGTGTGGTCCTAGCTGTCCGGGAACTCACTCTATAGACCATGCTGGACTTGAACTCAGTGCCTGCCTCTGCCTCCTGAGTGCTGGGGTTAAAGGCGAGCGCCACCACTGCCCAGCTAAGATTCATCCCATTTAGGTGACTTTATGAAGCATGAAGGAACTAAATAAAAAATGGCATTAAGTGGTCGCTTTCCAACTTACCATTCGTGGCCCTCCGTCAACGCTCAATAACTTTTTCTAAGACCTGTCCTTCATGTCGTGCTCACTTTCTGCTCCTGTCAGAGATCACACAGTCCCCTCTCTGGGAATGCTGTGTCTCTGCCAGCGTCAGACCTGTCATTCTCCAGAGACTGTCTTCCTGAGCTGCTAGGTGCGGGCCACACCCTCACCCTCAACAACCAGGAGGGAGGGAGTAGCTCTAGGCGCTGTAACACACGAGTAAATGTAACACACGCTGTAACACACGAGTAAATGGAAAGTACTCCGTGTAAACGTTACCGTCCGTGGTGGTGGTGGTGGTGGGGGGCACCTGCTGCTCCAGTCAACCCAGGCCCTATCTCTTCTCAGTCCTCACCTCTTCCCACAACAAGCCCCGTGTTTTCTCTAACTCTACGCAGGGAGAATTCACACACCTAAAAACCAATCCATTTTAGAACCCACTTTTTGGTAAAACTTACAATATCTGTAATCACTACACTATAGTTTTCTTTTCTTTTTTTCTGGTTTCTTTCTTTCTTTTTCATCTTCTCTCCATCCCCAGGCAACCACTAATTCACTTTTAGTCCAGACACATTTGTTGTTTGGGCGACTTCACATAACGGACTCACACAGAAGCCATGCCTGGCTTCCTTTACTTAGCACAGCACAAGCTTCACGTGTACTGGTGCATGTACCAGAAGCTTATTTTCATGAATATGGCATGTATATACAGTATGCGTGCACACGAAGTGCATGCACACATGTGTACTTAGTTTGAGGCAGCTTCTCACTATAGTTGGAGCTGACAGAGTAGGGCAGGCTCCCGAGCCGGTAAACCCCAGAGGTGCTCCCATCCTGCCCCTGCCCCCCTCATCCCTGCACCCCCCCATGCTGCCACTGCCCCCCCCATCCTGCCCCTGCCCCCCTCATCCCTGCATCCCCCCCATCCTGCCCCTGCACCCCCTCCCTGCCCTGGCCACTATGTCTGGATTATTAACGGGTGCTGGGGATGGGAGCTTAGGACCCCATGCTTGCAGGGGTCCATCTCCCCGCCCCCCACTTCATTATGAACTATGAACTAACATCCCACTGTATGGATATACAATAATTTCTTACAAACTCACCTCTATTAAAAAAAAAAAAAAGAAAGAAAAAAAGAAAAGATCTTCGAAATCAGGCGACACTCCCAATACTTAGTTTTCCTCCCAGTACTTGGATGCCCTCTCTCAGTCACTGAATCAAACCACCCTCAAGATAAAGTTAACAATCTTGCAAAACAGACGCCCGGGCTGGGCGCCATTAGCCATATCTTTAAGGGAAGAGCTCAGTAGTGACCACTGGGCTCAAGCAGTCAGCCAGTGGGTTCAGATTTACAACATAAAAATGTAGCAGATGATAGGCCTTACAGTTCTACCAAACAGAGCCATGGAATGATTAACTGGAGGGTCAGAGAGGCCAGGTGAGGACAGCACATTGTGGACAGGCGGGGTGGGGTGGGGCGGGGTGACTGGCATGCCACGCCTTACTGTTATTGGTGCTGTTGCCATTGAAAGGCCCAGAAGAGCTGGTGCTGTCTTTCTCCTTATCTTGGTTTTCAAAGTCCATATTAAGAGACCTGTGGGGAAAATGGAAGAAAGAGATCAGCAAGGCCAGGCACAATGCTAAGGCCAGCCAGGAGAGGAGTGCTCCACAATGCTAAGGCCAGCCAGGAGAGGAGTGCTCCACAATGCTAAGGCCAGCCAGGAGAGGAGTGCTCCACAATGCTAAGGCCAGCCAGGAGAGGAGTGCTCCACAATGCTAAGGCCAGCCAGGAGAGGAGTGCTCCACAATGCTAAGGCCAGCCAGGAGAGGAGTGCTCCACAATGCTAAGGCCAGCCAGGAGAGGAGTGCTCCACAATGCTAAGGCCAGCCAGGAGAGGAGTGCTCCACAATGCTAAGGCCAGCCAGGAGAGGAGTGCTCCACAATGCTAAGGCCAGCCAGGAGAGGAGTGCTCCACAATGCTAAGCTATGGGGTGGGAATGACACTCTCTTCCCAACTGAGAGAAGAGTCAAGAGCGCTTCTGACCCCGGAACCATGCACTCCAGGGCAGTTCATCTTCAGTCTCTCAACACCCACCCTTCATTACTTTCTTTTGTTTTGAGGCAGGGTTTCTCTGTGTGGCCCTGGCTGTCCGTGAACTCAGAGCCTCTGCCTCCCGAGTGCTGGGATTAAAGACACATGAACCAACACCTGGCTTTACTTATTTTCTTGGGTTACAAATCTGGAAGGAGAAATGCTGGGTAAAGAGTAATTTTGGGATTTTCACACCAAGGGATCGATTTTAGAGAGGATAGGTTGAAGACTCTAAGAGAACATCTGTGTTTCCAACAACAGTTTTAAAAAAATAAATAACGGCCACTTATACCAAGACAGAAGAAAACACCTGCAAATCATGTAACTGGTGTGTGTGTGTGTGTGTGTGTGTGTGTGTGTGTGTGTGTGTGTGTGTAGAATAGCAAGAATTAAGTCAGGTAAGAGCCAGCGTCGGGAAGAACAATGCTGGGAACCTCACACACTGAGGTGTTCACGTTTAACTGTGTCAGCCAGTCTGGCAACAGTCCACCCACACATCTGATTTCAGAGTTCTAGGCTCCAGAAGAACTCAGAGAAAATAAATTTCTGTTGTCTAAGAAACCAAGGCTATACAATATTTTGCTATGGTCGCATGAGCTAATATAGAGTACAGGTCATTGTTGTATTATTCAGACTTGTTTTATGTGTTCTGATATGTTCAACGTTAGCAAATATCTTAATGTCTGCTAAGTAAAAACCTGTTTTTGTTGTGGCGTTTCACAGATGCCACCTAGATTAAACTAACAAAGAGGGTGGCGTGTGAGGATTCCTCAGTCAAAACTGCCTGCAGCTACGAGTTTAGGTCTCTAGAACCTATGTCAAAAGCTTGTATGGTAGCTCCCATTTGTAACCCAGTGCTGGGGAAGAGTGTGGCACAGAACCAGGCAATCCATGAAGCTCACTGGTTAGCCAGTCTAGCACAATTGATGAGCTTAAGGTTCTGTGCGAGACAGACTGAGGAGGAAGATGCCAGCTGTCTACCTCTGGCCTATGGATGACATGCACACACAACACAGACGCAGCGTAAGACTCACTGCACTGCTGACCATCATGGTTCTACTTGTATCATTCAATGATTGAATGAGGGACACTGTTATCTTCACTTATATTTGTGGGTTTTATTTTCTTCTCTGTTTACCAGTTTTAACTCAAAGATCTTTTTATCATATAGGAGTAAGCATTTAGGAGGCCCAGGGAGATGTCTCTGCTTCCAAGTCCAGTTACCTGAATTTAATTCCTGCATCCCATGCGTTAGAATGAGAGAACTGGATCCTACAATCTACAAGCTGCACACACACACACACACACACACACACACACACACACACACACACAGACACCCCATACACACACAATGTAAAAAAACAGACATTGTATAGTTGGCATTTTCTTTGGACTGCCAACCAGTTCCCAAACAAAGACGCGGACACTCACTAACAATTATGAAAGCCCCGCCTTGGCGTAGGCTTGCCCCAATAGATCTTTTAACCTAATTTAACCTGTTTCTTTTCACCTACGTTTTGCCTTGGGTTTTTGTTTTTGTTTTTGGGTTTTTTTTTTTTTTAAACATTTCTTTTGTTCGCATGTCCTACTTTCCTGCTTCCTCCATGTCTGTCGTTCTGTCGGGCCCCTGGTGTCTCCCTATAGTCTCTTTTTCTTTCAAGCCTAAGTTCCTCCTCCTAGTTATTCTCCCTGCCAGGAAATTCCACCAATACCTGCTCCCTCGCCATTGGCCATCAGCTTCTTATTAGACCAATCAGGTGCCTTAGGCACGCAAAGTAAAACAGCAACACATCTTTACATAAACAAATGCAACATATCTTTACATAGTTAAACAAATATTCTGCAACGATTTTCTCTTATAAAAGTTAATACTCAGGAGTGCAAACTTGTACAGTGCTGTGGAAATCAGCATTGTGACTGGTGATTTCTCAGAAAATTAGGGATTAACCTACCTCAAGACCCTGCTATACCACTTTTGGGCATATGCCCAAAGGAGATGCGCTCACGTCACAAGGACATTTGCTCAACTATGTTCATAGCAGCACTATTTGTAATAGCCAGAACTTGGAAACAACCTAGATGCCCCTCACCTGAAGAATGGATAAAGAAAATGTGGTACATTTACATAATGGAGTACTACTCAGCAGTAAGAAACAATGACATCTCTAAATTTGCAGACAATTGGACCGAACTAGGAAAAAAAAAAAAAAAAACCCAAAACAAACAAAAAAACAAAACATCCTGAGTAAAGCAACCCAAAAGACAAATATCATATGTACTAACTCATAAGTGGATACCAGACATAAAGCACAGTATAACCAGCCTACAATCCACAACCCCAGAGAAGCTAGAATCCTCTTCTAGAAACAGATGGAAGCAGATGCACAAATCCACAACTAACCATTGGGCAGAACTACCAGGCTACAATCGGAGTTAGGGAGGAGAGATACTATGAACAAAGGAATAAAGACCACGATGGAGAAACCCACAGAATCAGCTGACCCGAGCTCGTGCGAGATCACAGACTCACATCTGACAAATGGGAACCGGCACAGGACTGAACTAGGACCCCCGAATACGGTGACAGTGGTGTGACTGGGACAATACATGAGGCCACTGGCGGTGGGACCAGGATCTAACTCTAGTGCACAGACTGACTTGTTGGAGCCCACTCTCTATGGAGGGTTACCTTGCTCAGCCTAGACATGGTGGTGGTGGTGGCGGCGGCGGCGCCTTGGTTCTGCCTCAACGAGGTGAGGGGACAGACTTAGTTGACATCTGAGGAGCAGAAGGGAAGCAGGGAGAAGCGGGAAGGGGGAAGGAGGAGAGAGGGGGAGGAGAGGAGGGAAGGGGACTGGGATTGGAATGCAAAGAACACATATAAAAAGTTAACACTCGGACTATGTTTTCTGTGTGTCAATGCAGCCTGACAGGAAAACTGCTTTGCTTGATGGGACCACTCTATCTGTTGATTTTCTGGGCCTTTTAAACTTTTTTGTTTTGTTTTTCAAGACAAGGGTTTCTCTGTGTAGCCCTGGCTGTCCTTGAACTGCTTCTGTCCCCTCGCCCCAGTGCTGGGATTAAAGGTGTGAGCCACTACTGCCCGGCTCGCCTTTTAAACTTCCTTAGTTTTATATTTACAGAACTTCTGTTTTCCTGTATGTGTGTGTGTGCGTGTGTAAGGGTACACGCACATGCCTGTATTTTGTGTGCATGTATGATTAGGGTGGACTGGCTGACCAGGGTTCCAGAAACCCAACTTGGTTCTCATGTGGGCTCTGAACTCAGGGTATCATGTTTGTGTAAAAGCCACTTTAGGGATGGAGCCATCACCCAAAGCACGTTTTTCCTCCCCAAACCCCTCCCTAGTTTTACAAGACAGGGTTTCTCTGTAGTCCTGGCTGTCCTGGACAAACCTGCAGAAGCCCATGGAGGTCAGAAAGAGGCATCAGACCACCTGAACTGGAGCCGCCCTATGGCGGCTGCAATGGAATCCAGAGCCTCTGCAAGCTGAGCCCTCCTCCACAGACACACAGAGGAGACACAAACAGGTATGGCTTAAACTTCTTCTAAACTCAGGTTCATTTCCAGCCCACACAGATGGCTCACAACCATCTGTAACTCCAGTCCCAGGGACCCAACACTCTCTGGGCCCTGTGGACCCTGCATGCACATGGCCTACACACATACATGCTTCACACACAGGAAATCTTATTTAAAAAAGGGGGGGGGGTCTTCCAGGTCTATCAGGCCTAGAACTTGCTATGAAGACCAGGCTGGCCTGGAACTTGCTCCTGAGTCAATCCCGGCTCAACTGGGTGTGTCATTTGATCTGGTTTGAAGGATTTAAAATTTCTTACAGTGAACACTGGAGACAAATTCTAGAATGATTTTCTTTTTCTTCATTCCTGAAAGACATTTTTGCCAGTCTTAAGTGGCGAGCTGTTCTCTAAGCCCCTGACACCCTGATATCTTTTTGTAATGATAAACTGCCATCGCATCTTTTCTCCTCGTAGATGACCCGCCGCTTGCTGCTTTCAGGACCTCCTTTTCTAACGGGTTCTGAGCTAATACACTAAGGTTGTGCTGTACCTTGAGGTACTTGGAGTAAATTGAAGCTCCTGGATCTGTGAATTATGGTTTTCAACAACCCTGAAAATATATGGCTACAATCTCATCTTTCTGTTTTGAGGCAGGCGTTAGTTACTGTGTAGCCATAGGTGGGGTGGGGTGGGGGTGGGGGTGCTTAGTATCTTCATATGCTGTCTACTGCTCAGCGTTGCTGTGTTTATGGAGTGATGTGAAGCAGCATTAGCTTGGTGACTATTTTAACCTTGAGTGCTCTACTGCACGCCATGCGGCTGGTGAGTGGGAACACGGAGTCTTCTCACACTGTCATAGCCCCTCACAGGCACGGATCACTCTTGACTCGGAGAAGGCTCTTTGCAAAACGACTGGAAGTTTGAGCCAGAAAACAGGACCCACTCACTGTGAGTCAGGACTGCTTTTCCTTTGCTGCCCTAGGAACACTATCTTGAAAATGTCACTTTGTGTATTTTGTATGCAAGCAAAGACAGACAGAGAGACAGACAGACAGACAACCAGACAGGCACACAGACACACACAGAGTGAGAGATCAATAATAACAATAAACAAATCTACACTACTCAGCTTTCTAATTCTAACATTCACCTGCTCATACACATTTGGAATCTTACACTTATTTTTAGATCTACCAAAGGAATTGTTACAGTGACCGGTTGCTGGACAAATCATCACATCTCACACCTAAAAAACAAAAGTTCCTGGGTATGACATTTTAAAGCCAATCTCCACGACACCAGTGGTAATTTTCAGTGCAGTCTAAACTCTCATCAGGTCTTATGACAGACCCAAGCATCTAAAGGGAGACGAAGTCTACACTGGCGATGCATGCATGGGAGTGTGTTTGCAGTCAGTGGGACTCGAAGCTCCTCCTCCCTGTGGGTGTGCTCTGGGAAGACGTGCACTGGCCTAAGTTTTCAAACCCACTTATGAATATAATAACAGTAAGTACACTTGTTATGTCCAAGGCTGCTTTCCTGACTCTGCTGTCAGTTGGGTAACTTCACAAGAATCTTTATTCACATCTCTGCCCTGGGGCCAAGCTTCCACTCCTCTTGCTAGCACATCCTGACACTGGACTGGAGAGCTGCCAGCTGCCTTTTTGGTTTTACTAGAGGCATCAGAAGATGCAGGGAACGAACCTGGGTGTTGAGGTCAGTGCTAGCCAGGCTGAGGGGCTATTTTAACTCTTTCAATTTGTTATTAGCTGAGAGCTATTAAGAACTCAATCCCAGCACTCAGGAGGCAGAGACACATGAATCTCTTAAGTAGGAGACCAGCCTGGTCTATAGAGCGAGTTCCAGGACAGATGGGCTACTCAGAAAAACCCTGTCTCGAAAAACCAAACCAAACCAAACCAAACCAAACCAAACCAAACCAAACCAAACCAAACGAATTCTACCTTTAGAACCCCCCCCTTCTATCCTTTACAGCCAGCCACCCTTTCTACTTACATTTTCTACATTTGAATTACATACATGTGTTTCAGGATATTTGTTTACACTGCGTGAAGATGTGTCTATGTTTTACCTCACCTTCCTAAGGTACCTAATTGGTCCGAGGAAGAGCTGAATGGCCAACCAATAGCTAGGCAGGAGAGAGTAGGCGGGACTTCCAGGTAGAGAGAGGAACTCAGAGCTAGAATGTGGTATGGCAGGAGATGCCAGCGAGACACCAAGGAAATGCCCCGTGGCAAAACACAGATTAATAGAAACAGATTAAGTGATAAGAGATAGTTGGGAACAAGCCTAAGCTGAAGGCCAAGCTTTAGTAAGAACTCTCGATGTCATTACTGGGGAGCTGGTAGTCCTGAAACAAAGTCCAACAACACACACGCATGTAAACCGAGATTACAGACAAGAGACCACGTGTGGCACTGGCCTTTCCCAGGCAGGCCAGCTGATGTGCTCAACATCTGTCTGATACAACAAGGCAGAAAAGGCCTACTTGTGGGGGAGGACCGGGGTGGGAGGTCAGTGGTGACCAAGGACCAAGTGTGATGACAATGTACTCAGGAAAGGATACAAACCCACTTATTTGCCTGTGATAAAAATTAACAGACGCAGCAGCAGGAAATCAGGGGCTTGAAAGAGAGCTCAGCTATGAAGAGTGTGCATGACTCTTGTGGAGAGCCACGCTCGCTTCCCGGCACTTCAGCAGCTCACAGCACAGGGAACCCCGGCTCCAGGAAGTCAACACCCTCTTCCGGCCTCCTCAAGGCCTGCACTACTCACCAGAACACACCACACACATATCTAACGAAACTCTTCTAAAGAAGCAAGCCATCCACCACTCTCCTGTCCCCTTAAAAAGCTCTCTGCTGTGAAGATGGGCAACGGTGGTGCAGGCTCATGACCTCAGTACACGGGAGGCAGGCAGGGTGGGTGATTGCTACAAATCAAGAGGGCAGCCTGCCTAGACTGCCTAGGCGCCTTACGGGCGGGGCGGGGCACTAAGGAGCTGGCTCAGCAGTTAAAATGGTGTACTCTGCTCTCAGTAGTTTGGGTTCTAGTGTCTGATGTGAGTGGCTAGTCCCCCACAACTACAACTCCAAGGGATGAGATGCCTTTTTCTGGATTCGGCTGGGTACCTGTACTCACACATATACACATACAGACACATATAATTTTCAAAGAGTATCTTGAAATCAAACCCCACTGCACCCCACCCACAGGAAACCGGGCCCCTTACTTGTCAGCAAGCCCTGGGGGAGACAGCGTCAAAGGCAGAACAAGGAGGCGCCCCGGAGATGCCCCTCTTACCAGGTCTTACGTTTCTGACTTTGAGCTTCTCCTTAGCCTCAATCCTGCTCAAAAATCAAGCCTTGTCTGATTGTTAGGGGTCACCATTGCACAATGTGGAAATCTATGCAAGTAAAGTGGAGGGTTGTAAACATCTGCTCAAGCTGGGAAGTGTCAGGACCACTGGGCCTGGTTTGAGCAGGCCCTTGTGGCTTGGATCCAGTAACAGCTCAGAAGACTTTGTGGGCCGGCAGCAGATTTCATCTGTTTAAACCCTGCCTTAGAGCTTGGGGACTATTCTGAATTATGGGCTTTTATCCTCGCTTACTTGGTAGCTTATTAACTCTATAGACATCTAAGTGCTAGGTTAACCTTGAACAGCCTGGTCTGTCTTCACAGACGATTACCCTCATCCCCAGCCCTGTGCCACCATCACAATCTTATTACTGCTATACAACATCAGTATCTGATGCCAACACACCAAAATGTCATGACTGTACACTCCGTTCAAACTGCACCTTGGCTATTTGCTTCACAAAGAGCACATCTGGCTTATTGACACCTCATGTTTAAATGATCACCACGGGCCACGAGACAGTTCAGCAGGTCAAGAGCTTGCTGTGCAAGTCTGATCATCTGAGTTCAGTCACATATATGTGGGGGGAGGGAGAGAGTCAGCTCCAAAGAGTGGTTCCCCTTCTGGGTACACGCCACAACACCCCCCCCTCTCTCTCTCTCTCACACACACACACACACACACACACACGCGCGCGCGCGTGCGCGCGCGCACACACACGCGCACACACACTTCACCCACATTCTCACACACACAAACACACACATCACAACACAACACATCACAACACAACACATCACAATACAACACACACACAAAGGCTAAGGCAAGAAAGAGGACAGCAAGTTTGGATCAAGTCTGAATCAGCCAGTGTTAGACAGTGAGATCCTGTCTCCTGTCTTAAAACATACCCAAACCAGTATTTTTATTTCTACTTTTTATCAACTATAACCAAACAGAAAGTAGCAGCAGGTCAACTTATAGGTGCATATGCAATTAATTATTGATGCGCATAGCATCATTCAAGAGAAAGACAGAGAACAACGGCAAGCTTGAGGCCACCCTGGGCCACAGAGCAAGAAAGGGTGCCCATCGGAGAAGATTATAACAGCTAGCTTTAACTGCACTCACACTGGCCAGGGATGGTTCTTTCTTTATCACTGGGAATGGAGTCTAAGATGAGCCATGCAAATGCTCTACCACTGAACTGCAACTCTCTAGCCCAAGCGCTGCAGTTCCGTGGTAGAGTCTGGCCTTTTTTTTTTTTAAAGAGGAAAATGCTGAGATCAGAGAGGGAAAAAGGAGCAAGCCCAGTCATACCTTTACATCCTCAGCATCTCAGCAGACAAGAGAGCACGTTCCTGTTTCTTCCTGCTTATATCCTGTTTCTGCCCAGCTACCTCACTTCCTGTCTGCCTGTACAGACCTCCAGACCTCTATGGTTAGCTAGTGGCAAGCTCCATTCTCTGACCTTCGGGTGGACTTTATCAGTACAAGCCAGACACCATCACAACAGACACCAGTGTACTAAGGCTAGCGTTCCTATCACCACATTCCTCGCAGTCTCTCTGACGTCTTGTTTGGGTGGGCTACATATGTCCTGCCTCACTGTGGACAAGGACCAGGTCAGAGACCTTTGGCATGATGCTATGGTGCAACCCTGAGCTGACTGGAATCCAAAGGCCAACTAATTAGTATCAAATAGAATATGGTCATGACAAGGGTTTATCGTTAACACTATAGTAGGAAGTAGTTTAACTCACTGAATGTCTCAGTCAGGGTTTATTTAGGTTGAGGTAGAGATCTAGTTACATTTTTTTCTTTGTTTAAAGATAAAGAAATAGAATTTTATTGAAATTAATTAGGGCTGGGGAGAGGACCTGAGTTCAGATCCCAAGGACCAGAGTAAAGGTCAGGTGCAGTAGGACAGTCTACAGCCCCAGTGCTACTGGCTACTCAACCTACCCAAATCGATGAGTTCCAGGTTTCTTAAGAAATAAGGTGGAATGCTATCAGAAATCTACCATAATGTACACCTACACATGTACTCACCCACATAACACATACAGGCACCATATATACATCAAAAATTTAATAATTTATGGCCTGACAGCTCAAAACCAGGGCTAACGTGGCAGGCAAGTCAAGTTTCTATACTGAGTTACACCCTCACCCCATCAACTCTTAGGAATCAACGCATTCTTTCGACTCTAAAGGATTTTCTGAGCAAAGTCCTTGGCCTGTTGTAGAAACCTACACTGCATGCCTTAGAATAAGAGAAACTCAGGTGTGCACAAGGCTTGGTCAGGTCTGCCAAGGTGCTGTGAGCAGTGAAGACAATGAATCAGTACCCACCTGGCAACATAAATGTCTGGATCACCACTGTGTTTAAGAGGAAGTGTTGGATCGACAGCCATAGCCCTGTCCTCCAGAACCTCTGCTGTTGGCTGTGTTCCCTCAATTTTGGCTGACATACTTCTCAAAATGTTTCTATCAAAGGGCATTAAGAGCCATTTAACAAACATTCATTTATTTGAATGTCTCCAAGGAAGAGAGCTATGAAACAATGTACTTATATGTGCATGTATCCCATTATATACACATAATTTTTAAAAAGTTAAAAAAAGAATTCTGGGATTCCTTAGACTCATGTTTAAATCTGTCATTGTAGCTCAACTCTGACATATATTTAACAAATTCTTGAAAGTTGACGATAAATAAAAAGACTTTGAGTGGGTATACTAACATCAGGCATGGTAAGACATTAACACAACAACTGTTAGAAAATCTAGACAGTGGTTCTTGACCTTCCTAATGCTGCAACCTTTAATATAGTTCCTCACATTGTCATTGACCCCAACCATAAAATTATTTCCATTGCTACTCCATACCTGAATCATAATGTGGACATTTTTGGAGAAAGAGCTTTGTCAAAGGGGTTTCGACTCACAGGTTGAGAACCATTGGTATAGAGGAATGCTTTACAAAGGTTAGTCCACCAGGAAATATTTAATTACAAATATATAGAAAGGGGAATTAAGAAAAAATGTCTGCACAGTATGTAAAGAGTGCTTACACTCAACACTAGGAAGATTGAAATGGGGGAAGAGACTCAGAGCAAGTACTGCATGTTCAGGGTCCTGCACTTGAACCCAGGGCTGGGGATGGGTACCACAAACGTCTACATGGATGATAAAACACATGAAATGATGCTGTACACAGTAAATCACCAAGGAAATGCAAACCAGAGCCATAATGAGGAACCACTTCACACCTAGAGGATAACAGAAGAATGACGACCACAGGTAGAGGAAATGGTGCTCCCAGCACCAAACAAACAGCACACACAAGCCCAAATGCTGGTAAGGATACAGGAGGGAAAGGAAAACATTATGTGTACCCAGCTGGTGGGAATGTAAATTAGTCCATGCAGGTTCTTTAAAAAATGAAAAATGTAACTGCAGTATGATCCTGATGCTCCATTTCTAGTTACAGACTCAAAGGAATCTAAGTCAGCACACAACAGAGATACCTCCACACCAATGTGTGGCAATAGGCAGGTCACACACATTTTCTTAGATGTCCCTTAATGAACCAACACACACACAATTTTGCCATTAAGGTAATGAAATTATAATATTTTCATAAAAATAGGTAAAAGTAGAATTCATTATATTAAGCATAATTAACCGGACTGAGAAACACCAAAATCACATTTCCTTTTACACGCCAAGTCTAGACTGAACCATAATAGCATAATCAAGAAAAGCATGGAAGCAGAAAGGCTATTTGAAAAGAAGACTGGAGCCAATCAGAGGGGCTAAGAGAGCGATGTGTTCACAGGTGACTAAGGAGGGAATATCGAGTGACAGGTACGGAAGTCACATAGTGGATTAATAATGCTAGCAAAAACAAAGAAAACCCTAAAAAGAGAATATTCATACCGTGCTGGTGAGAACATCACGTGGTATAGATGCCTTGGAAAACAGTAGCAATTCTTAAAATGTTAAATCAAAGAATTGCCATATCACCTAGAATTTCTGCTACTGAAGAGAAATGAAAACATGCGTTCACATCAACACTCATACACAAGCACTCACATCATTATTTGTAACAGCCAACACAGCAGCAGCCAGCCAGCCAAAGAGCTACTCAGCAATACAAAGGACTGAAATACAGACAGGCTATGACATGGATGTCCTTAAAAACAGCAGACAATGACAAACGGTCACAAGAAACCATGGTTGGGGTGTCTAGAGCAGGGACAGCTAGAGAGAGACTAGGAGTTACTATGGATCAGGAAGTCAGAGTTCTGTGAGCTGGAGAGCAGTCTGGTCTACGCTGCAGACTCCAGGCCAGTAAGGGCACAGCATACTGAGTCCCTGTCTCAAAGAGAGGAAATGGGCTGGAGAGAGATCTCAGACTCTAAAAGCTTGTCTCCCATCTCCCTGTAGGACAACTTTATGTTACTCTCTCTAATACAATGTGAAAATCAGCCCAATCCTAAACTGTTGCAATTTTCTGGAAATATGGCAGCATACAGTAGGGAGAGACAGCTCATACTCTCTGGTTAAGTACTTCACCTTATAAATCTTTATTTCAGAGAGAGCACATACATGACATGTATGTGGGCTGGTTAATTTCCACTAATGAAAGTGGTGTGAGGTGTAATCCCAAAGATGGCTCTTTCTGATTTGAATTTCAAGTTTTGTTTTGTTTTAAATGTTGGGTAAGTAGAGAAAAAAGATAAAATATTAGGGGTAGAAATACAAAATATTGACAATATTGATCATGCTGGTAAGGTTCTAAATTGTCCTGCTTCTTAGAAGTGATTTAAAAAAAATTGTGTCCTTGCTGGGCAATGGTGGAGCACATCTTTAACCTCAGCACTTGGGTGGCCGAGGCAGGTGGACCTCTATGAGTTCAAGTACATCAAGGGCTGTGCAGAGAGACTCTGTCTCAAAGTAAATACATACACAAATAAAAATTGTGTCCTATTTTTACTTTGCCAGGAAAACACCCAGAAGCGAGTCAGTGAAGGCAAGGGTTTACCTGGCCCACACATCCCATCAGAGCCCATCCCCGAGGGACGGGGCTGAAGCAGAGTCACCGAGAACCCTGCTCACTGGCTTGCTCTCCATAGTTTGTACAGCTGTTTTCTTCTACAACCCAGGACCTCCTCCCTGTGCAGGCTGGCACTGCCCTGGGAGGCTGGACCATCCCACACCAATCATTAACCGGGAATACGCCCACACAGACTGGCCTACAGACCAATCGGATAGAGCAATCATCTAAGACAGGCTCCTCCTTCCCAGAGGATTCTAGCCTGTGTTGACAAAACAATACTAACAACAAGAAACAAAAAAGCCAACCGCCCAGCAAAAGAACCTCTGTAGACATCTTTGTGATTAAAACTGTACTCAGTGTACATAGTACAGTAATACATCTTTCTTCAAACAATGACTGTTAATACAGAGCTGCAGGTCTATGCTTTTACAAAGTACTTATCAAAACCCAGATGTATTAGATAGCTCAAAATCCTTTTGCTGATATACTTATCATTCATGCTATTTAAGTTCTTAACTTCAGATTTCCCAAGCAGCCTTTCTTTTCTCCCTTGTATTGTGTGTGTGTGTGTGTGTGTGTGTGTGTGTGTGTGCTGTGTCTTTGTGGGTGTAAGCTGCGTGTGTGCCGGTGCCCTCGGAGGCCAGGTAGGGTGCTGGACCTGTGCGGGAGCAGCAGTGCTCTTGGCTGTGAGCCTGCTCTCCACAGCCTTCATTTCCGGTTGCATCAGACACACACTGATCTGATCACACACCCACTAAAGTTCCTTCAGTGGCAGACTGTCTGAGAAGGGGGCATCTGTCTGCTTCTTTGTTTTCTAGTTATGTGGCTGAGTGCTAGGAAGAATGTATAGTCCTCAGGGTCCAGTCTCAGCACTCCCAAAGGCAACAGGGAGGAGGAGGCTTGGTAATATCACCACACTCAACTCTGGAAACAGGGTGAGTTACATGAAATGGTTTCTGAAGGTTAAAAAAAAAGTCTATTATTAGAATTTGTAGGGATCAACCTATGCCCACGCTTTTACAGTAAGGGCAGTCTAATTTCTGCAAAGATGCTAGTTATGAGACAGACAGTCCTTCAGGACGAGAGGAGAGCTTTACTAGCTCCCTGAGCACAGCTGTGGTTTAGTGTACTTGACCCTTCTCTGTCTATACTTTGATTTGGAGTTAATAGAAAAAGACCTAACACTTTGTGTTTATCATTCATTCTGCAGTGTCTATTTTTGTGTGTGTGTGTGTGTTCTGAATTGTCTTTCTATGTAAAATTCTGATTCCAGTGATAGCAGAACCATGGTGGGCTCTCCCTCAGTCTTCCCAATAAGCTCTGCTCTCCAGTGAGTCACCACCCGCTGAGTTTTAGACAATTAGTTTCTACATATTTGCATTAGTATGCTAAGCTCATAAGCAAAGATAAGACGTGTTTAACATGACTGTTGAATAGCAGTCAACCAAGAACAAATATTACAATTTCCCACTGGAACTCAAGTCCTCACGAAACCCATTTCTCTCCACTGAGCAATGTTTCCTTTACCTATACCCGAAAATAACCCCATGGAGAATATCTTACCTGAAGCTACCATAGACTATAAGAAGAATGGATATCAGAAACGTCGACACTTGGCTGGAATCCACCAAGGAATAGGCCCTGGAGAAATAAGAGGAGAAACATTACCTCACATGCAACAGGTGCTCAGGAGCTCACACTCCTTATAAAAAGTGAGGTGTAAATTAGCATTAGCGAAGTAACATCACTAAAACTCACGAGACACGCTAATTCAGCACGTGGGATACACTGACAGCTTCAGTGTTGTTAGCTAACATTCCTAGGATGGTAAAAGAATGTTGTAGAAACTTCACCTCTGTATGATTATACACATAATGCGTTGGTAACATCCACTACCTACTAAAACTATCCCAATGAAAAAACATCTTGATGCTTAAACTTTTATAGGTTTACAATGAACAACCAATAATCCTTTGTTGGTTTGAGTTAATGATGAGGTAAAGACTACATCTCTTCCCAATGTCTGATTATTGCCATCCGGGTGCAATACAGAGGGTCTAAAACTAGTTACAAGTTTGTACTTTCTTCCCGACTGCCTAAGGAAACTGACATCTCCCTGATGGCTGCTTCTCTTATGACATGGATGGAAGGCAGCCCTGCCATTCCACACCCTCCACCTCTGGTCTCACCGCCAACAACTTAGCGCCTAATCACCTACTCAAAAATCATCTTCTCAGGCATCTCCAGGGATTCCCCATTCACACTACCTAGTCCCGAGTAAACAAGTGTCTTTATTACTTTTATTTTTTTAATTATTTCTGCAAAAAGAGTCTCTCTAGTAGCCCTGGCTGTCCTGAAACTCACTATTGTAGACCAGGCTGGCCTCAAACTCAGAGATCTGCCTGCCTCTGCCTCCTGTGTGCTGGGATTAAAGGTGTGTGCCACCAGATAAAGAATCTGTTATGTTGGAGACTGAGCTCAGTACACGGTGCGCACTTGAAATCAAGTGCTCTATCACCCATCAGCATCCCCTGCCCACTAATTACTAATTCTGACAATGTTTAATGGTGCTTATGGGCAGTGCGGCAGAGGCTGACCTCCTCTAAGTTGGGGTGGTGACTGTGGGAACTGGGAGATGGGGACCTACAGGCGATTCCCTGGTTTCTACTGAGCATCTGAGCAAACAACACAGGAGGGGGAGTCAGAGTGAAGCTTCAGCAACCTGACAGCAAGCCGTAGAGGCAGAGCCCACAGCTGCTCTATGCTGGAAGCTCACAGCTTCCTCCTAAGTCATGGGTGTGGGTGAGTGTCTTAACAGCAGTGGGAAGAGGCCAGAGATGGTGGCCTGAGAACCCTCCAAATCAGAGCATCAGCTGGGAGACACTGCTGGAGAGAGAACCCAGATGGAGAGAGGTGGCAGGCAGGGTTAGACAGCGCTGAGCTGCAATCCATGGCCACCTGGGCTGCTACCCATCGTCTTTCACGCCATCCTTTCCACCCGCAAACTGGATAACAGTAACACTCTACAGAGGACGGGTCAGAGTCAGGGTTAGTCACTCCACCTGTGTCACATGCGGTGGTAACCCGGCAAAGAGCTAATGCGGTGACGAGCATCAGGCAGGGACTGGTAAGAAATTCAAGTTAAGAAAAGATGTAAGACACTGTGTGTGTGTGTGTGTGTGTGTGTGAGAGAGAGAGAGAGAGAGAGAGAGAGAGAGAGAGAGAGAGAGAGTCTGTGTCTCAGTCTGTGTGTGTCTCAGTGTGAGTGTGTGAGTTTATGTCTGTGTGTCTCAGTGTGTCTGTATGTGTCTGTGTGTGTGTGTGTGTGTGTGTGTGTGTGTGTGTGAGTGTGTGTCTCAGTGTGTTTTTTAACCCTGCAGTTCTGAAGAGATGGGCGGCACCCGGCCCTTTCTGTATGCTGACTGTACTCACAGTGAATAAAGAGGGAAGGCTACACGACCTGGCCTTTAGTGGTGCACACCTGCAATCCCAGCATCCCTTCAGATGTGGAAGCTGAGAACCAGGAGCCCAGGACCACACTTGGCTACAAAGTGAAGTCTGATCTATAGGAGATGCTCCCAATGCCAGGCCCCCACTCCTAGTAAGGCAGCCAATGCAACTTTATGTTAAGACATTGGGGTCCACAGTCTATATTTAGAAATTATCATTACATTTATTTGTTTACCTACTTCTGTGTGTATTTGTACACACAGATATGTGAGATCCTTAGGGTTCAACTCTTTCCCTCTACGATGTGGGCTCTGGGGATCAACTCTGGTTACCCTTTATCAGCGACCAGTGCCTTTCTTTACCTGCTGAGCTACCCAGCCAGCCACACAATCAGTTTCTGAGCAGTAGCTACACAAATCTTTCAAGCACTTATGGGTGTATTTTAAACAAACACAATTTAGTCAGAAGCTCACAAGGGTTAGATGGCTCCAACCTCAACAAAATCAAACCTTGATAGCTATAATCCAATCAGAAGATGCCAACTAATGTCTAACTGGGAATTTCTACTTTAACTAATCAAAAAACCTTTCTTTGGGGGGGTGGGGGTGTCTTGCGTTTGGAAACACTTATTTAAACTAGACTTGGTGACTCATGCCTGTAATCCCAGCAGTTGGGAGGGAGGCAGGAAGGTTACAAGTTTAAGGTCATCTTTAGTTACCTAGAGAATTCAATGTCAGCCTGGGCTAGAAAAATGTCTCAAAGGTATCTGTTTGTTTTTGAAAGTCTAAGTATCCCCTGGCTGCCCTGGAACTCCTCATGCAGACCTCTCTGCCTACCTGAACTGTCATCAATGAGGCTCCCAAATCAAATGAGAAGGTAACAGACCTAAGTCTACCCTTTGATAAGCAAAATATCCTTTTTTAAAATACAAAATGCTTCAAGAGAAAAAAAAAAGTAGGATAGACCAAAATCAAAACCATAACAACAACAAAAACTAGGGGGAAATAGTTGTTAGATTAGCGAGTACAGAGAATTTTATTAGTCTTCCACTTTTTGCATATATTTGAAATTTTCAATGATAAAATTTTCCTTTTGTTTTGTTTTAGAGTCATGGCTGAGAAGATGACGTGATAACCCGAGTTCAATCCCCCCAAGTTGGAAGGTGAGAACCTATTACTTACTACAAGGTGATCTCTTACTGCCCACGTCCATGCACTCACATAATAACATTTACAGAAGATTCGGTATTGCTAGTTGTCTGTTCTTTCTTGTTGGAGACTGAACCCAGGACGCTGTACACACCAGGCAAGCACTTCCCTGAGACACACCCCACTTACTCTGGCAAAACCCAGGGCAAAGTCTGAGACAGGCAACAATTAGATTAGAATTAAAAGTATGAGAGTTGGCAAGACAAATCAGCTGGTAAACTGGTTTTGGGACCCAAACTCCTTTCCCTAGAAAGAACAATCTCCAATCCTGGTTGTCCTCCCCAACCCCATCCCTAAGACAAAAGTGCAATTGTTTCAACTCCTACTCCAGCTGACCTGACCCAAAGGGCGGCAGCAGGTCCAGGGGACCCCACGCCTCCTGACTTCCGTGGGCACCTAGCACACGCGTGGTGCACATCACACATACAAGCACACAAAGCCTGCACGCACATAAAGCAAAAGTTATGTAAAAATCACAAATTCTGCTAGAGCAAACTGTTCTGCATGAAAGACTTGAGAGCTGTACCCAGGTTGCAAAGTTGTAAGACTATGCATACGTACGCAGTTCCTAAGAGCAGAGCAAGGAAGGGAACCACCTTTGCGATGTGACAGACCTTACCAAACTGCTCAAGAGGCGTTCACCACAGCAGGGATGGACTCAAGTTCCCGTCTCCTCCATCGCTCTGAAAACTGCTAAGCTAGTATGACTTCCATTGCACTGAATCTCTGATGTACTCACAATTTAAGATTTGGTTGAAAATGAGGTTAGACAACTGCTTATATGACTTTTGTAGATGGTATTTTGAAAAGCAATTTCGAATTGTTCTCTTTCCTGACTAGAGATATAACAAAGAGCTCTCCTCAGGGCTCACTTCTGGATGGTGGTTTATGGCAATGACTTGGCTTTTGTAGTCTTATTTTTTCGAGCCACACTCTCATTATTTAAAAGGTAATAATGGCTCAGACAGGCAGAGAGAATGAAGGGGGAAAGGTAGGTAGCTCTGTCAAGAAAATGGGTGGGTGTTTGGGGAATTGTAGGAAATTTTGCCCGCAGCCTCTTCCTGCCCTCCATCTCAGACTGTCAGAGCATTCCTGGAAATGAATTTGTTGTACCTCAGGCCTTGAGTCTGTTTCAAAGACTGTGAATGTATATTAGAGACAGAAAACTTGGCTGTTTTCTGAAATAAACAAACCCGTATGAAATGCAACAATAAACTACATACATTGAAAACATGCTAAAATCAGTTGGCCTACTATCCTTCACGCAGACAGGGAAAACGCGGGCAGTGATGCATGTCAGGTGATGAGTGGAAACATCTGAGGGTCTGCACAAAAAGCACGCCCTCTCTAACTATAACCCACCAGGTCTTTATTTTAATAGACACGCCAGGAAGTCCTCTGATATCTAAGACGTATGCTGGACTTCAGTAACTCGGACACTTAAATCTATTTCGAGACACTTTTACCAGTGAGTGTGAATAGCAGTGCAAAGTCCTGCCAAGCCAAGACACAGAGAGCACTACTGAGTCACACGCCCCACGCATCCATCTTGCTGCGGTACAAGGAGAGCATTCTTGTACATCAACAAACCGTCCTTTCCTTCCTATTCCAACACTGAAGATGCGCTGCCTCAGAGTTGGCTGTGTGACCATTTACACTCCTTAAGCTTTTATTTGGGCAAGTTGTGGTTTATGGTATTTACTATATTAGAAATTGAATAACTCGATTCTGTAAGTAGAGTACTTGGGAGGTAGAGGTGGAAATTCAGGACCAGCCTAAACTACCTGGTAACATCTCAAAACAAAATACAAAAACCCCAAGAAATTGAGAAGTTTAAAATATTCACTGATTAATTTACTTAAAATGAAATTACTGTATATGAACATAAATAACACCTTAAACGGAAAAATAACATTTTCTAAACAGCACAAAACTGACAAGGGCCTTTTTTCCTTTTTTCTTTTCTTTTTTTTTTTAACATCTCTGTAGGCTTCCTCAGCGTCTGTCCTGAAGCATAGCTGGATTCTCTGTATAATCTACACTTTACCTATCTACCGGCACACTGATAGGCTTGCACTCTACGGTGAAAACCCAGCCAAAACTCAGGCATGCAGCTGCAGAAGAGGGGATGTTTAAACAGTTTTTTTTTTTTTCCCAAATAATAGGGGTGGGGTAGTTTTCTCTGATGTTCAAGGGGTAATTTGTTGGTTTTTATTTATTAAGACAGGGTCACACTATCTATCCACTTTAGGCTAGCCCTGAAATCACAATCCTCCTGCTTTGGCCTCTGGGATTGCAGGCATGAGCCACCACACTTGACTAGAGTGATTTTCATATAGGTGAGATTTGAAATCCTCTCTATAGAATAACCACAATGACAAGAATAGATTATATCTGAACTGGATGGCCTATTTTGTACTCTGGGTGACCTTTTAATCCACGGAAGGTTTTGTAACATGATGTATTGATTGTAACATGATTAAACATGATGTTTAATACGGATCAGGAGAAACAAATAGGCCGAATTAGATGTTTGTTCAGGGAGAAGTAACTTACAACATAGACAGATGAACACCAGCAGGTCCCTGGTTCCAAGGATGCTTCCTGATGTCCTCCTGTCCCCATGCTGGAAGCAGGAGAGCTCACAGAGCCCCCCTCCTCAGCCTTAGTTCCCCCAGGTAACGTCTGCCCCTGTCTCCACCCCCAATGGGCACGGTCTGTGCGGGTGCGGGTAAGTGAATATCTCACTACAATGATGCAAGCAATATGTAAGCTGCTGGTGCACTAAATTCCTAAGTTCTTCTGAAAGTTGTTCAGTTTTCCTTACACAATATTTGGAAATTCCTATCTGTTAAAATCATTCCTGAAGCTCGTGGCAGTAGATAAAATCCCCCCAAAACTCTTATTTCTATTTGAAAGCTCGAATTTTACCATTAGCAAGACTTATTTTGCCTTGAATGTAGTCTGTCTACCATATTCTTACAAGTAAAACTAGCACCCTCCCCCAAAAGGACAGCAGTGTCTACCCCAGCGAGTGGCCACAGCTGCACAGGCGCTTTGCTAGAGATGAGTGATGACGCCATGTCACATCCCCACTTTCTCATTAAAACGTGTATAAGGATTGAGACTTAACTAAGGAATCTTTATCGATTCATCAAGAACATTCTAGGGTGAAATTGGCCTTAAGAACAAAAGTTGCACGCCCACTGAACAACACCATAAGTATGCCAAGGTACAATGAGGGGCCACTGGCTTCACATGACCACAGTGGATTTATTTTAGGGGCCACTGGCTTCACATGACCACAGTGGATTTTTATTTTAGGGGCCACTGGCTTCACATGACCACAGTGGATTTATTTTAGGGGCCACTGGCTTCACATGACCACAGTGGATTTTTATTTTAGGGGCCACAGGGTTCACATGACCACAGTGGATATTTTTAGGGGTCACTGGGTTGTGAACCACAGTGGGGCTTTGCTGGTGGGTATGTAGGTAACTCCAAACAATACAGGCCATTGACATTTTACATTTCTTAGTACATGTATTCATTCTGTGTGTCTGTATACATGCATGCACATGTTTGGGAGGGCATGGGTCACAGTGTGGTATGAAGGTCTGAGGACAACTTGCAGGAACTGTTTTTTTCCTTCCTCTATGTATGCCCTGGAGATGGAATTAATCACAGGATCTAGGTCTGATTCCCAGCACCCACAGAGCACATCTACAATTCTAGTTCCAAGGCCTCTAGCACCTTCTGCCCTCATGAGGCGCAAGGCAGACTCACAAAGTACAGATATACAAGTGAGCAAAACACTCAGACACATTACAAGCCTAAGCATAAATCTTAATGATTAAAAAAGGGTGTTGGTTGTGACAGTAAGCACCTTTATCTGGTGAGCCATCTTTCAGCCCAAACATTTTGTTGCTGTTGTCTTATGAGACAGGGTTTCTCCGTGCAGACCTGGAACTCACTCTGTAGACCTGGCTGGCCTTGAACTCAGAGATCCACCTGCCTTGCCTCCCGAGTGGGATGGCCTGGCTAGCCCACCATTTTGACTTAAACAACTTGTCTAACATTATAATGCCCATAATAATTATTTTCCACATTTCCCCTCACTTTTTGGGGTGGGGGGGATTCCAATATGGACTATGCCACTTAGTGACACTTTGGTCAAAAACCACAGACAGCTCAAGTCAGTGCAAGCACAGCCTGAGATGTCTGCACAATGACACTTCTCACAACAATTACACAATGTGTCTGTATTCTAAGCTTGACAGAACCAGTGTCTTATCAAATAAAAATTTAACAAATCAATCATCTATGTGCCAAGTACAAAGAGTGAGTAGAGCACTCAGGAAGGTCGCGATACACACGTATGAGGACACACAATATCAGGAAGGTCGCGATACACACGTATGAAGACACACAATACAAAGCAGCAGAATGAAGTTTAGGGAGCAGGAAAGCACTATGGGATGGGGTGGGTTACCACACTTCAGGGGACCAGCAGACTACAGGCAAGGGTTACAGCCAACAGAGACTAGTCCAATCCCTTATGTACTGCTCAGGCTGCCACTTCAGTCTGCAGACACTGCCATGTCCTCTTGTTTTCTCAACAAGGACACCTGGCTATGACAGCCAGTAAGTTAAAGGACAACCTGCCCCTTCCTCCCTGTGGATTAACTTTTACAGCACCCACAATCTGTTAACATCCTAGAGTCAAAACATAAGAGGACTCTGTGTGTGTGTGTGTGCGCGCGCGTGTGCGCGCAGCATCCTAGACTCAGATCATACGACAGTGTTGCCAAGTTTCAAAATATCATCATCCCTTTGTAAATATCAAACAATTTATTGTTTCTTATTGTAATTTTTACATCACTTTATACCTTACATATCAAGCAGGACTATCAAACATTTCTTGGAAGCAACATACACAAAGTACACTGTATGTTAGCCCGGCATTTACAAGCCAACATGGAGAAAAAAGAGCACTTCCATCAATCATACCAATGACTGAGCAAATTCAGATGAAAAAAGATAGACTCCAAGGCAACAGAGATGAACTAGAGTTGGTTTGTGCAAGTTCTTTACCGGTGTCTGCAGATAAGGACGGATGTGCAGAGCAGAGCACACGTGGAGGCCCTTGCTACAGTTCTTCCCTGTGATGAGCCTGTGCTCCCTCAGGGTACAGACGCAAAAGCATGTCCTTTTTAGTTGTGTCGTGAGGCTATATCCAGCCACACAGCTAAAGACTGTCCTACCCTGACTACCACAGACCAGTAAATGTAAACTGGAAGAGTATGGCTATCACATCACACTATTCAAACCACTTACTCACTGGAGGAAAAAAAAAGCTGTTTTTATGCCTTTATTCAAAACCGTTTTAGAACTGACCAGAATAAGTCTTGAAAACTTGCAGAAATTTATACTAGTCACGGTTCTCTACAAGAACAAAACTGTTAGAGTGAATCTATAGCACACATAAAAGGGGATTTATAAGAATGGCTTACAGGCCTGTGACAATGCCTGTCTGTCCACCAATGCATGGAAAGTCCAAGAATCCAGGAGTTGTTCAGTCCACGGGGATGGATGTCTCAGCAGGCCCATGAACCCTCACGAAGTGGGCTCTAACGCCAATGGAGGCGCGGAGAACCAGGCAGAGAGCAAGCTTCCTTCCTCCATGTCCTTCATACAGGCCAGAGGGCATCCCCAGGTTGAACATGGGTCCCCCCACTTCATAAGATGTCATACATCATGACTGAAACAACTCCTGAGTGTCTCAAAACTTCTCATAAAAAAATAATATAACCTGGGTATGCATGTTCCCAAAGAACTGGGAGCAGGTGCTCAGATACACCAATTTCCGTAATGAGTGTCATTCACAGCCCCTCAAGGGCAGAAGCCAGCCACTGACCTGTGAGTGGATAGGCGTGGGTACACATGTGAGTGCCAGTTGGATGTAGGAAGGAGATCTGATCATGTTACGAAAGAATAAGATTGGTTTCACTCACATAAGGGATCTAAAACATCAAATTCTTAGAGATAGGAAGGGCGGTGCAAAGGAGGTCAGGATGTGTGAGTCACTGATATGTGCAGTTCTGGGGGCGGACAACACTTAGGGAGAATAGCTACACCAAACATAACTGAACAGACTACTGCCTCTGAGTTGTACTGATCCGTAGCCAATATGGTAGTGTTGAAGTTTTGGTTCTGTATACTGTATCACAATATTTTTTTTTTAAATAAAAATTAAGGGGGAGTTTAAAATCACTTCTCTTATAACCAGCGGCATAATTGGCTTTTACCATTAAATCTTGTTTGTTTGTTGTTATTGTTTTCCCTGAGACAGGGTTTCTCTGTGTAGCAGCCCTGGCTGTCCTGGAACTCACTATGTAGACCATGCTGGACTTGAACTCAGAGACCCACCTGCCTCTGCCTCCCCAGCAATAGGATCAAAGGTGTGCACCACCACTGTAGACAGAAGTTTCTATCCACGCCAGTCCCACAGCCATTCAGTCCCAAATAAACACACACAGGCTTATAGTAATTATAACCGGCCTGTTGCTCAGGCTTATTACTAACAAGCTCTTATGGCTTAAATCCATCCATAACTCTTATCTGTGCTCAGCCTCGTGGCCTGGTACCTTTTCTCCGTAAGGCGCTCTCATCTTGCTTCCTTTGCTTCTGGCTGGCGACCACCTTTCCTCTTCCCAGAATTCCCCCCATCTGGTTGCCTATTGTCCCTGCCTGGCTACTGGCCAATCAGCATTTTCCTGACAAATGTTTACAGAGTACAAGAGCACTGTCCTACAGTGCCACCACCGTTGAGTCTTACTGACGAATAGCCTGTGCCATTCAGTGACGTCAGAAACAAAGTCTAGACTGTAAGAAGACACTGCATCTTCTTTGGTGCTCACCCTCCTGCACAAGGCGGAAAGGGGCGAGTCATTAAAGTCCTGAAACTTCTGCTGCTTGTCTGTTCTTTATCAAGATTAACTAGAAAGCTGAAAAGGAGTCTGTTCTGTGGCTGTGAAGACACGCCATGACCAAGAATGCATGGGATTGGGGGCTTACAGCTCCAGAGGGTCCCTTTCTTGAGACAAGCTGGCCTCTGCTTTCTTATGCAGTTGAGGATGACCTCAAGACTTTCAATCCTCCTGCCTCTGGAGTGCTGGGATTGCAGCGTGCAGCAAGGATGTTGAGGGCTGACTTGAGAATCTAGTGGTCGTCTACTCCTACTGCGTTAAATGTGGCTAACACTCAAGTCCGCGTTCATTAATGGAAGGTATGGACAGTGCAGCACTCAAAGACTACAAATGCTCTGGCTTTGCTGTCATCACTGTCCCCTGATAGTAAATGCTTATACTAAATTCATTTTTGAATCTCAAATTTCCCTTGGCTTCATCTACAAGCATCCACAACAGTGGCTTCCCAATGTAGCAAGGTTCAGGGTCTATTTTAAGGTACCTGGATCATACCAAGGGCTGAGTGACCACAGGGAATGGAAATAGGAAGGCTAAAATAAAGCTGATACTATGCAAACACTCAGCAAATTGCAACACAGTCAACGAAATCTTTAATTTTTCCATGTGCTTACTTGTATATTGTGGTGGGGGGGGGTCACGTGTGTATTTGTGATTTAATTTTCCCAGTGCTTACTTGTATATTGTGTGGGGGGATCATGTGTGTATTTGTGGTTTAATTTTTCTATGTGTTTACTTGTATATTGTGGGGGGCTTGTGTGTGTATTTGTGGTTTAATTTTCCCAGTGTTTACTTTTGTATTGTGGGGGTCGTGTGTGTTTTTGTGGTTTAATTTTCCCAGTGTTTACTTGTATATTGTGGGGAGGGGCTTGTGTGTGTATTTGTGGTTTAATTTTTCCATGTGTTTACTTGTGTATTGTGGGGGTCGCGTGTGTATTTGTGGCTCCCTCTCCCTCTCTCCCTCCATCACACAGAGGCTGAGATAAAACTCAGGGGAGGCAAGTGCTTTCACACACAGAGCCGCCTTGCTGACCACTCAGTGTTCTTAGACAATGATTCTCAAAGCAGATTCTGTAAGACAAATGTTTGCTAATTTCATTTTTCTTTTTTTGGTGGGGGTGCTCACCCACACACATGCTGAAGGACTTCCTCAATCCCTCTCCCCCTTACTTTGAGACAGCCTCTCACGACACTGGAGCACACTGCTGCTCCAGCTTTTTTAAACGAGCTGGCCAGAGCCCTGCTCACTTGCCTGAGCTCCCTGTGCTTCTATGTAGGGGGTCTGAATTCAGGTCTTCCATTCCTGAACAGCAAGTGTTTTTACCCACTGGGCTATCTCCGGTCTCTGATTAATGTGCCCAACAGCAGTGATGGACGAATACATTTGGCTAAGTGCCAGACTATTGGCCTTTTCTAGTAGAGTGCTCTCCGATATATACTGCCCACAAATCTCACCCGCACTTCCTCCTTTCTTTTCTTAAGAGGATCTAATAGATTTTGTATTCTAGAATATATACTTTGGGAAGCCTTTTTCCAAGGGTTATTTCCTAAAACCTACAGCTAGGGAAAACTTCTGACTCAAGCACTGAATACAAAGTAACCAGCACAGCAGCCACCCTTAATGTTTAGGTATCTATTAGTGCAAGCAGCGTTACTTACAACTCAAATGTCATTACTTATCATCCCATGAAATATGTAACAGAAGGAACACTCAGATGAGTGAGACTGTCTGCAAAGCCAGCGTTCAGAGTGTGGACTCATTCATGAAACAGGATGAGTCCAGAACATTGCTCAGCTATGGAGAGAAGACAGTTCTACATCCTTAGCAACAACAAAAGACAAAAGTAATCAATACTTGCTCTTTCAGAGGTGTAACAACGATCTGTGACAGGTGGTTAGCTGGGATGAAGCCACCTTTATATCTCTAAAGACTCAGATCAAGGGCTGGGTACATGGCTCAGTGGGTAGGAGTGTTTGCTCTACAAACACAGGACCTGAGTTTTAATCTGCAGATGCACATAATAAGTTAGGCATGGTTGTGTGCCGTGGGGAGGCAGGCAGGTTCGGACACCTCCTGGCCAGCTGACCCAGACAAAAAGGTAAGAATTTCCATTTCAGTGAGAGACCCCGTCTCAAGTCAAATGAAGCTGCAAAACAACATCTTCCCAGATGTCTGTCCGCACACGTGGCCCCACACACTCATATATGCACATGCCTCCCCCCCACAAGGTTCAGAATAGACAAGTGCCATCTACAACAGTCAGAGTGTAAATACAAACACAAAACTGGAAGCTGGAAGAGGAGCGAGAGGCTCTAGGTAATCTTATGAACTTTCTATTAATTTTGATAAAAAGAGACACTCATAAAACAAATGTCAAAATTTAAAAATCATTCTAAGAAAAGATTATTTTTGCTTGGTAACTATCAAGACTGCTGGATTTTAGTCCACAGTGGAAATGTCTGCCAACCCTGAAAATGTTTTCAGGGGAAAACTGACTGTCAAACACTGGTAGAATTTGTATTTAGTACTTTAAAGGCTTGAGTTACATAGTTTCCAAACTTTTAAGACAGGAATACCACAACATCCAAACAAATGTATGGCCTCCCAAATACAATAAACACAAAGAAAATATTTTAAAAGGGGGAGAAACTCTTTGAAAAGTACCTAAGCAACCAAACAAACCCTCTATGAAAGACCTAGAGACAGAAATCAAACTGCTGCCATGACAACAATAACAGCAAACACTACTTAGGACTACTAGACACCATACAAGCCACTACTGTTGAGCTCACTTCATCTCAGCACCACCCTTCTGAGGAGGAACTTTCACTCTGAACTCAGAGCTGATGCTCAGGTGGAGGAGTAGGCCCTTTGCCCCAGGCCAGAAACCCAGAGAGGACTGGCGTCTGGATGCCAGCAGTCCAGCTCGACCAATAGTCCAGCTCCATTAACCCCAGGTGCAGAGGCCGTGCCCTGAGCAGCCAGGGTGCCTTCTCAGCTCTGCTGTCTCCTACCATGGCTCAGACTGTACCATGTAGAGCAGGGGGTATACCTTGGCCGTAAGGCTCTTTCCCAACACGGGAGAAAGTCCTCAGTCCTCAGCACCACGAGAAAGAGAATGAAAAGTCCACCGGAGAGGAAATGCTGCAATGGCCCCCATCAGATAAAGCTGGTAAGCTCCGCTGGCGAAGCGCTTGTGGAAACATGGGACTTGACTTCGATCACTAGCATCTCCTAAAGATGCCAGGTGTGGGCAGGGTTAACGGCCTAACGGATAAGCACCTGCTAAGTCTTCTGGGGCCAGCGCTCACAATTAGGTAGCTGACAACCATTCTTCACACAGCTCCAGGGGGTCCAGCACCCTCTTCTGGCCTCCCTGGGCAATTGTGCCGGTACACACTGCCACAAGGACACGCATACATATACAAGTAATTAAAGCAAAAACTTGGGAAAAAATACACTTGTCAAGTCTGGAGGCATTCATTTGTAGCCCCAGCACTGGAGAGGTGCTGACAGAAAGGTCAGAGGGCAACCTGTTCTTAGGGTTGACACTTGACCTTGTCCCCTGGTCTCCATAAGTGTTCATGCATGAATGCCATGCTCACACATGCACACACACCTACACACATAACATTAAAAACAAAATGTTGCCATAAAATCCTAAACATAAATGTTTATGGCAGTTTTACTCAGAACTGTCCCAAACTGGAAACAACCTAAATATCTATAAAAAAAAAATAGTAAGGGATGAACACTCTAGCACTTTTAATAAATAATGTGTAATAAAGACAAACAAATTAATGGGAGATGCTATATGGAATCTTAAATACACTGTGCTAAGTAAAAGCAGGCAGGCTGAAAAGGTGACAACAACCTATCCCTGCCCATTTGACACCCGAGAAGGAAAGTGGACACCAAGAATGGCAGGTAGTATACATTCTTTCCAATATGAGCACTTACGATAATTTATTTTATAAATGAGGCAAATAAGATACTGAACATTATAGCACTTTATAAGTTACATAAATATGGTTTCTCTTGAATCTTACTGTACTATGCTTACCACCCTTTTTACTGTGGGAAAACAGATCACAGCAAAAGAAAATTCCATCAAGAGGACACTACTGTAAATGTCTGTGAAACTTATTACCAAAAACGAAGGCAGGAAGGAAATTCATAGTCAAGTAAACACTATTCTAAACTCTGGTTTAAAACCAAATTCAATACCAGGGCCAGAGAGATGGCTCAGCAGATAAGGCTGCCTGCTGCCAAGCCAAATGATCTGAGTTTGAACTCCTGTGCCCACAAGGAGGGAGGACAAATTACCCTCTGACCCCACCCCTGCAAGGTGGTAGGAGCATGTCCACACTTACATACATAAACCACATATGTACACACAACAAGAAACTAACCAACGGAGATCTCCCAAAGTCGGCTAGGTTGTTTGTAGTTCAGCTGGTAGAGTACTGACCTAATATTCACAAAGCTCTGGGCTCCACAGCTTGTGATATGTAAATCTGGCAAGGTAGGGGACACCTGTAATCCCAGCAGCACACACACACACACACACACACACACACACACACACACACACACACACACACACACACACACTAGGGGGGGCAATCTGCTACAGAAGCTGACCTAAACCTATGATCTCACTCTACTATCACTTTCACAGCAAAATTAAGATTAACATTTCATAGAAAATCCTGAGAAAATGCTTTCCTAATTTCAATTAGTTGCCTAAAAGTCTCTTTCCTTCTTTAACCTCTTAAAATGCCTGTTCTGTGAAGCTATAAACAGTATCCACACATGCCTTACCTGGGACAGCCCAATGTGTGTGGTCTTCCAGTATTAGTGCCACAGAATCTGAAACTATGTCCACAAGCCTCGCCCTCTATTTAAGACCACAAGAAACAGCTGGCCTGGGGAAATGACATCAGTGAGTCATTCCTCACGCCCTATCAGGCACCTGAAGCAATCATCTGTTCTGTAAAACTACAGACACCTTGGAATCCCTCAACATAGCTGGGGATTTAATTTAACTACCACCACCCGCCTTGCAGAACTGCTTTATATGAAGCACTTGTTTGCAAAAGGACGCGGTGCAACCATCACATTCTATTTCTTCCTTTTTATAGATAGGGTGTTAAACTAATTCACATTTCAAAAGTGGACACAACATTTGCTGTCACCACACTGTCCTCAACTCAATGCCGGGCTACAAAGAAACGGAGACCAAAGCCAATCGTGGAAAAGGTTAGAACTAACAAAGATACTCTGGCTCCACATTTTAGCAACTTTGAAATTGAAGTACATTTTAAAATTGGGCAGCTTATTTTTCTTTAGCGGCATAAAGTCAATCTTCAATTAGCTGAACAAATAATGTTGAATTCATTCTTCTGAGTTCAGATTAGCTGCGTTTCGCAGCGTCTTTAATTTTTCCCTGTGGAATCGGCACCCACCCCTCACTCACATGCTGACTACACATCACTGTGGAAAGGAGCTGAGGCCCTCGCAAGGGAACACATGAACTCCATCAAGCCAACTTAGCAGGCAGCCACCTACAGAGCATGCCCCAAATTCCCACTGTGCACCTGCGCTGTAGATTCACAAAGGACAAGACAAAAGAAAACAACACAGCTCCAGCAGGGTGGAGACCCAAAGCTCCCCTTCCACCTCTACCCTCCCTCCCCGACTGTGGGGGAGGGGCCCTGGAGACGACCAAATGACCTCTAAATCTGCCTGCAGCCACGTGTAACAAGGAAACTAAATTTTCACAATACCAAGATGGCATAGTAGAAATACTGTGTGAAATTAATAGGAAATCTTCTTAAAAAGAAAACAAGGCCTTTTCCTCTTTTGCATACAGCACAATATCCCCAATGGCCTGGGTAGGAAGTGCCCACAGAAAAGGCAGGCTCGTGCGTTAATGGCTTCGTCTTCAGCGGGTGGCTTAACCAAGAAGTGACCGAATGATGACCTACTCAGCAGAAGGCTACATAACCAGGCAGCTCTGCTGGGAGGAGGTGGGAATCAGGAGTTGGGGGTCAGCGAGGAAGCCACAGAGGGGCCTTTAGGTGGATGTGCTGTTGCTGGCTCCCCCCTGTCCCTCTGCCTCCCAGCTGCCTCGCAGCGCCCGGTGATCCTCCGTGTGCTTTCCATACCACAACCCAATCTTGCTGTACGCTGAAAAGCAATGAGGCCATCCAGTCACAGATCAAAACCTCTGAAACCACGAGCCAATGTAAACCCTTGCTTAAGGTGATTTTTGTCACAGCAACAACACTAACATTTAGCAGGCAAGATGGCTCAGCAGGTAAAGGTGCCTGCCACCAAACCCATGTGATTGAAAGGAGAGGACCAACTCCTACAAACTGTCCTTTGACACATGAACTATGGCATGTGCTGTCCCCACAATTTAAATAAATTTTCAAATGTAATAAATATTTACATAAAAAAAGCATAGACAGGTAAAGAATCCTCAAAAAAGAAAAAAAAAAAAAAATAGGAAGACGCAGGAGACGGTCACTATGAGGCAGCTGGGAACGAACGTGGATCTTCTGGGAGAGCAAGCCATCTCTTGCTGTTAACCACTGAGCCATCTCTCCAGGACACCCCCTTTCCTTGTATTTTTAAAGGATTTATTTATTTTTAATGTGTATGCGTGCTTTACCTGCATGAGTGTACATATGTGCATATGTGCATATGTGTGTGGTGCTGACGGAACCCTGAAGAAGGTGTCAGATCCCCTGGGACAGGAGTTATGATGGCTGTGAGGCACCTGTGTGTGCTGATCACACTGATTCGGAGACACTGTCTTCTCAGTGTGTGCTTACCTGGGTGGAGAAGGCGCTGCTAGAGCCCTTCAAACCCTTGAATAAGGGTACTGAAGCCCATTTATAATCCCCTACCACATAGTCCCTGCCCCTAAGACCTCGCTGACACCACCGCATGGGGAGCATGGGGGATTAAAGGGCAAGCTTGACTTTTGGGGGAGGGGCCAATTACAAGCACTGAGGTACAGAACATCTAGACATGGGCCCTCACTAGGAAAAAGTGCCAACAAGACTCTGTCTTCAACGCCGAGTACCCTGTCTGATGAGGTATGGAAGCTGCAGAGGCAGCTCACACACACACACAATCTCTCCATGCCATTTTTAACTGGAGATACACTACATCACAACCCCAGTCCTGGTGTCATTAACAAGCCCCATGCTTCTTGGTGGTGACATGTACCTAAAATTTTAGCCATGCTGTTCAGCAGATAAAAGACTTGTGGTCAGAAAAAGAGATATACAGTAAAGACAGATTCAGAGGGAAAAACCAAAAACCTCTAAACCATATATAGTGTGTTTAAAAATACACATAGGCTTGGGACGGGGGGGGGGGGGGGGGGGGGATAAAGTCCTTACAAAAGAAATAGAGTATCTGGGTATGGCGGCATTTTAATCCCAGCAACCGGGAGGCAGAGGCAGGTATGTCTCTGTAATTTCAAGGTCAGCCTGGTTTACAAAGATACCTTCCACCCTGATAATCAAGGTAAAATCTCCTCCAAAACTTACCAGCTTCTTCCATCTCCATTACCACGAGAACCTAATGTCAAGTCACTGCCAGCCTGTCGGAAGCTGTCTATCACAAGCTCCTAAGTGATCTGTCAGCCATTGCCTCCAGCTTCAACTCTATGGTAGAGGCTGCTGTCACTGTTTAGGGCCCTCAGTGGCTGTCTGCTGTACTGTTAGTCTAAGCTCTTAACTGAGAAGAGATTCATGGGAGGAGTTGGAGAGGGGAAATGGAAGGGGGAAATTATCTAAGTTTAGAAATAAAGAAATTATAAAAGCAAACAAATCACTCATACATATATGTAAGGAGTAGGTTTTTCTGCCCACCGCTGGTCTTGTCCAGCCACCGCACCAGCCCCAAATAACGCACAGAGACTGTGTATTAGATATAATGCTGTTGGCAAGGTACTAGTTTCTTATCGGCTACTTCTGTCTCAAATATTAATCCATTTCTGTTAATCTATATATTTCCACGTGGTTTCATCTGACCGGGGGAATGGGCTGGCGTTGTGCTCTCCCTGGTCTCTCCATCTTGGCTTCTCCTTACTACTTCCTCTCTCCTCCTTGTCTCCTAGTCCCCCGCCTATCTTGCTTTCCTATTGGCCAACAGTGCTTTATTCATTAACCAGTATGAGAAACATATTTACGGAATGACATCTCCCATCATCTCCTCTTTTCTGTCTAAATAAAAAGAAGGGTTTTAACCTTAACATAGCAAAATATATCACACAACAGTTATCAAATAAGAATCACAGTTAACAATATTTAGTCCATTAACATTTAGCAAGATTTGAAGAAAATATTTCATCATCTACCTTATCTTGTGAGTCTAAAGTCCTATATGTACCTTATCTTTAATCCTAACTAAGGAAAACTATAACTATTAGTCTTCAACTCCCTCAAAGACCACAGAAGGATAATATATAAACTCTAGAAATGCCTGGTCAGTCACCCAAAGTTCTTCTGTAATCTTCCATCTTCAGCCCATAGGCCATAGTGTGTCTGACAGACTCTTCAGCAAAGCAGGAAACTTTAAACTGTCTTCTTGTATTGGCAGTTTGTCAGTCACTTTTCTCTGTGTCCTGCAGACTGTCTGGCAGACTCTTCCATGAAGCAGGAACTCTGTAGCAATGTCCATTTTGAATCAGCAGTCACTTTTCTGTGGGTCCTGCATGTCCAGTTTATACAGCATAAAATCAAACAGTCCAGACAAGAGCACTATCTTGTTCAAATGGCTAGTCTTGCCATATTGGAAGTAAAGTCCATAATGTGTTTCTTTGATGTCACCAGGGGCAGAAGTGACCTGTGGAAGGAGGTCTGAGGAGGAGCTGGGAACGCTCTCTTGCTGGCGGGACGTGGAGAGGAGAGCATCCGGTGGAACCTGCTGGTGTTCATCTGTCTAGGTTCTAAGTTATTTCTCCCTAAGTTATTTCTCCCCGAATAAACATCTATTCGGCCTATTTGTTTATCCTGATCCTTATTTAACTGTGATACACATATCTTTTTAAATGTACAATAATAATAGTAGTAATAATAATAATAAAATCTAAGCTCTTGCCTACATCTCTAGTCCCCAATTTTATCCTTATTCTTGGCCTCCATCTCACCCTCCCCAACCCTAACAACATGGCTTGTCAGTTTTCTTTCAGTGTTTTTTATTTAAGTTCAAGTTACTCAACAACATTATTGACTCATTCTATACAAAAACACACATATAAAACACATTTCATGTGCAATTATACACAGCTTACGCTAACCTGACAGGATATCATTATCAACATCACACAACTCTACATTAGGACTAATCCTTGTGCACAGACATTGCTTCCTCTGATCTATCTTTTTACCCCGACAATACTTCCCACAAGCTACTCCAATCACTCTATCACACTGTCCTACTTATCTGACTTTGTCTGTGTTTGCTTATGCGCTCCGTGAGAGCAGAGGCTTTGAGGACGTGCAGCTCACTGTTACAATTAGAGTGCGCATGACAGCATCCAGACACACAGCATGAACTTGAGAAACACTACAAATGATTAGATAACTGAGCTGTGAGGACATCAAGGGAATCAATAGTCTCGTTTCACTAATTCATTATAAACATGTACAAGGGACCGCACATCTGCTTGGAGCATTTCAAGTTGCCAGTGTCTTACCTCATGTATGTGTATACACACCATGAGTGTGCCTGCTGCAGAGATCAGAAGAGGGTGTCACATCCGTTGGAACTGGAGTTACAAGTGTCTGTGAACCACCATGTGGTGCTGGGAATAAAATTCAGGTCATCTGCAAGAGCAACAGGTACTCTGAACCTCTGTACCATCTCTCCTGCCCCCAATGGACTGATTCTTTGTTTACATGTATGCATGTATGTATGCTTCTGTGTCTGTCTGTCTGTCTGTCTGTCTGTCTGTCTGTCTGTCTATCTATCTATCTATCTTTTGAGACAGGGTTTCATTGTGTAGCCCTGGCTGTCTTGAAACTCACTTTATAGACCAGACTATCCTTGAACTCACAGAGATTCACCTACCACTGCCTTCTGATTGCTAGGACTAAAGGTGTGCGCCACCAATGCCCAGTCTCCTCAAACAGATTTTAACTGTATTAAAAGCAATGGAATTCCTGTTTTATATCAGTGAAACAAACTTAGTGTCTGGCTTACACGGCAACTGTTTCAGTTTAAAACAGTCATCCCAGAATTCTAGTGTCTGGCCATGGTCTACTACAGACTTCTCAGAGTCTAGACAGAACAGTGAGCTATACATGTTTGCACATGTAGTGTGTGTGTGTGCCTGAGTGAACATAGCTGCTCCTTGTGCATGCAGAAGGCTGTGAGGCTGGAAGAGGATGTTGGATCCCTGGACTGTAGTTACAGGTGGTTGTGAGTGCTCTTACCGGCTCAGTGTCTCTCACCCCCCCAACAAACTGAAAGTTCTTAGGAGACAGTGAGTGACAGAGCTTTCTAGAGTAACACGTGTGGATAAAGTTGGTAAAAATGTAACAGAAACTCCAGACTTTGGAGCATACCCGGAGCCTTCCCCAAGTTTCTAACTGCTTTCACAGAAGGTTTCGGAACAGATTTGTGGTTTAGTTTGCCAGACAGAGGACAAGAATAGAAAAGCCAAGAGCGTGTGAAGGTGTGGCAGATTCTTTGAGCCCTCTATTTGTGACAGAGGACTCTGGGTAAGCTTGGGGAGGTAATTAAGTAGTGTGCTTTTAATCTCATTTTCTTCACCAGCTAGCTCCTAATAAACCAGGAACAGAATATAAATGTCGGGACACCTCATAGCCTAGTCCACAGCCAACAGTCCTAAAACCACCTGAGGGGTAGGTTTGCATCTAGAACTTTCTATCCTCACTCCACCTCGTTAATGAGCTTCAACTAAGGAGGGGGGGGGGCTGTGTGGGGCAGATGTTACTTCCAGGCTAGTCCAAGTGGCACGGACTGGTCAACCATTGATAGAATGGCAGGGTTTATTTCCCTAAGTCCCTTGCTGGCCCCTGCCTAGAGCTAGCTTAACAAGCATTATTTTACAATTGTTAAATTGTTTTAAATGGCAAATTTTACATATACTTGTGTAACTGAACTATGTATTTATGATTAAAGGAAGCCAAATTTATAAATTTCATTAACTACTACTGATTACTCCGTTTTCCCCAAATCTCACATATATCCAGAAGGTACATAGAGAAAATGGCTTAATTTGCCAGTCTTTTTGGCAGATCTCATGTTTTTTGATGTGTATGGAAAGTAAGCAAACACTGAAGATAAAAATTCTTTTTTTTTTTTTTGGAGAGGCTTCATATAGCTCAGGCTGGCCTTGAATATGATGTGTGTTGAGGGTAACCTTATTTTTTTTCCTGACCCTTCTATTCTCCAAGTGCTGGGAAAAGAGGTCTGCACTGTTGCGCTTGGCTACAAACTATTCTTTAGTCAACAATATGTGCAACAAGACAGGGTTTCTCTGTGGCTTTGGAGGCTGTCCTGGAACTCGCTCTATAGACCAGGGTGGCCTCAACTCACTCAAACAACTTCTAACAGTTAAAAATGTTTTATTTTATGTAATGTGCTTTGTCTACGTGTATGTCTCTGCACCATGTCATACCCGGGTGCCCGTGGAGACCGGAGGAGGGCACCGGATCTCCTGAAACTAGAGAGACAGGGAGTTATGAGCCACCACGTGGGCAATGGGAATTACTCTGGGCCTCTGGAAGAGCGGTGCTGAGCCATCTCTCACTTACGTTTCATCCTGTTTTACTCTCACTCACTCAGGGCCTGACGCACACTTGATAACTATAACTTTTCTTTATATTAATAGACTAAAACTGCATTTATATATCACCAGAGACCATCCTCCCATCCCTGAGTGCTAGTGGCCTGAGTGTTGTGGGGTAGCCAACTGCTCCCTGACTGGAGGGATGGCTTCTCCACAGAGGGAAAACATGCCGGATGCTGCAAATCTGGCCAACACCCATGGTTAGGGAGCCTGCGGAGCCCAGGGGTCCGCCTTCTATTATTCTGCTAAATGGACATAATATCAAACTGCCCTCTAAGTGCATATGCCTGTATTCATAGATTAGCAAGGCTCTCAGATTTCACCAGAAGTTTCTCTGTGCGTGGACAGTGGTTAACACAGGAACTCATAACTCAACAAAGCACAGAGAATGAGTGAAGGCCTGAGCACAAGAGGAACACCTACCCTGCCGTACGGCCTCTCCTGAAGACTCAAGGGCCATCAGAGAGGGGGCACAAGGACTGTAAGAGCCACAGGTTGCCTTCTGACGCACAGGCCCACAGTGTTCACAAACCCACAGCTGACGCGCAAGACCTGCACATGGTCCAGCCAACCGCATTCCAGTTTGGAGGTGGAGGACTCATGAGCCCCGCCCCTAACTAAGGAGCCATGGATAACTCCTGGGGAAGGATAGTCCGTTTTCTTTACAGGCATGGCCCCTGCTACGTCAGGCACACTGTAGTATGCCCGTGGTTATGTGCGCAATATTTCAAAAGTGAGGCAGGAAAGGAGGTGGCAGGATCTAGGAGGAGTTAGGAGAGGAGTGAGGAATGAATATGATAAAAATACATCGTGAACATGTATAAAATCCTCAAAATAAACTCACAGAATATTATACTTAAACAAAATGAAAAACATCAATGATAAGATATATTTAATTACTTTAGAATGCTGAAGACGCCAATAAGTTGTAAGCACCTATTAAATTATATATGCTAGTTAATAGTTGGATGCAATTAAATCTAGTCTGATTGATATACTGATATTGATATACAGTACAGAGAGGCTAGTGAGCTGGGTCAGTGAGTACAGCACTTACTGGGCAAGCCTGGCCGGCCACCTGAGCGCAACCCAAGTAAAGCTAGAGAGAGAACGGGCTCCACAAACTTGTCCTCTGACATCTACATTAGCACCACGGCACATATCAGCACACAAGCACGTGTGAATGCTCATAAGCACACATGCTCATAACATGCACTCAACTTTTATAAAGTATAAAGAAGGAGACAGACAGCACAGATCCCTCCTCCCTTGAATGCTGTAGTCACCCCCTTTTTAACACACTCAACAGTAACTGATGGCCAAGAGCCTTGGGTTCCATTAAAGCTGTAACGGGGGGAGGGAGGGGAAGATACGTCTCATGTTTTACTAAGCCAAAAACATTTCTAGTAATATTACAAGTATTCAAATGGCTTTTAATTGAATCCACCTAAAATTTGGATGCCATAAAGTCTAGAAATCATTATATGGCAGAATGGGATTTGAACTTCTTGCTAGTTCTTTTACTTATTAATTTTTTTTTTTTTTTTGATTCTTTTAAACAATAGCTCAGAATAGTTTCTAGAACAGGGCACGTTGTTTTTGGCATAACAGAAGCCAGCTCAACTGACAACTACTACAATAAAACATTGTTGTATTGGTAATATTTAAGAAATGAATTAGATGAATTATAGCAATGGCAGCTTTTCTGAGGCGTGCACGTCACTGTGATGGTGTTCACTGAGGAGAGGGGACAGGAGAGGAGGAAGCAGCACACAGGGCTTGCCTGACGGCGATGCCTGGCTATTTGCATATTTCACTTACATTACCTCTTAAGTTTTCTTATAGATACAGAAACTTTTACTGTGCCTCCAAGAAACATTAAGAGGCAGATTTTATTTATTGGTTGGTTGGTTAGTTGGTTTTTCAAGGCAGGGTTTCCCTGTGTAGCTTTGGAGGCTGTCCTGGAACTCGCTCTGTAGACCAGGCTGGCCTCGAACTCACAGAAATCTCCCTGCCTCTGCCTCCCGAGCGATGGGATTAAAGGTGTGCCACCACTGCCCCACTATGGCAGCAGTTTCTCCTCAGCAGTGGGAGGTGGTGGCATCAGAAGCTCAGGGTTCAGAAACACCGCCAGGCATCAGGTATTTCGCTTTTGACTTGAGACAGGGTCTTACTATGTAGCCGTGGCTGGCCTGAAACTTGAACCGCGTACCAGGCTAGCCTCCAATCAGAAATCTGCCGGCCTCTGCCTCCCTGGTGTAGCCCTGATAGATTCTGAGTGTGAAACGGTATTAGTCCACAACTGTCTGGCCGAGGATGGACGTATGGGCTGAGTGCCTAGGGTAAGTTGGGAGCAGACAGACGTGGGCGCTAAGGTGTGAGCACAGGAGCACAGGAACAGTAAATGAGGTCGAGAAAATGCAGGACGCAGAGAATGAGCGCAGCTAAGGAGGGCGAGGGCCAGGAGGCTGAGAGGAGCTGGGAAACGTAGTAAACGGAGAAGGTACATCAGTGACACAAGAGAAATGACAGTGTGGGACCCTGGGACCAAGCGGGCCTCTTAAAGAAGGACTGGCAACTGCGAACAAATGTTCAATGTATGGAGGGAGAAGTAACTGACCAATTACACTCAGCTGCACCATGGTCACTGGTGGCTGAGAAACTGTTTTGGTGCAATGAAACAGAGTGGAAGGAGGCAGTGAGTAGGGCAACTCTTGGCAGAGCTGAGATGCTGTGGCAGCAAAGGTGTAGGTAAGGGAAGCATTTCAAAGAGCATTCAGCATCTTTGCAGGGGAGTAAGGCCCCTCTGAATGAGCACTCATGGCACGAGCATGGCCGTAAAGGACTCCAGTGCTCTAGACCCATGGGAGTGTCAAGGTTTTCCCCCGGGTGCACAAAGCATCAACCACAGCTTCCTCCTCCCACATGACCGCTGAGACCGCTCCTCGACAAAGACACTGGGACCAGCTAACCTGTGTCCTCCTTCGGTGTGTGTGCATGCGTGTCTGTGCGTGTGTGCGTGTCTGGCTCTCAGCCTCAGTGGGAGACTCAAACACTCATACACACATAAAAGATCCTCTCTCTAAAATTATGTGTAAGTTATCTGTGAGTTGTAAGATTACTAGGAACTCTGCCTTCAGGCTCTAAATTCCCTCTGGCTTTTATACAGTGGGCAAACTTGGAAAGTCAACTTAAAACAGGGGTTCCTTTAACCACTGGGGGACTCTTACATACCCATATGTAATATTTATAATACTGAAAGAGAAAATAATGTATCCAACACAAGGGATTTAAAAAATGAATGGGTGGAAAAACTGTTATGAACTATTAAGAAACTATTATAAATTGACCTGTGGCAAGCTTAAAAGTAATAGAAACAATAGATAAAATATGAAGTTACAGACATCACACAGAAATTAGCTATCAAAGGTACAACATTAATAGCCATCTCTGTGTAGTCAACATTTATCTTTATCATGTATTCTTCCTATTCCCCATATCATTTCCCATGCACATTTATTATTTTTATAATTGCTGCCAGGGATGGCGGCACACGCCTTTAATCTCAGGACCGGAAAGGCAGGTCGGTCTCATTAAGTTCCAAGCCAGCCTGACCTACACAGGAAGTCTAAGGCCCACTAGGGCTACATAATGAGACCCTGTGTTAAAAAGTGAGAGCCAGGAAAGAAAGCTGCTAATGCCCCCACAGGTAGTTCCCAGGGCAACAGGTAGCAGATCTGAGGACAGGCCTGCCCAGTGGCTGCACTAACTTCATTACTTTACTTCTAAAGCAAGTCCAGGAGGGGAGATTTTATAAATTCAAATAGAATATGGTCACAGAGGCTCTAGCACTGCTCATGAATGAGCCGGTACCACTGCAGAAGAAATACGATTGTATGTCTGGCCTTAAGCCTTGGCTTTATGATCCCCAAATAATAACTCAGTGGACCACCAGGAGCCCTGCATTTACTGAGAATACCTCCTTCCCTCAAAACTGTGGGCTGTATAAACACGCGAGTTCCTACTTATCATCTGTTTTAGATGTCTAGACAGGGTCTGACAGCATAGCCCACGCTGACCTTGAACTCTAGGCAACAAAGGCCTTGACCTCATCCTGCTTCCTTCAGCTCCAGGGTTAGGATTACAGACCAGCATCACCACAAGCAGGCTGCAACACGTGTTTAAAATACAGCAACGAGAAGACATAGGCCTTACGAGCCTCTTCCCTGGCATTCTGGTGCCCTCTGATCCCTAGTCGACCCAGTGGCCATCTGGTCACGTGAGCCCCCAGGTATCTTTCAGGGCCACCAAGTCTCAGGGTGAAGTCTGCGTGCCTGATCCAAGCTTAGTAAAGGGCTCCAAAGTTCTCTGCACACTGGCTTCATCACTTCGTGTTGTCTGCCCCCCCCCTTACATCCCAAGCACCTACACGGCACCTTATACCAAGCAGCTGCTCAGGAACATGTCAGGTTTTCCAAACACCTGGGAAAACAAGGCAGCTCAGAGGAGGAAGTCCTGTTTCGGCTCAGTTCCAGAAACTTCACTCCAGTTTACTGGGCTGGGTGCTTGGGCACAACATGATAGATGGCATTTGTGACAGAGACGAGCTGCTCACTTCGTGGAGGGCAGGAGGCAGAGCAGGGAAGACAGGAAGGGCAGGACACATCCTGAGTAACATTACTGCCCCCCAAAGCGGAGTTCCTACTTGTCAAGTCTAGGTGTTGTCAAGGAGCCCATCCATCAGGCCAAAGCCCACGGTCTCTGGATCACCGTCACGAAGGTGAGTTTTACTTACCTAGGTGGCTCCCAGTCCACCACAGCTGACTGCTGAGATTAATCATTGGAATGTATAATGAATGGGACTTGCTGCTCAGGCAGGTGCCAAGTCCATCTACACTTTATACTTGTTTAAAGTTGGTCCATAGTAAATGCACAGAAGAAAATGAAAACTGAGTGAGCATTAATACCCCCCCACCCCTGCCATTGGTCATGCTCTTATGAGGTCCCATCACTTCAAATATCACCTATAAGCTTATGACTCCCTACATTCTATCTCTAGGCTGCACTTGCTGAAGAACACATATGCAACTGGGTACTTAACACTGCCACTGAGAATGTCTAACAGGTACCTCAACCAAACCATGGCACAAACAATTTTGTTACCAGCCTTTGCATCAGGATCCATTCCTGTCACAGAGCTGGATGGAGTCTCTCTTGACTATCCTTCACTCCTATTCTGTATACAACCCATTAACAAATCGGCCAGCTTTTCCTTACAACCTAACTGGCCATCCATCGCTGTCTCAACTACGATTCTAGTAGGAGACGACTGCAGCACGCACTAAGTGATCTCCGTGTGCGCCACCTTCCCAAGCTGGCCCTCGGCCTAGGAGCTGGGTCATCACATCCAGGCTCCAAGGGCATTTCTCAGACAGGCCTTCCTGGGAGTGTACTGCAGTAAAGCTTTCCATCCTGTCAACTTTGATTCTCTTACTTTTATTTATTTCACTTGCCAGGGCCAGATTATTTATTCTTGCTTATTATCTTTATTGTGTTGTTGAACACAAGTTTTACAAAGACTGCCCACTTTACTTCCATATCACCTTCAACAGTATGACAGGCATGCTTTCAAAAATCACTCAGTAATCCTCACACACACACACCCACACACACACACTCTCACACACGCACGCACAAGCACACACTCATTTTATGAATGTGAGTGTTTTGACTCTACGTATGTCTGTGCACCGTATCAGTGCCCCATATCAGATCCCCTAGAACTGGAGTCACAGGCAGTTGTGAGCCACTATGTGGGTGCTGGGAACTGAGTCCTCTGGAAGAGCTGCCAGCTCTCTTTTACCGCTGAGCCATTTCTCCAGCCCCTCAGTAATCTTAACTGAAGGTCTGAACAAAAGTCTCTTAAGCTCTGGACAGTCAGATTTTTTTCCCCCCTGAATGTAATACCAGAACCAGGTCCTACTGCCTGCTCTTTTGTTCAGAGCCTATCATGATGAGAGTCAAGGCTCAGTGGTAGAGTTCTTGCCTGTTGTGCACAGTGCCTCCATTTTTGCACTAACACTGCAAAAAGAAAGCCCAAGTGTTAACTTGGGACCTCACTGTACATAAAGCATAACACTGAGGTCAATTTCTGAGTCAAATCCAGCTCCTTGGCTCTCAGAGCTGACTACACACTTATGGCATAGTCTACCCTTGAGCTAGTACAATCTCTAACTGAGGCCACCCCACCCTTTCATCGCTAAGTGGGCCAGAATGCCTGAACACACAGTGCTAAGGGAGTTAAGTTCTCAGCCCAGGCTGTGGGGTGGTTGCTCAAAAAGAGGTAAGCAGTTCACCCTTCAGAAGACACCCGGTGTTATCTGCATACAGTTTTGGTTCTTTCCATCGCAAGTGCAGTATAGCAGCATCTACTGGGTAGTGGTCATGCATGCACGAAACTGCTCATCTTAGACACTGTAGGAGCACCTAATCTGCATGAAGCGCCTACAACAGGCCCTACAAGGACAGGGAGAGAGTGAACACAGAGGCACTCAATACAGAAGTCCCACTTTATCAAACTAAACAGAGATCCTTCTAGAAGGTGATGGGACAAGACAGCACGGCTTCCCAAACAGGCCCATTTCAGTGGGCATGAAAACGAAATCCCCTCTGCTTCAAACTTGACAAAGCATCACTGTAACTTCAGCCTGTAAACTAACGTCTGCTTAGCACACAGGAACACTCTCTATGGGAGTGAAGAATTGCAGGTGACATCAACTCAGATCTTTACATCTGTTTTAACTGTATCCTTCGACAACATCTTCTGATTCAAGTAACAACAAAAACCTTTCTAGTCCGAACATTACTAGTGGTCTTAGGATAAGGCTAACTAATTGCTGGCCTCTCTGATAAGGTGTCTAATACCCTACTACACACTTTGAACACAGCATCTCATTTTATCTCCAAACTGCCCCTAAGAGCCAAGGGCTCTCACTGCCCCTTGGAAAGGAGGAAGCCAAACAAAGAGGTAAATGAGTTTGCCAAATTACATTTTGTTGAGGCAGAACTGGGATGTATGCCTACCTCCAACTACCTTTCCACACCTGCTCTGAATGTGAGCTGAGAAGCCTATTAGACACTGTATGTAATACAGCAGGGTATTATTTACTCAGGCAATACTTGGCTCTGGTCACAGAGGCCTAGAGCTGTCTCGTCCTATCTGGCTTCACTGTGCCCTCACTCTAGCACCGACCATCCTTAGCTCCAAACTCAGCTCCCCCTGCCAGACCCAGCTCCCCAAAACAGAAGATAAAGGTTCAAGATCTAGAGCCTACAACTTCCTTCTTGGCAGGGGCCTTGAATCTTAAGTCAACTCTGGAATCACAGGGTCACCTAATCTTTTTCCAGATTAGGGAAGACTTAGTCCGACCACACAACTCGTGGCTCAAGGGGACAGAGTGACCCTGGGCCAGCGAGGAGTGAAACCACTGTTCTTTTAGTCTGAACCTGGGCAGAAAGTGCTACAGGCTCCACAAGGGCCCCTTTGCCTGCTTGTGAATGACAACCATAAAGGTTTTTGGGAGCCCTGGAAAAGTCTGAAGGCCAAAGAGGAAAGGATTTTCTGTACTAGGAAGTTCAGGACAGGTAAGGGCTGATTGTTGTGGAATATTTGTTTAACTATGTAAAGATGTGTTGCATCGTTTAATTATGCAATGATATGTTGCATTTATTTGTGTAAAGATGTGTTGCTGTTTTACCTTGCCTGCCTAAGGCACCTGACTGGCCTAATAAAAAGCTGAATGGCCAATAGTGAGATAGGGGTTATAGGTGGGGAGAGGAAGTAGGAGGAGGAATCTAGAAAAAAAAAAAGGGGGGGAGAAAAAGAGACACCAGGGGCCAGACAGACAGACACAGGGGAAGCAAGCAAGTAGGACATACAGAATGAAAGAAAAGTAAAAAGCCCCGAGGCAAAACCTAGATGACTAGAAACAGGTTAAATTAGGTTAAAACAGCTAGTGGGACAAGCCTACGCCAAGGCCAGGCATTCATAATTGCTAAGTCTCTGTGTCTTTGTTTGGGAGCTGGTTGGCAATCCAAAGAAAAGTTCAACTGCAGTTGATGCCAAGATACAGTTGTGAGCATCGACGGTTGCTGAGCAAGCGATGCTGCACCAGGCACAAAGATGCACCACTGGGGCTGGAGAGCCGGCTCAGCAGTCACAAGCACGGGCTGCTCTTCCAGAGGACCTAGGTTCGGTTCCCAGCACCCACAGGGCAGCTCAGTCATCTGTAACGCCTGCCTCCACAGATCTGATCCCGGCTTCTGGCTCCCATAGGTATTACACACGTGATGCAGGAGAAATACCCACACACTCAAAGTAAAAAATAAGTAAATCTCAAAAAAGAAAATGAATACCCAACCTCTCTCCCATTCATCTAGTTAGACATATTTAGGAGGTGCTTTGCCAAGGGCCCTGAGTGCTGAGTGTTGGAAGTGCTGTTCTCCAGGAAGGTGGAGCAGCTCACAGATTCCAGCCACCATATTGGACTGTAGGGTCACCTTTCTCAACTCCAAAGGAGCTGGAGTTACAGGACCCAGCGCTCTTAACGGCAGAGTGAGTTATCTCTGCAGCACGGTCTGTGGGCTCTGTGTGGAGAACTCTCAAGGGCTTTACTTCAGCACCAGCAGCAGTGCAGGCGGTCGGGGGTGGTCTACACTTTGTCCAACAGGGCACACAGGAGACTCTTGAGCCCCACCCTTCCCTTTTCCCTGTGGAATCCCTATGGTTCAAAGGAAACCTGGGAATGCCCATCAAAACCCTACACGTAGCTCCAAGTGCAGTCAGGAGGCAGAGACAGGCATATCTCTGTGAGTTCGAGACCAGCCTTGTACACAAGAGTGGGTTCCAAGACAGCCAGGGCCACAGAAACAAACAAACAAACAAAAGGCTGGGGGATGGGGGTGGAGGGTTCCAATGAGAATGAGATGACTTTCAACGCAAACAGAGCAGTGAGTTTGTGCATCCTTAGTAATTTAAAGCTGTGTGTGAGTGTATGTGTGCGAGTGTGTGTGTGTGTGCGAGTGTGTGTGTGTGCGAGTGTGTGTGTGCGAGTGTGTGTGAGTGCGAGTGTGTGTGAGTGCGAGTGTGTGTGCGAGTGTGTGTGCAAGTGTGCGAGTGTGTGTGAGTGTGTGCGCGCGAGTGTGTGAGAGTGTGTGTGTGCGAGTGTGTGTGTGCGCACGCGAGTGTGAGTGTGTGTGAGTGTGTGATGTGTGTGTGCAAGTGTGAGTGTGTGTGCGAGTGTGAGTGTGTGTGTGCGAGTGTGTGTGTGCGAGCGTGTGTGAGTGTGTGTGCGAGTGTGTGCGAGTGTGTGAGTGTGTGAGTGTGTGCGAGTGTGGACTGCGTGTACTAAGTGTCGCCAAATTCTGCACTACTCCTTGTAGTTTCTCTGACTTGCTCACCTTGAGCTGGTGCCCAGGGCCCTCTGGAGAGGGGAAGAAGTGTCCCTGCAACCGGAAAACTCGTGGGAGAGGCAGCACAATAACGTCACTGGGGTGGGGGATCAAATTCTAATTATGGACACAATTTAGCCAATATCCAACATTTTTACAGGGACAGTAGAATGTCTGTGTCTTGTCCCCTTAAATTAAAACTTTGATAGCGAGCTGCTTTGCCATCTAGAAGTCTTGGTAAGTGCTACAGGCATGCATTTAAGGTCTGGTGGATGATCAGTGGAATTGAATGGAGTACTGGATCAAAATTCTATCATTTTCTTAAATGTGGGGCATACTGTAAACAAACTGAGGGCAGTTGAATCCTGTCTGCACAGAAGAAAATGAGATTTGTCCTTGTCACCTGCTGTCCTTGAAGAACACTTACAAAGGTGATTACAATGACAAGAACATGTACTTCTGCTAACAGGGACAGTGCTTGCTTAGCATGCATCGAGTCCGGGGGTTAGACCCAGCTGTGCCCTGTAAACAGAGTGTGGTGGAGCACTCTCCCAGGAGCACCCTCCCAGGAGCACCACCCAGCACTCCCTGCTGCAGCAGGGAGAGTCACAACTCCAAGGTCATACTCGACCTTGACACAGAGAGTTTGAGGCCAACCCTGGAGGAGGGAGACCCTGTCTCAGGTGGGGTAAGGGGTGGCCCTTTAAGGCTGACTTTTCTACCTTTAAACTCCTCAGCACCCAGATTTCCATCTCAGCTCAGACCAGAGACACCACTGCACTCTGTGGGCAACTGCGAACTGGTAAGCACTGTCACTATTAATTTTCAAATTCTAACCTTTCTCTTTTCTATCTTTACAGGCAGCAGCTTACCCAGCAAGGTCTTACTGACGGTTTAACACCCAAATTCTAGCCCTTTTTTGTTCCTTTCTCAGGAATATGACAACAGGTATAATAAAATTCTACCTGGTATTGCAGCTTAGCAAGAAAGTAAGAAAAAAAAAAAAGTTTTAGCACTACAGAAGGGGGGGGGGGTTCAGAAGTGACAATTATTTGTTTCTTTATTTCTTTATTTATTTGGGACTACGTCTATGTAGCCCTAGCTGTCTCCCAACTATATAGGCAAGGCTAGCCTCGAACTCACAAAAAATGCACCTGCTTCTGACCTCCCAAGTGCTGGGATTGAAAGTGTGCAGCACCACTCCTGGCAGAAGATGGTATTTTTAATAATGCAAAACAGTGGTGCTTATCAAAGGGTTAGAGCACACGCATTCCTAACAGGCATGCAATAATGCAACTCATAAAACCAGCCTTCTAAGATAAATGCTGTTATTAGGCACTGGAAACACTCAGCAGAGCACACTGCAGGGCCACTAAACCAGAGCTCACAGTAGCCTTTCACAGCATTGCAGAGCGCAGACTGACAGCTGCTGGTTGGTGACTGAGCCGTTGTGAAGAGGGTTCTCTGATGACTGCAGCCACACAGCTCTTAGCTTTCTTATACACATCAATCAGTGCAGGCATGTGTCTTGATTTTTACTGGCAACTACTCAAGTACAAATAAGTGCAAAACAATGATTCCTAGTTAGTAGCCCTAAATTCAGAATCAAGGATAACTAGGCTGGTAAACAACCACAGACTGCACCAGAGTGCTAACATGGTGGCACTGTAGCTTTCTACCCGTTCAACAAACACAAACTTGTTTCATGAAAAAGACATTATTTAAAATCTTGTATAGCATTGTCTTCAGGTTATGGGGGAGTCTGAAGGAGACTGCCATGAATCCAATCCAAGATTAGCCTGTGCTACAAAGTGAAACCTGGTCTCAAAATAGAGAAGAAGGAAACAAATTAATGATAATGTTCTAACTCTAGCTAAGCTGTGACTAGAACATCAAGATGAACACTCGTGCATATGACATGCTTTTCCAAATGCTCAGCTGTTGGCCAAACTCTTAGGACAGTGTACTCCAACATATAGCATGTAGGCACCATGTCAAATGCTTCCTATTTATGCAAAAACATTTTAGACCTAAGGAACCAAAGGAGACTCAACCACCACAAGACAGACAGAATAGTTCACCAAGGATGCTGGTCTCCGTACTGCAAAAACTAACAACCTAGCCCTGCCCACTAAATGCCTGCAACAACCAAATACAAACTCGACTTCAGTAATTTCTCCCAAAGAAGGTTACTACAAAAGGACCCGTGTGACTAGGAAAGAGAGCACACAGCCCTGGCACCTACGGAAGCAAGCATGGCTCTGTAGTTAGAACTCAGAAGAAGCTGCGAGTGCAGAAACAAATACTGTAAATGCATACACTGTAAGTATGTGTAATCCAACACAAGTCAAATACAACTGACAACTGAAACAACACATGGTTATAAAAAAGGAACACAAAGCTGAGAAAAACACAAGAATATTCGGAAACTGCTTGCTGGACCAGTATGTTGTCTAAAATGAAACTCTGTCATAAGGCAATAAAACAAAACAAAAAAAACAGTGATGCCATCATACTACTTCAGAATATAAATTATTTAAGTTTAAAATTTGTGAAAAATTCTTCAAAAAAGGTAATAAAATAGTGTTAACATTAAGAAAAAAAAAGTGTGCTGGTTCTTAAAGAGTAGACCATAAAAAACCATTTTGTTCTGTCAACAAAAATATATCATTTTATATACTGATTTTTTTTTTTTTTAATGTGCATTGGTGTTTTACCTGCATGTTTATCTGTGTTAGGGTGTGAGATTCCCTGTTACTGGAGTTAAAGACAGTTGTGAGCTGCCTTGTGGGTGATGGGAATTGAACCTGAGTCCTCTGGAAGAGCAGTGAGTGTTCTTAACCACTGAGCCATCTCTCCAGCCCTTGTATATAAACACAAAAATAAAGAAGTCAGGGTTAAAGAAAGGCAAGAACCCTGACTGGGAAAGTCTCAGTGAACTGAGATGTGGCTGAGTTTGGGGGAAAAGCAACTAGGACTTGTGAGGAAGGCAGGCGTTGCATGCACAGAAAGCCTGCAGTCTGCTGATTCCCTTAAGTTGCAAGTGCCTGACACCAGACTTGACAAAGGACTGGAAACAGTGTGTGGTCCACTGGTCAGAATACAGAAACCACCACGGAACCCAACACCACAGCCTCTATAAGAGTCTGCAAGGGACCCTTGGGAGTGGGAGCTCAATCGGTGCCCGAACAAATAGCGACTGCTGTGAAAACCCTAACAAAGCCTCTCAGTCACCCAAAGGTGAAGTACAGCACAAGGCCATTTGCCTATGGAAGGAAACAGCAAAAGTCAGCATCCAGTCAAACACAAAATTCACTCTGTGCATGCATACAAAGGGGCAGTAAAGATAAGAAAGTAATTGAGGGGGTGTTGCTAAAGAGGGGCTCAGTGGTTAAGAGCACACCATGCTCTTACAGAGGACCCAGGTTCGGATTCACCCACGTTGGGCAGCTCACAACCCTGTGTAACTCCAGCTCCAGGGATGGAACACCCACTTCTGGCCTCTACATACACAGGATACATTCCTATATACACACCAATATGAATCCCAACACCCAGGAGGCAAAGCAGGTGGATCTCTGTAAGTTTGAGGACAACCTGACCTACAGAGTGAGTTCCAGGACAGCCAGGGATGCAGAGAAACCTTGTCTTGAAAAAAAGAGAGAGACACTCAGAAGCTAAATCCAAGTGTTGCTTGCTCTTCCAGATCAAGTTTGGTTCCCAGCACGTGTGTCAGAAGATTCAACACCACCTGCAACTCTAGTTCCAGGGCTGCCCAAGCCCTCTCCAGCTTCTGCAGAACCTGCACTCATGTGCATACACCCTCAAACACACACACACATGTAATTCTAACAAACAAACAAACAAAAAACCCACAATTCCTGTTAAGGGGAAAGGAAAGAAAGGGAAAGATGACAGAAAATTTTCAGAAAGAAAAAAAAGTCAAATATAAGCATATTAAGTAATGTCACCAAATGTAAACTAACTTCTTCAATTAAAAGGCAATAAACATTGTGCCGGGTATAGCTCAGTGGCAGAAAATGGTTGGTGTTGGTAAGACCACAAAGTAGGGAAAAGACGGCCAAATCAGACTACCATCAAGAAATATTTTAAAGACACAGATTAACAAAATAAATGCATGGCTGCTCATGTTCGCACATGACTATAATCTCAGCACTGGACAGGCAAAGGAAGGTCTCGACTTCAAGATCAGCCTGGGCTACAAGGAGAGTTCTGAGTCATTCATAAGCAACTACAAAAACAAAAACAAAAAAAAACAAAAAAAAAAAAAACAAAGGCTGAGGAAATATCTCCATTAAGACAGAATCAAAGGCACAGAACACTATGTAATTAACTTGTGATTATAAGTTTTCCGGACTCTTAACAGAAAAAATTTTGATAGTTGTGGAGAAAGAGTATGCTACATCATGAAGACTGTGAGTTCAACAACTATAGTGAATGTCCAAATGTAACATTACGATACTTGACAGAACTTGGAAAGTTGGAAAAATAAATGGGCAAAATACCAAAGAACCTTCTATACAAACTAGGAGGTGAGCGCGTGGAGTCTCACACCTGTAACCCAACACTTGGGAGGCTGAGACAGGAAAGCTTCCTGAGCTCAAGGATTTACTGGGATGCACAGTGAGTTAGTTCCAGCCATTGTGAGGTAGAGTATAAGATGTTGCCTCAAAACAAGGAAAAGCCAGCAAAGACAGAGTCAGCCCAATGAAACACCAAAAGCAACACCCAGCCAGTTAGGTAGGTGTAAGCCAACAACTCAGGAAGTACAAAAAGAATCTCACACTCAAGGTCATCCCAGCTACATAGCATACATATTAAGGCCAGCTTAGACTCTTAAGACTGTCTTCCAAAACCAAACCACATGCTCCCATAGCCTCCCTCAGTCTCCAGAAAGCTGACAAATGACTCAACACAAAGGGGCTACTAGTCATTCATCTGCTGGCCATCTCTTGACATTACTGTTTAAATAAGATTTATTGTAATTACTTAAGATGTAATATAAATAATTTTAATAATGTTAGATATAATATTCAAATAGTGCATCAACAGTCTTTCAATTCTTAAGTCAGTTTGCTATCTGTCTGTGCTACAGCTGGAATAAACGTGTGGCAGAAGCTGCGTGCATCACTGTAAGAGACAAGGACTCCCGGCCCAGCTGTAAGAGACAAGGACTCCCGGCCCAGCTTATTTCCCATAATCGGCTCTCAATGAGTCCTAGTTCCCGCGCAGTACAATTTTCACATGTCATATGCTCTGAAATAAGCTACAGCTCAGTAATTGTCACCTGGACAGGTGAAACTAGTCACGTTCAATTTACCTCTGTGACTGCCCTCCAGTAGGCTTCAGGGAAGGGGGAGTGATGGCCCACCCCTCCGTCATCTCCGTCCCCTCCCTCCCTCCTACACACCTGATCTGAGTCAGATGAGCCAACCTATAAATTCATCCTTTCTCACCAATTTAGTAGTTAACTTTGTGTCCTTAGATTTGAAACAAAAAAGAATGCACAAGTGAAGTGTGGTGGTGCAGACCTATAATCTCAGCACAAGGAAGGCACCCATTTGGGGAGGACAGACTAGTTTGTGGCTCTCTCCTGTAACCCATCATATGAAAGGCTGAGGTGGTGAGAATACCCATAGTCTAAGGCTGGCCTGGATCAAAGAGCAAATTCTAGGCTAGCCTGAGCTACAGTGTGAGATCCTGTGGAAAAACAAACAAACATTCCCGAGATTCTTGCAAGAGGCAAGTATAGGAAAGAGAGTATATTCTCCCTCTGGGTGGAAAAAAGGACAGAGAGAAGACAAACTTTAAGAGAAAGTGATCGTGCGTAAAAACACAAGAGCCAAGAGGACAAAACCATGACCTAAGACTGAAGACTAGTAAGTTAAATTGGGAAGGCTTCAGTACACACACACGTCACACCCTTTTTGGATAAGGATGATTAAACACAAAAGAAGTGTAAAAGGGAAACTTCAGGGTCTCTGAGGAGGCTCAACAGGAGAAGTGGACTAGATTCAGTCTTGGAGCCCACATGGTGGAGACAGGACCCACCCTCTAGCTTGTATACACACATCATGTGCAACACACGAGAGAGAGAGAGAGAGAGAGAGAGAGAGAGAGAGAGAGAGAGAGAGAGAGAGAGAATAAACATAGCAAGCAAATTCATTTACTTTTTTGAGAGGAGGTCTCACCATGTATCTCTGGCTGTCTTAGAACTCACTACCTAGAGCTGGAGAGATGGCTCTGCAGCTAAAAGCACTGGGTTCAATTCCCAGCATCTACACGTATAAGTCCAGCTCATAATTGTATTGTGAGTCCAGTTTCAGGCGCCCTTGCAGAGATACACATGGAGGGAGAACACCGATGCACATAACATAAAAATACAAGAAAAACTCACTATCTACATCAAGCAGGCTGCCTCATCACAGACCCACCCACCTCTAAACTCTGGGATTAAAAGCATGTACCACCGTGGCTGGCTTTAGGAAACAACTTTTGAAAGGAAACATTTAGGAACAGAAAACAAACAAAACCGCAGCTAGACGTGGTGGAGCATGCCTTTACTCCCTGCACTCAAGAGGTAGAAACCAGCCTGCTCTACAGAGTGAGATCCAGGACAGCCAGGGCGGCACAGAGAAACCCTGTCTCAAACACCAAAAAGGTAAAAGTAAAAATAAAAACTTTGAGCACCTACTCTGTATAGGTCCTTACAACACAAAACAAATAGCTTTGATCCTACTTTTTTTATAATTTTACTGTCACAAAGTGAGAAAAGAACCATATTAAATACAATCAATACCAAGGCAAAAAAAAAAAAAAAAAAAAGCCAAAGCGCAGGCGCTGCCCATATGGCACAACAAACAAGTGGCTCTAGGTTTAACCAAAAGGCCTTGGCTAGCATTAGGGCTAGCAAGATGGCTGGTTCTGAGCTCACCTTCTGGAGCCATGCAAATGCATAAGTAGACAGAAAGAACCAACTCCCCAAAGCTGTCCTTTGACCTTCACACAAAATCACACTACACTTGCCAAATTGTAAAGAGAAACTGTAAAAGTCTTAAAGAGGACATCTCAGCAAGGCCTACCTATCTACAGAGACAAGACCCACCTGCAAAGTCCCTGTGCCCACACCAACAACGGTCATTCCATTTACCTGAAGCAACATTAAAGGAAATGGGATTGTAAGGCCATACTTGTTCAAAAGTCAGATGGAAAGAGGCTGAATATTATATTCCGGCCAATGGAAAAGAGATTACTAAATATAAAACAACCAAACCTAGCAGCAGCATAATGGAGACGAGGGACAAAGGCAAGGTGTACCCAGTAAACATCGCCACTAAGTGCTCTGTAATTTAGACGATAGCTACAATAATTTAAAGAAAAAATAAGCTTAAACTACATGGAAAACAAAACAAAAACAAAGTCTTTTCTCTTTCCAAAATCAACTTCTTCCTCCTGCCTTCAAACACACGGTCTCTCTTATCCACGGTGAAAACCAACCCTTTATGGCCGGCTGGTGTTCAGCCACCCCTTTCCTCCTTCTTACACCCCCACCATCCGGCCCTCGGCGGCCGGCCGGCCTCCCTGCCTGCCTCCCTCCCTCTCTCTCTCTCTCTCTCACACACACACACACACACACACACACACACACACACACACACACGCTGCTCTGACCTCACCAGCACACATCCACTAAGGACTTGCCCTGCAAAGTCAATGGTCTGTTGTTGTCACCCCCAGAGTCCCAAAGCCGTTCACAGCCCTGCCCCTAAAACCGATTTTGTGCCTTTCACGCTCCTGATCACTCTACCGCACACAGGCTTCTGATTCCTGTCCTCTTCCGCACTGTGAAAGTTTCCCAAGTGTTCTGAATGTCTGGTCTTCTGGTCTTTGCCCTCACTCAGTTAATGACCTTATCTCTCTCTAGTCTTTGGTTCACTGACTGGGCTTGTAGTAGCACACAGCACTGCTGAAAATGTTTGCACTGACCAGGGAAAAGATAAGAGAATGTGTTCTTTACAATTAATTCTTACTTCTAAGACCTCTAAGATTTTTATAAACATTTCTGAGAGATGTGTTTAAATGTGTGGATGTTTAGAACATCAAAAAAGACCTGTGGATGGCAGCAAAACATCTTTTTAAAGGAAAAAAAGGCCTGAAGATTTTCAAGTTTTGAAGGTAAAGTTAGACAATGATATTGAGGACAAATTAAGACAAGAACAAAACAAAGACAACAGAATGTCTGTATAGCCAGGCCGAAGAAACAATGGACAAGATTGTACAGGCATGTCCTATTTAGGTCAAGCGTGGAGTCTAGGCCAGCGGCTGGATGGAGGGAAATGGGCGTGCCTCCAGACTCACTGTAAGGAAACAGATAAGAGACTGGTAAAGCCTTGCCCGGGCCGTTGGAAGAGTGGAAAACTTTGCTGTACATAACAGAGAAATCCAGGCAAAGTCCACTTGCCCTCAAAGGACCCAAATAATTACTACACGAAGATAAAGGTGGCCTTAAGGTTTGTCTCCCGTTGTGACCTGCAGGGGTGGGCATGAGACCTGTGAAAGGCTGGACTTGACTACTCAGTTACTCTGCTTTTTTTTCTATTCTACTCGCTCTATCTTCACTTGGTGTCCCTGATAAAGTGGACATCTCAAGAGTTTCAATGCTGGTCAGCCTGTCAATGAGAAAAAGCATTCCTATACGGAAGAACTGTCTGGAGCGTCTGCAGCCCAAGCACGAGTGGTGGGTGCTCAGCGGTACAGTCCCGACCACAGAGTGGGCCTCAGACACAGCCAGACCACAGTCAATCAGAGCCACCCTCACACTGGAGACTCCCGGCCAAGAGCAGAGCTCCGTTTTAGGTTTTCAAACTGAAATGCAGTGAGAGGTGGCCAGCTGCTGGGACTCACAGCAGAGAGAACTAGGCAACATATCTAGAGGGGGTGGCTCGATTTTCACAAGACTTGATCTTCAACTTTTTTACAGGTTAGAATAACTCCTACAAGAAAAAAAAACAAAAAACAAAAAAACAAAAAACAAAAATCAAAATTTTTCTGAAGGCTTCTAGCAGGCTAAAGCAGCGACTAGTCTAACAGTTTTTGTTTTTTTTTTTTTTTTTAAAGCTACAACGTTTTTTATAGGGGCTCCATCACTAAGGGAGATTTCCTTCCTTCCTTCCTTCCTTCCTTCCTTCCTTCCTTCCTTCCTTTTTAAAGATACTGCCCTAGTTAGCCAGGTGGTAGCCTTCCTTTTTAAAGATACTGCCCTAGTTAGCCAGGCGGTAGTGGCTTACACCTTTAGTCCCATCGCTAGGGAGGCAGAGATCTCTGTGAGTTCAAGGCCAGCCTGGTCTACAAGAGCTAGTTCCAGGACACCCTCTAAAGCCTCAGAGACCCCCCCCAAAAAAAAGGATACAGCCCTATTGAGAGTGATTACTAAAATCTGAAAGGTGACAATTCTTTCCAAAGGTCCTAGGAACTAACTGCAAAATTTTTCCCTTTAAAATTGAATTTGGTTACCTGGGAGTGCCTTGGGACACCTAGAAGGTTAAAACTCTTAAGACATTCTGCTACTAACTCCTTAAGATTAGAAAATGTGATACAGATACTTCTCAGTTTATAGAATCACATAAAACCAATATTTTAACTCCCAAGAAAGACCCATTAAACTTCAAGACCATGGCCAGTGGTGGTGGCTCCTGCCTTTAAAACCCCCAGCACTTGGGAGGCAGCGGAGTTTGAGGCCAGCCTGGTCTACAAAACGAGGTACAATAGTACCTCAGCTAGGGCTACACAGAGAAATCCTGTCTCAAAACAAAATGAAACCAAAACAAACAAACAAAAAACTTCTTAAAAACATTTAAAAGAAAATTACAGTCCTCTAAAAGTCAAATTGCGCTCAAGCCTTATTGTCAGGGAAATAACTTACATAAGTGTTCAGATGTCAATATCAAACTAAAGCAACACTGGTCAGTTACTCCTAAACACTTTTCCCACAGGGTTCTAACCTCACACTCCAGAGGCAAAGGCAGGGACAAGTGAAGCTGTGAGTTCAAAGCCAGCCTGGTCTACAAAACAAAACACCCTTTCATTCTGCATCAAATGGTTTGAAGAAACATGCAACTGTGTGACATCTCACACTGCAGCGGCATCTGCTATCTATAAAGGAAATGATCATACACACACACCCGTCTCCAGTTTCTCTTCCCCTCAAAGACTTCATAATAAAATCGAGAAGTGATTTAAAAACAAATTGAAGGTGTTAACTTTGTTTAAATCTCGTATTACCCGAGTTATATCCTACCACTTTAACCTACAGGCAAACACATTTGAATAAATCAGTCCACAGCCCCATGTGTTTTAATTAACCTATGTTCTGAACAAGTTGCAGCTGCTACGCAGTGACGACCAAATACGACAGCCTAAAGCTGACCTCCAGCTCTGCAGACCTCCCTCCGTTTCACTCTCTGCACATGACAATGTCCACCGTCACAAACCACAAAGGGGTGCAGCTCCACAGCTGGACCTGAGTTTAGACAGTAGCGCCTGCAAGGCACTCTTGCTCATCTGTCTGCTCAGCAACATTCACTCTTCACTGACAGAGCACAAAAACTTAGCCTTCTGTAAGCTACTTCGGTGTTTGTCATCTCTCAGAGAGAAACAAGGCTAGACCTTGAAGGGATGTCCTAAGGAATTGGAATTTTATTCAAATGTGGCTGAAAACCACTAGCCTAGGACTGCTATAATCTAACTTAGATCATTAGAAGGCCACTCAGGAAAACAGCCATTCAAAGAGGAGGCCAATACAGGCGCACCATGACAAAAGCTACTACAAAATGACTGTGGGAACATATAAGACAGACTCGGTGTTTTTTAATCACTAACCAGATTTCCTATTAAAGCCTTATTCCATTTAACACACAACTGCCTGGCAAAAGCTTTCCATCTCTCTCTCATACACACACAAACACAAACTCCTCCTGCCTCTGCCCTGAGTCCTAAGCTCTGTGTTTACAGATTATTCGCTTTTCCTTGCTCTGCTCTTTTCTTCAGGTCTCTATGTGCTCTGGCTGTCCCAGAACTGGCTGTGTAGACCAGGCTCACCTTCTGCTCAGATGTCTCTGCCTGAATTACTGTCAGTCAGTCATGACTCTGAACCCTTTTATGGTTTGTATCCTTGTGTGAGTTACTTACATACTTCTAGGATCTTTCCTTTTGTCTGGATGTGGCACTGACAACTTTGTGGAGTTGGCTCTCTTCTCCCGTATTTACAGACAGCCAGGCCTGTAAGGCAGTCAGTTTCACCGACTGATCAGCCCTTCCTTACAGTCTTTGGGACCCAGTTTTTGCCTTTGCAATCCTCAAATCATGAACACACGGGAAAAAAATGAATTATATGCTAGTTCTTTGGTAATGAGACTCGCTTATGTCTCAGGAAGACGGCCTACAGAAACAGTGCGCAGGCACGAGCAACCGTTAGCAGGTTCAAGTACAACCCCGCACAAGGGCTGCACTCATCCCAAGAGCTCCGCCGGGGCTTCTCACAGCCCTGACACTGAAGCAACTGCTCATAAGTATACGCTGGGCAGGCGTTGTCCTTTAACTTTCAATTTGCTTTTGCATGTGTCCTTTTCCTTCCTCCCTGTGGGTAAAAATGACGGAAACCAGCCTTGCAGTTAATCTGTGGACAGGCCCTTGTGAGGCTGGGATGTGGCTCAGTGGGTACCTGCCTGCCTAGCATGAATGACTAAACTCTGAGTCTAATCCCAGCCCCTGGTGAACCAATGTGGTACTTGTGCCGGTGCTCACCGAAGAGGAAAAGGTAAGGTGGCACCCACTTTAATCTCAGCAATCGGGAGGCAGAGGCAGGCGGATCTCTGTGAGGTCAAGGCCAGCCTGGTCTACAGAGCTACACAGAGTAGGGGGGGATCAGCCATTCAAAGTCAGTCTTAGCTACATAAAGAAGACCCTGGTGTCCCTATCAACTGCTTTAACTTCTGTCAACAGCTTTTATCTCCCACTTTAAAAGGTGGGGGTGCTGCAGGCTTGCCATCCCAGCATCCAGATGAGTTCAAGTTCCAGGTCAGTGTGTGTGTGCTCTGGTGAGAACGGAGGGACATCAGGAAAGCCAGCAGATAGGAGTCCTGCAGTGGCCCAGCCTCCTACTCATCGCTCTTTCAAGGGACGATAACTCACGTCAATCACAGTGTTTGCTGGGCAGAAGCTGTGTGCCAGCCAGTGCATTAGGCACCAGGGAACAAAGGTTAGTGTCACTTTAGTGAGCTTGTTTTTACACGAGATGCAAGGAGTGAAGACGCAGCCAGGGCCCCATTGCTAAACTGAGACAACCGACCACCTTCAGGAGCGAGCAGAAAGAACCGTGACTGGGATGGGACTCGAGCATCTTCTAGGAAACAGGCATTTACAAGAAACTAGAACATACAATCCTACAGGCAGAGTTCAAGTTTTTAAATTTTATTATAAAACAGTTAAATATGCACAAATCAACAGAGTAAAATAACGAACATGTGAGATCGCAGTATTTATCAATCCTAGCAATCTTGTTTTGTATGTAACTTACATGTCACTCTATAACATAAACCTATTTTTAAATACTGCATTCCTTCTGGACTCAGGGTCACACTACACATTTTCCTAAATGTACATCTAGCATACACCTTCCTCACTGGCATTTCTGTCAGAGTGGGTGAAGTGGAGAGAGAACTCACAGGCCACACAGTCAGGCCCTTTCTCTTGATCCCCTCAGCGTGTTTCCTCTGAAAAAGGGGATGACTTCCCCACCTTACAGACAAGTGGTGATTAAGCAACTGCACGCAAACACGGTTTAGTTTTCCGCTCCCTGGTTGGCTTGGGAAGAACTGTGAACGAGGGAAGGAGCCTAGTTCCCCACCCTCTGTCCAGATGGGATGCCTCGGGCTGTCTGCCCCTGAACACATGCTAGAATGGACAGGCAGAGCATCCTGATGCCAAAGCTGCTTCCCGGACTAAAGTCAACAGCTGAGACCTAAGGAAGCATCTCAAGAGACCAGGTCTTGTAAATGCTCAGCCTTCACAAGCAGGCTCCCCCTTACTAGTGGATGGCACAGTCTCCCTTAACCGGTAGGCCCACGAGTGGCACCGGAAGACACTTTAGCTTTCCGTGTTAATAGACAGCGTTATCTCTTCGTAGCCCAGGCCAGCTTGTGTACCACCAAGTACAGAAGGTTCCCCATTTCCTGAGCACTGTGTTATGTTTTCAACCTTCCCACAGCCCTTTCTCAGTATCACCTTCACCTTCCCTTCCTATCCAACCTCAGGAAAGCAAACTATAACCCCGTGTCCCACACCACCTGCCCCCACTGCTGCCCAAAAGTATCCATTGCTTTGTCCTTTTAAAACACAACCGTGGTCAACCAAAACCTAACTTTTCTCTTAGTTACTTCCTCTCAGTCATCTTCTTTCTGAGGCTGTGTATACATCGCTCAAGCTTGCGTTACTGAATTCTCTGCAACCACGATGAGTTCCTGATCTGTGTTCACAGATAACCCATTTCTCTTGTCTCCCCACGACGACGATGGTAGCTCCATCATAATTCTGACGCTCGGCAGTCTGTGAAGGTATCCACTTAACCCGCACAGGCTGTTCAAAGGGTAACCCTCGTACTTTTATAATTCAGGGGAAAGGAATCAAGACCTCACCTTTCCAATGACAAAACCAAGCGGACCTTCAACCCTAACTAACCCTAGGGAAAGTCTGCAGCTCTGTCACAAAAACCAGGTGCTTCCAGCCTCCCCACACTGCAACCACAGGCTCCCCGCCGCACACCTGCAGCCTACCACCCATCCCTCGTTTGCTCATCCCCCCCACCCCCGCCACACCACGTCCACTGTGTCCCGAGCACGGCCAACGTCCCTCCCCTGCACACACTCCACACCTCTGCACCCCTCACCCCACCCCCGCACCCCAAACTTGGCACTCCCTCACCGGGACGCATTTGTCACGCCCTGTAAACTACGAGCAAAAGCGCCCCCGGCCGTGAACACGCCGGAGGGCGCCACGGAAAAGGGACTTAAACTCGCACACCGCCCGTGTCGGCAGCCGACCCTCACTTACAAAAGACTGCCGTGCCCCACCGCTACCAGCCACCTCCTCCCCGCGATGCGGTCATCCGCGCACGCTGCCCTCCGCCGCGCCAGGCTCCCGGGGCGCGGGGCCTGCGGCTGCCGCCCGGCCGCCCGGCCCTTGCAAGCCGTGCTCCCGCGCCTGTTCTCGGCAGGCCGGGCGCACCTTCCCCCGGGCCGGGCCGCGGTGCCCGCCGCCCGATGCCCGCCCCTCCCCCGGCCGCGGGCCCCGCGGGCCCCGCACGCACGCACGCACCTGCGGCCCGGCCGCCCCGGCCCCGGCCCCGGCCCCGGCCCCGGCCCCGGCCCCGGCCCCGGCCCCGGCCCCGGCCCCGGCCCCGGCCCCGGCCCCGGCCCCGCACTCACCACGAATAGGTCTGCTCCGCCATGGCGCTGCCTCTCCCGGGCTCCGCGGCTGGCTCGCTCGCTCGCTCGCTCGGCCGGCGGCGGAGGGCGCGGCCGGAGCCCGCGGGCCCGGAGGCCGGGACGCTCGCTCGCACGGCGGACGGGCCCTCGGGCTCCGACGGGGCTCGGACGGGAACCCGCTGCCTGGGCCCCGGCGCGGGCCGGGCTCCGCGCTCGGCCTCGTCAGCCGCGGCGGCGGCGGCGGCTCCGCTGCGGCTCCAAACCCAACATGGCGGCGGCGGCGGCGGCGGCGGCGGCGAACAAGGGCCCGGGGCGGGCGGACGGCGGCTCGGGCCCGCGCTCAGTGCGCGCCGGGCCTCGGGAGCGCCGCGCTCGGGCGGCGGCGGCGGCGGCCGGGGGACATGGCGGCGGCGGCGGCGGCGGCGGGGGGCGCCAGGCGGAGGCGAGGCCGCTCGGAGCGCACCCGCCGCGGGAGGAGGGGGCGGGCGGGCGGGCGGGCGGGCGGGGGCGGGGAGGGGAGGGAGCCGGGGCCGCGCGTCACGTGCCCAAAACACGCTCACGTGACCCGCCCCGCCCCGCCCCTCGCGCGCGGCCCATGCGCGCTGCGCTGCGCTCCGCCCGGCCCCGCTCCAGGCCGCCGGCCCGGCGCGCCGCTCTCGGCTGTCACTCATCCCTCCCGGGTCGGTTGGCCCGCGTCCCCCCCAACTGCCAGGCAACGGTCATCGGGAGGGCCAGAGCGCCGCGCTGCGGGGCCCGCGTGGGTTTCTGCAAATGCCCCACGCGGCGGCCCCCGGCCGAGCCAGGCGCCACATGCTTGTCTTCGTAGAAGCGATCAAGCAGGTCCTTGTTGGGCGACAGCGAGGCGTCCGCTCCGACAGCTGCAAGGGCCCCGGTCCTTGCAGACTCCTTCGGGGTGCGGGTGGGGGAAGAGGCGTGGGTTGTTCGGGCCGGCCGGAGCACGAAGATCGGTTCAGAGTTATGAAGCTATTTATGGAGTAAAGGGACAGAGGCTAAAGGAAGGAAGGGTGCAGGCTGCTTTAGATGGGGTGCATGGGCGCATGGCTCAGTGTGTAGGGTGCTGTGTGAGACCCTCTTAGGAAAAACAAACTAACAGAACAGGTGTAGTGGTCCAGGCCTTTGATTCCTGCACTCGGGAGGCAGGGGCTGGTTGGGACAGGGGATGGAGGATGAGGGGCAGAGGCAGGCCAAGACTTCATAGAGAGACGCTGTAGCAAATGAATAAGAAAGTCAGGGAGAAAAGTGAAAAGCATACATCTAAATATAAGACTATGAGAAAGCTACATAGTGTACGTCTCTGATTTCATGAAGTTCTGGAAAAAGTAACTATGGGACCAGTAAAAAAGGTCATCTAATAGACCAGAGACCAACCTCAGGAACCTAGGCCTTAGGTAGAAAAGGCATGGTGCAAGGAACTGAACCCCCTACACACACACACACACACACACACACACACACACACACACACCCTTCCCCTTAGGCACTGGAGAACATTTTCTCAGGAGAAAGACAGCCTAAAACCACAAGAGGCTTACAAAGAGAAAAATCATTTTGGCAAGAGAGCAGCACACAGCGAGACCCAGAAATGGGAATGTCTGGCCTGAGCTTGGAACCAGGCGGGGGATGGACGAGTTGTGCTATAGGCTGTTGACCTAAGACACTAAAAGGGTGGGTAGGGTGGAGGCCAGGCTTTGAAGGGTCTCCCTAGGCCTCTCAGTTATGATGCTTGTGATTGAAAATGATCAGGTTCCAGAAACACGGTTGGCTCTTCCTGGAGGTCCCCTTTCTTCCCCCTTCACGGAGAGCACTGCTTGCACACTTGGTGACCTACACACCCAGGATCCTCTGCGGCTCACCCAGTGTTAGGCCAGTTTCCCAGGGCCTGCCCAGGCTTACAGGGAACACCACACCCCAAAGCTATCTCCAAAAAAGATCAGTCGGCCATTACCCATACAGATACTGCTTGCCTGGTCCCCAAGGGGAAGCCTTTCATGAGATGGCCAAGGACACAGTTCCTGCAAACTTTTGGCCTTCCTTCTTTCCGTCAACGGCCAGGCGCCAGAACCAGCCTCTTATGTGTCCCCTTCTGAGTGTCACCAGAGAGAAAGCCCAAGAAAAGCTGTCTGGGAGAGTTTAGTCCAAGGCCTCTTGAACCACTCAGAAAGGTACCAGCCAGCCCTGAAGCGTCTGCCCAGCCACGCCCCCCACAGGGGTCACGGTGGTGGGGGACAGCAAAGAGCCCAAATTGTTGACGTTTGTGGAACTCGGACAGTCCTCCTAGGTACCTTCTACAGAAAAGCCAGTTGTGACCTTAAGCGTGACACAGGGTCATTCTGAGTCTCCAAGCCCAGCGAGTGAGGTTTCAGATCCCATGGGAAAGGCCCAAAGCCATAGCAGGAGTGGCTGGGGGAGGCGCCAAAGCTCTTTCTCAGGGGAACTAAGAACAAAACAAACCAGACATGTCGCTAATGAAACAAAAATGACAAGCGGGTGCTCTGGGCAATTCTCCTAGGCTTTGATTCCCAGTGAGTCACAGAGATTAAGTCAAGCGAGAAGTTAGGATGAGGTGAACGGAACAGGAGTGGCTGAGAAAATGTCAAAGCCTTTGAAGACTCCACGCTACCCAGTTACGCAGTGGGGGATGGTGTAAGGAAGGAGGGAAATGGGACCTGATGGAGGTATAGGGTACAGATCTGAACCAGGGGCTCCCCAAGTGTATCTTAGGAAAACACATGAGGTCTATGGCAAGTACCAGACAGCACTCGACAGCACTCGGTAGGGCTGGGAGGTCATCCAGACCCTGGAAGCCCTGTGAACATGGGCCCCGGAGATGAAGAGATCCCGGAGTCTTGTGCCTAGACTACCCAAGGCTAAGAGTATGTAGATGGCATCTCTGGGTAACCGTCAAGATCTCCACAAGCTTGCAATCCTCTGGGGAGGCCACTCTGCAATAAACTAGAAGCCGGAGCACTGGCTGGAAGCTCCCCAGCTTGAGTGCCTGTGCCAGTACTTAGAGCTGGAGCCGCCCCAGGCATATCCGCGCAACTCTGGGCCTCGCCCGGGGAGTCAGGTGTGTTTGGCAAGGGTTCAGGTGTTGGCTATCCCCCAGGAGAGGTGCTTCACTCTCCTCCAACCCTACCCCCAAGTTGAGAGGGCCATAGCTTGTGTAATATTTGTTGAAAGAGACCATGAAAGTGCCTCTAATTATCCCCATGGTAATTATAGGATGGTTCTACCCACTGAGTGTGTTCAAAGGAGACTTGGAGAGCCTCCCAAGATGCATCATCTGCCTTAGGCACAGACTCCAGAGAGCAAGCGTTACCAGGCCTGGCTCAGGCATGCTTCTGGCCGGGGTGAGCCCCACCTGCCCCTTCCAGCCCGTCCTCACTTCCCCAATGGCCTGCATTCTCTTTCGCTTCTATTATCTGTGATAAAGGCCAGGTGGGCTCCTCGTTGTAGCCACCTGCAACTTCCTGAAGTCATTGCTCTCCTTCTGCGCCGGTGGATGCTGGGGACCCGACTCAGGCCGTCAGCACAGGCCGTCAAGCCTGGAAACAGGTGTTTTTACCCACAGACCCACCTCACCGGCCCTAACCACGGGGTGGAAGGGTGTAGTAGCTCTGTAATAGGGCATGTGTTTTACACACACAAGGACCTGGGTCCAATCTCCAGTACCAAAAGAAAAACAAGCAAGCACACATGCATACACTGGTACACACATACACACACACACACACTCACACACATACATACACACACGTACGCGCACGCACGCACACATATGGAAAGGGAACGGTTTGAAGCTACAGCAAAAATCGTGGGAAAGTACAGAGCACTCTGACACACAACTTCCCTAACTGACCTGCCAGTAACAGCATACGTTTCCCGCCTGTACTGTAAGTTCTGTGGGCTTGAAAGCTTGTCACGGTATGTAAAGCCACTACAGTGTCGTCTGGGTCAGTGCTGTCTTGAAAGTCCCCAAGTGGTGCCTGTCCCTCAGCAGCTGTTGGCCAGGGATGTTCCTACTGTTCCCATAGTTTCGCTTCCTCCAGAACGTCACGTGATTAGAACCACACATTGATGGAGCTCCCTCGGATGGGCCCTTCATCTCCTAGAAGAAACATACCTGTAGTTTCTCAAGCCCTGTATCACTTAGGGACAGACGTGTAGCTTTCCTCTGTGCCTCATGCATCCTAGGCAGGATTGAGTTTCCCACCCCTCCTGCTGGGGCCTCCTTGTCTACGCACCCGGGTCATTTGGAAATCTAACCAGGGCTGTATGAATGCTCAGCAAGGACTCTGCCAACCCCACTACATGCCCAGCCCTCTGCAAGTCTTGCTATGGCTTCTTCACAGATTGAAAAACACTTATTTTTTAAGATGAATTATTTTAATCTGTGTGAGTGTTTTGCTTGAATGTGAGTGTACCGAGTGCAAGCCTGGTGCCCACAGAGCATTGGTTCTCAACCTGTGTGTGGGCTGAGACCCCTTTGGGTCACATATCAGATATTTAACAAAATTACAGTTATGAAGTAGCAACAACAGTAATGGTTGGGGTCACCACAGCATGAGCAGCTTCGTTAAAGGGTTAACAGGAAGGTTGGGATGCATTGCCACAGAGGTTGGTGGTGAAATTATACATCACAGCTGGGAATAGAGCCTGAGTCCTCCAAACGAGCAGAAAGGGCTCAACAGTGGAGCCCTCTCCTCCCCAGATTTTCTATTTAGTTTGAGACAGGTTTTTGCTATATAATCCAGGCCCGGCCTGGGAACACGGCTCAGGTGGTAAAGTGTGAGCCCTTGCCTGGTATGACAAAAGTCCAGGGTTTGATCCCCATAAAAGGCTGTAATCCCAGCATCTGAGAGGTGGAGGCGGGGGGTCAGAAGTTTAATGTCATCCCCCTACACACACACACACACACACACACACACACACACACACACACAGAAAATTGGAGGCCAGCCCGAGCTACCTCCAAAAACAACAAGACAAAACCAAGCCTGTGAGATGGCTCCGCAGGGAAAGGCACTGAGCTGCCCAGCCTGACGGCCTGCGTTTGATCCTGGAACTCCAGCCCCCAGAAAGACCCTGACTCCCACATGTGCACGTCAAAGTGTTTACGTACATGTGCCGGGTCAGGGGCCTGAGTGCCTGCGTCACAAGCACACATCAGTGTCCAGACACAGACCCTCTGTAGTCGCCACGAGATCCTCTAATATGTGAAAATCCCAGGGCTTGTTTATACGTTCTCTTACCGAACGATATCTTGGCTGCTTCCAAGTGTTGGAAATTATGAATAAAATAATGATAAACATTCACAAGCAGACTTTGTTTGGGCATATGTGCCATTTATTTGGTTTTTTGCAAACATATTGTTTAATTTCCCAAACACTTATGGCTTTCCCAGATATCTTATTGTTGAATTTTTCAAATTTAACATATTCTGTAAGATCGTAATGTCCTGAAGCTTATTGAGATGTGCTTATGACCCGGTATCTGATTTATTTTTGCAAATACTCTTTGTTCAGTTAGAATTGTATTATTTGGGGGGTTGGTATTCTATCCAAATTAATTCAAGGTGGTCAATAATGTTCATATAGTCTACCTTCACTGATTTGTGTGTGTGATGGTAGTAGTTGAACTGGTTCCATTATCCGAAGATCTTTGCTTTAGCCACATTCTAGCAATGCAATATTTAAAGACTAATTTATGTTCATTTATGTATACATGCAATTGAGCTTATGTGCACCATGTGGGTGCAGGAACCCGAAAAGGCCAGAAGAGGGCATCAGATCCCCTGAACCTGGAGTTAGAGGTGGTTGTGAGCCACTATGTGGGTGCTGGGAATCAAATTCTGGTCCTCTGCTAGAACAGCAAGTCCTTTTAACCGCTAAAGCCATCCCTCTAGCTCCCTAAATCAGCTATTAAAAAGCAAATGTAATTTTGTTATTGTAGAGGGCACAAGGTTCATGTGCTCACAGATAAACATAGAGAAACCAGAACTGCTACACACACAGGCTTTCTCTTGAGCGGGAGGGATGTGCACACCTGTTTAGCATGCGGAAGGGTGGGAGCGGGTGGAGCCAGGCTTCGCTGGGATTCCACGTATCCCGAGCTTCGTTTCCCAGTCAACAGCACCCACTCTTGTGGAAGAGGTGACTGGTGCTGCACAAAGCAGTTTTGATGTAGTTGCCCCCACGCTTTATTATGATGACTGTCATGGGGAAATCTCCTCCAAAGTTGTACTGTGCTTAACTATGTAACACGTAACTGCTTGGGGTCAGACTCCAGAAGTTTGTCCCGGCCCAAGTCGAGTCAAACCAGGGTTCCCTTTTGTCTTTCATTTGTCTGCCAGCAGTGGAACTTGCAGAGAATCCCCCTAACCCAGACCACACACACACACACACACACACACACACACACTCGCAGGCACACACACGTACACATGCGAACACACACACGCGTGCATACACACACCACATGCTCACACACATCATGACTGCCTACTTCTTTTAATTCTATCCAGTTTTCTTTATGTATTTAATACATCTTTATTGTGTGTGTGTTGCTGGGGATTGAACCCAGGGCTGTACACAGGCTAGGCAGGTACTCCAGCCACAGACCAGACACTACACGATTAGGTAATACACACTTAAGAGTCTCTGTTAAATCTCGCCTTTGAATTTTCTTTATCTGGTACTAATATATTTTGTCTATTTGTCTATTCTGGAACTCACTCTGTAAACCAGGCTGGCCTTGAACTCACAGAGATCCCCCTGCCTCTGCCTCCCCAGGGCTGGGATTATAGGTGGTTCATGCACCAAGTGTTTTCCATGGTCCACACACTTTTGTGGCAGATGCCTTATCTGCTGAGCCAATCTTATATCTTTTTTTTAATTGTTATTTTCCCTTTGTTTTGCTCTCCTAATTTTCTAGTGTGGGACTTGAATAATTTTAATATTATATTTTAATTACTTTAATTGTTTTTTTTCTCACTCTTTGTCCCTTTTATGTTCTTTAAATTGCTTTATAGTGGCTGGTACAGTAAGAATGAATGATTTTTGACTTGCCACAATCTACTTTTTTTTTTTTTTTTTAAAGGCTGAGTTTCTCTATACAACCCTGGTGTCTTGCAACTCACTCTGTAGACCAGGCTGGCCTCAAACTCAAAGATCCACCTTCCTTTGCCCCTCAAGTGCTGGGATTAAAGGCATGCATGCCTGGCTTGGTTCCCTATTTCCTCTAACACAGGTCTGCTGATGTTTCGCCTTTTTAAGGGAAGTGTTATTAGATCCAGAAACCTCACTTGAAAGCCCAGCCCCCACCCGGAGCCAGGGCCTTACTGTGTATCTCACGCTGGCCTGGAACTCCCCGTGTAACCCAGGCAAGCTACACATTCACTGTCCTCTCGCTCCGGCTCCCCAGTGCCGAGGTCACAGTCACACAGCGCTGTGTCCAGCTCACTAAGCATTCGGATAGCTAGCTGCCTCCCATTTCTAAGCCGAGGAAACGGACGCACTGGAAAAGGAAGCCGTGAAACCATCTATCCGTCCAAGGGCACCGAGCTCAGCCCCCGCAGGACGGAGCCAGGGTTTAAGCCCGCCTCATCACCATGCCTTGCCCTCACTTCCCCGATACACCTTCAGAGCAGTTTGGAAGGCAGCCTGGACCCCTCTGGAAGATCCTTGTCAGACGAGAGGAGGCGAGAGCTCTCCAGACCCTGATTTAGAGTAAGGCGAGGTGATCTGTCAATCACGAGTCATTCGAGAGTCCATGCAAGACAGGGACAGCATGCTTCATCTACTTTGCAGGAGAGAGGGGGAAATCAGCGATGTGTTCTGCCTCTCCAGAGCTCAGCCAGGAGGGAACCCCACCTGTGCAAGAGCCTGACCTTCCCATCACCCTTCACCCACACAGGTGTCAAGGGCTACGGTTCTACAACCACTCCTGGGGCAGACAGGTCCTGTCTCTTTACTTGTGAGGCATCAGGAAAGAGTGGCTCTTTTCCTGGGATCCCTGACTCTCCTCTTAAAGTGAAGATTAAAAACTGGCACCAACCTCACGGGTCTGTGGTGAAATAACTCAAGGGAGAAATGACAAGTTCAATTCCCAGCAACCACATGGCCGCTCACAACCATCTGTAACGAGATCTGGCACCCTCTGCTGGCCCGCAGGCACACATGCAGGCAGAACACTACATAATACTAGATCCTTTTTTAAAAAGATTATTTGTGATTAGGGTTAGGAGTGGGGCCGATTGTGCATGTCAGTGCATTGCCTGTGCAGGCCAGAAGAGGGCATCGGATAGCCCTGCAGTTAGAGTTACAGACAGTTGCGAGGCACCTGACGTGGGTACCTGGAACCCAACTCTGGTCTTCGTAACCACTGAGCCATCTCTCCAGCCCTCTAGGATGAAATTTCTCTCAAAGCAAGGTCTCACTAAGTGGCCCTGGCTCTCCTGAAGTTTGCTATGTAGGCCAGGTTGTCCTTGAACTCTCTCTCTCAGAGATCTGCTTCCCTCTGCCTCCCGAGTCCTGGAATTGCAGGTGCGTATCGACATGCCCAGACTAGGTTGTAATTTTTACTTTTGAGATGTTATGTATGTGTGTGAGTGTTTTGCCTGCATGTATGCGTGTACACCATGCTCATGCTGGGTGCCCAAGGGAGCCAGAAGAGGCTGTCACATCACCTGAAACTGGAGTTGTGTGAGGCCATACCTTCCCCTTCTCACCCCACCCCCAGGAAGCCATTAGGAGCCAGCCGACATTCTACAAGAACAGCCAGTGCTCTTATCCAGCAGGCCATCTCTCCAGTCCTAGGATGCAAATCTTAACAGCATCTCCCTCTGTCACAATGTCTGACATATCACCTGGGGTGTCTGTAGTCAATTATACCACGTTCTCTAAGTCACTTCAGAACCCCCACCCCACCCCCACCCATCCCCCACCCACCCCCCACCCTGTCTTCCTCCCGTGAGCATCCCGTGGCTGCAAGTGGAGCGTGTGTCGAGGATGGTGTTTTGTGGCATGAACGGGCAAAGGCAGTGAACGTATGTCATGGGATTGCTGTCAAGCATCCACCCCACAGAACAAGTGTCTTAGACGCTGCCAAACGGCCTCAACCCACGGCCTCCAAGAAGCGCTGGCGTCAGCCATGTCCTCAGGACCACGCCCCTCTCCCACACAAAGAGTGAACCACCAACTCCAGCCTTGGGCTGGGCCTGGAGCCTGCCTCACCTCACACTCACAGTGAGTCACAGGCCATGCCCACTCCCAGGAGCCTGTGCCTCCTCCCTGGGCAGGCAGGAGCACATCCCAGACGCTCTTGGCACTAGGAACATTCGCCCACTCTGCCTCCTTTTGTGGCAGGACGCTCCCCAGGGCCGTCTCCCTGCAGGGGCCACACAGTCTACAGATCTGATTCCTCAGGTGACACAGAGACGCCCCCCAGAAGACAAAGTCTGAGAGTAGTGGTCCCTAAGCCAATGGCACCGGTGTGACCCCTCTCCCCGCTCTCCCAGCTCATCTCATGCTGCTACCCACGATCATCTGGCTGCCTGGCCCCCGCCATTTAACTGCCGTCGTGAATTTCCTTGCTGGTACCCACGCCTGTACTGTGCATGCTCTTGTTCCTCCTTCACTGTTTGCGGGTGTGGGGTGGGGTCTTTTGCTTTGTTTTGTTGGTGGGGAATAGGGTTGAGACGGGGTCTTCTTAAGCAACCCTGACGGGCCTGGAACTCTCAAACTCACTTGAGGTGTGGGCAGCCAGCCACACTGGGCTCCCGGCAGGGTTTGCTTGTTTTTGTTTCATTTTGTGACAAGGTCTCACACACCGTGGCCCAGCCTGCTCTGAAGTTCACTGTATAATATACACTGGATTACACTGGAGGTGATCCTCCTGCCTCAGCCTGGGATTACAGGTGTGTACAACCACATCTTAAAACTCCATTCTGCAGGCCCAGCCAGGCCCAGCTAGGCCCAGCCCTCCTTCAGGCTCTCAGACCGGTATTCTCTTGAGTTTTTTCTCCGTAGACCTCTCGCTTCTATTCATCCAGCTTTTACCCAATTCTGCCAAGCCCACAGGGCTGGTTTGGGCCTGTCGTAATCCCAAATTCAGATACCTGCATAGCAGCCCTGCCTGTCCCCCAAAGCCCACGTAAACCAGAGGATGCGACTGAATGTGTGCCATGAGGGGCCATCGCCACTCATCTAGTCCATACTTCATAGATGCCCGGGAACCTGGCTGCCCCTGGACCACAGGGCCCCTTCCCAAGCCCACTGCATCGTTGGCTTACTCAGCTCTGGCCCAGATCCAAACAAAACTCAGCACTTAAGAAACAGGGCTGGAGAGAGGCTAAGCAGGCAAAGGTGCTTGCTAACGGCCTGAGTTCTATCCCTGGGACCCACAAGGAGGAAAAAGAACCAACTTCTGAGAGTTGCTCTCTGACTCCCACACATATGCCCGCATGGGCGCAACAAATACGTGCAACCAGAAAACAAATAAAGTGGACATTTATTTCCCAAGCCCCTGCTGTGAGCCAAACATCTTGATGGCCCCTCCAAATTTAAACTCTCAGAATCTCCTAAATCCTCAACAAACTTCCTGGACATCTATAAAGTCTCATGCTGTACGGACCCTGTCTCAGTGAATTTCTGTAGTTCAAGGACAGCTTGGTGGGGTCAGCTTTCTCCTTGTGTCTTCCCTGGAGTTCTGGAAGGATAGAACTCAGCTGGCAAGCCCGTTTACCTGCTGAGCCTGCTCACCAGCCCTCTACCTTATGCAGAGATAGGTTCTCCCCTCTCTTTCTGATCGGAGTTTGCTGTCTCTGCTAGTCTGGGTGACCTGTCCCTACCCTCCCCATGCTGAGGTTAGAAACACACCACTAAGTCTGGCTGGGTTTTTAGTTTAGTTTTGTTTTGTTTTGTTCTGTTCTGTTTAAAGGCAGGGTGTTGCTAAACTTCCTTCCCTGGGGAAGACATAAACAAATCTACCTCCCACCCCCTTATCCCAACAACAAACCAAGGTACTCTCCCACCAAGTTCACCCTGGGGGCCAGTGGGCTCATGAGGCTCACTTATAGGCAATGGGTCACGGGCAGAAACGTGGGTGAACTTAAAGCAGACACAATGAAAGAAAGGTCTTTACCCCAGCAGGATGATGACTCCCCATGGCTGGGTAAATGGCTCCTTCTGTAACCCCCTCCGTCTCCTGAGACCACATGTAATTAGGGCAGAATTGCTCATGACTGTTTGGGAGGAGTGGCTGGATCCTCAGGTGAGAGCCCCGTCCGTGACTTTCCCGCCCCCTCCTTCTGTGAAGGAAAGTTGACAGTCAACAGGCCCAGCTACTGTGAGCTTTTGTGAACAGGCCCACACGAACTCCCAAGAGCCATGGCAGTATCGCTTGGAGCAAAGTACTGTATAACTCGGGTCTCCTGAGTGGCCCTGGCTGGGCTGGAACTCAGTACGCAGAGCAGGCTGGTCTCAAACACAAAGGAATCCACCTTTTAAATGTGGGTGCTAGGGATGGAATTCAAGTCCTCTTCTTTGCCAAATGAGCATGCTACCAACTAAACCATCTCCCAGACTGCAGTTTGCAATATGTGTGTGTGTGTTATATGTGTGTGTATGCGTGTGTGCGTGCGTGCATGCATGTGTGTGTTATATGTATGTGTGCGTGCATGTGTGAGTGCATGTGTGCGTGTATGCGTGTGTATGTGTGCGTGTGTATCCCATTCACAGTTAAGGAAACCAAAACTCATTGAAGTGAAAGGTCACGCAGGAGGTGATTACAGAGCTTTCACTTTCTGTCTCAACTGAAGCCACTGAAAACCAGACAGAGGCTGGAGAGATGGCTCAGCAGCTAAGAGCACAGGCTAGGCCTCCAGAAGACTCGGGTTTGACTCCTAGCACGCTCCATTTTCAGGGGATTCAAGTCTCTCCTGGCCTCCGTGGGCACCAGGGCCTGAGAGAGTAGCAGCACACAGACACAGGCAAAACACTCATGCGCTTAAAAGCAAATACAGACAGACTGCAGGACATAAGGAAGGCACCAGAACTTTCCGCTCAAGTGCCCCCAGACCCACAGAGACGACGATGACGAGTCGGGTGGTCCAGGCCACTGGGCTCCAAATAAACACTGTCGCGTAGGATCACGTTCAGGGTGGTCAGCTTGGATTTTTTTCCTTCGTGAAAATTTATAAATCTGAAACTTTTTAAGATACATGTACTACATATACAGTGTTCTGTCTGCATGTGTGCCTGCAGGACAGAAGAGGGCGCCAGATCCCATTACAGATGGTTGTGCGCCACCATGTGGTTGCTGGGAATTGAACTCAGGACCTTTACAAGAGGCAAACACTTTGGCCCCTGAACAAAAGATGTCTACGGACTCAGAAAGGAATTCTGCTTACAAATCTGAGGTTTGGCCTGGTTTGTGTATATTTGTTGTTGCTGTTTGTTTTTCTGGGACAAGTGAGGTTTAAAAAAAATCCAGATTCCTGCAGGAGGGTGGCATCCAGAAAATGGTTGGCCTGTGGAGGATTTAGTTTATTTTTATGTGTGTGTGTGTATGTGTGTGTACATGCATGAGTGTGCATGTGTTTACATGTACACAGGTAGCTGTGAAGGCCAGAAGAAGATATCAGATGCCCTGAGTCTGGAGAAACAGGTGGCTGGAGGCCACCTGACGGAGAGCTGGTGACTGAGCCCGTCCTCTAGGAGAACAACAAGCTCTCCTAACCACGCCCAGCTGTGGGCAGGGGCTTCGGGGAACTGAACTCAGGGCCTCATGCTTGCACGGCAAGCCATGACTGACTGAGCTGCCGCTCCCCCCCCCCCAGCGGTTTTATGACAGTTTATGTTTAAACTGTCCCTGTCACCACTTCCCTTCATGACTTTTCTAGGCGATTTCTTTTCCTGGAACACTTATTACCTGACAGGTGATGAATATCAGACTTCTAATGCGTGTGGTCATTTCTCCCTGTACAAAGTACTCTGGGAGAGCATGGGTGTGATTTCTCTTAACAACTGAGGCCTCTCTAACACAACTGGACTTTTTTGTTTTAGAGAGACTCTTCTTTGTTTTAGAGTTAAAGGACTACACCTGAAACACACTGTGTCGAAGTGACTTAAAAAGACATCTAATTAGCTGGGCATGGTGGCTCACGCCTTTACTCACAGAACTCAGGAGGCAGAGGCAGGCAGATCTCTGTGAGTTCAAGGCCAGCCTGGTCTACAGAGCATTTTCCAGGACAGCCAGGGTTACACAGAGAAGCCCTGTCTCGAAAAACAAAACCAACCCACACATGCACGCGCGCGCGCGCACACACACACACACACACACACACACACACACACAAACACACAAACACTTAACAGTCCCATGTGCTAAGCTCTCGGCTGAGCTCTTGATGAATTTTAATGTCACTGAGCCCTCAGACTTGGAGTCTCAGAGCATGTCACCTGCTTGGGTATGGCAAGCAGGATTTAAACTTGGCAAAGACAAGAGCCTAGAGTGACCTTGAGGAGTTCTTGGGACAAGGCTGAGCTCAAGAAAAGGGGGCGGGCTAGGGAGATGGCTCAGGGAGTAAAGCACCTATTGTGCAAGCATAAGGCCCAAATCCAAGTCCCCAGCACCCACAGGGATGGGGGGTATGCGGCCTTCCCAATTCTATCAGACTCCTGTACATCCACACTACGGCACGTGTGTGCTCACACATACCGTTAAATAAACAACTATAATACAAAATAAATCCCTTCTTGGACCCTCCCCAAGGGCCCTCCTGCTTCCTTTTGTACTCCTCGGGGAATCCTCTCTCAAGATTCCCCCTGGGAACTCAGATTTGAATAGTATCTTACACAAGAATTAGCCAGCACTTTCCTTTCCCGCTCCTGCTAATGGAAATGATGGAATTAAATGCTAGTGGATGGACGGACGGACACACCAAGAGTGCCTAATCACTTCCCTGTGCGCCTCCGCATACCCCCCTTGCCTATTTGGCCATTTTCAGTTGTGATAACAAAACGCCTGAGGCTGGATACTTTTCAAAGCAAAGCAGTGTGTTTAGTCTGCAGCTCTGAAGGTCTGAGAACACGCCGCTGGCACCTGGTTGACTGTGGTGAGACGCCACCTTCCTGCCCTGCTGCGTCACTTCACGGTACACGGTATGGCTGGGATGGGGGTGTATGCAAAGGGAAATGCAGCTCCCTTGCAAGACAGGAAGCCTGAGACCAGAGAGAGATGGCTTTGTTCCCTTTTATAACAACTTACTCGATACAGAACTAACTAGGTCCCTGTGAAGACGTCATTAATGCCTTCCAAGGACATCAACCCTGATGAGCCAACGACTTTCCACTACACCCTACCTTTAGTAGCTCCACCCCTCTCAATACTGTCACATGGGGGCTGATGAGTAGCAGTTTCCTTCAGAGTTCATAATTCCATCTTGGAGGAAAGCTTAACACGCAGGATGTTAGCTGGGCCGTGGTGCTACACATCATTAATCCTAGCACTCAGGAGGGAGGCAGAAACAAGGACGTCTCTGTGAGTTCGAGGCCAGCTTGGTCTACAGAGAGAGTCCCAGGACATGCTCCAAAATTACAGAGAAACCCTATCTCAAAAACGAAACAACTCAGAGTGTTCTATAGGAGGTGAAACATTCCATTCCCAGGAAAGCTCCTAAGACTCAGGAAGTAAACAACTCAGAAACCTCAGGAAGTCCCTGAAACCAAACTGTATTCACTAGGCCCCTCCCATCCCAAGTGTAAAGCTGTAAGGACGGCTATAAGATGCCTTCAGACCAGCCTAGGTGCCTGGAGGAGGCAGAGGCCAGCCAAACTGCCCAGAGGCTGCACCCACACCTATCAAGCTTCCTGCAGCTGCCAAGTGAGCGCCAGGGTTCCAGCTTTTGGGAGTTTCACCCATGCTGGGGCGGGCTTTGGGTGATGCAGCCTCATTTGCAAGAGTCCCCAGGATATTGGAGATGCCAGGACTGTGGGATGATCCCCAGGGACAGCAGCAAGCCTCCCAGTCACCGTGCTCCTGCAGTAACCGCGCATCTATACTCCTGTGAGCCCCGCAGGGCTCGCCAAGTCGGGCTTTGATGGGATCCTCAGGGTTTTGTGCTGCCAGTACCCTATCTGTGGTGAGAAGAAATCCATTCCCGAGGCCTAAGGAAGAGCGTAACACCACAGGGTGTGCGGAGGCCTTTTGGGGGCAAAGTAGAGCCAAGCCACAGCGACCTGACTGTGTGACCTTGGTCAATGGTCTCTTCCACCGCACCTTTAGTCCTTCAAAAACAGGACTCGGACCTGTCTCATCCGCTTCCTTGTCCCACCGCCGCGCCAGCCCCAATTAATACACCGAGACTCTGTATTTGATATAATTCTGTTGGCCAGGTACTAGTTTCTTATCGGCTAGCTCTGTCTTAAGTATTAACCCATTTCTGTTAATCTATGTATTTACACATGGTCTTACTGTAGAGCCTGCTGGCGTCCTGCTCTCTCTGTCCTCCATCCTGACTCCTCACTATTTCCTCTCTCCTCCTTGTCTCCTAGTCCCGCCTATCTTGCTTTCCTATTGGCCAACAGTGCTGTATTCATTAACCAGTATAAGAAACATATTTACTGAATGACATCTCCCATCAGCTTTCTCATAAACGCGGTTGTGAGCCTAGCCACGGCCGAGCCATTTCTTCAGCCCACCGGCTTTCTTCTTACTTTTGTCGTCATGGAACATTACACACCCATACAAATGAACCGACTAGATTTAATGACTGGTGTCAAATAATCATAAAAGGCATGCATGAAAACAGCTATGTGTGGCAGTTTGAATGAGAACGGTACCCCACAGGCTCATCTGTTTGGCTGCTACGCCATCAGAGAGCGGCACTATTAGTCGGCACCCCCTGCTGGAGTAGGTGTGGTATTGTTGTGTGTCACTGGGGTGGGCTTTGAGGTTTCAAGGGCCCGAGCCAGGCCCAGCTCTGTCTGCTGCCTGTGGATCCGGATGCAGAAATCTCAGCTTTCTCCAGCACCATGGCTGTCTGCATGCCACCATGCTCCGCCACGGTGATAACAGACTACGCCTCTGAGCCTGTAGGCCAGCTTCCCTTTATAACCCTTGCTGTGCACATTGCATTGCATCTCTTCACAGCAATAGAGCACTTACGTGTGATAATGTCTTAAACAAAGAAAGCAAAACAAAACAGAAAGCACTTCCAAGGACTAGAGGGTTGGCTCAGCAGTTAAGAGCAGTGTGGACCTGGGTTCAGTTCCCGTCATCCATGCAGAACAGCTCATAACTGCCTGGAACTCCAGCTCCAGGAGTCGCTGCCCTTTTCTGGCCTTCCCAGGCACCGTACACACCTCCATGGCACACACATACCACAAATAAAATCAACAACGGGGCTAGAGGGATGGCCCGGGTGGTTAAGGGCACTTGCTACAGAGGAGCCAGGTTTGGTTCCCAGCTCCCATATTTTGGCTCACTGCTATAACTCCAGTTCCAGGAACATGACACCCTCTTCTGGCCTCTGCAGGTACTGCGTGCATGCGCACACACACACAAACACACACACACACACACACACACACACTCTCTCTCTCTCTCTCTCTCTCTTAATGATTTTAAAACTACACATTTTCAGTCAGGTGGTGGTGCACACCTTTAATCCGAGAACTCAGGAGGCAGAGGCAGGAGGACCTCTGAGTTCCAGGCCAACCTGGTCTACAAAGTGAGTTCTAGCACAGCCAGAGCCAGAGAAACCCTGTCTTGAAAACAAAAACAAACCTTTCTTTACCCAGCACACAGGAACAGGAGTGCACAAAGAAAAGCATCCTGCACCAGTTAGCTGTTGTCAGCCAGGCCGCAGGGCATCTCATTAATGCGTAGTCAGGGCTGCTGATGTGGCCCCGTGGAGACCTGCCCGGCCCCCCCCCCCCCCGCTCCCCTCCACGGCCACTAACGCACATACTCCAGCATCTGACAGAGCTAAGTTCCTTGTTGCTGAAGTCTCTGGTGGCGCCTAGGGTCACAGCTGGTCTTGCTCTGCCCCACCTGCCTCTCGAGTTCCCAAGCTTCCACTTCTGGCTTGGATAGAGTTCTCCTCTCTGCTTGTCAGATGGCATCTGGGAGGACCACATTAATCATCCCAGCCAGGGCTATTTATTTCCACAGACACCAAGCCCCATGCATAATACATGTAAGCCAGATATAACCAGGGCTTCTCGTTGCCTGTCCTCAGTATGGTGAGTGATTTGGCAGAAAAATATAATTGGGAAGTAATTAAAACCTTTTCCCAGTCTCTCAGAAAATGCCAGGATGAGTAGTTTTCTTTCCTCTCCCTTTTTGGCGGGACCCTGCACAGGCTTGAATAAGGCTCCACCGCTGAGCCATGCCCTCATCAACAAGTGCAGCACGTTTTTAAAAGGTCAACTTTCTGGAAGCCTCCTCCGGCCTCATATTCACTATGTAGCCGAGAGTGACCCTGAGTTCTTTATTCCCTAGACAGGGACGTTTGTAAGAAGAGCTCTGGGGCTGGTGAGCTGCCTCCGTGGGAGAACATGCTTGCCACCCAGCCCAGCAACCTGGGTTTGATCCCCACATCCATGGTGGAAGGAGAGCGGGCACTGGACCCTGAAGACTGCTCTCTCCATATATGTGCTTGACGTGTCTGTAACCTCGAGGATCCATCCTACACTCACCGGAGTGCGTAGGCATGCGCATGCGCATGCACACACACACAATCATCATGATAGTAAATAAAATGCCAAGGTCTTTGTGGAGGTGTAACAGTCCTACAATACACTGTGTGTTCTTCCGACCAAATCACACATCTGTCATGCCATCACCACAGGAGTCACAGGAAACAACATCTCCGGTCTGGACAGACTGCAGACACAGCAGGAGTCCTGTGAGACAATGTGACGCAGGAGCCACCTTGGCTCGTGCAAGCATGTTCTATGATATTTGCACAATAGCAGCCTCTCGAGGTAATGTAGGCTCCTAGCCAGTTGTCAAGTATGTGGGGACTCTGCCAGACTCATCCAAGTCCTCAGTTTGATTGTTCTGCCTAACCCTACCCTGCCTGGCTATTGGCCAAACAGCTTTCATTATTAACCAATGAGAACAACACATGTTCACAGTGTACAGAAGCAGTGTACATATTCAGTGTACAGTGTACAGCGCTGTACAGCTCTCAGAACTTCCCTCTAGGCTAATGTGAACTTTTTGCTGCCCGTTTTAATCCCAAGGGGCCACTCGCCTGCTTTCTGTAGTCAGGCTTTCCATAAAGCATAGTTTTTTTAATTTATTATTTATACAGCAGGTCAGAAGAGGGCACCAGACCTCATTACAGGTGGTTGTGAGTCACCATATAGGTGCTGGGAATTGAACTCAGGACCACTAGAAGAGCAGTCAGTGCTCTAAACCACTGAGCCATCTCTCCAGCCCTGCATAGTTCTATTTTCAACAACTACAACGTCCACTGTATATCTTAGTTGGGGTTTATAGTGCTGTGGAGAAACACCATGACCATGACAACTCTTAATTGTAACATAATTAAAACCCCAGAGACTGATTTTGGGGTTCAAGCTTCAAGCTGAAGATCAGAGAAGCAAACCAGCCAAGCCGGTCTTAAGGAGAACACTTAATTATGGTGAAATTAGTTTCAGAGTTTCTGTCCACTGTCACGGCGGGACGTGGCATCGTGCGGGCAGACACAGAGCTGGAGGAGGAGCTCACAGTCCTACATCTTGCAGGACACAGGAAATGGATTGTGGCCTCAAAGCCTACCCTACACGGACACTCTTCTAAGTGGTATCTCATCGTGTAAGGCAACTGTGTGTGTTTGAGTGCATGCGAGTGCGTGCATGTGTGTGCGTGTTAAATGTGTGTGAGTGTATGCGATGTGAGTCTAAGGGTGTGTATTAGTGTGTGTGTGTGTGTGACCACTGCACGTGTGTTGTGTGACATGTTACTGAGATAACATGCCCATCCTTGATGACATCTTCATCCATGTACGCTGTTTCTATTTTTAGCAGCTAAGAACCTTTGTGTGCGGCTGCTGTCTGGTTATGCTCTCTCGTTTCTCCTCAGAACATTCCACAAATGGAATGGTCGGATCATGATAGCTATATATTTAAGTTCTTTTGAACACAGGGTCTTCTCACACATCCTAAGCTGACCTCAAACCTGAAATCCTCCAACTTCGACCTTCCAAGAGCTAGGATCACACTCAGCAATCACCACACCCAGCGCTACGTGGTGCTGAGGACGGAATCCAGGGCTTCTGGCCTGCCAGACAAGCACTCGGCAACCGAGTCTCCGAGAGAGACGTCTTTAAAATACTTTGGTGAGGCATGGTACCATGCACCTGTGCAAAGGGAGTTCTTAATTGGTCTAGATAATAAAAAGCTGGAGTCAGATAGAGAGGGAAATTCTGAGAGGTCGGAGAGAAGGAGAGAGCCACCGCACACATCGCCTTCCTAGCAAGTTAGCAGAGAAGAGAGCGCGTTCCTGTTTCTCCCTGCTTATATCCTGTTTCCACCCAGCTACCTCACTTCCTGTCTGTCTGTACAGACCTCCAGACCTCTATGGTTAGCTAGTGGCAAGCTCCATTCTCTGATCCCCCCCCCCCCACACACACACAGGCTTTATTTGCGCAAGAAAGACATCGCCACACACCTGTCTGCCCTGGCACTCCGACAGCCGCGGCAGGAAGTCTATGTGTCTGGGCTGAAGCCAGACTGTGAGGACATGTCTCAAAAGACAAAACCAAGCAAGCAAACGAACCCCTGAAACCAACCAAATCCAACTCTCCCTCCACAGGCCGGATGTTCCGGTTTGTAACTCGGTTCCTTGTCCCAAGACGCAGCCCACGGCCATTGATAAAGGCCAGGATGGAGCAGAATGAACAAGAATCCTGTCCCTTCAGAAGGTGGGGAAGACTAGAAACTCAGTGCGCACATTAACCCCAGATTAAAAGCGCTGGATCCATGAGGAAATGACCGAGTCAGTTGCCAGGTAACCCGGCCCCATCCCAGGCCCGAGTGCCCGTCTGACTTGGTCCTGTCACTCAGATCTCCGAAGGCCCCCAGAAGGCTCTAGAGTCCCCAGGGGGTGGCGAGTGAAGCATCTGAACTATGGCAGCAGATGACGGACAAAGGGATCAAGTCACCGAGTTAGGAAGGTGGGTCATCACATTGCTGCTGAGTCAGCAGCCTCCAGGGGCCGAGGGTCCCTTGGGGCACACTTTTATTTATTTGATTTCAGTTTTTAACTTTTTTGGAGACTGGGTCTCAGGTAGCACAGGTTGGCCTTGAACTCGCTGTGTGGTCAAGGGTGACCATGAACTTGTGGTCTTCCGGCCTCCGCCACCCACGTGCTGGGGTTACAGGTGTGAACCACACCAGTTCTGTTTTCAATGCAGTCCTGAGGCTTTGCTCCCGGCAGACAAGCTGTCTACCAGCCGAGCTCCACCCTCTCTGGCGTAGTCTTAACCCTGCTGAAGATGCTACCGAGTTCCAGCTGAAGAACGGTGTTAACTGAGCTACACAAAAGGAAACACACACATTCACAGTCAGACAGACAGACTCACCTCCTAATCCACGGTGCACAAAGTTCCCAGGCCTCAGGTTAGACACACCTGCAACCTGTAAGCAGATAAAGACGTTTGGGAATTACACATGGAGTGATCAGTAATGTTCCTGATTCTTGATTGTCATTCCTTCTTTCATTTAAAAAACAATTCCCTTGCCAGGAGGTGGTAACTCACGCCTTCAATCCCAGCACTCGGGAGGCAGAAGCAGGAGGATCTCTGTGAGTTCCAGGCCAGCCTGGTCTACAGGGTGAGTTCCAGGACAGCCAGGGCTGCACAGAGAAACCCCGTTTTGAAGAAACAAAACATAAATAAATAAATAAACTCAGCAAGCCTGTTCATTCCTGAACTTTACTAGATGAAAGTGTTATGCTGGCCAGATGTGTTAACATCTGGTGGGGGGGGGATCCTGAGTTCCAGGCCTGCATGGGCTACACAGTGAGATGCTGTCTCAAACAACTACAAATCACGACAGCGCTGAAAATAAAAGCCAACTCCGTCCAATCTTTCTGGTCTCGATGTCACTGCTTCACATTTTAAACGTTTATTATTTTTAATTATGCATATGTGGGCACAGAGCAGGCAGATGAGGAGGACACAGATGTGACATTCTCTGGAGTTGGGGTTACATGTGCTTGTGAGCCACCCAGGTCCTCTGCAGGAGCAGCAAGTGCTCTGAACCGTGGAGCTGTCTCTCCAGCCCCTTGCTTTAACTTTTAAACTAAAGTGAGCCCCCCGAATAGTCGTGGAGAAGGGTCGGCCTGAAATGGGCTCAGCTCTTTCCCTCCATCTTTGCGGCCACTCTACTGTCATCCTTTTGGGTCTCTGGGGGCTGGATTCGGTCAGATACCAACCTAAGAGACTGATCTGATTCACACAGGAGGCGCCCACAGCCCGTACACCCTCCCTCTCTCTCTCCCTCCCCCATCCCCTTTCCTACTCAGGTTTAAACCTAGGGCCTCGTACATGCTAGGTGAACATTCTACCGCTGACAACCACCAGCTTAAGCACAAATGAACGAACACAAACGTTTGTTGTTAGGTCGTCCAAGCTGGCTTTGAACCCACTCTGTAGCCCGGTGAGACTTGTCCTCTTGCCTCAGATTTCCAAGTAGCTGGCATTACAGGCCAGTGCCCTCGGTGGACACACAGTCTAAGCAGCTCTCCTAACATACTGCTTACAGTATAATGACAGCAGAATTCTTCACATAGTACAGATGTTGTATTTAAAACAGCAATTCTTGGCTTGCCACTGGTCGAATTCACAGACATGGGCCCACAGACTCGGGTGGAGAAATAGCAACTTAACTATCACTTAAAGAGAAATCTATAGTCTAAGTGCAGTCTAAGTGCAGGCATCTTTATACGGGGACCTGACTCCTACACCGTGCCCAGCAATTATGTAGTATTACAAACCTGCCTTGGACAATTGTCCATAATTGATTCCCCCTGAGACAGGGGGGCAGTGTGAGAGGTAATTCCATGCAGACTAAACGGAAAACCAGAACTGGCTGGTTTTAGGCGCTGGAAGGGTGGCTCAGCAGTTAGGGTTGCTTGCTGGAGTTCAGTCCTCAGCATCCACATCCGGTGTCCTCCGAGTGCAGCTCCAGGTGTCGGGAGACCCCCTTCTGGCATCCTTAGGCATCCACACACTGCCATCAGTGTTTGGGTACATACCAACCAGGTATAGAGAGTTTTATCACTGGCATAGCATTTCTACAGTATGGCAGCAATAAAATACAAAACTGGTTTTTACTTGTTTTCTTTTAAAATTTTTTGTTTTATTTAGTCTACACAGGGATGGGGGGGAGCTCTTGCATACACAAATGGTTTTTCCTTCCACCATGTGGGTCCCAGGGATCAAATCCAGGCCACCGGGCTTGGTAGCAAGCACCGTTATCCTCTGAGCCATCTTGATAGCCTAATTTTAGTTGCTTTTTAGTTTTCCAGAGGAAATGATCTCCATTGCAGCTGTGTCCCCCGCTGGCTCGCCATTGGTGGGTCACTAGGGGGAGAGTCTGTATGTCTGGTGATATAGGAATGGCCCCCCCAGACCTGTTAGGCAGCCTTGGCGTCTCTGAACCCATTTCCTTATTACTCAAAATGGAATTTAATCACACCTGCCCACCATGACGAGTACAAGATGAAATGCCATCACCTGGTGTGGCGGAACACACCTGTCATCCCAAAGTCTGGGAGTTAGAGACAGGGGCTGTCACAAGTTGCTTGAACAGCCTGGGCTACGTTCTGAGACCCTGCCTCAAACAAAACAAAAACAAAGGCAAACAAGCAAAATAAAACAAGGGCTGGGGAGATGGCTCAGGGGTACAGGCGCCTGCTGTCAAGCATGAGGACCTGAGTTCGATCCCCAGGACCCACAGGAGAGGCTGGCTTCTGACTTCTACATGCAAGCCTCCCCCAACCACTACCTCAAGTAAATTGTTAAAAAAAAAGAAAATTAAAAACCAAAAAGTAAACCAAGGGAGCAATAGGCTTTTACAAGGTGGGGTTTCCCACAGGAGCGCCCCTTTAGAATTGGGCTGGGCCGGGTCCACGGTTTCTGATCTGGCTTCACTTGGGCCTGGAGGATTTGCATGTTTAACAAGCTCCACCTTGAGAAACCTGGCAGCCATCCTCTTGCTGGTGGCTGGTTCAGAGTTAGGCCCGTGGACCCATGTGAGGCAGGAGGGCTTGCTCTTTGTAGGTGGCCTCTGTTAGTGGTGGCAGTTTCCCTGTGAAGCTTTGTGGGGCCTTCAAACACATCGTGGCTGTTTGGGGAGGGTTAGATGGTGTGACCCTGCTGGAGGGACTGTGGCCCTGGGGAGCAGACAGCAAGGTTTCCGAGGTTTCCGAGGACCATTCCCGGTTAGCGTTCGCTCTGCATCTTGTCCTGCTGACTTCACTCTACCATCATCGGCTCTGGAACCTCAAGCCCCAGATCAGCCATTTCTCCTGAGAGGCCTGGGCCTTTTATCACAGAAAAGTAGGGACCACACCCCACCTTAGTAATGTTTTTGTTTATGATTCTGGGGAAACTTATTGAAGTCAAGGCCAACTGACTTGTGGGAGAGTGCAGGGTTAGGTCAAAGCACTGGGGAGGCTGAGGCAGGGGGATCGCTAGGGTCGCATAGCAAGACCTTGCCTCAAAAAAGAAAAAAAAAAAAAAAAAAAAAAAAAGCCAATGAATTTATCCCAAAGATCGCGGCTGGCTGTCCCCAGAGGGTAGAGCATTGAGGATTATTTTGGTTTTAGAAACAGGGTCGCATGCATCCCAGGCCCAAGGCTGACCTCAGTAAATGGTGATCTTCCTGCCTCCACCGCCCGAGTTCACAGGCGGGCATCACTGTGGCCAGTTTTAGCCTTCTGCAGATTGAACCCTGGGCTCTGTGTAACCCCAGGCAGGCACTCTGCCAACGGAGCTACATCCCAGCCTGAAGGCTGAGGTTTCTGACTCAGACTGAAATCCTCCTGTTACTCACAACCTGAACTTTTTTTTGGTTGTTTCAAGAGCCACCCCTGCCATTTTACCCCCTTCTTTTTAGACAAAATCTCGATTACATAGCCCCAGGCTGCCTAGGGAATTGCTCCAACTTTTGCCCCCAACTTGCAATCCCTCTGCCTCAACCTCCTGAGTAGCTGGGGTTATAGGCATCTATCTATCTATCTATCTATCTATCTATCTATCTATCTATCTAATCTATCTATCATCTATCTATGTATCTATCATCTAATCTATCATCTATGTATCTATCATCTAATCTATCATCTATCTATCCATGTATCTATCATTGCACCTGGCTTACTATGTATATTAAGCAGAGGGGAAGAAAATGCAAATGAGTGTAATAAGACCCTTGGCAGGTGGCAGCCCCACAGGTCTCCTGGGACCTAGAGCCTGGCCATCCCTTCATCCCTTGAAGAAAGTAGGGTAAAAGGGTAATGGTGACATTTGGGGCCTTTGGTGCTACTTCTAGAAGGAACTAGCCATATTTGGGGTACCACTGTGCCCGAGTTTTCTGCTATGCACGGCTACCAAATTATTGTTACTTTCTGAGCTGACGGGCTAGAGTGGCAGCCATGAACTCACTGGCCCTCTCTTCAATCCGCTAACTGCCCCTCTCTAGCGCCACCTCTTACGTCACTACATCGGGAATCAGGAATCAGGGCGGGGCATAAATACCTGCCTGTAGTGGAAGATCTAGATGGGCAGGGACATTTGGAGGGGTGGCTCCTGTAGACAGACCTGGATAGGTCAAGGTCCTGAGGCAGGGAGAAGCTTCACACATGGCAGGAGGCGCAGGCTCAACCCCAGTGGTGAGTAGAGGACTAGATACATACGAGTTCCTGTGTCCCAGCTCCCGCAGGCTTTGATGGTGGCAGGCTTCCATGCCGTGGGCAGTCCTGATGCCAGGCTTTCACGTCAGCCCCGCTCTGGAAGTTTCTGACTTCTGCTAGGCAACACTCTGAATTACAAGTTGAAGAAGTTCTGCAACAACCTCTATCCTTCTTGGACAGACAAGGAAACTGAGGCTCAGAGTGGCCACGGCATCTGCTGGACCTGCAGTTTTCTGCCCAGGGGGTGCCTTCCACAGGTCCCAAGCCCTAGCTCTCTCTCTCTCTCTCTCTCTCTCTCTCTCTCTCTGTCTCTCTCTCTCTAAGCCAGAGGTTGGTGGTGGGTGTCTTCTTCTATCATGCTTTCCAGTATTTGGGGGCAGGGTATCTCACTGAACTTTTCTAGTAGACTGCCTGGTCTGTGAGCCCCGGGATCCTTCTCTGCTACCCAGCTCTGTGCTCTGTGGCTACAGATATGAAAAGTCACACCCAGGTGTTTGCCTGAGCGCTAGGGATCCGAACTCATGCCCCAGAGCTCGCGTAGCCCGCGCTTCACTTTATTGCTCACTTTGATTGGAATCTTGTAGCATAGATGTCCTTGGGCTTTTGCTTGTGGGGACCAGATTGTCTCCTAAAAGCACCTGGAGAGCGGGGAAGCAGGCGGGATCCACGCAAGACTGCTTAGATCGTTCGCTCAGACAAGAGATTCTCTGCCATTTCGATGGAAGCGAGCGTGGGGGGGGGGGGGGGGCGTGTGTCTGATCCAGGAATAAGGTGTGTGGATGCCACTGGGCATTCTTAGGCTAACGAATGGCTGGAAGCGTTGGAGCATGGAGTTCAAGCGCCCTCTGCTGCTAAAGAAGAGCATTGCATCAACGCGGAAGGACACTGCTTTTCCTGGCCAGGTCAGAGCTGGGAAAGGGGGGTGAAGGAAAGCCTAGAGGTACGTCTAAACCAGACTGAAAACACTCCTTCAGGAAACCCGGGAGAGAACATGGTGGAAGGAGAGAGCCCACGCTCACATATTGTCCTTTGACCTCCACACGCTCACCCCACGACGCACGATAATAAAAAATGTTTTTCATCCCAGCACTCCAGAGACAGAGGCAGGTGGATCTCTGTGAGTTCAAGGCCAGCCTGGTCTATAGAGTGAGATCCAGGACAGCCAGGGCTACATAGAGAAACCCTGCCTCAAAAAACAATAATAACAATAGTAATAATAATAATAATAATAAACGACGTTTTTCAAGGGCCAGGCACACCAGGGTTCTCTTTCCTGTTGGAGGTCTCAGGACCTGCACCCAGCTGTGAGTGCAGGGGACAAGAAAGGCATCACGGAAGCACTCAGAACTTGAGAGATTGGACTCTACTCAGAAAACACTTCTTCAGCCTCGTATCCGCATCGATGGGCAGCAGGGAACAGGCTCTTGTCATCTGCACTCACAGCCAGGTGCAGACCCATACATAGGAGGGTGAGGTCAAGCCAAGGCGGCTCTGAGATCGGCTGACCCGATCTGCCTTTGCTGGGTCAAAGGGAAGATCTCTTGGTGTTTAACCCTCCTGTGTTCACAGATGTTTTTCCAACCCTTACTATGTCCTCGGAGGTCTGAAGTCCCCAAACCATGCACCCTGGGACACAACAGAATGATCTCAGAGAGATCTAGAAGGTAACCTGTTGTGTGCCTTAAAAGCTGCCAACTCCAGGTCCTTCAGTCTGACCCCGGAAGCAATCCTCATTCCTTCCCACGATATCACCTCTTCGCGAGACCAGCTTTATGGTCCTTTTGATAAAGAATGGTGGGCAGAAATGGTCACAGAGCCGGAACAGGAAGGTGACAGACTCTAATCTAACGACAAGGTCCAAGCAGTCACAAGGCACTCACATACAGTTAGGCCATCCGTACAGGGGTTGAGAAAAAACAGCACTCGGGAGGCAGAGGCAGATGGATCTCTCTGAGTTCAAGGCCAGCCTGGTCTACAGAGTAAGTTCCAGGACAGCCAGGGCTGCATACTGCACACTGTCTCAAAAAACAAATCAAAACACAGCACACTAAACCCAACAAATGTGCAGTAATTATGTGCCAAGTAAAATATAAAAAAATTGGGTGCTGGAGTGATTGATGGCTCAGTGGATATGAGTTCTTATAGAGGACCTGAGTTCAATTCCCAGCACTTATGTCAGACAGCTCATAATTGCCTGTAACTCCAGCTTCAGGGATATCCAAACCCTCTGGTCCCCACAGACACCTGCACTCAGGTGCACATTCCTCTCCCTGCACGTGTGCACACGCACACGCACACACATGCACACGTACACACATGCACACGCACACACACAATTAGAAATGAAACTCTTTAAAAGCAAATACAGTGCTCTGTGCATGTACCTCGTGCCTGAAGGGCCACTGGATCCCGGGGACTGGAGTTACAGACAACTGAGAGCTTCCGTGTGGGTGTTGGGAATGGAATTTAGGCTCAGTGGTTAAGAGCACTGGTTACTCTACCAAAGGACTTGGGTTCAATTCCCAGCCCCCACATAGCAACTTGCAACTGTCTGTAACTCTAAGATCTGATGCTTTCACACAGAGACACATGCAGGCAAAACACCAATGCACATAAAATAAAGACGAATATATTGGTGTGTGTGTGTGTTTAAGGCCAGGCAGTGGTGGTGCACGCCTTTAATTGCAGCACTTGGGAGGCAGAGGCAGGTGGATCTCTGAGACTTCGAGGCCAGCCTGGTCTGCAGGGTGAGTTCCAGGACAGCCAGGACTGTTACACAGAGAAACCCTGTCCTCAGGAAAAGAAAGAAAAGAAAGAAAGGAACGTGAAGACACTTCTTGTCGAAGGTCTCTGCTGCTGTGATAAAACATCATGACTGAAAGCACTTTGGGGAGGAAGGGTCTTCTTTCTGTTTAAAACTCTCAGGTCACCCCCACCACTGAGGGAAGCCAGGGCAGGGACCTGGAGGCAGCCACTGACACAGAGGCCATGGAGGGGTAAAACTCAGGGGCCCATGCGTGCCAGGGACGAGATTTACCACTGAGTTACATCTCCAGCACTTTTAACAATTCATCTTATCTTTATTTTAAAATTTAACCCAGTTTATCAAAAATAATACTATTTCAACCAGAGGTCTTAGCCACCACTCGAGTTCACAGGTGACTGGTAGGGTGACAGGGACACAGTTGACTGTCTCTGGTACATGGCTCACCACACAGGTTCTTGCCTGCTGCTGGCCTGGAGGCTTTCTGGCTATCTCTTCCTGCACTGCAAAACTTGAGCCTGGCTCCAAAGAACCCAGAAGGTTCTGGAAACAGCCCAGTTTGGGGGCAGCGCCCCATGGAGGAACATGGGGCCTGGCTCCCTCACGGGAGGAATGTGGGGCCTGGCTAGGACGAGGTGATAGAAGGATGGGCCTGACTAAGATTGCTATTTTATTCACAGGGGTGTGTGTGTGTGTGTGTGTGCACGCACACATGCACACATGCACGTGCACGCGTGTGTGTGTGTTTGAGACAGGGTTTCTCTGTAGTTTTTGGAACCTGTCCTGGAACTCTCTCTATAGACCAGGCTGGCCTCAAGTTCACAGGGATCCACCTGCCTCTGCCTTCGGAGTGCTGGGATTAAAGATGTGTACACTACCTCCTGGCTTGAATTACTTTATAGTGTGCAGCCAGCCCAGGCTGGTCTAGAACTCCTTGTCCGTGTGATATATTTGAAAAGCCCCAAAGAATGGAAAACACACATTCACATAAAAACTTGAATGTGGGTACCGTAAGCAGCATTGTTCACCTTAGTTAAAGGTGGGGACCATAATCAGTCATCCATGGCTGCATGGAGAGGGGGAGAGGGGCCATGACTCCCTGCAGTCCCTTTCTTCACTGGGGGGGGGGTGTAAATTTGTATTCTGGATGAGTGAGCTTTGAAAACAGAATGCTAAGAATAGGCAAACCCAGGGAAGGAGAGGGGGAGGGAGGGAGGGAGGGGAGGAGGGCAGGTGGGTCCCTGGCTGCCAGAGGCTGGGTTGGAGGCCTGCATGGGGAGCAGCTGCTGTAGGTGTGCATTTTCTCTTGGGATTGATTGTGGCATGAGGCAGGGTTGGGATGCACTAAACACTGCTGAGTGAACATGTCAAAAGACAACAAGATGGCTCAGCAGCTAAAGGTGCTGTGGCCAAGTCTGACCATCCCACACGGTAGAAGAGAACCCCGATTCCTGCAGCTTCCTGCTGCTGTCCTCTGACCTCCACACAGAGCTCACACAGAGTGCGCTCTCTCTGTCTCTCTCTGTCTCTGTCTCTCTCTCTGTGTGTCTCTCTGTCTCTCTCTCTCACACACACACACCCCTCCCTCCTGGTCGGGATCATACAGTGATGAGACGGGCATAGTTTGAATTGTTGGGACACAGTCTTAAGCTTCCCCTCCGCGTGTCTGTCTGGTGCTGGGCTTGGCTGGAGAGAGTGTGACCTCACTCTATCCTTGAGAAGCGGCCCAGGGGCCAGAGCTTCTAGCTGCTTCAGCCGCCCAAAGAAACCACGGTTTTAGAGTTCTCCAGCCAGGGCGGAAACCAACTGAGACCCCTGGGCAGTGGGGCCCAGTACAGCTCTCCAGGGCCTCCTGGCTCCTCTGTTCCTGCGCCCGGCCCCGCTCCACCTCCTCCACCCGCCTTCTCCTCACTCCCAATTGCAGGCCGAGGCTTCTGGTCCTCTCGCTGCCATGAGGCCTGCACTTTGCAAGGCTGAAGTCCAAAGTTCAGTCCCTTCGCTAAGCACACGGATAAATATGAACCTTGGAGAATTTCCCCAGCTCCAATGTAAACAGAGCAGGCAGGGGCCCTGATTCACTGGCCGCTGGGGCCAGGGTTGGGGGTTGGGGGTGCCCACAGGGCTTGACTAGTGGGATTTGGGGGGGCAGTGGGTACAGCAAGCCTGGTTCGTGACTGCCAGCCTGCGGGCGAGTAGACACCGGCTGTGGGTGGGGGAGGCGGCTAGCTCAGTGGCCTTGGGCCGCGTGGCCTGGTGGTGGTGGAGCCATGGTTTCCAAGCTCAGCCAGCTGCAGACGGAGCTCCTGGCTGCCCTGCTCGAGTCCGGCCTGAGCAAGGAGGCTTTGATTCAGGCCTTGGGGGAGCCGGGGCCCTACCTGATGGTTGGAGATGCTCCCCTGGACAAGGGGGAGGCCTGCGGTGGGAGTCGAGGGGACCTGGCCGAGCTGCCCAATGGCCTGGGGGAGACGCGTGGCTCGGAAGACGACACGGATGACGATGGGGAAGACTTCGCGCCACCCATTCTGAAAGAGTTGGAGAACCTCAGCCCGGAGGAGGCAGCCCACCAGAAAGCCGTGGTGGAGTCACTTCTGCAGTAAGGTCCCACCCTGTCCCCATATCGGCCCACTTCCCGTCTAGAGTCCCCGGCAGCTGTGACCTTCAGGCTGGCGGTCACGAGCGGAGAGAGATCAAGGGGCCCTCGTTGGACCTACTCCTCTGTGGGCTACTGTCTGCAGCCCGGTCCTTAGGGAGGAGGCGCAGGCGGGAGGTCACTTTGAAACGAAGGACAAAGAAACCGAGCTCCAACAAAATGCTTGAACAACCAGCCCGTGTGGTCCTTTGTAGCCCACAAACTCCACTTTCCCGGCTGGGTGGTCAGGTCCCAGGTTTGGGTCCACAACTTCTTAGGAGGGCGGCTGAGGTTGGGGTTTTAGGGGATTTCCTGATGCACCAGGGCCTTAAACTGGGTAAGGCGGGGATTTCTTACCTGAGGCAGAGGGACCACGTCCCTGTGTGGCCACGTGACACCCCCCACCCACCGTTGGGGTAGCAGGGCTAGCGGCCTCCCCATACTAACCCCCTCATCTGTGGTCTGACTCCCCATCTCCTGGGGTGCTGGGTGGGTCCCAGTCTTGATGCGGCCTCTCTCCTCAGCAGAGCTGACCTGGTTACTAATTACCCATGCACTTTATTATTTCTTTTGTTTTATAAATTTATAAATAGCAAAAGGCTCTGATAAGGCCTGTGATCATTAACTTGTAGGGATGTGGTTGGGAGATGCCCAGTGGGGGGTGGGGTGGAGAAAGGTGATACTGGGGGCGGAGGGTGACCTGGGGGCTGTGGGGAACCCCCCCAAAGCCTCCATTTTCATTCAAATATCTCCCTGCTGGCTACTTTCTGTTGGGATTTCAGGGTGCCTGAACTCCCATAATATGGAGTTGAGTCCCCAGAAGGAAGCTGTTACTAAATCAGCTTCACAGATGGGAGACTGAGGCTCCGAGGGCTGGGGAGTTTGCCTGGCGGTCTTGGGAGGATAGTCAGGAAGCAGCCTCTTTTCTGTCCAAGGTCCTGATCCTGCTTGGGGTGGGGGAGGGCTGGTGGAAGTGTTGGGGAACCTCCCCGGGCCTTGGGCAAGGGGCAGGGAAGCAGTCAGGCCCCCTGGCTTGGCAGGAAGAGAGGGCAAAGGGCTGCCTCGCTGCAGGGGAGGGGCAAAGGGCCAGGTACCGCCAGACCCAGGGCACAAGAACCCTGGATAGGGTGGGGCTGGGCCTAACCTGTCCAGGGGCCCCAGACGGGACCAGGGGCTCAGGGGGCAGGGTGGCAAGGGCTTGGCGAGGGCCTTCTTACCTGGGTTGGTGGAGCTCTTGGTCAGCAGCCCCCATGGTGAGGGAGATAGAGGCTGGAGTGGGGCTTGGTCCAAAGCAGCTGAGAGGTCAAAGTGCTCCCTGGGGGCCAGCAGAGTCCTGGGGACAGACAGGGAGAGGGGCAGCGGAGAGGACAGGAGGGAGAGGGCTGGGGCAGCTGGGAAAGCGAGGAGCCAGGGAGGGAGAGGGTCTCGCTGGGAGAAGGGGCAGTGGAGAGAGGCCGAGCAGGGAGGAGGCTGGAGTCCTCCCTCCCAGGTTGGTTTTCTTTAATGCTAACAGCGTGCTATTTGCTTTCCATTTAAATTCGAGATGTTGCTATAAATTATCAACCAGCTCCTTGTTCCTGCGGAGTTTATAACTAACTACCTGGGTTACTTATTGTTCAGGTAACAAAGGGGACCTGAATATGTCCCAGGGATGCAAGCGGGGCCTCTCGTGTCAGGACGGGGCTGGGGACGCTGGGGAGATGCCTGGAGGACCCCATAAAGGCCTGGGTAGTGGGGAGGCTGAGGCTGGGAGAGGTGATGGTGAGCTCCCCATGGGAGCCGATGGGTCAAAGACCTAGAAGGGGACATCCCAGCTCTCCTTCAGGTCTCTACTGTGTGACCTGGGGCAAATCTCTCCCCCTCCTCCCCTCTCCTCTCCCCCTCCTCTCTTCCCCTCTCCCCCTCCTCCCCTCCCCCTCCTCCCCTCCCTCTTCCCCCTCCCTCTCCCCCTCCTCTTCCCCTCTCCCCCTCCTCCCCTCCCCCTCCTCCCCTCCCCTCTCCCCCTCCTCTCTTCCCCTCTCCCCCTCCCCTCTCCCCCTCCTCTTCCCCTCTCCCCCTCCTCCCCTCCCCTCTCCCCCTCCTCTTCCCCTCTCCCCCTCCTCCCCTCCCCCTCCTCCCCTCTCCTCTTCCAGCCCCCCCCTTTGGTCCATGGGATGCTGACTTTGTTGGTCCTGGATGCATAAGCTGATTTCTACCTCCTAGCCTTTGCCTGTCCTGTTCTTCCTGCTCAGGACCCCGCATGCCCCCACTTCCGGAGCGCTCCCTTCTTCCCTGGCTCTGAGCCCCCGTCTGCAGGTGGGCTGTGCCCCACTTTCTCTCCTTCGCCAGTCCCTCTGGATATTTATTTGTTTCGTTATTTTGTCTCTGTCCGTTTCTTGCCTCCTGATGTGAAAACGTCTCCAGGGAGAAACCTGTGATATCACCACTCTGGCCCCCCCCCCCCCCCCCCCCCGAGCCCTGACACCAGACAGGGGTGAGAGTTCCCTGAGGGCAACCCCTCTCCTCCCTAGGGAGCACTGGGGACCCAGAGCTCCATCCTGGCTGCCAACTGCTTAAACCCCAACCTTGCTGTTTCCTGGTCCTCCCTGTCAAGTGCAGGGTTCTTCCAGCCCGGAACACAGCAGCATGCAGCATGCAGCATGCTTCATGGGACAGTGCCCTGCCTTGGTTCCCATCGCAGCTCTGTCCCTTTCCAGACAGCTAGGTGGGCTGTTCCCCAAGTCCCAGCTCCTTCTGCAGAACAGTGAGGACAATATTCAGCCACAAGGTCACCAGCATGACACACAGCTGAGCAGTATCCAACCGGCATGGCTTAGAGCATTAAGAATCAATTGCTCAGACAGGTGGTGGTGGCACACACCTTTAATCCAGCACTCAGGAGGCAGAGGCAGGAGGATCACTCAGCTTGAGGCCAGCCTGGTCCACAGAGCAAGTTCCAGGACAGCCAGAACTATACAGAGAAACCCTGCCTCAAAAAACAAAAAAGAAAACAAACAACCCTTCCCCCCCCAAGAAAAAACAAAACAAAATAAGAAAGCACTCACAAAGGGTTTAAAGATGTATTAAACTTGGGTTTCCTTCTGAACAATTTCTGAAACACACACACACACACACACCACAACAGGATTTCAAACTAGCCTCAAAGTATATGTGCCCTTGAACACCTAATCCTCCTGCCTCTATCTCCAAGGGCTGAGATTACAAGCTTATACCACTATACCTGTTTTGACTTTTTGAGACAGGGTTGCTTGTGTAGCTGGGCTGTCTTAGAACCCACTTTGTAGACCAGGCTGGTTTCAAACTCAGAGATCCACCTGCCTCTTTCTCTGCCTCTGGAAGGCTAGGAGTAACGGTGTGTGCCACAACACTGGCTCCTGGTTTTATGTGATGCTGGGATGGAATCCTAGGCTTTGTGCTTGGCAAGGACTTCCCAACTGAACTCTATCCTGAGAAATAGGAAATGTCTTTAGTTCTACTTTATATCTGAGGGAACAGGGGTGGGCTGGGGTGGGGTAGGGTGGGGACATAGATGTTAAGCCATTCAGAGAGTAGGTAGCAGAGCTGGGAATCTTCTGCAGATCTAAGCCTGACTCCCAGCCCCACCTGAAAATTCAGCTTCCTCTCCAGGGGAGTGGCCCTTCAGTCTAGTCCCTTGGCTCCATGGCTCTGGGTACCAGAGAACCAAGGGCCTAAAGCTGGAACAGAGAGGGGAAGCTGAGGGCCCATCTTCACTCTTCTGGGCTCTGCCATGGAGACAGGAGCACACTGGTTATTACAATAGCATCCACTTACTGGACCCTTGCTGTGGGCCAGGCTGTGCTCCAAACCTTCGTTCCCACTGGGGATTCCTTTTCTTCTTCCAGCAGAGTCAGAATGAGTGCGCACAGGCTTGCACACATGCGGGAGGGAGGGAGAAACAGACTAATCCAGCAACATCCCCCCCCCAAAAAAAGTGGCACAGACGACGACTTCTCCCAAAGATAGAAAATGAGCCCTTTCATCTCTGGCGGTTTTTATTTTTATTTATTTATGTTTTGAGCCGGCCTCCCAGTGCTGAGATCACAGACCTGCGCCACCTCGCCTGGCTGCTGCCAGGAAGTTTATAATCCCTTTTTGCTGATGTTAAAAGAACAAAAGTTCTTGTCATGCGGGGTTACTTTCACTTCCGCTCAGAGCTGTTCTGTTTGCCTGGTGTGTGCTTGTGCACGGTGGCGGCTCTGTCTATTATCTTATTTGACCCTAGTACAGGAGAAATCAAGAGAGATAGAAATGGGGGGGGGGTTGAGGTTAGGGGTTAGGGAGGGAGAGAGGAAGGGAGGGAAGAAGGGAGAGAGAATTTTACAGGGAGAGATTGAGAAGAGCAGGACATAAGAAAAGCCCCACCCGTGCCCTGAACTAAGTGGCCATTCTCCTCATAGAGGAGGGAGGGGAAGAGGGCACGGGGGGGGGGGGGAGGCCCAGGGCTGCCCTTGCCGGAGAAGGGAGGCCACCAGATAAATATGTTTGCAGAAGCCCAAGCTGGACTTTGTCCCTGCTTCCCTCCTAGCCCTGCCTGGCACCCAGGAAAGGGAGGAGGGGTGGGGTTCCAAGAGGCCCTGAACACGGGGCGGGCGGGGGAGAAGGCAGGGAGGGGTCTGCAGGGGGGGTCCCCGGGATGAGGAATGTTCTCGGGCGGGCAGGGGGCTAGATCATCAATGGACAAGATTTCACTTTCCTGAACCAGAGCTTTGTCAGAGGAGGAGCCCAAAGGAAACGTACTTCCGGACTTCCGGGTTTACTGTGAGATTCAGGCAGCTCTCAGTGACCCCTGGGGGTCATTTGCCTGTTTTATGTGCTGTGTCAGTTTAGATTACTCCTTTGCACCCCTGCCGGTCTGGTAACTGCTGATAAACGGGGAGTCAGAGAGCCTAAGCCAGTGCCTCTCCACCTTCCCAAAGCTGCTGCCCTTTAATACAGCTCCTCATGGGGTGACCCAACCATAACATTATGTTCACTGCTGCTCCATAGCTGTGATTTTGCTTCTGCTATGAATAGTCTTGTAACTCTGTTTCCCCATGGTCTTAGGGGATCCCTGTGAAAGGGGTCAGGAGGCCCTGTCTCTGAGAAGCGGGCTGTGGGGTGTGAGGCTGAGCTGAAGTTGGGACGGAGAGAACTGTCGGCTTCGGTTTGTAGTTCAGCTTGAAATGTAAGATGCAGCCAGTCCTCTATGTCACTGCGTACCAAACAGGAAAACCCAACCAGTTGGGGGCTGAAAATAGCTTGTTTAATTGCTTCCGTAATGATTATGTTTTACTTTTTTCAAGACAGGGTTTCTCTGTGGAACCCTGGCTGTCCTAGAACTCGTTCTGTAGACCAGGCTAGCCTCGAACTCACTGAGATCCGCCTGCCTCTGCCTCCCAAGAGCTGGGATTAAAGGAGTGCGCCACCACCACCACCCAGCTAGACTGTTTTCTTTCCCTTGTCACTATTTTCTAGACACTCGGTAAGACGGCCGTTTGGTAGGAGCGCTGTTACAATCGGAGCTGACTAAAGTAGACAGAGAGTGTGCGCAGGCGCTATGCCGGTCCCAGCCCCCTCCTCTTATTTTCTGAGACAGAATTGCACTGTGCAGCCCCATTTGGCCTGCAACTCAGTATGTAGACCAGGCTGGCCCTGCACTCAGAGATCTGCCTGCCTCTGCCTCCTGAGTGCTGGATCAAAGGTGTGTGCCACCACCGCCCAGCCATCGGCCAATCTTATGGAGGCATTTCCCCAATTTGTGGTCTCCCTCTTCTCAGATAACTCTAATTTGTGTTAAGCTGTCTAAAAAAAAAAAGTGAAACCAAACAGCCAAACAGGTTGCCATCCATCTACCAAAGCAATCATCCCTCATCCCCCACCCCCCTTCCATCCTCCACCCACCCATTCACTCCCATGTCATCCATGGCTTGCTCTGTGTCAGGCCATTTGGGGTTCTGGGAACCAGACAGGTCTCCTACCCTTAACAGTCATCCAGTCGTTTAAAACTCACTTTTCAAGGCCTGTGAGATGGCCCAGCTGGTAAAGGCACTTGCTGCAGAAACCTGGCGGCTAGAGTTCCATCTGCAGCCCCCACAGAAAGAGAAAATGACCTCCACACACTAACGCCTGTGCCCATGCACGCATGCGCGCGCACGCCCATACGTGTGCGCAGGTCCAGAAGAGGGGAGGGACTTTGGAGGAGTCTCAGGTGAGGGTCTCCCCTACCTGACTGGCATAGCTTCTGGGGGGAATCTGGTCATGTGTACATGTGCCCTAGTATGGGACCTGAGCACAGGTCCTACCCACTAGTCCCCAGGACCCCAGCCTCACCTGCGATGGCGAGCAGACTGTGCCCTTGCTCCCTTCCAGAGACGATCCATGGCGCGTGGCAAAGATGGTCAAGTCCTATTTGCAGCAGCATAACATCCCGCAGCGGGAGGTGGTCGACACCACCGGCCTCAACCAGTCACACCTGTCCCAGCACCTCAACAAGGGCACCCCCATGAAGACGCAGAAGCGGGCCGCTCTGTACACCTGGTACGTCCGCAAGCAGCGAGAGGTGGCTCAGCGTAAGTAACGACCCCAGCCTGCGTCCCCCCTGGCAGGGCCCACAGCTCTCCACAGCTCATGGGGGGGGCGTCGCCACCCCTGTCCGCAGACAAGTGAGGGGAAGCCACAAGGGCGTCCCCAAATTCACTGCCCACCCTGCACACGGCAGCGAGGGAAGGGAGGAGGGTCGGTCGGTGGGTCCGGGAATCTACGGGCACGCATAGTGGATCTCTCCTTGCAGGACATTGAGAGAGGCCACTACGATACAGTGAGCCGTGGGTTACAAAAGCTAACGACGAATCCCGGCAATAGTATTAATTGGCACTTGCTGTGTGCTGTGTTCAGGGCTGAGTAAATGGTCAGAATCTGTGGAGGGGACAGTAAGCCCCTGTCTCAGGGAGCTGAGGCTTCTGGAAGGTCCCGTGGGGTGTGTGACCGTTACTTAGGTCGTAAAGTGTCCCCATAGAGGTGTAAAGAAGGGTGCCTTTCTAACTGAGCAACACTTTAACACAGTCCTCGTGTGGTGGTGGTGAGGCCCCAGCTGTAAATTACTTCATAACTGTAACTGCTACTGTTATGAATCATACTGTAAATATATGACATGCAACCCCTGTGGGGTTGGGTCCCTCGGGTTGAGGACGGCTGACAAGCTGATCTCTCTCTCTCTCTCTCTCACACACACACACACACACACACACACACGCACACGCACGATTGGACACAAAGCCTCATACATTAGGCATGTGCTCTACCATACACAGAGCTAAACTCCCAGCCCTCTGTTTACTTTTTGAGATGGGGGGGTCTCACTATGTAGCCCAGGTTGGCCTTGAACCTGTGACCTTGCTGACTCAGACTCCCAAGTGCTAGGATGGTAAGTGCGTTCTGCTACATCCACCTTGGTATCCCTTTTTCTAAGGTTTCTAATAGTTGGTGGTTAGTGGACGATACCATGGTTTAACTAGCCACTTACTAAGGAACATTATTTAATTTTTGATTTTCGAGACAGGATTTCCCTGTAGCTTTGGGGCCCTATCCTGGAACTCATACTATAGACCAGGCTGATCTTGAACTCACAGAGATCCACCTGCCTTTGCCTCCTGAGTGCCAGGATGAAGGTGTTCGCCACCACCGCCTGGCTGTATTGCTGTTTTAAGTTTAATTTTATTTGTGGGGGATAACTCATTACACTGATCTTCTCACATAGTTACAGGGATTCATCTGTAAGAAGTACACATTCACGAGATGATGACCTCAGAGGCAGTGTGAGTGGGTGTGAATGGGCCACAGCTATGGAGAATGTTGTACTCCGGGCCAAGTTAATGAATTGTTTGTTGTTCTGTTAGTTTGTTAAGACAGGGTCTCTCTGTGCAGACCTGGCTGACCTGGAATTTGGGATGCAGAGCAGGCTGGCCTTGAACTCAACAGAGATCTGCCTGCCTCTGCCTCCTGAGGGCTGGGATTTATAGCACCAAGTCCTCTTTTAGCAGAAGGAGGGGCTTGGCTTTGGGTTGGCCTCAAGAGTTCATGCAGGCTCTCCACCGACCGACTCCCAGTCCAGATTAGATGACTTCAGCCTTAGCCACCTCATGGGAGACAGAGGGCGGGGCGGTCAGGTGAGCTGACCGTGAAGGTGGGCACGATTCCCCTCACTGCTCTCTGTCCCGGCAGAATTCACCCACGCGGGACAGGGCGGGCTGATCGAAGAGCCCGCAGGTGATGAGCTGCCGACCAAAAAGGGGCGGAGGAACCGGTTCAAGTGGGGCCCAGCGTCCCAGCAGATCCTGTTCCAGGCCTACGAGAGGCAGAAGAACCCGAGCAAGGAGGAGCGGGAGACCTTGGTGGAGGAGTGCAACAGGTATAGCGGGCGTCCAGCCAGGGCCACGGCCAAGCCGGGGAGGGAAGGGGTCTTTGGTTCCCATGGGGGCTGAGCGTGGAGAGGAATCGGTCCTCCCCATTGCTTTGCAGTGAAGTCTCGGCCTCCCCCACCCACCCGGGTGGGCATCACTTTTGGGGGCCACTCACCTATCATCTCCTCTATGGATGTTTCCTTCACATCGTGACCCGGGCTGGAGGGGCCGGGTCCCCCGTCCAAGGTCACACAGCAGGACTAGTACTGTAACCCAGGCCTGTCAGGTTCCGCACTTGGGGAGACCCCACCTCGGGGCCCCCCAGCCTCCTCCGAGCCTGGCCTGGAGGCTCATGGGTACCGTCTTTGCAGGGCGGAGTGCATCCAGAGAGGGGTGTCACCATCACAGGCGCAGGGGCTGGGCTCCAACCTTGTCACAGAGGTGCGTGTGTACAACTGGTTTGCCAACCGGCGCAAGGAGGAAGCCTTTCGGCACAAGCTGGCCATGGACACATACAACGGACCCCCGCCAGGGCCAGGCCCGGGCCCTGCTCTGCCCGCTCACAGCTCCCCCGGCCTGCCCACGACCGCCCTCTCCCCCAGTAAGGTCCAGGGTGAGCGCTGTGGGGGAGGGGACCCGGGATAGGAGGTCAAAACGGGGTGGGCAGAAGGGCTGGAGGGTTCGGCGGTGGCAACCACCCCCACGTACTCTGCGCTCCCCTCCCCTCCCCGCCCCACCCCCTCACTTCCTCCACGGTGTCCCCACCTGGACTTTGTTCCCTCCCACTCCCTTCCCCCTCTCTCCTCACCCCAGTTCACACTGTGAACCCAACCACTTCATTTATCCACACTGGTTCACACCGTCCCGCCCACTCACTAAAAACCGCTGTCCCTCCCATCCAACCCTCTGTAAGTCAACCTAGACCTCACCCCCCCACCCTTAACCCCCCACCCCCCCACCCCACCCAACCCCACCCCCGGTTACTCCGGAGCAACACGACCACTCGGGATCTATCCATTCCAGCCGTTTCCGTTCAGCTCACTCATGTTCAGATCAGGGCCAACCCGACCATTCAGTCTGACCAGCTGATTCCCGGGACCCAGCTCATTATGCACAGTGTACCCCTTGGTGACTGGGAACTGGGGCCAGAACCTCTTGTAGGTATCTCGTATGGTCTTTCTCTCACACCCATGTGAATCCTACTGTATACTGAATCGTTTCTAGACGCCTTACAATACCCAATGCAGGTGCAATTACAATGTTCACTATACTGCATTGGCTGAGAGAACTACATGTGTTTAGTGCAAATGTGGAATTTTTTTTCAATTTTCCATCCAGCAGTTGGTCGGATCTGAGGCTGCAGCACCTGTGGATAAGGGGCCGGTTGTGAAGCTCAATTCAGTGTAGTCCACTTCAATCGGATTCTGATCCGCTCAGCAAAAGCTCAATCTAGCTCGCCTCAGTTCCGGCCCCCTTTAGGGAGACTTAATTTAATTTGGCCAATTGCAGTCCTTTCTGCTCAGCTCGGTTAATTTCCACCTAGTTCTTATGAGCCACTGTGCAGCTCAGTCCCATTGTCCCTACCCAGAGGGGGACACAGCAGGCAGTGGGGGCCGCAGGACCTGAACTGAAAGAGCTGGAAGCCGTGGGCTGTGGTGCGGTGAGGTCTGGGGGGCAGGAGGGGGCAGGAGGGGGGTGCTGAGGCTAGACGCTGCTCCCCACTCTAGGTGTGCGGTACGGACACTCCGCGACCAGTGAGGCAGCCGAGGCGCCCTCAAGCAGCGGTGGCCCCTTAGTGACAGTGTCTGCGGCCTTGCACCAAGTGTCCCCCACAGGCCTGGAGCCCAGCAGCAGCCTACTGAGCACCGAGGCCAAGCTGGTGAGTGAGCTGCTCCACCCCCATTTTCTAAGGCTAGGAGGCAGTGTGGGGACCCTCCGACTCAACCGGACTTACCCTCACAGGTCTCAGCCACTGGGGGTCCCCTGCCTCCAGTCAGCACCCTGACAGCCCTGCACAGCTTGGAACAGACATCTCCGGGTCTCAACCAGCAGCCGCAGAACCTCATCATGGCTTCGCTGCCTGGGGTCATGACCATTGGGCCTGGAGAGCCTGCCTCCCTGGGGCCCACATTCACTAACACAGGCGCCTCTACCCTGGTTATTGGTAAGCAGGTGGGGGTGAGGGGACCCCTGGGCCTCCTGCAGCCTGGGATCTGGAAAGAGCCACAGGGGCTCATCCATCCATCCATCCATCCCCATCATCATCCATCCATCCATCCCCATCATCATCCATCCATCCATCCATCCCCATCATCATCCATCCATCCATCCCCATCATCATCCATCCATCCCCATCATCATCCATCCATCCATCCATCCCCATCATCATCCATCCATCCATCCATCCCCATCATCATCCATCCATCCATCCATCCCCATCATCATCCATCCATCCCCATCATCATCCATCTATCCATCCATCCCCATCATCATCCATCTATCCATCCATCCATCCATCCCCATCATCCATCCATCCATCCCCATCATCATCCATCCATCCATCCCCATCATCATCCATCCATCCATCCCCATCATCCATCCATCCATCCATCCCCATCATCATCCATCCATCCATCCATCCCCATCATCATCCATCTATCCATCCATCCAACACCTGAGTGCCTATGGCCAGGCACTCATGATCCCAGACAGTGGACCAAACAAATACAGTGTAGAAATTACCTGAAATCATAGTCTTAAGACCATAGGGAAAACAGCAGGGTAAGGGTGCATGTGTGTGACATTTTCTAGGTTTTTGTTTTGTTTTGTTTTTTTAAGGCACAAACCCTTTATATGCAGAAACTGCTGCTCAATATCTAAAACACAGGGAGCAGAGAGTGAGCTGGGGGGTTTTGCCACTGCCCAGGGCTCCAGGGAAGCTGGCCTGGCCGCCTCTAGTCTACTCCCCGCCTGCCTTTCCCGCCAGGCAGGCTGAGGAGCTAAAGGCACGGATGACTTTTCATGACCACTTGTTTGTGGCCTGTCCTACTGCAGGGCTGTTTGTGAACCCGTCCCCTCCCTCTTTAACCCACACACTGGGAAGACAGTGCCCCTCAGAGGGTCTGGGCCGGATGGAGGGAGGACACAGGGTAACTGTCGGGTGTGAGGTCTGGCTGACTCCTGCCTGTCCTGCACCAGGTCTGGCCTCCACTCAGGCACAGAGTGTGCCGGTCATCAACAGCATGGGCAGCAGCCTGACCACCCTGCAGCCGGTCCAGTTCTCCCAGCCACTGCACCCCACCTACCAGCAGCCACTCATACCCCCTGTACAGAGCCACGTGGCCCAGAGCCCCTTCATGGCCACCATGGCCCAGCTGCAGAGCCCCCATGGTAAGCAACCCTCGAGTTGGCCTAGGGGAGGTGGGCTAGAGGTTGGCTGTGGGTAGGCTCAAGACAGGGCAGGTAGCAGGTGCTGTGGTCTGCTTGTGTGTGGTACAGGGGGCCCACCAACCTGTTTGTGTGTGTGCACAGGAGCTTTTCAATGTGTGCAATGCTGGTGTCCACCCGTCATGTCCCCAGGTTTGTCTGGGTGCTAGGATGCAGGCCACAGCCTATCATCTGAACCCTGGGGCTATGCACACTTCGGTTTATGAGTTTCCCAGTTCTAGAAAGGTAGCTTGTGGCTATATCACGTGTTACTTATTATTCCCAGTCAGCATGGGCAGCGCCTGTCCACAGAGCATTGCTATTTCTGCAATAAAAGATGGGACTACTCGCAGCAGGTTAAAGATCCTCACAGGGTTAGGAAGAAACAGCTCAGTCAGTGAAGTGCTGAAGACGTATCCCTCAAGCCATGGGGCATGCATGGGACATGGCAGCCTGTACTTCCTGTAACCCAGAACTGACGAGGTGGAGACTAACAATCCCTGGGGCCGGTGCCAGTCTAGCCTACTTGGCGAGCTCCAGGCCACTGAGAGGACAGTCTCAAAAAACAGGGTGGGTGGCACCACACACACGCACGCACGCACACACCCACACACCCTCACATAGCCTCACACCAGATCTGCATTGCCCACCAAATGGGCCATGGAGGACAACCTTATGCTACGCTTTGGCTTCAGACCTTTTGGACTTTAGTGTGGAGCCAGGGGCTGTGGAAGTGGGGACCTGTGTGAGGCTGAAAGTGAATCTGCTTTTAGCTGAGTTCAAGTCTAGAGGTGAAACTGTGTTTCATGTCAGAGTTGTCCTGCAGAGAGGTATGGCTAGCCTCTGCCCTGCTAGCTGGGGGCCAGCAGTCTGCTGCATACGCCTGTGCTCCCCGCCTGTGCTCCCCACTACAGCACCTGAGCTCCCCTCCCCCCTACAGCACCTGCGCTCCCCTCCCCCTACAGCACCTGTGCTCCCCTCCCCCCTACAGCACCTGTGCTCCCCTCCCCCCACAGCACCTGCGCTCCCCTCCCCCCACAGCACCTGCGCTCCCCTCCCCCTACAGCACCTGAGCTCCCCTCCCCCCTACAGCACCTGCGCTCCCCTCCCCCCTACAGCACCTGCGCTCCCCTCCCCCTACAGCACCTGAGCTCCCCTCCCCCCTACAGCACCTGCGCTCCCCTCCCCCTAAAGCACCTGCGCTCCCCTCCCCCCTACAGCACCTGCGCTCCCCTCCCCCCTACAGCACCTGCGCTCCCCTCCCCCCTACAGCACCTGCGCTCCCCTCCCCCTACAGCACCTGCGCTCCCCTCCCCTCCACAGCACCTGTGCTCCCCTCCCCTCCACAGCACCTGCGCTCCCCTCCCCCTACAGCACCTGTGCTCCCCTCCCCTCCACAGCACCTGCGCTCCCCTCCCCCTACAGCACCTGCGCTCCCCTCCCCCCTACAGCACCTGCGCTCCCCTCCCCCTACAGCACCTGCGCTCCCCTCCCCTCCACAGCACCTGTGCTCCCCTCCCCCTACAGCACCTGCGCTCCCCTCCCCCCTACAGCACCTGTGCTCCCCTCCCCCTACAGCACCTGCGCTCCCCTCCCCCTACAGCACCTGCGCTCCCCTCCCCCCTACAGCACCTGCGCTCCCCTCCCCCGCTACAGCACCTGCGCTCCCCTCCCCCGCTACAGCACCTGCGCTCCTCTCCCCCCTACAGCACCTGCGCTCCCCTCCCCCCTACAGCACCTGCGCTCCCCTCCCCCCACAGCACCTGCGCTCCCCTCCCCCGCTACAGCACCTGCGCTCCCCTCCCTCCACAGCACCTGCGCTCCCCTCCCCCCTACAGCACCTGCGCTCCCCTCCCCCCTACAGCACCTGCGCTCCCCTCCCCCCCTACAGCACCTGTGCTCCCCTCCCCCCTACAGCACCTGTGCTCCCCTCCCCCTACAGCACCTGCGCTCCCCTCCCCCCTACAGCACCTGCACTCCCCTCCCCCCACAGCACCTGTGCTCCCCTCCCCCTCCACAGCACCTGTGCTCCCCTCCCCCTACAGCACCTGCGCTCCCCTCCCCCCTACAGCACCTGCACTCCCCTCCCCCCACAGCACCTGTGCTCCCCTCCCCCTCCACAGCACCTGTGCTCCCCTCCCCCTACAGCACCTGCGCTCCCCTCCCCCCTACAGCACCTGTGCTCCCCTCCCCCCACAGCACCTGTGCTTGCTACTGTGGTCCCTTTGCTCAGCGTAACAGAGAACACAGCACTGCACGGCACCTGCACTTGGTACAACAGTACCGCCTACGTTTAGTACAGCAGTACCCGTGTCTAATACACCCCGTGCTGGGCACAGGCCCGTTGCCTTGGCTCCTCCTTTGTTCTACGTAGCTGGGCTGTATTCCACCTAGGGCAGTGGGGGAACGAACACAAGATGAGCTGTTGTTGATGCTGGGCCGTCGTCTGGCTGCTCCCCATCCCGCTTAGCTGAGGCCCCTATAATGGGAAGACGGGATCCATCTCTCCCATCTGGGTCTCCAAGCCCCATCTATCCATCCGTGTCCTCCCCTCCCAGCCCTCTACAGCCACAAGCCTGAGGTGGCCCAGTACACGCACACAAGTCTGCTTCCACAGACCATGCTGATCACGGACACCAACCTCAGTGCCCTGGCCAGCCTCACGCCCACCAAGCAGGTAAGGACCTGCCTCCTGAAGCCCGGAGCCCCACACCTCCACGCCATTGGCTCAGGGCGTTACCCTGGTTCCCTAGGTCTTCACCTCAGACACAGAGGCCTCCAGTGAGCCCGGGCTTCATGAGCCGTCATCTCCAGCCACCACCATCCACATCCCCAGCCAGGACCCATCGAGCATCCAGCACCTGCAGCCGGCCCACCGGCTCAGCACCAGCCCCACCGGTGAGCGGTCTGCTGTCTCCCAGTAGGATGAGGTGGTGTGTTCAATGATGGATTGAGGGCGGATGAGGGGGGCGGTGCTTCCTGAATGGAGGTCAGAGGGCAACGTTCAGGAGCTGGTTCTCTAGCCAGCAGGTGGGTCCCAAGGATTGAGCTGAGGTCATCTGCTTCTTTCCCTTCACCCCACCATGCCATCTCCCCAGGGCTCAGTGCTTAATATTCTTCGGACAAGCAGCCAGCATTAGAAATTCAGCTTTTGCTGGGCGGTGGTGGCATACACCTTTGATCCCGGCACTCAGGAGGCAGAGGCAGGGGGTTTCTACAGAGTGAGTGCCAGGACAGCCAGGGCTGTTACACAGAGAAACCCTGTCTCGAAAAACCAAACCAATGAAAACCAAAGAGCTCAGCCTTCACCTAGGAGTCTGGGAAGCTGTGAGGACTCACGTTCTATCACAGCAGACGGCCTGCACCCTCAGCCCCTCCATCTAAGCTCACAGCTACAGTGTCATGGAGGCTGCAGGGCTGAGGTCTGCGGTGTCCTCTAGCCCCAATTTTGTGATTCAGGAAAGCTGCTGTCCTCTGGGGCCTCAGATGCCCCAGCTGGCCCTTGTGGCTGACATCAGTTACTGGGACCCTGCCTCATTGTACAGGTGGGCAAACGCACACTCAAGGAGGCGAGGGAACCATTCCCACAGCTGTGGTGGTAGACAGGTCGGACCCAGGGCTCACGGCCTGTCACCTTTCATCAGTTTGGGATCTCTCGAGACAGCGCCAATAGCATTCACACTGTGGATCACAGCTGTGGGGGAAGCATGTCTGCCACCCGTCCTGCAGGGCAGCAGCAGACTGGGACACACTGGGCCAGCGCAGGCAGGAGGAAACTGACCTCAAAGAAGAGTTTCTCTAGGAAGCTTCAGGGTTCTCTTTAGTCCCAGCCTTCTGATTAGACTTGGCCTGTCCACGTGGTCAAGGGTAACTTCACTGTTAGCAATTCACTGTTAACCACATGTACAAAATAACCTTCTGAGGGGCTGTATACAAACACGAGGGCCTGGGTTCGATCCCCGGTAACGCAAAAGCAAAACAAAGCAACTTTTCTGGTAATGGCCACGTTACTGTTTGACTCAGCCCAGCATCTGGGAGGCTCCCTGTTGGCCCTGCAGGGGAGAGGGCTGACTTGTGATTCAGGATGTGAGGCTCTGCCTTCCCCTCTGGAGCATCCCTAGGGATGGGCAGGTGGGGTGGAGGTCAGAGGGGGCTCGGCCGACAGCCAGTGACCGCATTTGCTTCTGCAGTGTCCTCCAGCAGCCTGGTTTTGTACCAGAGCTCTGACTCCACCAACGGGCATAGCCATCTGCTGCCATCCAACCACGGTGTCATCGAGACTTTTATCTCCACCCAGATGGCCTCCTCCCAGTAACCACGGTGATGGGTCCCCAGATTTTGTACTGTCTGCATAGGGGACAGAGAAGGGCCAGGGCCATGCTGGCTGGAGGACATCTGAGCCTGCCATGTGTCCCCTGCCATAGGCTGCTGGCCGTTCATTCCACAGCTGCTCCTCCAGCGTCACAGAGGGGTGGCTCTGCGGTATCCCGGCCTGAGACGGGACCACAAATGTCTTGAAGGCAGCCCATTCTGGACAGTGTTGGAAGATCATCCTGCTGCACAGAATAGGAAACTTGACACCTGGGACAAAGGGGTTAGCTGGTGATGCTGGCACCTCCATTAGAAAGGCCACTTCAGGGCAAGGGGTTGTCATCCCTGTCCCTTAGGGTGTTGACTCCCATGAAGCCATGTCCCGGGCCATCAGCTCCTCTGGCTTTAGGGCCCTGGCAACTCTTCCTTCTTGGTGTGAGGCGAGGCTGAGCTGTGTCTGGCGGAGAGAATGCGGAGACCAGGAGAAGCCACTACGCAGCCCGGGCTGGAGCCTGGGGACTGGCAGCCGTTCTGAGGAGGCCAGTGGGGCTGTGAGGGGCAGAGCGCTGTGAGAACCCAGAGCAAGCAGGTGACCTCATCTCCCTGGGCCTACTACAGAGGACCTGGCTCTTGGTGGGCTCCTGTCTGGGGCCAAGGGCCTGGAGAGAGCCAGTGTTCTGCGAAGCTTAGCCAGCCATGGACAAGTCTGTACATTTATTTAACTTTTAGTAAAGTCAATGAAACGTGTGTGGGAGCTTCCTGCGTATCCCTCAGCGGCCAGGAGGGAAGGCAGGGGGAAGCTGCGCACATGTGGTTTTTATTTAAGATGTTCCCTAACTTTCAGCATTGGGGATGTGGCTCAGTGGTAGAACACTTGCCTAGTAAGCATGATGCTGTAGGTTTGATCCCCGGCACCGATGGCTCATCCCTGTTACTCTACTTGGGAGGCAGGAGCAGGAGACTGGTGGTCTTAGGCCAATCTGAGCTACACAGACACTCTTCCAGACAAACAAACAAAGAGTTCGCCTTGGTCAGCACTGAGCAGGCGCAATACGAGTCTACATCTTGGGTCACCTGACTTTTCCTCTTTTCTCTTTGGTGCTGGAGACAGAACTCGGGGCTCTGTAGCTAAGCCTGCACCCGGCCAGTAAGCGGGTCCCCAGCACTCTGGGACCTGACTTTCAGTAACAGAGCTGACTTAGACACGTTATTACGAAGAGTGTATTGGCAATTTGGAGTAAGAAAATTCTGGGGAAAAGAAGGAGCGGGGGAAGACACTTTTCTAGACAACGTTGTTAGGTCTGTGTGGGCTGGGGGAGAGGTACAGCAATTTTCCTCAGTAGCTTGGAGACCCCACCCCCTCGCTCTTAAAGGCCACTTGTCACGCCGGGCTGGGCAGGTGAGTGGGGACCTCAACATGGGACAGGACACTGGCGCTCTGAGTCAGTCTCAGAAGCTGGAAGAACCTGCCCTTCTGAGGTGACAGAGGGCCCTGCTCAGGCTTCTCTGCACACTAAAGTCACGTGCATGCGGGCAGAGGCATGGAATCTGGAGGGAGCATGGCCTTCGACCCAACGGGTGCCTCATCCTCAAGAGCCAGTGGCCGCGGCGCCTATGGCCTGGAGTCAATCTTCAGGCCCAGCCGCTGACGCTCTGCGGGTGGGCACGGGAAGCCTCCCTGGCCTTCTTGGCCTTTTTCTTCCTTTTCTTCTTTTTGACCCCAAGCGGCGCTGGGTCCCCAATGACGCTGCCGGCCTCCTCCACCTGTTTCAGGCCTGCGGCTCCAGCCAAGTCGATGTCCATCTCCTCCTTGGCTTTCTTTTTCAACTTTCTCTTCTCCAGCTCCTGCACCTCGGCAGGACGGTGTATGGCTGACTCCTGGAGAATATCCGAAGCAGACACAGCTGCCTCTCGGCACCGCTGGCACTCCCCGTCACTGTCCTCGCTGCTGCTAGGGAGAGTCCCAAGATTAGCGGCCATCTGGACGGGCCTCACAGCTGCCTTGTCCCTCCAGTTGGGGTGGAGGCAACAAGTAGCTCTGGTGAGGTAGACTCAGGCTCCAAGGTCAGCTTCTCTGCTTGTCAGCAACGTGACCTTAACTCACCGACCTCAATGCTGTCACCTGCATCGAGGACTCTAACAGCACCCAAACCTCACGGAGCACCTCAGAAGTCAAGGACGGTACAGGGAGGAATCTGGTCCAAGATGGCTGCTCGTGATGTGTGGAGAGCCTTAGCTCCCCCTAATGACCCTGCACACTTCCTGCTGGGGCACACGGCCCTGTTATCTCATAGGCTTCTTCCCTTGGTCTGGACCTGACCAGGGCAACTTAGCTACTTCACTGGATTAGCCATGAGAGGAGAGGGGAGGGAGGGAAGGGGAGGTGGGCTCTCACCTGGAGCTTGGGGGCTGGCGCTTTCGGCGGGGTTTTGGAGAAACTTCCTTCTTGTGGCTTCCGGGGATGGATGTGAAGAAGAGGCGGAACCCTAGGAATCGTGGGGACAGAGTCAGCAATTGGGGAAGCAGGCACAGAACCTTCCTCCGGGTGCTGAGGCCACAGCCTGTCCTCGGGCATCCCAGTCAGGTGGTGAAGGCTCAGGCACCTGTCACGTGCATGTAAACTGAGGCTTGTTTGAGGAACTGCTTGCTTGCTCTCCTGTGGAGCCGGGGGTGGTGTGATGTGTGTTTCCGAACTTCAGCAGCTTCTGGTGGACTTTGTTTTGAGACAGGATCTCTCTATGTAGCTCTGGCTGTCCTTCAGCTTGCTATGTAACCTGGCTGACCCACCTGCCTCTGCCTCAAGTGCAGGGATTAAAAGTGTGCACTACCACACCTGGCCCTCAGAAGCCCCCAGAAGCCAGCAGTTGGGTGTCTTATCTGTGGCAGCCTCCAAAGAGGCCCAAGTGTAGGACAGGGTCAGACAGACTGTGGGATGAGAAGGCAAAACGCTTCTGCAGGGACCAGGGCAAGGGAGGGTTCTCAGAGCTAGCTCATTCTGGGGATGAGTACCATAATTCCTGCCTCAGAGCGTGGCGAGAGCAGATGCAAGAAGAACCCTGCCGCACAGCTCTGCCAGCCGCTCCCGACGGCAGCACCTGTCAGTACTTTAATGACTTACCACCTTCCTCCTCTGTCACCTGCTGCTCCTCCGCCCTGTGTGGCTTCCACACTTCTGAGATGGCGATGGAGCTGAGGGAGAGAAGGTGCCAGACTTAGGATGACATTTTGCGCAACAACAGAAGCACCCTTTGTTTTTAAATCTAAAAATTTCTTATGTTATGTTATTTATTTATTATTTTTTCTGGGTTTGGGCACAAGGTTGTAATCCCAGAATCTGGGCGGTTGAGGCGAGACAAAGCGCACCCCGCTCACCTGTCCAGCATGGCTCCCAGCTTCTTGGCCACGTGGGCTCGGAACTCTGGAGTGGTCTGAAGCTCATTGCCGTCTTCATCGTGCTGGTTCACCTCACGCCTGTAACACACAAGGACATCACTTCCTGACAGCTTAGCTGCTCCCATGGGGAGGGGGCCACCCGTCTTGTTCCCGCTGACCCCTTGCGGTCTAGCCTAGCATCTGGGACACACAGGGCACCAACACTCATCCAACGGCTCAGGAGCCTCCATCCAAAGAACAGGGTACCTGAGGCTTCGCTGAGACGGTACGGGTACTTGTTTACCGGCAGCGTCTGTGGAGAGATTGAAAGCAAGGTGTTTACAGGGTGAACAACAGTGGCTGTGGGCTAGGTACATTTCATGTACGGCTCACCCTCCCCCATTTCTATTTGAGAGGTGGCCATTGTTCCCATCTGCCAAAGCCATAAAACCAACGACGCATAAAATAATTTGTCGAGGGCTGAAAAACTATTGAAATGAGATGTAGTTACATAGCCCAGGTTAGCCTTGAGCTCATGCATGACTGATAGCTAACTGGATTGAAGCTAGAAAGAGTACAGGCCATTTGCTTCCAGAGGCATCTTAATGTTTAACGGGCAAGCCTACTGTGACGTGATTACCATTTATTGAGCGTCTACTATGCAGGGCTGATGCCGTGGGGGAAGAAACTGGCTTTTGTGCCATCACTGGGGACACTGATGGTGGAGACCACTTAACAAAGCAAGGCTGTGTGGCTACTAATAGTCAGGTGACCCACCTGCACTCAGACAAAGGTCGGTGTTCTGTCCCTGGTGAGAACAGACTCTAAATGACACAGTAACACCATGTAAAATTGGACAATAGCAACAGTGTATAAAAACACAGAACACAGTGCAGAGTGTGGGGCATAAATGTGTTCACACTGCGTCTGCCTGATACCCTGCTGTAGGTCAGGGCACTCTCAAATGCCTGCTGCCCCTGCATGAGAGGCATCTGTCTTCTAGAACACAAAGTCATGTAGATTAGCTCCCAGTAGGACTACAGGACAATGGCAAGGTCCTTCCAGGAAAGGGAAAACAGCGTCAAACTCCTGACCCATCTATAAACCGAGGAGCTTACCTTTCATCCATGGCAAGACGGTTGGTCGGTTCACCACACACTTGCCACCAAAGCCCGACAACTTGAGTTTGATCCCCAGGGCCCACATGGTAAAAGGAGAGACGTGATTTCTGATCCCCACATGTGTACTGTGGCACCTGTGTGCATGTGCACACGTGTATGTACCCACAGAATAAACATAATAAAAAATGTAAAGACCACTTTTTAAAAGATATGGGAGCACACGCCTTTAATCCCAGCACCGAGGAGGCAAAGGCAGACAGATCTCTGTGAGTTCAAGGCCAGTCTGGTGTACAAAGTGAATTCCAGGACAGTCAGTCCTATATAGAGAGACACTGTCTCAAAAACAAAACAAAAACCAACTAACCAAACAAAACACCTTTCACAGTTAGTACTATATGCTTTGTTTTTATGCCCATCCCCTTACTAGACTTGAAATGCTTGTTACTGCTGTGTGTTTAAGAATGGACTCACTTGTGGGGGTCAATTCTCTCCTCCCACCATGAGTTCTGGGGGTCCAACTCAGTTTGCAGGCTCGTGTGGCAATTGCTGAGCCATCTACTGACCTAGGAATGGGTCTAAAAGGTACAGGAATTTTAAAGCAGAGGAGAGTGTCAATGATTTCTTTCCAACATTGTATTGTGGATAAAATACTTCACTGTTATCTGCGAAAGATTGTAACGGGAGGATGACTTCTGCTGCAACAAAGTATCAGGTACTATCCAATGACTGTGGCTTGTTGCCCGAGGGGGAGACGTTAAATTTCAACTAGGAGTTAACGAACGTAAAGATGCAGTATTTTTGCTACCTATCTCAAATCGGAGGGCCTGTTGGATTCGCTAACCATGATTAAGAACCCTGTAGTGGCAGACTTGGGATTCACTTTCCGTTTGCTAGGGAATCGCGGTTGGATGACAGACAGCATGAGCTCCGGGAAAGGCAGAGCACAGGAAGGGGCTCATTCGGCCACGGTCACCTTCCCCGAGAACGGCGACAGGACGCACGGACGAAGGCGCAGTCAGGAGACCCGTAGCCCCTCAGGGCGATGGATGCGCCCTCCGCCCCCGGTGTGGATGGATCTCACCGGCTGGTCCCCGGGCTTCCGAAAGCTCCCGCAAGACGCGGCGACCCCACCGTCCATCCTTCCCAGGCCCCCGGGGAGAACCCCGCCCTTCGGACGGCCCCCTACCGGATCTGGGCTTCTCTGCTCCCTGCGGGAGCTGCTGCAACCCCCAGGCGGGCATCGCCGCCTCGCGGCACCGCGCCAGCTCCTCCGCATCGCTGTTGCTACTGCTGCAGCTCTCAGAGTCGCTCATGGTGCCGCTGGGCGCCACCATCTTGAGGTGCCGCAAAGCATTGTGGGGAAAGCGCCCTTTTTTTTGATTGGACGTCTCCGTTTCACATGACCCACGTGAGAGCCAGGGACGCTCAGAGCATCATGGGGATTGTAGTTCTCAGATCACCATTGGCCCTGGAGCGTCCTGAAAGGGAAGCTCTGGAAGGGTCCAAAGGATCAGTTCCTTCTCCAATCCTTTTTTCCTTTCTTTCTTTTCTCTTTTCTTTAGCATTTATTGTCTCTTCTTCCTTATTTTATGTTGATACTGGGTCTGCGGTTACAGGCATCATGTATCCCCTTACCTGGCTTCCAGTATTTACTGGATGGGGAATATATATATGTGTGTATGTATGTATGTATGTAACAATAATATCCTAAAGTCAAACAGGGAGGTGAAGGCACCGCCTTTTTTAGTTCATATTTTCATCTTAGGAAGATTGCTGAGCTATAGGCTTTCAGGGTCTTACAGACAAAACAAATCAGGTGATAATGACTGCTGGAATAGCGGAGGCCTTTCCAGTTGCAACGTACTCCCTAAGACGCTGCAGATGGACACTTACGCAGGTCGTTTCCTGAGCTCCTCCTGTGAAAAGTGCGCGAGGAGACACTTACGGTGGACTCGGTGAACAGTTTAGTCCGGGAAATACTGCGATTTTGTACCCCCACCCCCACTCCAGTATCTTAAACTGTGGGGAACTGAATGTGGACCGTCATGAAGAATTTGGCAATAGTAAAGATTTCTGAATGTGCGAAGAGCTAGAGCATTTCAAAATCAAGCGTGTGGTGAACCTGTGATGCTTCCGGCGCTTGCATATCTTTCCTGCAGCCTTGAACACATGATATCCACGCTGTACTGCATATGTCTTCACACCACATAATGCCAGGCAGGGAACGTTGAAACTCCCTGGCTTAGCTATGAGACCACCAATGCACTCTATGAATGGCAGTGTTTGTACTGTATGTATAGTTTTCTGCTGTTATGAAATAGCGCAACTTAATTGCAGGAAACAACTCCTCCTTCCTCTCTTCCTTCCTTCCTTCCTCTTTCTTTCTAACTGGCATTCCATAGCACATAACAAATCAGTACATGTTTGGATTGTTTTCTACTAGAATATTTGATTGTAAAAGTTGCTAACTTGACTTTCATTATAAAAGTGGTAGGCTTCTGCCCTGGGTTTAGAACAGTGTTTCCAACAGCTTCTGGAATGGCCTTAAACACGTGTCTGCTGCTTTGTACAGTGCATTTCTGAGAAGAGGCGTTCTCAGCATTGATGACCATAGAGCCAAAATATCGATCCACTCTGACAAACATTCAAGTTCTGTGCCCCACAGTACCAAATATTTAGGCAAGATTTATGCAAAAGTAAACATATCCCTCTCACTAACACACAGGCTTGCTTTTGTCTTTTTTTTTTCACATGTCTCCCTTGTTTCTTTCAAGTCGGGGTCACTCACTGGCTTTGAAACTCCCTGAGTTGGCTAGACTGGCTGGCCAGCAAGCCCTAGGGGTTTGCCCGGCTCCTTTGCTGATGCTGGAATTACAAGTGTGCATCATCCTGCCTGGCTTTTGTTATGTCGGCTCAGGTCATGGAACTCAGATCCTTGCAAAGGTAGGCGCTTTACTGACTGAGCAATATCCCCACCCACCTGCCCTTTTGAGACAGGTGTGCATATAACCAGCTAGCTAGCCTGGAACTTGCTACCAGGCTGGCCTTGAACTTACATTGCCTCTCTTGTTTAAGCTTCCCTCAGGTTAGAATTATAGGTTTGTGTTTATAATTACACCTGGTTGCTTTAGTCTTTAGTCCATGGTAAGGTTATATACACACCAAATAACTTTTCTTTAAAGGTTTGTATTGCATTATTTGTGCATGTGTAAACACGTGGAGGTCAGAGGACAATCTGAGAATGTCAGCTCTTCCCTTCCACCACGGGACTCAGTTTGTCACGCTCGGCAGCAAAGACTTTTACCTCCCAAGCCATCTTGCTGGTCCCAAACAATTGTTTCAAATTATATATTCTTTATGGTTTTCTTCCTGTGTTTGTTTTGCATGCTTGTTTTACATACTTATGTGTCTGCGGTGATGTGGAAAAAAAATTTCTTGAGAGGAAAGCAGTCTTGAGTGGAAAAAATTTTAAAAGATGGGCTGGAGGTTCTGGAGAGACAGCTCAGTCGATACGAGCACCTGTTGCTCTTGCAAGGGACCTGGGTTCTATTCCCAGCACCCACATGGTGGCTCACAATCATCTGTAACTCCCATTCTAGGGAATCCAACATCCACTTCTGAGAGTATCAGGCACGAATGTGGTACGCATACATACACGCAGGCAAAACGATTATGCAGACCCAATAAAATAAATAAGCCTTAAAATTTTTTTAAGTCACTGCTATGATCAGAACGTGTGAATCCCCTGAAAACTCCATTGTTGAATTCCTACCTCCCAAGCTGGTGGCTGTAAGAGATGAGGCTGTTGCTGGTGATTCTCTTGTCCTGCCAGATCCCACTGCCCTTCAGCTCCAAATAGACACACAAAGACTTACATTAATTATTAAAGTGTTGGCCGACAGCTAGGGCTTCTTATTGGCTAGCTCTCTCTTAATTATTAACCCAAACTACTAATCTATGTATTTCTACATGGCCTTATCTTACCTGGAGCATCCTGTCTTCCCGGTCTTTAGATGGCGTCCTCGAGGTCTCCCCCTGCCTACCTTTCCCAGAATTCTCCTCATCTCCTAGCTGCACCTATCTTCCTGTCTCTATTGGCCAAATGGTGTGTTGTTCATCAACCAATAATAGAAACACATATACAGAAGGACGTCCCCCATCATGAGGCCTTTGGAGATGATTGGCAGGGAACAGAGCCTTTATCACTGCTGTTCATGGTCCCACAGATCTGCCTTTCTCTCCTCTACCACATGAGGACACATGAAAAGCTGCCATCTATAAACCAGCAAGGCCTCTTCACCAGGTGCCAGTGACCTTGAACTCCCCAGTAAGAAATGAATGCTTGTAATTTATAAGCCACTGGATTTATGGGGTTCTGTTAGAGGACTCTAAATGGACCAAGACAGTGACTTACTCGTCTAGTCGACTTAACTCTCTTGAGGCAGGGTCTCATGTAGCTCAGGATGGCCTCAGACCTACTGTGTAACCAGGGGCGACTGAATCCTTTGATCTTCCTGCCTCGATGCTGGAGTAGCCGTGCACCACACACCTGGTTTGGGAATGCCCAACCCATGGATTTGCCTCAGCCCTGTTCTTTCCTTTTTTGAGGCACTGTATTAGGAAGTAGACAAAGATATGGGTTGAGCAGCCCATTTACCCTTTGAAAAAAAGATGCTTTCCAGTCCCTGCAGGCAAAAGAACTAGGAATATATAGAACATTACTGTTAAATTGCCCGGATGTTTTTGAAAACCAGCTATGAAGTGAACTGGAAGATATGTAAGTCAAAAGGGGGCCTCTGATAGGCTGTTTGGCATAAACCCAACCACAATATCCTTTGGTAATAAAAACAAGAGATTGTTTTTTGTCTCTAGACTCTTATGGACAGAAAACTTTGAGTCAGGGTTTCACTATGTAGCCCTGGCTGGTCTAGAACTTACAATGTAGACCAGGCTGGCCTCCGGTTCACAGAGATCTACCTGCCTCTGCTTCCTAAGTTCTGGGATGAAGGCCTGCTACCATGCCCAGAGGGATTTTGTTAGACATTGTCTCATCTTCAGTCTCTGAGACTTTGCCTCTTTTCACGTCACTTTCTCTACTTTTATCAGTCCCCAGAGTTGACAGGCATCTGTGGGAATGAATGAAGACCACTAAAAGGGGAAGATGCAAAGGCTGTTTATTCTCAGTTTAAAAGGAACCTGATGTCCTACCTTGCCTTTGGTAGTCAGAGGCCGGCAGAAAGGGGGTGGGGGACAGGGAAGGCTTCAGATATGCCCTGATGGAGGTTGCTGGTGTAGGGAAGTTGGAGATGGGTCATCCTGAAGCTGGGCCCATGTAGTTGGTTGAGAAGCCTACCTGGCTTCCCCTGAACAACTTAAGAGTGAGACTGCCTCTTACTGACCAAGTCCTGACGGTGTGGTTATGAGGACTGCATCAGTGACTGCAGAATTCCGCTGTCACAGAGCACCCGGCTATTGCCTGGTGGCACACGACTTTGCACATCCCTTCTGGTTCCGTCCTGGCAAGGGTACTGAAGACTTCAATCACCCCAGCAGAGGACTGGAAGGAGGGACCACTAGGCTGAGTCTAGGATAAGAGAGTGAGCAGAAATGCCAAGATGCTTACAGAGGAAACTAGCTGGGTGCAAACGGAGCTTTCCCCTCCTTCTTCTTGGACAGGACGAGGGTGGCACTGTCTTGGATGTCATAGGATTTGAAGTCAAACCAGTCCTGCAAGACGTAGCCCTGGAACTCCAGCTGCTGCTCCTGGCTTGGAAGGCCCTGCCTGTCTTCAATCTGCTGTTTGAGGCTCAGGATGAAGTCGAGTGGGTGGATGGCAAAGGCGTGGCTCCTCCCATCCGGGTTTTTCACAAAGACCTGGATCTCGGGGGAGATGGTGTCCAGCAGGCAGATGTGGATGTGGGAGAAGATTCCATAGTAGGCCAGTGAGCAATGGCTTCTGAGGAGCTGCCGCGGGCCACCCGGTTCCTGAAAGGACAGACGCTGCAGGCCCGAGTAGCCCCGGCTCCGGCGGATTTTCTCCTTAAGTTTCTTTATAGGTTCATAGGGGTTCACCCAGACGGTTAAATCGGAGTGACCCCACTGCTCCACTGTCACCTGGATATCTGGTGCTCTCTGCAAGAGAGGAGAGGTGAGGTTAGTTCCCATGTCTGTCTGATGACCTGTAAATCCCCTTCCCAGATAGCAAAGCCGGCTTCCGCATCGCTGTTGATATCGTCAGCAGCAAAAGCAGCGGCAGCAGCAAATGTTTAGGGAGTGCCAATCACGGTAGGCTCTTGCTGGGCATCTCCCATGAGCACATTTTCAGCCCCGTGAGGTGGGCTCCTCTGTGCCCCACGGAGAGCTCAGTATTCATTGCGCTGGCACAGCAGGCTTTGGAAGGACTCTAAGCCTAGGATTGTAAAGTTTTCAAGGAAAAAAAATATTTTAGCCCTGCGGAGAGTGACACATCTATGTCATTCCAGCACTCAGCACGCAAGGGTTGTGAGTCTGAGAGTATCCTGGGATACACAGTGAAGCTTTGCTTCAAAAATCCCAGTGGCACAGGATGGATGGTGATCCCAGCACTCTGGAGGCAGAGGCAGGCAGACCTCTGTGAGTTTGAGGCCAGCCTGGTCTACAGAGTGAGTTCCATGACAGCCAGGGCGACATAGTCCTGGTTTCATAAGCAAACCCCAGAGACACCCCTTTCCCCCCATCCACTGGTTTTATTTGACTGTAGCCCCTCATTTGCTGTGTGCACCTGACTTTAGAGCCTCTGTTCTAATTTCTGCCGTCTGTAGCCTCCTGTTCCCAAAATACCTACTTCCTGTTCCTTTCTCTTCAACCTGCTGTACCAGGGAGATAGATAGATGGTAGATAGATGTTAAATGATAGATAGATAGATAGATAGACAGACAGACAGACAGATAGAGTGTGTGTGTGTCTGTGTGGAAGGCAGACAACTTTCAGGAGCCGATGCTTCCACTTTGTGGGCATCAGGGATTGAACTCAGGTCCTCAGGCTTAGCAGCAATCCCCCTTATCCACAGAGCCATCTCACCAGCATTTATATCCTTGTCTGGTGCTTCGGGCTCACCTCCAGATTGACGTTCCAGTAGGCAGTCTTACCCAGTGGTTCTAGCTAGTGTTTACTGCCTGTTTCCAGAGCCTCATTAAAGACCAAACTGAGCCTTTGCTAACAGGTTTTGCTGCCTATTAACACTATAAACGTGATTCATTGACTTTACCTTCAGGAGCCTCAGCTTGTTCTTCTGAGAAATGGAAACAATCACACTTACAGTAACAATAAAAAATAGTGACAATGGTCAACCTTTTTTTTTTTTTTTTTTTAAGAATTGCCTGTGGAGATCAGTGGAGGCAGCCCCTGGACACTTTGCAAATTGTAAATACTAGATTATTAGGCTCTTTGCCTGTTGCTTGTGTCAGAGGTGTGTAGCATCGTACAGCGTTTCTTAGCACTTTTCACTTCCGGAGAGTCTCCCCTCGTCTGGTAATCTGCCGTGCAGGTGTGTGCAAACCTGCTTGCTTCTGACAGCGTTATGTGCCTTCCTTGAGGACAAGGTCAAGTCCCATTCATTCCTGTACCTTCTACTCTTCCTCCTCCCTCTGTCCCCAACCCCAAGGCTAGTGCTGGCGCCTAATTACTGAGTGACTTGACCCAGCTGTACTCAGTGCACACTGCGACTAACAATGGGACCCTGATTTTCCAGCAGGGGAGGGGTGTAATGATGTGAAAGTTAGCATCTCAAGGCTTAGGAAGCCAAGGAATGCCCCAAGTTCACAGCTGGCTGGAAAGTGGTAACACAGACTTCTTGCCTCCCAAGTGTTGTCTCCGCAGGCGCCTAACTTGGGGGGAACCAACACTATGCAGGTGTAGTGTAGTGTTCGTTCCGATTGCCAGGCCATTAACAGTCCTGGGAGGAAGCATTACCTTCACAGTCCAGCTGGGTACCGGGGTGTCCCTGTTGTCATAGCAACAGTCCTGTTTCAGACACTGGTTGGCACGCTGGGCAACTATGTCCCATCTGTAACCTTGTGCTACATTGTGGGTGGGGTCTGCCGGGTCCAGGATGATGGGTCTGCAACAGAGAGAGAGAAGATGCTTAGGCTCATACCCGTTTAGAGGCTATTGTCTGGGGAGATGCTTCTCAGACACCTTCCTTTCCAGTCACTGAGCATCTGTCCATCCATCAGTCAAGGAAAGCCTCAAAATATCACTGAAGATTCTGGGTTGGCATAGCCATGGCGGCTCATGTCCTTTCCGCCTGTGTCTGTCGTCTGCCCGTGGCCTTCGCACCGCTAGCTACCCCGGCTTCCCACACTGGCCTTGGCCTGGCCGCTCAGCACCACTCTCTGCTCTGAGGGAACCCGGAGGAGGCCAGGGACTCTGCAGCCCGTCTTAGCGCTCACGCAGGCTCCTGGAAGGGTCACACACTTATGCCGCCAGTACAGTGATGCACCCCCTTTGACGTTAGAGGGAATCAAGGACAGAGTGCTGTATGTCTTGAAACTCTACAACAAGATTGACCCGGAAATCTTTCAGTAAATTCTCATTTTATGAAGGACCTGGGCTTAGACAGTTTGGACCAAGTGGAGATTATTATGGCATGGAGGACGAATTTGGGTTTGAAATTCCTGATATAGATGCAGAGAAGTTAATGTGTCCATGAGATATTGTAGATTACATTGTAGATAAGAAGGACATATATGAATAAAGTATAAGAGCCTCTTCCTCACCAGGAGGACTCCAAGAACACCCGATGGCATCATGGCTGACTTACAGTGGCTCTGTTGGACTTGTATTTAAATTGTCTGAGTGTTTAAAAATAAATCAATTATAAAACTAAAAAAAAAAAAAAAAAAAAAAAAAAAAAAACCACTGAAGAGCAAGGGTGTGGAGTTGATTGATGAGGTCTGGGAGAAGATAAGGCTGCTGGGTGCCTGCCCCAGATGCCCCCTCCCGCAAGGGAGGCCTCTCAGGGTCATGACTTGCTGGATAGCCTTTGATCACAGCGACGCCCCCAACATCTATTGAGTGTTCTTGAACCCGAGTGAACCCGCTTTAATCTCCCAACAGTTCTATAGGGGTTATTTTTACTATTACTGTTACCCTCATTTTAGAGGTGAAGGAATGAAGACATAGACCTTAAATCTCACGGTTGATGCAGAAGGTTCTTGACTGTTCTACTTCCTCAGCAGGGACAGCCCAGGCTGCCTCTCAGATGTCTCCTCTGTATGCAAACACTGAATGATTAAATGTTACTGGCTTGAGTGGAGTCTGCTGGCCTCTGTGGCCCTTGGGAGGTCGCCTGAGGTAGGCTCTGACCGAGATGAGGAGGGAACGGCCCATGCCGCCCCATCGGCAGGCTCAGGGCATATTGGTAAAGTCAAGTCGTAAGAGTCCATATTCCCTGCCGCCAGACTCTGTTTTTGCTTTTTCGGGCAGCCCTGGTGGCCAGCAGTAGGCCGGTACCTTTCTCCTTTGAGCTGTCTCCTGACACAGTCCTCGATGACTGGGTTCTGCAGCGTGTAGTACTTGGTCCAGTAGATGCAGATGAGTTCGTGATCCTGGAGCAACTCCATCACAGTGGCGAGCCCTTCATCCAGCCTGAAGTTAGCATCTTCCTGGGTGCCTGCTTCCCATGCATAGACAGTGAGTAGCTCCAGGGCATAGAGAGGGGGCAGGTTGGCCCGGGGGCATTTGTCTCGTACATACTGCAGAGAGAGCGGGGAGAGACAGAGAGGGATGTAAAGAGTAAGTGTAAGGAGGGCATCAGGTCCAGGGGCAGAAAGTCTAAAATTTAACCTTAGTTTTTTTACCTACTAGCTGTGTGACCTTGGCCAAGTCGCTTCCCCTTTTTGGGCCTTGGTTTCCCTATTTTAGGATTAAGGGCCTAGGTTAGTAGACTTCAAATTGCATCTGAATTCAAATTTAGGGGAATATAATTTAATTTTTAATCTCTTCTTCTTCCTCTGGGTGTGGCATATGCATGCATGTGTGTGTACAGGTTAAATTAAAAGAGCTAGTGGGACGAGCCTAAGCTAAGGCTCAGCATCCATAATAAGTCTCTGTGTCTTCATTTGGGAGCAGGTTGGTGGTCCAAAGAAAATGGCAACTACACGGTAGCATTCTCCAGTGCTTCCCCTAACCCTGTCTCCTCTTGGCGACCTCCCCCATCCTGGCAGCCCCCTTACCTGCTGGTACCAGTGTTTAACCAGCCGCAGGAAGCTCTTCAGCTTAGTTGGCCGATGCTTCACGAAGTTTCTCTGCAGCTCACTGAAGGATGGAGAGAAATCTCCAGGGTATCCATTAGCTTTGATCAGATTCACATAGACATCCGGGGGTAACTGAGAGTTGGGACAGGGAGACCCTGAGGAGAGTGGAAACAAAGACTGGATGAAGACCCTGGGGGACCAAGTAGTCATTTGGGGAGGACCTGCTCACTCCAGGGCTACATCTCCATGGAGACTCGAGACTGCATGGTGGTGATGGGCTTTCCAGTGAGATTCTCTCTCTCTCTCTCTCTCTCTCTCTCTCTCTCTCTCTCTCTCTCTCTCTCAGGGTAGGGTTTCCCTGTGTAACTCTAGCTGTCCTGGAACTCACAGAAACCAGGCAGCCTTTGCCTCTTGAGTGTTGTATTTTACTTCGGTGACTGTACCCATGGCTACTTGTTACACAGACTGGCCTGGCCTCAAATTCTTTGAGATCCACCCGGTGATACTCTTTCCTGAATGCTGGGATTAAAGGCATCCTCCACCACACCCAGCCTGGGGAGTCTTAGGAGAGCCTGCTTTGGGCTCTCCATGTTTCAGGTCCTCCCCAATGTCCCCAACACTTCCGGCTTCTCTTTCTGAGTGATTGATTGAAATCTGTTGCTATTCATTGGAGAGAACTGGGTCCCTGCCATGCCATGAATGATTATCTTCCTAAGACTGTACCCCATTTCTGATACCCATGGAATAATGCTGCACAGCCTGTAACCAGTGGGAGTTGGCACTCACTATGTTTTGGATCTTGAGATATATATATGTGTGTGTGTGTGTGTGTGTGTGTGTGTGTGTGTGCCCTGCACAAGTTTGTGTGTGCACAACTTGTATGTGGGAGCCCAAGGAGGTCAGAAGAGGGCGCTGTATCCCACGGAGCTGGAAGTACAGGGAGCTGCGTGGTGCCCTGTGGTCATAAACCAGGCCCTCTGCAACAGTAATATCCCTTAACCACGGAGCCATCTCTCCAGGCTTGGTTTGGATAGCAAATGCCTCTGAAGATCCACGTGCTAAAGTTCTAGTTGTCAATCTGGGGTGCCATTGGGAGGTAGCAAAACCGTTAAGGGGCAGACTAGCGGAAGGGAGCCGGGTCATTGACAGGAATACAGAGACTCTTCTCTTAAAGACAGCTCCCTCTTCCACCATGTCTTCCCGGAAGATGAGCAAGTCTCTTCCTCCCCACAGTACTCCCCGCTATCTTGGCATGCAGGCTGGAAACAACAGGAAGAACTGCATGATCGCTTATTGAAAACCTCCTACACCGTGAACCCAACCACGGCTTCCCTCCTTTTTGTAGCTTGACTTGGGTATTTTGTCACAGTGTTCTGAAGCTTATTGACATCGATTCCGGTATTGCTGGCCTTAGAGTAAAACCTGGTGGAGAGTGAAGGCTTAGGAGTCTCTGCCTGAGGACAAGAAGAAAGTGTGTGTGACTTACCCTCCCTGCTCTCAGCTAATGATAAACACGGATGGGATAGTGGGCGGGGTGGAGGGTGTTTCCATAGTAATTTGAGTTCTGCAGGGGCAGGAAGCCAGCTACTCACAGCCGAGTAAGGCATTTATTGCCTTCCCCTTTCTGTTTTAATTTCCTAGTGAAGTGTCGTGTCCCTAGTCCTGTCCTGGCCACAAGTCTCTTCTGGGAATGAAGTGCGTGTCCGGACACAGCAAGCGTCTCGTATCAGTTCCTAACCTGAGCGCTTCCCCTGGCTGGGTCTCAGGCCTTTCAGAACATTCTTCCCTGAACATTATTTGGTGGTTACCCAGCATGCCTCATTCTTTCCCACCTTTTGTCATGTGTTTAGTGTGCCTCTGTGATAAGTTTCTGTTTCCAGAGTCCGAGAGTTAGCCTTGAGCATCCTGTGACAGCTCAGCCCCAGCCCAGGACATGGGAAGGATGGAGGAATGCGTGTGGCCGGCCACCAGAGGCAAGGAAGGGGCCACAGTCTCCACTAGGACTTGTGTGTTCCCCTTACCCAGGGCTCTGTAGGCAGGGATGATGGTGACAGTGAGAGGCTCCCAGGTCTCCCTTGTCCGAATAGTGAAGCTGAGACCATTGGGCACTCCTTCGGTCACTCCCAGGTTATCGAGCCCGAGGTCCAGAAGGTCTTGGCAATAGGACATCCTTTTCTGCAGCAGCCTCAGTACAGTGTGGTGGTGCCTAGCCTCTTCCTGGAAGCTGTGGAAGCAGCTCAGGAAGGCCACCAGCTCCACATCCGTGGTACTCCTAAGCACCGTACCATTCCCGAAGGAGCCCACCTGCGGAAGACAGGACTCTGTCACCCCAAGGCCCTCTGCCCTGTGCCCGGCAACCCTGGGGCTCTTCACACAATGTATCCCTTTCGTATACAGTCTCTCCACAAGGGCTGGGCGAGAAGTACCGCCATGCCACGTCACAGGTACAGACACATGGGGGATGAATTTTGCACTCAGGATCTCTGGTGCCAGACTTCCTTGTGTTCTCTCTCTAGGCAGCTCACGGCTGGCCTGAAACTTGCTGCGTAGCTCAGGCTGTCCTTGAACTCATGACCCTTCTGACTGATTCAGCCTCCCAAGCAATGAGGTTACAGGTGTGGGTATGCTCTGCCATAGCATCCCTTGCTTACCCACTGCACCGAACACCGTTGGAGACTCAAGACTTCTCTGACCCAGTACAATGCCCACTCCAAGGAAATACTGGCTGAGTGTCCCTAACCTGACAATTCCAAAATGTTCAAGATCCAACGGCATTTTTAACGGCTGACCTGCTGCCACCAGTAGGAAATCCCACACCTGACCCCACATGACCAAAAATATCTTACAAAACTGCCTTTGGGCTACGAGAAAACACATGAACTTATGCGTTCTCCTATCTTAAGATATCTTGTTATGTTTATGTAAATAGGTCGAGGCCTGGTTCAGGGATAGAAACCTGCAACACATCGGGGCCTTAAGTATCTGATGAAGGGCTCCCAGCCTGTGGAAATATCTGCTGCACAGGCTGTGAAACAGATGGTCAGCCTCATCCATCACCCTCCCTCCCTCCCTCTCTCCCCTTCCTCCCTCCTTCCCCCTCCCTCCCTCCAATTGTATTTGGATGGATCAGGGAGCCTCCAGGTATGGAGGGCAAGCACTTTGGCCCTAGAACTGTGTGCCTAGTGCTGACCTTGAACTTTACTCCTGGTTTATCTGCTATGTGATCATTAGGAGCCCAAAGTCCACCAGAGTAAAGGAAAACAATGAGATTTGAGTCGTTAGAATACAGGGAAGGCCAGTTAAAACCCTGCATGCCAAGGGCTGGGTGTGGGGCCCCGAGTCCCGGATGTCAGCGGTGTGTCTCTACCCTTTCGCCTAGTGGGTGCCTCTGCTGCCTAGACCTTCATTATTCTCCCCGTCTCTTAGTGGGGGGGGGGGAGGACTGAACTATTTAATTTTTTTTTCATTTTATTTATTTGTGTGTGTGTAGGTGTGCGAGAGCATGCCATGGCACACATGTGGAGATCAGAGGATAACTAATGTGGGTTCCTGGGGTTATACCCAGGTTGTCAGGCTTGGTAGCAGGCACCTTCCATGCTGAGCCATCTTGCTGACCCCAGAGCCGGATGATTCTGAAGACACAGCTGACGTACTCTCCAGGTTCGGCCTCCCTGCCATACAAGGCCCTGCGTCTCTCTGACTCAGCCCTACCTGGGGCTGGGCCTGTGTCCGGGTGGCTACCTCTCCTGGTCAGTGGGGTCACTGCAGAAATTAAAATTCTGTCACGGCCCTATATCTGGAACCACCAAGAACATTTAATGCGCGTCATCTTTCTAATCACCATGGAGATGGGTCACGGGCCCCGTCTCCCCAGCTGGGATGCAGGGGCAGTGGGGTGTGACCTGCTTGCAGGGTCTCCCAGCCAGCCAGCCAGCCAGCCAGCTGAAAAGTCAGGAGACAGAGCGGTGGCTCTCCCTCCTCTCCCCCCCACCCCCGGGATGAAGCCCACAAACCATACTGTTCCCACGGAGCAGGCACCCGCCACCTTTATTGTCCGGTTCTATTCTGATCCCACCAGTGGGCAGATTCAGTATGCCTGCCCTGGGAGAAAGGCCTGCTGGCTGTGGGCAAAGGGTGGTCCTTCTGCAGGTCCTGTCTACACTGCCCTCTTCCCGTCCTCTCCAGGTTGTATGGACACTGCTCTCTCCCCTGGACAGCTTAGAACAGACTTCAGGATTTGCATCTGTTGAAAGCTATTTACACCTGATTGGTTAGATGAGCATTCAGTCCTGTGGACAGCCCTGCCCTCCCATCCCCGCCCCCCCCCCCAACTCCAAGGGTGCAGGGAATGAAGGCATTGAATCTAAGGTACATTTTCTGGGTCTTGCTCTGTCGCCATCCTTCTGTTTGTCTTCCTTTTCTATTCCTAGGTATGTCTAGAGGAGGGCCTTGCCCAAGAGAGAAGTCCCTAGGCAATGAAGGCTAAGAATGCACCCTGAGATAACCGATAGGCAGCACTGCCTCCGTGCTGGGCAGTGGAAGATGATGCTCGCGACGCTACAATCATAGAGGCACAGTCCCAAGGGCCTGAGACGCAGATGGGAGCATCAGGGTCACAGAGCAGGTGAGAGGGGCAGGCCAGAGACAAATCCACGGCTGTGTAGTGACAGAGCCAGGACCTGCCACTTGTAAAGAGTGTGGCCTGAGGCCTTGGAGACAGGATTGGAGCAAGGGAGGCAGGGGCTGGGGGTGAGGGAGTTGGGAAAGCCTTGGGCGCTCAAGGCTACGAAATTCTTCCCAAGAGCAAAAGTTAAACCCTTAGGCTGGGGGTCCAGAGTCCTCATTCTAGTCTGGATGTGGCCACTAATTTGGTGTGTGGCATTAGGCTATGCCACCCTCTCTGTGTCAGTCTCCTTAGTGTTTAAATGAACAGTTGTTGGCTGAGGCTAATTCTCCCAAGTTGTGTGTGCCTGCGTGTGGAGGCCAGAGGCCACCCTTGAGTGCCATTCCTTAGCATGTCTGCCTTGGCTTTTGACACAGGGTGTCTTATTGTGGCCTGGGGCTTGCTGGTTGGGCTAGGCTGGTGGGTCAGGGGGTGCTGGTGACCCTCCTGTCTGTCTCCCCAGGGCTGGAGTTCTAAATGTATGCAACCACACTCACCCCCCCCCACTCCACCCCCTTCCAGGATCTGCTGAACCCTGCCCATCCGGAGCTGTGGTCCTAGCTAGCATAAGGGGTGGAGGAGGCAGCTGGAGGAGGGATTTAAGGAGAGAAAAAAAAAAATCTCAGTGAGCACCTTGGGTTCCAGCCCTGAGGCCAGCTGTGCAACCCTGAGCAAGCCACATGGCCCCCCTCAGCCTCCAGGATAGAGATCTTTCTCTTACCAAAAAAATTAAAACATGGACAAAGAGGTAGAAATACAAAGATCACCCAGCCACCCAGCAACATCAGAACCGACATCTGTCTGTCTGCCCATGCTAGGTGAGGAGCTACAGCCCCATGTTCGCTTCATCTCAACAGGCAGCAAGGAGCTTTGTCCCCTAAAAGAGAGCCCTCCACCAGCATTTTCCATTAGACGTGACAAACACCAGTTTTGTTACCAAAATGTACCTCATATTAAACATTTACCAATGGCCTCTAAACACACACACACACACACACACACACACACACACACACATACACACACCCTCTTTCTCTGAAACTTGTAACCCAGGCTGGCTTCTATCTCCCGAATACTGAGGTGGCAGGGGTGGCCCCCCAGGTCAGCTCCTGTATTTTACAGATTATGCACCAGGGTGCAGCCAGAGGCCTCGAATGGCATGTGCTCATTATAACTCTTACACGTCTGTTGGGCTCATCCATAAAGTGGGAAAAGAATTGTATCTACCTCACAGAGCATTACCCTTAGAGACAGAACGTCAAGGGTTAGGCCCCCCAAGGTGGCCCACCATCGGCTTCTTTACCAGTTTATTCTTTTCAAGGCAGTGGCTGTGGACAGCTAAGTGGGGTGTCCTGATGTCAAAAATGAACTGGGGACTACCAGTTAAGGGGACCCCGGCCCTGTTTTGGGGGGGTGGTTTGGCCTTATCCTGGCTGGGAAAGGACATGTCCAGCCTTACCTTGACCACCTTCAGCACACGCACGTCCCGGGCCAGGCCGCGTTCTCCATGGAAGTTCTCCTGCCTCAGGAAGCCTTCCACCGTCCTCACAGTCTCCAGAACCTCTTCCTTCCATTCCCTGGTTGGCTGCAGCCACTGAGCCACGAAGGAGTCCAGCTTGGAGGCTGGGAAGCTGTACAGCTCCTGGGCCAGTGCCATGTTGTTGCTGAGAGCCCGGCTCCTGCAGGGGCTGCAGGGTTATATAGCCAGCACCCACCCAACTCCAGCACACACCTTCTTTTTTTTAAGGTGGTTCCTTTCCTGAGGCCCTTCAGCACCTTGTGGTGAAAAGGATAGGAAAAGAGAGGAACACGGAGTAATGGGCTCACTGGGGGTCCCTTTCTTGGAGATTTATTGTCACAGGAGGTGTGCTGGAGGAGAGGAGGCTGGGCCGGCAGGTCCCGGCCACCTTAACAAGGCTGGCTTCTGGCCAACTTCTGTGCAGTAAGTTTCGATTCTCAGCATTTGGAGTTTCCCTTCTGCAACGTGTGTAAACCGAAATTGGCTTGAGTGTGGCCTTCTGGGGACACCTAGCCTGGATGACTCAGGCCGGCTGCCCGCACCCATCATATGGAAACTGAGGTTTGGAAACAGAAAGAGCCTACTCATGGTTGTGGTGAAGGGTGAGGATGCTAGAATGGAAAGGACACTTGGAAGGACTCCTGTACCCTCCTATTTTGTTTAAAAGAATCTCAAATTTTAAGTCATATTTACTTATTAGGGTTTTTTTGAGGGGGTGGGGGAGGACACAATGGTACAAACGTGGGGGGTCAGAGGACAGCCTGCAGGGGTCAGTTCTCTGCTTCCATCATGTGGGTTCCAGGAGAAGAACTCAGGTCATCATGCTTGGCAGCAAGCCCCTTTAACTGCTGAGCCATCTCGCCAGCCCCAACCCACACTTTCTTAACCCCCTAGCTGGGTTTAGTGATAAGAGCCACCTCATAAAGTCAGTGCTGCCAAACATAAGAATACTGAGTAGAGAAAATATGCGGTCAAGAATTTATGTTTCCTTGCAAAACATGTATTAAGTGGCCAGCAGACACCGTACTAGAAAGACAAAATAAGAAAAGCAGAGCAGAGTTTCCTGGAGTCTCGGCGTGAAGCCCCAGGGTACAGAGATCTGGTAGGGAGTCAGGAGGAAGAATTTGTTTAAAGTCTCAGGCAGTGCCAGCAAACACCTCTTAGCACGAATCTCAAAGACTGGATGGAGTGAAGGGGATGTTGTAGCTTGGAGGGAGAAGGTTTGAAGAGGATGTGGAGAGCCCTAGGCTCAACCCCAAAGAACAACAAACTCAGACAAATTAGGAATTAAGACCTCAGGAAGAATTCACTCCCCTTCCTGCTGCCCTCCGGGCAGGTGGCTGTAACCACTGGAGAACAGGAGACATGCTTTCTAATGCAAAATGCTAATGCTCTTTTGGCTTCCAGAGACCTGAAAGTGCCCTAACTGATCCTTGGAACCTAAGATGACTAACCGCCTCCTCCGCTTCCCCCTCCTCCATCTGGTGCTGGGGAAAATAAGCTAGTAAAATAAAATGAAATAAAGAGCCTTCTTAATATCAAGCAGGAGTCCTGTGTTATTAACCTGGACACCTTCCGCAGTTTCCCGGGCGTGAGGGAGTGGAAGCCTAGAATGGGAACAAGCCTGGTGACTCGCAGGGTGAATAGACTTGGCCTTTGGTGAGGAGGGGATGGATACATCTGGGGATGGATACATACGTGCTCACTTATCCCCACTCTCCAGTATTCATCCATCCAAAAGCATTTACTGAGCACTTACTATGTTCTGGGCACAAGAATCCCGGTCCCCAGAGAGCTCACATGCCAGTGGTAGAAACAGACAACAAGCAGGGTTAATAAGTAAAGTGAGAGTAGGTAAAAGGTGGATGAGAACTAAGCCAAATAAATAAATAAATAAATAAAGCAGAGAAGGGAGCCAATAGGTCGAGTGTGCATGAGTGTGTGTGTGTGTACGTGTGTGTGCGCGCGCGCACGCGTGCATATGATTTAGGCACTTGGTTTGTATAATCAAGGCAGGCTTACTTGAGAAGGAGAGCTTGAGCAAAGACAAGAAAACAGAGCAGAGTGAGCCACATGTACGGCAGCCTGAAGAGATCATTTTTAGCAGACGGAAGGTAAGAGCACTTGCAAAGGCCCTGTGGTGGTAACGTGCTTGTTGGGTCTGAGGAATATCAGGATGTCTGTCCTAGAGTGGAACGGTCACGGTGGGGTGTGGAAAGGGAAGAAGGACTGAGTCACAGAGTGTGAGAGGCGAACGCCGCAGGCTCTCGAGGATGACGGTTGTGACTGGCTTTATTCGGAAAGAAATGAGGAACAGTAGGAGAGTCCTGAGCAGAGGATGGATGTAGTGTCTGACTGATTTTTTTTTTCCTTTTGGTTTTGTGAGACAGGGTTTCTCTGTGTAGCCCTGGCTGTTCTGGAACTTGCTCTGTAGACCAGGCTGGACTCGAACTTACAGAGATCCGCCTGCCTCTGCCTCCCGAGTGCTGGGATTAAAGGTGTGCACAGCACTGTCTGGCTCTGACTGATACTTTTTAAAAATTTATTTAACTTTATTTTATGTGCATGAAGGCATCAGGTCTCCTGGAAACACGGAGTTATAGACAGCTGTGAGCTGCCATGTGGGTGCTGGGAACAGAACCTGGACACTTTGGGAGAGCAGCTAGTGTTCTTAACCCCCTAAGCCATCGCTCTAGCCCCTGACTGATATTTTTAAACACACCTTTTGTTTCATTAATTAATAACTTGAATGTGTGTGTATGCACTCATGCATGCATCACACACACTATTAATAGCATGGGGAGATTCAAGAGGAGCTCAGCAAAGCAGAACAAGGAAAAGCTGGCTGGGAAAGAAAAGCAGAACATTCTGGAAGCCGAGTGATAATACTGTTTGAGAAAGAGGAAGTGGCCCACTAGGTCACATGCCAGGTGAATCTGTCCTGACTCTGTCCCAGAGGCGGTGGCCAGTCACGAGCACACTGTGCAGTGAATTCAGGGTCCAGGGCAATTGCCTTGCCACGTTCTGTTCTGAGGACGGATGCAGAAACGCAGGAGTAGATGTAGGTCTGGGCTCTGTGTGGTGGACCACATAGGACACAGTGGTGGGCTGGGCTGGTGGAGGCCCCCGCCTTGCATCCCAGCACTAGGGAAGCAGAGGCAGGCAGGTCTCTGTGAGCTTGAGACCAGCCTGGTCTACTAGGTGAGTTCCAGGACAGCTGGGGCTACATAATGAGACCCTGTCGGAAAAAAGAAATGAGTGGGGTGGGGGGCAATGGCCTGGGCCAGGACTGGACTTGGTTCTAGGTCTCTCTAGGAGGAAGCAGGGCCTGCTTCGTCTTAGATATGGTTCTTGGGCCACTATCAGGAAAAGAAGGGGCCGTGGATATGATGGAGACCAGGGGTGAGTCTCTCGGTGAAGACTCGGAGGTGTCCACGAACGAAGAAGGGGGAGCTCCGTGTGAAGACCACATTTGGTTTCCTTGTCACACAGAAGGTCACTGGGACCTTGAGGGACGATAAATCGCACTAAAATTTAGGTGATGGGAAGAGGGAAAGAAATGCACGCGGTCCTAGATGAACTGTCCTAAGAGGTGGAGACAAAATTAGTGTTAAAAATCTTCCACATTGCATGCTTATGAAAACACATGTCTCTGAGTTCAAGGCCAGCCTGGTCTACAGAGAGAGAGAGTTCTAGGAAAGCCAGGGCTACACAGAAGAACCCTGACTCCAAAACCAAAACCAAAACCACAGCAGTAAAAAATAAATAAATAAATAAATAAATAAAGACAGAAAGAGGTCTGAGAGGACCCAAGAAGTGGCTAGTGATCAAAGTGGTTACTTTGTTTTTTTTGGATCAGGGCGATGAGATGGTGAAATGTGAAGCCCATCTCTGGGTGAGTCTGGAGGGCGTTTCTAGAGCTCAGCCACTAATGGATTCAAGGTTTGAATTGCCTGTCAGGGGGTAGTGGTCCTGCAGAAGGCAGGGTCTGTTTGGAGGATGTGGGGCAACATCCTTGGTACTACCTGGCCCCTGACTCCTTCCTGTTATGGCTCAACTCTTTCCTGTTTGCCAGTAGACCTCAGTCTTCCCAAGGCTGCCACCCTTTAATAATGCTATGGTGACCCCCAAAACATGTAATTATTTTGTTGCTACTTCATAATTGTATTTTTGCTACTGTTATGAGCTACCATGTGATTGCTGGGAATTGAACTCACGACCTCGGGAAGGTCAGTCAGATGTTCTTAACCTCTGAGCCATCTTTCCAGCTCCACTTAGGTAGCTTCTAAAAACCACATATTCTTATGAATCCCTTGGGTATCTCGTACATGCATATGATGTGCTCTGAGCAGTCATTCCCAGTCCTCAGTGCCTCCCAGATCTCCCCCTCCCTCTTCTGCTTTCCTTTTTAAAGACCCCTCCCCCTCCCAGTCCAGTTCCTGGTTTCTGCTTATGCACAGGTGTTGACCATGGTCAACACACCAGGGACCACACCCGTAAAGAAAACAGACTCCTCCCCTAGCAGACATCAGCTGCCCTTGGCTCATCAGCCAAGGGCTGGGCTAGCTCCCCTCATCCTCCAAGCTGCAAGTGACTAGCTTGTGTTGTTGTTTTACTCTTTTTCCTCTTTGGGGGGCTCACACCCAGCTCCCAAATAAATCCCACACCGAGCCTTACTCTTTATTGTAAATGCCCGGCCTTAGCTTGGCTTGTTTCTAGCCAGCTTTTCCTTAACTTAACTTAAATGATCCCATCTGCCTTTTGCCTCTGGGATTTTTCTGTTTCTTATTTCTGTATATCTTACTGTCGCTCTGACTCCACGGCTGGCTGTTGAGCTGGGGAACTGGCCCCTGGCGTCCACCTCTCCTTCTCTTGCTCCTCTTTCTCCTATTCATTCTCCACCTGCCAGCCCCGCCTGTCCTTTCTCCTGCCTCGCTATTGGCCGTTCAGCTCTTTATTAGACCATCAGGAGTTTTAGACAGGCAAAGGATCACAGCCTCACAGAGTCAACCAACGCAACAGAGAACACGTGTTCCACAGCATAAACAGACGCAGCACACTGTAAATGATGTTCTGCAACAGGCTTGATTTTGTTCAGGTCTTGCCCAGGCGGCCACTGCTTCTGCTTCTGTGATTTCACAAGAGCATTGGTCCTGTCACGACCAAAAGATGCTCTTCTCTGACCTCTGTCTCCGTTTCTTTGATGGCTCCTGGACCGTGTCGAGGAACTTATGCCACACACACTTATTCTCAGTCCTTTAGCCACCGGGGAATTTGTGCATAACCACTTCATAACGTAAATTCTCTGGCAAGGTCTGGGTACAGAGATATGAATTTATTTATCCTTTTTGTACTTTTTCATCTGCGTAGGCCCTGTCTTTCTGAGATCTGAATTTAGAGTTTGTTAGGAATATCATACTAGGTTCACCCTTGAGACCTCTGAGATCCCCAGTTATGGATTCTGGGCTAGGTTTACAGTTTACTGGGCATGTGTTTTCTCCCATGGAACAGACCTTAAATGCAACCAAGAAGCACACCCCTATCACACTCAATCCACCATCACACCCATGAGCATATCGTGCTAGGTGGTCGTTACTGGACCTTGCAGGCTATACAGGTGTGTAAGATTTCTAATGACTTACCCTCAGCAGCTGGCATTGCACCTTCCTGTACTATGAAAGCTAGCCACCAAGGGGAGCTTCATGATGTTGACTTTCCCAAGTCCTGTGACCAAAATAGAACTTTTTTTTTTTTTTTTAACATAGGCCCTCAGTACGTACCCCTATATGGTCTGGAATTCACTCTATAGACCAGGTTGTCTGAAAACTCACAGGTTTTTGCCTGTGCATCCTGGGTGCTGAGATTAAGGGAGTGTACCATCACACCCAGCAAGCAATGATGTCTTGCTGAGTTCTGGTGAAGCATGAAGAGCAATGGCAATAGCCTACATTGTTTGGAGGTCTCCAGGGTGCCCCCGACTGACAACTGGATGGGCATTATCCTAGGCAACGTATACCTTCTGTGAAGAGGGTTATTCCCCATGTAGGATAATGCTAGTTTAAAAACTTTATGTGGATGTATATGAGCATATGAAACAGCAGGCATCTATACAGCTTTTCAGACATCCTTAGTGTCAGCTAGCCCTCCCCCCATCCCTCATCTGGTCTATCCTCAGCACCTAGTGGTTTTTTTTTTTTAAATTATTTTTATGCCATGTGCATTTGCGTTTTGCCTGCATATATGTAAAGGTGTCAGATCCCCTGGAACTGGAGTTACAGGCAGTTATGAGCTGCCATGTGGGTGCTGGGAATTGAACCCTGGCCCTCTGGAAGAGCAGCCAGTGCTTTTAACTGCTGAGCCATCGCTCCAGCCCAGCACCTAGTTCTTAAGTCATACCTTATTACCACATCTTAGAAGCACTTAGTCAACACAGACTAAGACTAAACATCCACCGTGTTTCTAGTGACATAATTTATTCACACCAAAAGTGCTCAGGTCTCTGTCCACCTTGACCAAATGCCTGAGGGCCAAGCGACATCAATCATTTCACCACTAAGACTTTGGATGGCGGTTGAAAGTTTTAAAAGGGACAAGGATTCAGTCAAGCTCGAGCTTGACTGCAAAAGCACCTCCTGGGCAGGTTCTGCAGTCCCAGAGATCGAGGCCAGAGAAGTGGAGCTCCCAGGCAAGGGCAGGAAAGTTTTATAGGTTGTAGGTGAGGGGCGATGATGTGTCCATCACAAGCTGGGTTTGTGTCCAAGTATGGTCAAAAGCTGAGGGAGACGAGGGGGACTCGTGGTCACAGGGGAGGAAGTTTCAGCAGCTGAAAAAAAATGCCGAGCTGGGCTTTGGCTCCTTTCCTCTGTTCAGAGATTCTCTGAGCTGGAGGGGTGTGGAAAGACAGACAGACAGACAGGCAGGCAGGAATAGGGCTTCCCAAACTGTGCAGGGGCCCCCTGTAGACTCTAGCTGAACTGTAATATTCCTGCCTCAGACTCCTGAGTCCTGGAGTCACAGGTGTGAGCCATCACCTGAACTTGAGTTAGTTTAGCTCAGACTATATTTGTTTAGGCTTCTGTCACCTGTACCCTAAAGGAACCCAGGGTGGATGTGTTTAGTTCTCAGCCAGACAATCTAGAATCAACCGAAAGGCAAGCCACTGGGCACTCTCGTGAGGGACTGTTATTATTACTGATCAGGTCATTTGAATATGGAAGACCCACCCAAAATGTGGTAGCCCAGATAGAGGGGCATGGAAGGAGGGACTTGATTTTAGCATTCTTGCCCTGTCTCTCAATGGGAAATCCATCTTTTTGCAGTGACTTTGGTTTGTTTGTTTGTTTTTGACACAGGGTTTCTCTGTATAACAGCCCTGGCTGTCTTGGAACTGACTCTGTAGACCAGGCTGGCCTCGAACTCAGAGATCTGTCTGCCTCTGCCTCGTCTCTTGCTGTGCGTGGCTCTGTTCTGTGGGGGAATGGTTTTCTGTCTGTATCTAAGCAAGGGTGGATCTGTTCTTGACTGTTTAGCTTCTTTCAATCCTGACTACTGTACTGGAAGCTACTGTACCGGGCCCTACTTTCCAAGATTGAAATACGTGCCAGGCTAAGGACAGCCAGTGGATGGGATCTACCCTCATCACTTTTGGTCCTAGTGGGTCTAGACAGAGGGAGACCATGTCTACCCACCAGTATGGGGTTTGTAAAGGTCACTTGGGAGCATCCTTAGAGAATGACTTCCTTAGAGAAGTCCACCTCAAACTACATGGACTCTAAAATGGCATCAGATAGCCAGGTGTTGGTGATGAACGCTTTTTAATCCCAGCACTCAGGAGGCAGAGGCAGGTGGATCTCTGTGAGTTCGAGACCAGCCTGGTCTACAGAGTTGAGTTCCAAAGCCACAGAGAAACCCTGTCTCAAAAAAAAGAAAAGAAAGAAAGAAAGAAAGAAAAAATATTGAACGATTCAGCGCCGTTCTTTAGTTCATTTATTTATTCAGCAGGCACATGTCAAACATTTACACTGGATTGGTACCATTCCAGACCACAAGGGTCAAGGTATAAGGCATTCAAGAAAAATCAAGTCTCATTGTTCTAGATAGAGCTAACAAAACATGATTAACACCCCACCTCCTCTCCCAAGGCTACTATGGACAAAGAGAGAGAGTCCAAGCACACAATGACCTGGCCAGCTGCATGGAGATGACCTGGCCAGCTGCATGGAGATGACCTGGCCAGCTGCATGGAGATGACCTGGCCAGCTGCATGGAGATGACCTGGCCAGCTGCATGGAGATGACCTGGCCAGCTGCAAGGGCTATACAGCAGTTGCTTGCAAACTTGAGCATGCATCAGAACAACTTGGAGGGCTTGTCCTGGCACTGACTGTCGCCTCGCTGGGCTATGTGATTCCAGTTAGTTTTCTTTTTTGAGAGGTCCCTGGAGTAACGGTGAGTTTGTCAGTCTGAGGTCTGCACTTTGAGATCCAGTACCTTACAAGTCCGAGTCTGGAAGCGTGAAAGCACGGGTCAAGGGGTAAGGATAGCTGACTCAAAGTGATGGGGGCGTGTGACTCGGCATTCGGTGCGAGTTTTGGGTGGGGATGCAGAAGGAAGTAGGGCTCGGCTTGATTAGACTGGCTATTAAGCAAAAAAGCTCGGACTTCATTCTGTATGTATGTGTGGGGAAACACAGGGTTTTAAGCAAGAGAAGGAGATGTTGATATTTAGGCTACAGAGTGAAAGTGAACGCAGTGTCTGGGTAAAGGGATGAGGCAGGAAGGCGTTAAGTGTTGACACCATGCACTAGGCAGACTACAACTAGGTCAACCTGATGACCTGGATGGTGTCACAGTCTTTTATCTGTAGCTTTGCAAGGCTGCAACTGTTTTTCAGCTTCTTATTCCCCGACATCAGCATCTGATTCTCCCTGTAAGGTCCTCCAGCATCTTCAATCTTCTCCTTCAGTTTGTAGATGGTAGCGTCAGGGTGGATGGCGTAAGGCTTGCTCTGGCCACTGGAGTCCTTCACAAAGACTTGGATCTCAGGAAAAAAGGTCTCCAGCACCTGGACAGTCACCTTAGAGAATATCCCATAATCCGATAGCGTCTTGTGGCTGCTGAGCAGCTGCCTGTCCCCCTGTGGATCCTGGAAGGAGATGCGTAGCTCCCCGAAGGTGCCATTTGTACTTTTGATCTGTGCCTTCATCTCCCTGATGGGACTATAGGGGTCTACCCAGAGCCTCCAGGGTTCTCTCCCTGTTTGTTTCACGGTCACATGGACGTCCCTTGCTGCCTACAAGAGAGGTAAGACAGAAAAAGGGCATCTGTGTGGAAAGAACAGTCTATTGTCGACAGAGTTTCTCCCTTCTAGATCCTGGTAGGATTTACCACCTACTGAGACAAACTGGGGGATGCTGAGTAAATACAATACATAAGGCATCAGGAGAGCTGCTTGGCTGCCCTTGGCTTCCCTTGGCTTAGGGTGCCACACTGTGTCCCTCCATTTACCCAAAGCACAGCAACAACTGGACTCTAACTGATACACTTCCTGTGTGGAACAATGCAGAATCTCCACCCACCGTGGGCACACTCCAGCGTAGTGACTATGGAAGCCTGGGGAATGGCTAGCCGTCTATAGGTGAGATTCAGGCTACCGTACCTAACTGTGTTGCCTGCCCTGGCACTTACAGGTGCTGGGGGAAGAGCTGCTATGAGATCTGAATATGAGACTACACTGTACCGGTACATTCCAGCCCCCTCTGGGGTCTCCAGTCCAGCAACAGCTCTGCTGCAGGCAGTAGGAAGCTTCTCTGGCCACCAGGTCCCATCCGTCTCTACTCCCTAAGTTGTTGGTGGGGTCAGCTGGGTCTAGGATGATGGGCCTGGGGAGAGAATGTTATGGTCAGGATGCTGGCCTCGCCTCTGGCACTCATGTCTGTGGAATCGTAAAGCACGTTATAACGGTAAATTGCTGTGTGACGTTTAAGCTCACTAGAAGCTGGCTCTGGAGCCACAGCCCCCACTAAACGTGCAACTCAAAGTGTTCTTCCAAGACTCTTTCTTTGTCCTGGGCCCTGCAGTCCCTCCCACCTGCCGCCCTGTAAGGGGGAAGGGGAACCATGGGAACTGGACCTTGAGAACGGCTGGACCCAGGGGCTACTGTTGTTAACCCCATGCTAGAGTGGGGGGAAACGCTGGAAGCCCAGCTGTGGCTCACACATGGAAAGCTCATCTGCAGGGAACCCGACACCCCCTCCATTTCCCTGGCTGACATCTGCAGGGCGTCCTAAGTGGTTTGATGCTGTTGCTTTCGTTTGCTCTCCCACTCAGGCTACTCCCGTCGTCTCTACTGGATCTGTGAGCATCCGCTGTGATGATATTCTCCTCTCTATCATCTACTTGCTATTTTTTTTCCTTTTACTTCTGATCTCTATATACTTCTTTTCATTTTTGTTTTTGAGAAAGGGTTTCTCCATGTTGCTTTGGAACCTGTCCTGGAACTCACTCTGTAGAACAGGCAGGCTTTAAACTCACAGCGATCCACCTATCTCTGCCTCTCAAGTGCTGGGATTAAAGGCGTGCGCCACCAACGCCCAACTATGTACTTCTTATTAACTCACTCATTTGAAACCATGGCCAACAGAGAATATTCTTCAGGATTCTGGAGCAGGGCTTTATGCACCTTTGGGTAGAAGCGAAGCCTCAAATAAAGCCCTTGATTAGGAATGGAGCCTAAGGAAGCTCGTGAGACTGCATCTCTGAATCTTGCCTGACATACCCTTTCTTGTACTGGAAAGTAGGTGTGTACTAGAGGAGGCTAGAACCACTACAACCTCAAAGGGATAAACCTGAACTTAGAGTAAAGCCCAGGGGCGGGCGGGGTTGACCAGCTCACACGGAAAGAGACCTTGGTCACACTTGAATGCTTTCAATTGCAAAAGTCCCTTGAGTCTCTTATTCTTCCAAGCTGCTAGCTGCTTCACTCAGGGATTCCATCCCTTAAAGTCTTACGTAATGGGGTTAATGAACTCACCGGCTTCCCTTCAGCTGTTGTTTGAGGAAGTTTCTGACGACTTCATTTTGGAAATTGTAGTACTTGGTCCAGAATACGCAGATGTCTTGGTAGTCTCTGAGGAGTTCCATCAAGGCTACAAACCCTTTGTCCAAACTGAAGTTGTTGTTGCTCTCTGTACCCATTTCCCAGGCATAGATGGTCAGTAGCTCCAGAGAATATTTTGGGGGCAATGCTGCTCTTCTATACTTGCTTCTCAGGTACTGGAGAGAGGGGAGGGGTATAAACAGAAGGAAGGGTGGGGGAGGGAAGGAGCAAGCCAGCAAGTGAGCGAGAGAGGGAGGGAGGGAGAGGGAGGGAGGGAGGGAAGGGGAAGGAGGGGGGAGGGAGGGAGGGGGAGGGAGGGAGGGAGGGAGGGAAGGAGGGAGAGAAAGAGAATATGTTTTTGATGCTTTAAGAATTTTCGGGTCCCTCTGTTGTTTTATGTGACAGAGTCATGAAGCGGTGGGACCTGGGTGGACTTTTGGTCTGGAGTCTCCTGTGGACCGTCTGTGTGTATCAATCCACGTTTTTTCAGTTAGAACGGAGAAGGCAATGTGATACAGCAAATGCAGGAAGTAACTGGAAAAATCTGGAACGTACAGACAGCTCAAAATGGAATAAGATGAATGAAAGGAAAGAATCTCATCAAGTGTTTAATTTCTCCTAAAATAATTAAGACATTTACGGCAGTTTTTTAATTGATTTTATTCATTTGTACATCCTTGGGGAATTCCATACCTGTACACGATGTATTTTGATCATATCCATCTTCACCGCCCGCACCTTCTCACCCCTCCAATATCTTCCTCCTCATCCTCTTCTTCTTTTTTTTTTAGTAACCCATGGCGTCCATCTGGAGCTGCCTTATGTCCGTGGATGTGGGGTCATCCAGCAGCCGGACCTCTGAGGAGAAAACTGACCGTCCCTCTCCCAGCTGCCATCGACAGCCAGCGGCTGTCTGCTCTCTCCCGTTGACGCTGGGATGCTGACTGGCATCTTGCTCTGGTATCAGGCAGAGGGCTAACACCGCGGTGAGCGCCCAAGCACAGGGAGTCTGTCTGTCCTGTCCAGAGGACACTATTTCACAGTCACCCCTGCGACCTCCGGCTCAGGCTCCTCCTGTCTCCTCATGCACAGGGTTTCTTTAGCCTTGTACACAGGATGACACGGATGTCCCGCGTGGGGCTGGCTACTCCACCTGTCACTTGTTCTCTGTGAGTCCGTGATAGCCACTGTGTCCTGGGGGGGGGTGGGGGCAGAGGGGGAGGAAGGAACCCTGACTGATGAGAGCAGAGAGCTGCACTAATCCGTGGATTTAATGGCATGTGTTTAGAAGACAATCTGATACCACGTCCATTGAGTAAGACAGCAGTAGTCTCTATTTAAAATCCAGGACTTTTATTTTCCAGACAGGGTCCTTCTGTGTAGCCCAGGCTAGCCCGAAGCTTGCAATTCTTCTGCCTCGGTCTCCTACCTGTTGGGGCTGCAGGTATGCACAGCCTGCCTGGCTGCCATGGATTTCTGTCAATTATGTGTAAATGTGTGTCTGTGATCAGGTGTGTGCACTTGATGCAGTGCCTTTGGAGGCCAGAAGGGGGCATTGGATCCCCTGTAGCTGGAGTTTGGTAGTTGTGAGCTATACATGCTCTTAAGTGCTGCACCATCTCTCCAGCCCATTACATTCTCAAAGCTGGCCTCGGGAGGGCCAGTAGGGGAGTGGTGTGTGTATCCATGAAAACATGTCTGTCACATTTAGGAAAAACGGCAAATACCTCCAGCTCATGAGGTCTTACAGCTGACGAGGAAATAACAAAGTAAAGTGTGCAAATGACATAACAGGACAATGCTGTCACATTCGATGCCAAAGGTCAACAGCGGGTGTGTTTGTTTAAAGGGTGGGCCAAAACCCACAGTGGCACGGCAAGATTCCAGGTGCCCAATTGCCTGAGCGTGAGCTGTGTGGACACAGACAGAAGCGAAACATGAAAATCCAGCCACACCATTGTTGCCGGCTCACCCTGGGACCGACCACTTGTGAAGTTCACTTTCTTCCTTTTGCATTTGTCCACATTTTTTTCTTTATGATGAGACCTTCGCAATAGTCACATAACCAGAAAGAAACACTGTTATAAAGGACAGTCCCTGTCGCCACTCAAGGGCACAGATTCTGGAGTCAAGCACTGCCTCGGCTCTGCCTTCAACCTTTCAGCTCCGGGTTCTCATCTCCAAAAGGAGGGTGGTGCTGCAGCCGCTAGGAATCAGCCAGGAAGACCGAACAGGGAAATCATGTGGCACGCACAGCCTGGGTCAGGGGCACAGGACTTCCTACTGGTATCTTTATGTTTGCTATTGCTCTTATCAAAATGCGGCATGCCTGCTCGTCCTCAGCAGTCAGCGCTCGGTTGCCCTTGGGGAAGCTGTCACGGGAAGCAGGAGTCGCTAAGCAGGACACAGACACTGTGAGCACAGTGATGCCTGGCTCTGACACTGTCCATGTCCAGTGCACTGTGGGTCATGAGTAGACTCCGTCTGCCCGGTTTCACTCTGTAGTCTGCCTCTCATGGCTTTTCTCCTCCCCCACAACATCGCTCTTGGTGCTGAGGACAAACCCAGGTCCTTATGCATCCCAAGCAAGCTTCCTGGCAACGAGCTACCTCCCCAGCCCTGACCGGCTGTGCCCACCCCTCTCTCTCTTCTCCCAGCCCTCACCTGCTTGTACCAGAACTTCACCAGTCGGAGGAGGTTCTTCAGTTTAACTGGGCGGCTTTTTACAAAATGTCTCTGCAACTCTGTGAAGCTCGGCGAGAACTCCCCGGGGTTGCCCTTAGTCAGTATCAGATCTTCGTAGATTTCTGGGTCTGGTTTCGAGTCTCGGGAAAAGGATCCTGGGAGGAGAAAGTTATCTGGTCAGGAAACTCTAACTTCTGAGATGGGGAAGCTAGAAAAACTTCCCTCTCTCCCTCCCCTCCCTCCCCTCCATTACCCCTCCCTCCCTCCCTTCATCTCCTTTCATCCCTCCCCCCTTCCCTCCCCTTCCCCTCCCTCCTGTCCTCTCTTGACTGGGTCTCTGTGGATTCCAGGCTGCTATCAGGCTTATGATCCTCCTGCCTCTGCTCCCTGGGTACAGGGGTCTGGAATCCTCACATCAGCTCCATAAAGGAGGTAAATTCAAAGGCAACCATGGGAAATTGCCACTTTTATAACTCAAATGTGGGCAAGTATTGTCAGTTCCCATGACTCTCCTCAACGTTATCATGAGCACCGAGTTAGTGGGCTCAGCCTGGTAGCGCTAAGTTGTGGGCCCAAGGTAATACAAGTTATAAAATGTGAAGATGCAAGAGCCTTGTTTCACAGATGACTCCAATCCAGTTCTGGTTGACTCTAAAGGCCTTGGGATGGTTGTTTGACCGGGTGTTTTCCAGAGGGTGGGTAGGAATTCATTTCGATGAATTTGAATTTGTTCCCCATGCAACACTGGGACATGGGGACCCAGGCATTTATGGAGGGGGACACATCTTCACAGTATGTTCCTGTAGGGGCCAGCATGGACCCCCCCCCAGGCACCTTGAGCAAGCCTGAAGCCCTTGTCTGGAACATCCTGCCCCCTGGAGTTGTTCCTGTACTCTTCCTGCTTTGCTAACACACATCTGCTGTGCAGGAGCTAAGCCTGAAAACTTGGACCCTTGACCCTGCTGTTTTCTGTTGTGCTGTGAGTCAGGGTATAAGCCCGCTCCTTCCTCTCAGTAAACGGCATTCGGCATTCCTGTTCATTGAATGACTTGCTGGTTTGTCTCTTATTTCAATCTCTAGGCCTTCGCCTGATTAGTATAGCAGATTGTAGTGCAGGCACTACATGTCCCTAGGCTCACCTCCCCGCTAAAGAGCAAACTCCAGTGGTCTCTACTTTCTGTAGCTTCGCCCAGAAAGAGGAGACCCTAGAACCATTTCTCTGAGGCTGACCCAATACTGGATTTACCCAAAGCATCGTAAGCCGGCAGGACATCCATCCAAATAACGTCGTCATTCTTCCTGGGCTGGATCTCTAAGGTCAGGGAGCGAGGGGTCCTGTTCCCTGCTCTGTGGTGAACCACAGTGATATTGTAGGCCAGGCTTTTCCTGCAGTGAAGCAGCTTTGCTTCAATGAACTTGATGATGAATTCTCTGTATGTCGCCTGATGTCTGAAACTGGAGAAGCAGCTCAGGAACAGAGTCATGTCCTGGTCAGATCTGTGGTTCAACGTTGTCCCCTTTCCTGAGGAGCCCCCCTGTGGAGGGGACAGCACTAAAGTGACCTATCCTGAGATTTGGTGCTTTTAGGTTGAGAGGTAAGTCCAAGGCATCGGCAGTAAGCTCCCTATAAAACCCTTAAAAGGAGCAGTTGGGCTGGAGGCGGTGGCTCATGCCTTTGATCCCAGCGCTCAGGAGGCAGAGGCCTGTGGATGTACATGAGTTTAAGGCCACCCAGGTCTACAGAATAAGTTCCAGGACAGGCAAAGTTAAGCAGAGAAACCCTGTCTTGAAAAACCACACACAAAAGAGAAGCCATCAGTCCCCATCATGAAAGGGACCTTGCTGTGGGCAGTGTAGGCTCAGCATCCCTAGTCTCAAATTGAGAAATCCAAATGTTCTGAAACCTTAAACTTAGAAAAAAAAAAAGAAAAGAAAGAAAGAAAAACAAACACTCCTCGTATGTGTGGGTTTTTGCCTGTGTGTATGTTTGTGCATCACATGTGTGCTATTGTCCCCAGAGGCCAGAGAGGGGTGTGGGTCCTCTGGAACTAGAGTTACAGGTGGGTGTGAGCCACAATAGTAGGGTAACAACATATCAACCTCAGAGCTACATCCTCAACCCCAAACCAATTGCTGTTTGAAAAATGGTATGCCATAATGAAACACAGTGCTGTGTTTCAAAACAAACAAGATGAGAGGCCGTGAGTCTCAGCATCTCCTTCTCCCTCTAGACAGTGCCTCACCAGGTGGCCAAGACTAGCCTGGAACTTGCTACACAGCCCAGACTTGACAGCCTTAAACTGGCAATCCTCCTGCTTCAACGTTGTGGGTGCTGGGGTTACAGGTGGGAGCTGCCACATCCAGCTCTGGACTTCCTATTGTTGTTGTTGTTGTTTGTTTGTTTGTTTGTTTGTTTTTCAGGACCCAGAGCAAAGAGAGGCTGATGGAGCTGTAGACCTGGGAGCTGCCGGCTCCTGGGTGGGGTGGAGTCAGAGGTCTGGGGGGCCGGAATACAAACGGGTGAGTTGTAGCCATTGAGGCCAGTGTAGGAGGAGCTTCACTTTCTTTCTTGAAACACATTTTGCTAACAGCTCTCCCTAATCTTTGGTGTCAACTGTTGAGGTCCCTTCTCTCCAGTTCTTATCTCTGTGGCCCAAGTGTGACTCAGGGTTCCCGGATAAAGTCTGATGTACTCCAGTTAAGGTAAGATGTCTTTCATTTTAGGAAAATGAAGGACACCCAGATTTCTGATCCAGACAAATCTTGATCGAAGGGGATGTGTTTTAAGTTTGTACTTTTCCGGCAGAAAAGACAGTTTCTAAGTAGATGCTGAATTTCTTACCCGGGTACCCCTGGAGTCCCATTGAGCTCACCAAGGACTGTTTTTGCTAGGTAGTTTCTGACATGGCCACTGGCACTAACTTAGGAGATCAACGGGCTTCCTTCATGGCTTCAGAGGTAAAGTAGTATTTCTTAAACAAGAAGCAAAGGCACACATTTTATGGAAACTGGTGATTATGGTCCATCCGGAGATCAGAATCCCAAATTCTTACTACCACACCCAGCTGTCCTTCACCTTTGCAAGACTAATTTTATGTACAAAAGCGTTTTCTATGTCCTATCCACTCACTGCTTATAATAAACCCAATAAGAGGAGGAGCGTGGGGGCTCAGAGGGGTGAAGTGGCCCATCTCCCAAGGTCACAGATCCCACAGGACAGAGATGGGATTTGAACCCAGGACCCTTTGTGCTCACCTTCACCACTTTAAGCACCTTGACTTCTTGGTCCAGAAGCAGCTCATCCCGGAAACATTGGTCCCGAAAGAACCTCTCAACTCTCCCCCAGGCGTCCTTCCCTTTCTCTTTCCAGTCCCTCTGGGGCTGAAGGCTGTGCTGCACAAAGTGCTCCAGACTGTCCCCAGGGGTCTGGTACAGGTCAGGGGTTAGATCCATCTCTGCGCGATCACCCCGTCCCTTGGAGTGAATTCTCGGTGCTTTTGCTCGGGGAGAAGTTTTCAGCCTTTCTCCAAATAAACGCTGGGGAAGATGAGCGAGGGATAGACAGACTGAAAGAAGGTGTCTCCAGGCAACGAACGCTCTGCTTCTCAGCTCTGCAGCCAGCCAGTCTGGAAACCGAAACCAGGCTTTCCCGAGAATTGAAAGTGAATCTGCAGGGGCAACAAGTTCCCTTCCTCCAGTCTGGAAGGAGCAGTGCCCCACCCGGGCAGGCTCTTTGTGCACACTGAATGTGTCTTTTCAGCGGTCGGTCCAGTGGCAGCGATTGGCCAGATAATCGCGTCTGCCCTGGTGATCTGGCAAAGGCAAACCCTTTTGTTTGTCTTAATTACTAAAAGTGTCTGTTGCGTGTTGTTCCGCTGAGGGTCATTACTCAGCATCCACCCTCTGAGTTCCCAGCTCCCGAAGGCTGCTGTTCTGTAGCTTGCTTGTTCTGTAGTTTTAGCTGACCCTCATGCCTTTCCTGGCCCTTGCTCGAGTCTCTGCCGCGTCCTTACGTCACCAGTATTCACCCTTCAACTGTGATACATTTCTGCTTTTCCCGTGTCGTCACAGGCCCTCACTTGTTTCCTAGCCTCTGCACACTCGTGATGATTAGACGCAAGGGTCCCCATGTGTGCAAGAAGGTGTGTTTGCTTTCTGAGTCTTACGGTTCTATTTCTTTTTCCTGGCAGATTTAATTTCTTAACAGCCAAATACAACTCTAGCGTGTGTATATGTTTTACTGCTGGTGGACATCGAGGCCGATTCCATTTCCTTCTTGCTCTGAAAAGAGCAGCAAAGACCACAGATGTGCAAGCTTCTCTGACGTGAGACACCGGGCGGGTTGTTCTCTGTCAACTTCACAAACCTCGGCAGATCTGCCGACAGAGATTCTTAATTTTAAAAATGCCCCCTGGGAGTGGCCTATAGGCAAGTCTGTGCAGATACTGGATTGTCTTGGTTAATGATTAATGTGGGAGGGCCCAGCTCACTGCAGGCCATGTGCCTGGCTGGTGGGCTTGGTTGCTGTAAGAAGTAACTGGAGTTACAGGTAACTGCGCTGGTAACTAAACCCAGATCCTCTGGAAGAGCAGCTAGCACCCTGAAATGGTGCCCTGCCCAGACTCCTGCCTCAAGAGGAGCTTTTCTAAAGAGAGCCATCTGCGAGACTATGGCCACCAAACACACTAGGGGATGGAAAGGCTTTGGAACCCAGATGGTATCAGCCGGGGTTAGAACTTGCCTCCTAAGAAGTGAGTTCGCACAGTTCTGAGAACTTCCTGGCCTCCTCGGGACAGGCTGGATGTAGTGACATACTATTTACGCTTTATTAAAGCTTGCCTGAGGAGTCAGAAAGCAGAGTCAGCCACAAGCCTAGAGCAACAGGGCATAAGGACAGGTGACAGGTGCTCCTGGGGCGGTGACACAGTGTGGCCGTGGCTGTGGCGCCCAGTGAGTGGGCGGGACACTAAGCTGAAGACTGGCTTCTCTTTCCAGGGTTTCCTCTAGCAATGCTTACACTACAAGAAAGGTTTTTACTACAGACTGGCAGGAATCAATTTTCATTTAATATTCAATATGCACCAATGTAGAGGAAACGTATTTACAGTGTTAAATAGCCAACAGTAAAAACAGAGCATTTGTAACAAGGAAAAGGAGTAGACATATGTACAAAAATCCTAAATCCAAACTAGTAGAGTAACCCACTCCACCACGGGGAAGGGTAGGAGCGGCGGCAGCCTCCATCTTCACGGTCACAGTTCTGCCTCCTTGCAGATGTCATCCCAGGATCCTGAAACACAGTAACCCTGAACCTGAGGCCAGGATGTCTCTGGGATAGTGGAAGAGGCAGGCTGAATCCCACACACCGGGTTCAATGGAGGCCGTCAGTCCTGATAAGAGAGTGGCACCACGACCCTTTCCCTCTCCGCGGTCCTTCCTGAGACCCCCAAGGTTAACAAGGACAGCTGCCTGGGCCGAGTTTCTCCTTTCATGCCTGACTGCCGAGTACCGCCACCTTGTCCATCCCGTGACGTTCAGAAACCGTAGGGACTAGAACTGGAGATCAGTGGCGGGAATGAGGCTTTGGGTCCTACCTGTGTATGCTGTCACCACACCAGACAAAAGGAAACTGAGGCTGGGCTAAGAAAGAGGGTGAAGTTCAGCTTCAAGGACCACACGTGTATGCATGAGCCCAGGGCCCGGGGATGTGAGAGAGCGGGCGGGCGGGGGTGGGGTGGGGGCAAGGAAAGCCACAGAGAAAGAGTTGAGAGAAAATCAGACGCACAAGGAGGGGGCTACTTACGGATGATGGCTGGTTCTGCCTTCTCCTTGGCGTCAGAGGAACATGCTTCGGTGTGCACTAGGGCGGTGACAGAGACGGAGTGACCTGGGGCAAAGGCGGAGGGTCAGCATCCCGGTCAGCATCCCGGCCTCTGCTGGACTACCTGACTGCAGGTCCCCAGCCTCTCCTCCTGTCCCGGGTCTCTGTCCCCTACCCAGCCACCCAGGACAGGATCTGGGGATCTTTATCCAGCCAGGGCTCTACCATAACGCCAAGGGGCAGTGCCCGTGCTCTGTTCTTCCTAGGGGCTGCCATGCCACGCCTCCGTGAGTCTCGGCGCGTGTGTGGCGGTGACCTCCCTCCTTGCATGCGTGGCGGTGACCTCCCTCCTTGTGTGCTACCCTGTGCCCCCTGTCCCCTCTGCCATCGCTCCCATAGACTTCTCCAAAGACCGGGGAAAGCATCAGGAGTATATTACCGCCTCCCTAACTACTCAATTAACTGTGGCCTTTACACACAAGTGCCCTGCCAGGGGCCAGGAGTTGTGTTTGTCTTGTGCAGTAGAATGACAACCCAGCACACACGCTGGTGAACGTTCTGGGCCTGTGATGACCTGAGGAACCTAGTTGGGTGTTAGGATGTCACAACAATTCCATTGCCGACAGGATTTGGTAAACACAAGCTGACAGGTTGAACGAAAGGGCCAAATTCCCCTCGTCCCTCACCCATCGTAGAGAAAACAGATGGGTGGTGACCCAAAGAAGAGGGGACAGACGGTTTTTGCACCATGCTGAGAAGGTGAACAGCAGGCCAGAGCATCAGGGATAAGATTAGAAGACAAGGAACCACTGTCTGTAGAGTACTAGAATCGGATCGGATGGGGCCCCTTGAACCTGCGGGGCAGGGCCTCCATCCTTAGTCTGTGGTTGCCCAGACAAGGTTAGTGGTGGCTTGAGTGCCTGTGTGCGCTGACTCTTCCAATGCACACTCTGTTACTACTGCCTTCAGGAGACTCAAGGGGCCGCTGGACATAGGAGTCCCTGATGGAGATATCTTCAGGGTTCGCTCCTAGTCCCACAGTATGAGAAACAGAGTCAGAGTGGAGGTCAGGCGTGTGATTGAAGATGATCTCGGCAGCCTTCTCCAGGACTCGGAAGCGTGCAGTGGCCTCCTGGTGGCCTGGTTAGTAGCTCATCCCTCCCAGAAGTGTCCGTAGAGATAGATGTCCAGTGAGAGCAGGGAAGGAGGGTGGACTTCTCACTGACCCTGAGACCTGTGTCTCCAGAGTCCTCAAGCTGTGGGGGGCATGGACCCCAGACCAAATATCTTATGCACAGTCTCCAGCAGATGGCCCACAGCCACTGTCCACCGTGGAGGAGTGTGACGCAGAACCATGAGAGGCGGGGCTTGTGGGGACGGCCATCGTCAACTAGAAAAGCGGACAGGACGCTCCAACAGAGCACTGAAACTTGCACCGTAAAACATCTCTGCTGTCGGGTTCTGTTTTCTGCCTCTTTATACTTTATTCCCAGAGTCCCCTGCTCCTCCCGGGGACCACCCCTCCCACCCCACGCCCCCGCCACAGTTCTACCCCGGGAGGTCTCGTACCTTCAAAGTCTTCCTCATCGCTGCTCCAGTCCCACTGCCTGTGGCCCTTCCAACCTTTAGAGACATACCAGGGAGACAAACGGTGGACGGCCCTTCCCCGTTCCTTCTGTGTCTCTTTAGTGACATCGGGGCATGGCTTGGAGCTATGGGTGACATTGGGGCATGGCTTGGAGGTATGGGTGACATCGGGGTATGGTTTGGAGCTATGGGTGACATCGGGGCATGGCTTGGAGGTATGGTGTGCCCTCCAATGTTGAGTGCAGCCATGTTGAGAGGAGGTAAACCCTTTTGGAAGTAGCCTCAGGCGGGGTGAAATTAGACTATTGGAAGCTGGCAAGCTGGCTCAGCAGGTAAAAGGTGCTTGCTGCCAAGCCCGATGACCCGCGTTTGATCTTGGGAATCCACACGGTGCGAGGAGAAAACTGACTCCCACAAGTTGCCCTCTGACCTCAACGCGTGTGCTCACCCACACCCACCCACGCTCACACACTGTAAACAAACGAACATTGAAAATGGGTCATCGGGCCACCACGCCGAGGAGGAGTTACTGTGGTTTGCTCAGGCCCTGCTTAGTTCCTGTCTGGGCGGTGCACTGCCAAAAAGAGAACCGCAGACCCTGAATTCCTTGTACTTCATGCCTTACCTCTCGCAGCCCCTTTCTTTCATGTGGATTAGTGTGAAAGTGAACCAAGGTGATGCTCGCAAACGCCAGGAGACACTGTTGCTGTACCGTGGGCATCTAGACTTGTAGCTAAACTTCCCTCTGTACAGTATCAAGGTCAAGCATTTCGTGGTGGTCATGGGAAACTGACTGCTAGTTCATTATGGACCCATTCTCTGGGCTCTCAGACATTTCCTGGCTTCTGTGGACTCTGAGGCCTCCAGTATGAGCCTGTGGGGTCTTGTAACCCTTCAAGTAGGAGAGAGAAGCTGAAGGATCAGATTTCAGTTCTCCTCACCCAATGCCGCTCCTACTTCCAAACATAACAAGCCCCCCATACACTGTGTGTGTGCGTGTGTGCATGTGTGTGTATGTGTGTACCTGTGTGTGCGTGCCTGTGTGTGTGTGCACATGTGTAGTGTGTACCTGTGTGTGTGGCTCTGTGTGTGTGTGTGCACCTGTGTGTGCCTGTGTGTGCGTGCCTGTGTGTGTGTGCGTGCCTGTGTGTACCTGTGTGTGTGCCTGTGTGTGCCTCTGTGTGTGTGTGTGTGCACCTGTGTGTGCACGTGTGTACCTGTGTGTGTGTACCTGTGTGTGCCTCTGTGTGTGTACCTGTGTGTGTGTGTGTGTGTGTTGAAGTATCTATGATCAGAGAACAGACTATAGGCCAAGTGCTCATGAGATTATGGTGTTATTTTCCCCTATGCTATTATATCTGTCCATTGGAGACATGAGCGGCAGCTGGGGATCCTCAGTGTTTGCATTTGAACTGATATAATTCGGAGAAGACATTGGTTTGGTGGCTATGAGGTTGAATGTCAAAGCGAGGGCAAAGAGGGAGACCCAACCCCTCCCCTTCCCTTCACAGTCTCTTGAGGAGCAGTTTGCCACACCACCTCATCATACATGGCAAGGCTCCCTGGGCACACACAAAAGGACTGTAAAGTCCTCTGGATGCTAAATCAGCAAGTTTAATTAACCTTGAGGGCCAGCTGGACTCCAGCAAGGCCCGGGGCATCCCGTTCAGGAGCCATTGGAAACAGATAATTGGGTCAGGGTGCTCACTTCAGGAGCCATCCTCACCCCCTGAGCTGGCATCGTCAGTAGACATTCGGGCCTGTGTAGGGCACAGTACACTGGACAGGCTGAGGATGAAGCTGTCTGCTGTCCACACCTGAGCCACGCCCCAGCTCAGGAGATGCTCACGAAGAGTGTGAGAGCTGTCTAGGGCTGAGCCAAGGGAGGAGAAGATACTCTGTTCCTGCTGCCAGAGTCATGATCGGAAGTCTGTCAGTGTGAAGAGGAAGACACTGATAGTTTTTGGAAGTGGAAATGTAAGGATGTAACAGAGGCTTTCAAAGTTCTGTTCTGAGGGCCACATATGGGCTGATGGAATAACCTGGGGTGTGGGGTCCCCCATCAGTACACTAGGCTAGCTCATCCTCTACTGGAATCATGTGCCTTCCTGCTCCTACCCTCCCTGAAAGAACAATGCCTTCCAGCCGTATGAGCTGTGCCCTTGGAGGCTCAATCCACTTTCAATGTGCCAGATAAGTGTCCATCAGTGGGGTTGACACAAGACCAGTTGGAAGGTGATTTCCTACAGCAAGTGAGCAGTGGAAGCCGTCTGTCTCTGTCCTGACCACAGGAAGCTTAGGCTCACAGGAATCCAAAGGAGGGGAGCAGTCTACATCTGTTAAGAAACACTGGGTGGTACTGGAGAGATGGCTCGGTGCTTAGCTCTTCCAGAGGACCCAGGTTCAGCTCCCAGCACCCACGCGATGGCTCATAACTGTCTGTAATAGAAATACATGCATGCAAAACGCTAATACACAGAAAAACAAAATTGAAAAAAAAAAAGAAAAGAACCCTTAGGTGTCCGTGAATGGTGCCTGCATCAAGCATGTTACTGTTGACTAATGCAAAATTATCTTCTATCGGGGAAAGAACTGTATCAGGACTAAGCTGCTATGAAATGTCGGTCCCTTAAGATTCCATTCACCACGTCTGTCTATGCCACGCCACATGTCTGTGTTCTCAGGGTCACATCACGACGCCGTCGGAAACAACACCTGCCAGAAAGCAACTTTCTGTGTCCTACGGAGATGCAATCAACCTACTAGGGTATTCAGGGTATTCGATGGATTCTTCTGATCTTCTGTGATGATGGAAGTTATCCCTCAAGGTCTCCAGGATTACTAGGAAGAGAGGAAGGCGCTGTTAGTATTCTGGCACTACTGTTTGTGGGTTGTGCAGGACCCACAGGGGGCAAAGGGCAGGGCCGGGGGTGGGGGGTGGGGGGAGGCAGGGAATTCAGCTCTCCAGTTGAAGGCATCCTAGCTTGCAAAACTGTCTACATGGGATGAACATGAAGCCACACCCCAGGACCCAGTCCCATGCCTCCCTCTCTCATAAGAAGTTGACCTCAACTGCCATTGTCTTGTGGGTAACTTCCGAGACCTTTCCTTCCCCTTCCCCGGATTTCCACATGCGGCTACCCATTCTCTTCTTATTTGTTTACAAGGAAAAGAAAAAAAAATGTGACCTTTGCCAGCTATGGTGGTGCATGCCTTTAACGCTACCACTCAGGAGGCAGAGGCAGGCACATTGTGTGTCTGAGGCCAGTCTGGTTTATATAGTCCCATGCTAGCCAGGACTACAAAGTGATAACCCTGTCTCATTTAAAAAAAAAATGCCCTTTCTTAAGAGAGTGGGTTAAATTCTAGAAAAACACTCTAGCTGTTAATTTTTTAAAAGATAATGTATAACTATGGAAACAATGAAAGGCTGTGGTTTCCAAACAACCACCTCCAAGGTGTGACAGTTTTCCTCATCATCCTTCTGTACAACCCATAGGGTTGGTGGCTGACCAGCTCACGCGAGGCTCCCACAGTGGGACATGCAGCTTAGTTAGCATATGGGGCCTCTGCTCCCTATCTGAGGTAAATAGCACAGGTGTGCACTGAGGGAGGAGCTGGACTCAAGAGTATCAGCCAGTTAGAGCATTTTGTTACACGGTCTTTCAGATGCGCTTGCTAGGGGATTTGAGTGTCTGTGAGGGTTTAGATGATTATCGCCTTATGTGCAGTCAAACAACCCCATGAGCTCACACAGCCTTGACAGACACTGTCTCACACTGGGGTACAGGCACCTCACCACGGGGCCTATTCCAATCTCACATAACAACTTCTGTGTGCTTCTTTTGGTTTAAATGTTTGTGTGTTCTTTTGGTTTGATTGTTTGTGTGTTTGTTTGATTGGTTGATTGTTGAGACAGGGTATCTTTGTGTAGCCTTGGCTGTCTTAGAACTAACTTGAACTCCCAGAGGTCCGCCTGCCTCTGCCTCCCAAGTGCTGGGATTAAAGGTGTGCGCCACCACTGCCCGGCCTCCTTGTGTGTTTTTAAATGCAGCCTGCATTGTGTGAACACGAGGCTGCTTTCCAATGATGGGCGGTAATGGGAACTCCGTAGGGTAGAGTCACACCAGGTGTTTGCCCTGTCGTCGTGGTGACAGCCAATCCCATGACTGGGACTAGAACTTGGCTCTGAAGCTCGGATCATCAACCTTGGGACTCCTCCTTTGCCCCTGATGGTGCAGAGCCGTGAGCATGGGCCAGTCAGCTCTGCAATGTCTCTGCGTGTATGAAACTGGTCTTGACATTAAGCTATGCTTGGGTTGAAGAAATAAAAACTTAAGTGAAGTGTCTACTTTGTTTGTTTTGGAGGGTGGGGGTTTTATTCCTTTTGGACTCACCCACAGCTACCTTCCAAACCTTCATGTACACAAACCCACAAAACCAAAATAATGTAGGTGCTTCCAGCAGTTGCAGATGGCCCTAACTTTTCATTGGATCACTACCGTCCATGTCTCCTTACCAGCTGGGCACTAGAATCAGGATGGATTTCTCAACATAAAAAAGGCAGGGAAACCTATCCCTTTTCAGCATTTAAAATTACCCTCAGCGTATGCGTTTGGGACACTTACTGTTTTCCTTGTCTGAAGGTTCCACCTGTGGTTATAGGAAGAAAAATAATGAGAGGATCAGATCACACCCAGTCCCGTTTGCTTGGGTCTCTCCTTCACTGTGGTGGCATTAGAAAACTCCATGGGAAGTCGGGCAGGGGTGGCGCATGCCTTTAGTCCCAGCACAGGAGGCAGAGGCAGGAGGATCTCTGTGAGTTCGAGGCCAGCCTGGTCTGCAGAGCGAGATCCAGGACAGCCTCTAAAGCCACAGAGAAACCCTGTCTTTAAAAAGGAAGGAAGGAGGGAAGAAAGGTAGGAAGAAAGGAAGGAAGGAAGAGAATATTGCACGGGGAACAGTGATCTCAACGATGTCCCTAAAATGAAGTCACTGCACTTGAGGACAACACAGGAGCCTCCCGTTGGTAGCTGACACTGATTCTTATGAAGATCATCTGGAATCGGGCATCAGTTGGCAATACACTTGCTCTTGACATTCCTCCAGCAAGGGAATTTTGTGTATGGAGTTTAGCACAACAGCATGTCTACCTCAGACAAAGGAGGACTGGTCTTACCTTCCCGACAGACAGTTCCTCCTCCTCCGGGAAGGCACAGGGGACCACCTCCATTATGACTCTGTTGGACACTGGAAGGAAGCAGGGTACTGTCAGTCCGCTGGACTTCCTTGATGAAAGACATAAGAACTTGTGTGGCGCGGACGCAGAGCTGGGATGGGTGGGGGTGACCCCGTTAACGCGCAGTCTCTGCTGCTGCTGGGGCGCTCTCCTCAGAGGGTGGGGGTGGGGGTTCTAGAAAGCACTGCCGAGCGATGCAAATGGTCGCACTGTCCAAGAGGAACACCTCACTGCCCCAACTGACCCAGCCACAGCAAAGAGGCCGGCACAGTTGAACTCAACAGCGTGCTGTCGTCAAATTACGCCATGGGGGAAAAAATTCCATGTTAAAACTCAGCTGTGGTGGAGCACACAAGTAATCTCCGCCCTTGAGAAGCTGAGAGAAGCTGAGGCAGGGGGTTGTCTGCAGGTTGGAGGCCAGCCCAGGGTGCACCCCGTGCTGAATAGGGGCTCTTCCCGAGGTTGCCTGCAGCTGACTGAACGTACATTTGCAAATGTCCAATACAGAAATGTCACAGTTTTTCTCTGAAAGGCAGGGACCCTGACTACATAGAGTCATCATTGATTCAAGGACTGAACTTTTCACAGACCATCATTGGGATAGGTGGGCTCCACCCTGCTGGGTGGCCACAAGCGGATCCTTGTCCCGTGGACAAAATGTCTCCTCCTCTGAGGAACATCTTCATCTGGGATGCAGCAACCTAGGATATACAAGAAGTCGAAGACAGATGTTAACATCTTACATTGGCTAAATTGTAATAGTTATATTTATGTCAAACACTGTCTTGACTGGCATATAATAACTGCATATTTTGAGGCAAGTCTGTTGTGAGATATGTGTTTATCATCCAGTGATACCATTTCCAACATTGCTTACACATTACTGTTCGAGGTGAAGGCAAGTTGTGTAATTTGGGGCAATGTGGGCTAGAACTGGAGGACATCATGTCACGTGTAATAAGTCAGGCACGGAACAAAATCTGTTCCATCCCACACGAGGGTAATTAAGAAAGGAATCTATGGGCAGTGACAGCATAGGCCTTTAATCCCAGCACTCAGGAGGCAGAGACAGGCAGATCTCTGTGAGTTCAAGGTCAGCCTTGTCTACACAGTGAGTTCTAAGACAGCCAGGACTACACAGAGAAACCATGACTTGAAAAGCTATAAAACAAACAAACAAAAAACCAAAAACCAAAAAACAAACTAACAAACAATGGATCTCCCAGGAGATCAGAGTAGGCCTGTGGTTGTCAGGCTCTGAGAAGGTAGACTTAGGAATATTGTGGTGTGTGTGTGTGCAAACAAAGGGTGTTGGTTCACATGGAGCTGGAGTTAGAGGTGGCTGTGAGTTGCCCGATGTGTTGCCGACAATCAAACCCTAGGACAGAATGTGCCCCTAATGCTGAGCCATTTCCCCAGCCCAAGCTCTGGGGTTTTATTGCTGTGACTGTCCTTGACAAAAAGAACCAACTGGGTCGTTAAGACGATTGACATTCAGAGTTATTGCTGAAAGCTGGGCCTTAATTTCTGTCATTTGTTGAGTTTTCAGTGTTTTCTCAGACCTCTTTCTATAGTCCCAGTGCTGTTTCTCCCCTGTGGCTCTTGGGTACATTTATCCTTTTCTCCAGTCCTTCCGGTGACCTCTGTAGACTGGCTTGGTGGCCATAAATTCCGATATTCTGTTCTGGTTTTTAATTATAGGGAGTTTTATATTTATTTCTTGTTCAATTTTAGTAGATAGTTTTGCTGGGTATAATAGTCTTGATTGGCAGGTGTGGCCCTTAAAAGCTTGAATGCATTTCTCCAGGCACTCTGGCTTCAAATGTTTCTATTGTACAGTCAGCTGTTACCCTGCTTTGCCTGCCTTTCTAAGATGCTTGGCCTTTTTCTCTTGCAGCTTCCAGGAGCCTTTCTTTGTTCTGTTTTTAACTATAATGTGTCATGAGGTGTTGGGAAATTTAAGTACCTGTCCCTTACAGCTCTCTTCCTCCCCACCCAGCTGTAGAACTCCCGTGCTCTCAAGGTTGAGCAAACAAGGTTGTTCTCAGATAGGGAGTGTCTGTCTCTAGGTTGAGTATCAGCATTCTCCTGTGTGGCCATGCTGTCCTGTGCCTAGTCTCTAGAAGGCTATACAAAGTTGGGAGCAGGACATGTACTAACACTGCTAGTGAAACACTTAAGCCAACCAGTCTGAGAGAAAAGTTACAAGTGCGGATCACGCAATGTGAAAGACAAACTTGAGATCCCTTAGACACGTTGAAATGGGACGGTGACACACTGGTGGCACACCAGGGAAATGCCCAATGTGAGACTGGGCTGGCCCCTCTGAGGAGAGCGGACGTACCTCTGCAGCGGCCCTTCAGGTTTCCCATCTCAGGGAATGCTAGGCATCGACCTAAAACCCGGCTCCGATGCTCGGACGGGGACTGTTCAGCTCACTGAGATACGGTTGGAATGGAAGGCCAGAGACGTGCATGCGTGTGTGTGCACATTGCCACGGCAACCATTCATAACAGAATGTTCGGAGTACCTGCCTTTTTATGGGATGCTGCTGTTGTGCTGTGTGTAGAAGTGTTTCGTGTCAGATGACATGTTTTGTTTCAAAAGCTGGATCCCTGACCCCCATTCAGTATCGTGCTGTAATAGAATAATAATAATACAATTATGCTGTACTTAGTCCTGTTTTCCCTTTTTAGCTGAGGCTTGAACTTTGTGCCTTGTGCTAGCCAGCAAGCAGGCTTCACTCCTGTGCTTATTATAACAAGTCAGTAAAGAATGTCTGCTATTGCGGTAAATAAGGATCAGGATAAACAGATAGGCCGAATAGATGTTTATTCAGGGAGAAATAACTTACAACCTAGACAGATGAACACCAGGAAATTCAACCCGATCCTCACCTGTCCGAGTCACGCCAGAAAGAGAGAGCGCCTTCCTGGCCCCCTCCGACCTCCTTCCTCAGGTCACCTCCGCCCATCGCTCCACCCCCCAATGGGCGTGGTCAGTGCTACAGAAGGACTACCTCACTACAATTCCCCTTTTAGTCTAAAGAAAAGATTTAGGCTTAATACAAAACTATATACAAAACAGTGAATAACAAGTGTGCTCTAAGAAAAGGAAAATCGAGAACAAAATGACCTACATATCTAGTCCTAGGGTGAGGGCATAATGGAGTTTACAATAGAGTTGTCCTAAGCTGGAAAACGTAAGTCTAGTACCTAATATATCTAACTAGGAAGAGAGAATAATAGTTGTGATAGTTTAATCTTCAACCTCATCAAGACCTGAGAAGGAAATTAACAATACTAGAGTAGACAGGAAATGCGGATGGACAACTTCCAAAAGGTGCAGCAAGGACAGAAACAGCAAGCCACCTGAACAGTCACCCTAGGTCTCACAGCGACGTTGGTACACCCAGATTTGGCTAAGGCCAAGAGAACTTGACAGACCACAACAACAGCAGGGAAATAGAATGGCTGTCTTACCCTGACTTGGCAAGGTCAAGTCAGTCTTCTATATTTGTCTCCTGCAAGCACATAGGACTGCATGTCCAAATCAGTGGTCAAGGTGGGGGCAATTCTATGCCCAACAGGCCATTAGCTGAGGCGAGATTGAACTCCAGCAGGAGCAACAACAGTGTCCAACATATTTTCGGGAAAGTGCACGGTGCTGTCAGGAGCAACAGTGTCTCATGTCAATGGAGTACTAATATTAAAACATTTAAATGCCATGTTCTGCATGTCTATGAAGTGATTGAAGATTAAGCATCTATATCTGACTAATCTCATAGGTACAGGAAATGTGAGTGAAGATAATCTGTAATACTCGGGAACTTAGCTAAAAAGACTGATTAAAAATTTCCTGAGTAAAGCAGGAACAAATACTTAAACAATATAACTATTTACATATACATACATGTAAATCCCTAAAATAGAGGTAGAGTATAAGTGTCAAGACAAGAGGTAGAACTATAAAGGGCAGCAAGATAAATATCCCAAATTGTATCAATATACAAAATATCTTGAATACAGGAAAAGTATACATACATAGAATATGGTAAAAAATAATGTGCATAAAATATTATAAGTGGAAACATTTAACACAATATAACAAAATATAAACTTAATTTTACATAGCTTACCACATAGGAATACATAACAATGTAAGCTGTAAAATACTATCTCATTCATACTCAAATTCTCAAGGAAATAGGCTAATCTACTTATATCCCATCTAAACCATACCTTTACCCACCATTCCCTATTCCTGTCTAAAAGATAAACCCGAGTGTAAGCATCACCCAATCCCAAATAACTAAAACCAACCCAAAGACGATGACTATTATCCCAAAATTCCAAGGGTAGGGAAAGGGGGCGTAGTCATATTAAGATTACTTCCTGCTGAAATGGGACGATGATTGCTCCAATGGATCCTGTAGGAAGAAAATTTTTAGCAACCAAATTTCTCAACAGAACTGGCTGTGACATATGTAGTTAGTCACTGTGTGGCAGAAAATTCTTGACTGTAGTTCTATTTGAAACTGGCCAGGGTGTAATAAAAAGGTGCACCATTACAGCTAGCTAGTCATGAGTTGTCTCGAGCAAAACAGTCTCAAACCGGTTTTAGGGTGATGTTTGTAGTTCCGATGCATCAGGTTGAGTCAAGTGGAAATGATGATGTGGGGCCCCATCTTCTTTCCGGAAAGTTCAAAGACTGCTGTTAGGAATCATTATTATTCCTTGTGGAAAAGTTACACATCAATATTAAAGTAAAATTTTCAAGTTTTAAGGTATGCATTAGGGAAAGACAACAATAACCATTAAAAGTATGTGAGAAAATTAGGATTTCAGAGAGAAAATTGCATAAGATATGAGTCCCCAGATTTTGTTTTCTTCTGCCTTACACCAATTGGCTTCTTGATTTAAGGCAGAAACCATGAATTTAATCTTAACAACAACTTACAACCTAGACAGATGAACACCAGGAAATTCAACCCGATCCTCTCCTGTCCGAGTCAGGCCAGAAAGAGAGCGCCTTCCTGGCCCCCTCCGACCTCCTTCCACAGGTCACCTCCGCCCATCGCTCCACCCCCCAATGGGCGTGGTCAGTGCTACAGAAGGACTACCTCACTACAGTCTGCCACCAGGCTCAGAGGTTAAGAGCACTGGCTGCTCTTCCAGAGGACCTGGGTTCAATTCCAGCACGGCTCACAGCCGTGAGGTCTGGCGCCCATGGTTATGGAAATCTGGCCCCCATGGTTATGGAAATACCATCTCGAAAGAGGGATAAGAGCTAACATGTTGCCGCACGGTGGTCCTGCACACCTTTACTTTAATGCTGGCCCCTATGAGGCAGAGGCAGGAGGATCTCAGTGCAAGGCCAGCCTGGTCTACATAATGAGTTCCAGTATAGCCAGAGCTGTTAAACAGAGAAGCCCTGTCTCAAAAAACCAAACGGCAACAATGACACCAACTAAACAAACAAAAGGACTTGTTGAGGATAGAGACAGGTGCTCCTTCCCTTCCCCGTTTGTTCGTCCCTCCCCTCCCCCTCCCCTCCCCCTCCCCTCCCCCTTTGTTCGTCCCTCCCCTCCCCCTCCCCTCCCCCTCCCCCCTTCCTTTCCCTTTTTTTTTTTTTTTCCCCTTCAAGATAGGGTTTCTCTGTGTAAACGTTCTGGATGTCCAGGAACTCAAATTTGAGTTCTGGGATTGAAGGTGTGTGCCCCCACTGCCTGGTGACTCCCAAATTTTCTCACCACTAAGAGGCTGAGGAGACTGGCGGATGTGTATAAACTGTGGCCCACTGGCCACATGAGGTGGGAGATAGCTATGAATGTGCTATGAGTTGTTTGCGTGTGAGCAGGAAAAACAAGCAATCAATCAAACAAACAAAAATGCCCCTTTATTGCCTGGTTCTTGGCCATGCACTCTGCAGGTGACAATATCCTGTCACTATGTCAAAAGCTTGGACCTGCCTAGGGCTTTTGTGGACACGGAGCCTAGGACTCGGGTGAGACCAGTACCTATAGGAAAGTCATTAAATATTGAGAAGGGGAAATGAAGACATGGGGAAGACACTGATATTAAGAAAATGAATTAAAGGACATTTGAGGAAATGGACTACGTTGATTATACTTGTGTGAACACCACCAGCGGCTGCCTTCCGGTTCCCCAGAAAGAGCGTACCCTGCAACGTTCACTGGACAGTTCTTTCCGTCAGTGACGGAAACCCAAAGTGGTGCCTGGTGCGCGTGGCTGAGGCAGGACTGCCGGTAGAGGACCGGATGGGAATGGCTGCCACAGGCTCGAATATTTGAATTCTTGGCTCCCAGTTAACGCATTGTGTGGGAAGGATTAGGAGGGCGGCCTTAATGGAGGAGGTCGTCACGTGGGGTGGGTTTGGGGGGCTCAAAGGCAGATGTTTTCGGTTAGCTCTCTCTGCCTGTGCTAGTAGAGAAAATGTGAGCTAGTGTGCCAAAGCCATGCCTCCCTGCCTGTCACCGAGCTCCCCACCGTGGTGGCCTTGGCCTCCGCCACCACCTAGTGGTGCCTTGAGTTCCCAATCAAACACTTCCTTTTGTAAGCTGCCTTGGCCATGGTGTCCTGTCAAAGCAATGGGAAAGTAACTAAGAGTTTGGGCTGTCCCGTGACACACGTAAGTTCTAGGCCAATCAGTGCCAGCTCAGTCAGTAGAGCATGAGACTCTAATCTCAGGGTCCTGGTTCTGAACCCCTCGTTGGGCACCAGTTGAGGGTAGAGTTTAAATGAGTCCACCAGACCCCAGATAAATGATAAATAGGTGTTTATTAGGGAAGCATTTACACAGATAAGAGTAAGTAACCACCTGGGTCTTCCTGCTCCAGAAGATGCTGGTCTCTGGACCCTTCCAATGCTCTCCACAACCCAAGAGAGCGTGAGTCAGCTCCTCCTCTACCTTATAATGGGTCACAGCTGCGCCTGAAACCACACCCAAAGCACGTGGCCACCACCACACATTCAATGGCAAGGCAAGATGCCACTATAAGAAGACCCTGTCTCAAAAAACCCAAAAACTGTTTTCTTAAATTTTCAGGGCGTATAGATCAATGACATCTAGAATTCTTGAACTCTGCATATTTGATATAGTTACTAGTAGGAATAATTCACTCTAAATTTATGGCCATCCTCCTGTCCTAGCTTCCTGAAGACTGGGATTGCCAATGTGCAGTTTCCCAGCGGGTTTTCTATTCACTTTCTCTTGCAAATGTGGTTTCATGTGTGTGTGTGGTGTATGTGTGAATGTGTGTGGTGTATGTGTGTATGTGTGAGTGTGTGTGTGTGTGTGTGGTGTGTGTTTGTGTGTGGTGTGTGAGTGTGGTGTGTGTGTGTGTGGTGTATGTGTGAGTGTGTGTGTGTGGTGTGTGTGTGAGTGTGTGTGGTGTGTGTGTGTGGTGTATGTGTGAGTGTGTGTGGTGTGTGTTTGTGTGTGGTGTGTGAGTGCGGTGTGTGTGTGTGTGGTGTATGTGTGAGTGTGTGTGTGTGAGTGTGTGTGTGAGTGTGTGTGGTGTGTGTGTGTGTGGTGTATGTGTGAGTGTGTGTGGTGTATGTGTGTATGTGAGTGTGTGTGTGTGTGTGTGTGTGTGTGTGTGTGTGGTGCACATGCCTCAAAAGCATGAGATGTGTCTCTTTCTGAGTGTGGGTTTTTCACTTGATGTGAGACTCTCTACTTCCTCCAATTTCCTGCAGAAGGTACAGTTTTTATGGCTGAATAAAGCTCTGTGTGAATGCGCACCATATTTTCCAAATCTGTTCATCTGGGAATGGACAATCTGATTCCATGATTTGCTCCTGTGAAGAGTGAGCAACATTCATTTTGTGCGGGTCTCTCTGTGGTGTGCTGACTTGGATTCCTGGGTGTATTCCCAGGGCTGGCCTAGACCTACTGCACGATGGAGCTAGTGTTGAGTTTTCAAGGGTCCTGCTGTGATCCGCAGTCGCCGGCCGCGCTTCCCTCACCACAAGGCGTGTGTGCACGTTGCTACCCCAGCCGTCCTTGCTGGCACTCAGTGCTTTGCGTTCTTGTCTTGCCTGGGCGGAGATGGGATGTCAGTGCAGTTTTGATTCCAATTGCCGTGACGCTAAGGAGGTCGAGTATTTTTCATACATTCATGCTTCATTTGTTGTTTCTTCGTTTCATCTGCCCGTTTCCCGCTTAGGATATCTGGCTTTGAGAGTCCTGGGGCCCTTTGTATATCGCTACTAAACCCATCGGGTGGGGTGGAGCGCTGGCAGAGCCTTCTCCCAGGCAGAGCCTTCTCCCAGGCAGAGCCTTGCCGCTCACTTGTTCCCTTGCTTCCTTTGCTATGTAGGAATTTTGTTTTGTTTTGTTTTGTTTTGGGGGGGGGTCACGACAGGGTTTCTCTATGAAACAGCCCTGACTATCCTGGAACTCACTCTGTAGACCAGGCTCGCCTTGAACTCACAGAGATTGGCCTGCCTTTACCTCCTGAGTGCTGGCAGTAAATGCGTGTGCCATCACCATCTGGCTATATAGAAGAATGCTTGTTACTGTTCCCCGAGCCAGTAAGTGTGATGATGCATTATTTATAATCTAATAAAGCCACCGAGGATCAGAATGCAAAGCCAGCCACACTAGTTAGCAACAGAAGCTGGGCGGTGGTGGCCACACCTGTAACCTCAGGACTCAAGAGACAAAAGCAGACGGATCTCTGTGGGTTCAAGGCCACCCAGGGCTTCATTAGAGGGAGTCAGTCTAAAACAGAACTAGAGCTCACGCCTTTAATCCCAGCTCCAGAGAGGCGTATAAAACACAGGAGCCCAGTGACTCAGGCGGCACTCTGAGATTTATTCTCTAGCCGCCTTGAGGAGGGGCAGCCGTCTGGGATTGCAGTCTGAGGCTTGGTGAGGAGAGTTCGTCTCCAGCCACGCTGAGGACAGGACAGCCCTTTCAGCCTCAGGTAGAGAGAGGTGAGAGCTTATGTGTGGCTGCTTTGCTTTTCTGATCTTCAGTTTGTAGCTTGAATCCCAATGCCAGTCTCTGGTTTTTTATTAACTAAGAGTCCTTTCCAGGAATTCCTTGTTTCTTGATTTGTCTGTTTTCCCTAAATGGAGTTTTTTGTTTTACGTGAAGGTCTCTGGCCCTCGCTTTTTTTTTTTTTTTTCTATTTGTTGTTGCTGTACGCATGCGTGAACTACAGGGAGGCACACATTACGCTGCACATGTGGCGGTCAGAGGACAATTGTGTGCAGTCAGTTCTCTCCCTCCTCTGCATGGGGCGCGGCTCTTCAGGCTTGTATGCTGCCGATTTTACCCACTGAGCCATGCCACTGGCCCCTTGAACCCATCTTTTCCAGGATGAGGGCTAGGCATTTCATTCTGTATGTCCATATGCAATTTCCGGGAACCATATGCAGAGACTGTCATGTTTTCAATGTGTTTGGGCACATTTGTCAAAATCAAGCGACTGCTCCCGTGTGGGTGTTTTGGGCTCTTCTGCTCCATCCGTCCTGTCCTGTTAGCCTTTGTGCATTTCTGTGCTGGTCCCATGCTCAGTTTGTCCTCTGTGGCTCTATGATACCCTATGGCATTGTGACACCGCCAGCCTTGTACTTTTAAAAAATTTCAAGCATTTCTATTTCCCTTCTGGAAATGGTTTACAGTGTTATTTTACAGCAATCGTGGAGTATACAGTTCACATCAAATACAATTTAAAGAATTATCCCAAACCATATTCCTGTATGAGCTCCCGTGTGTGTGCTGGGATAGTATGTGGGGACCCCATGGGAAGAAAACCGGGTTTAGCTAGAGTAGGGAAAGCAGGAGGGAGTTACGGGGCTCGATGGGATGCTTCCATGAAAACGGTAGAATAAAACTCAACAACAGGTAGACTAACCCACATTTTAAGAGCTGAAAGCAACGTAGAGAAATGCAGAGGGTAATTTACATACCAGTTTCTGTTCCCTCTTTCGGAACCCTCAGGATCCATGAAACATACTTCTGAATATGCCAGGACAGTGACCAGGACCGAGCGGCCTTGGGGAGAGGAGAACAGAGTTCAAGTCCAGGGGGCACGCGCTGCTCCTTGTCTCAGGGCCACGGTCACCTCCCAGTGCCCCGGGGACAGTGGCTGGAAGCCAGGGCTCTTTGCAGCCCGGATGCCATCACTGTACTGACCGGCACCCTGCCTGTGTCGATGCAGCCCAGGTCCCTGAGGTCCCTGTGACTCCTACACGGCGCCGCCCTCCCTCCCTCCCTCCCTTTGGCCCTTCCTCAGACCCCTTGTCTTGCCCAGTCCTTGTTTCTGCCCTTTCCTTGTCCTCCTCAGCCTCTACTGTGAATGGTCCCCCAGCGTGGACACACCCCTTGAAGGTCGGCTGCTTCCCTCCACCTGTGCTCGCTCAGCCTCTTACCCACCCCCCAACCACCCTAACCCTCCAGCCCTGTCATGGGGCTAGGGGTCTATTGTGTCTTGTGGGAGGGATGTATGACTACCCTGCGCCGATTGAGAGAATTTCTGAGTTTAGGACAGCACGAGGGACTTCAAAAACATTGGACCCTCACGACAGTTGCAGAGATGGTTAGGGAAAACGTGAAGACACGTTGAGAGGCGAAGTCAGACTTGTTCAAATCTCCTACTTTGTAGTTATAGCCCACGGGAGGGAAGATATAAGCGCCGTGACCTCTAGAGGGGCCTGGCAGTGTTTGCACTGCGCCCCGCGGAAGACGGGTAAGGTGACCAACCACGGTCTGAGGACCGGGAACTGAGTGGGATTATCTGGAGGGGTGCATCTACTTCCTGAGTGCTGCAATCAAAGGCAAAAGCCACCCGGAACAATGCACAGGCTACCCTTCTATAGACAGAGGGTTCCAGTGATACCATGACTGGATGATGAACGTCGGTGCACCTCAGAGTATCAGCACCTGGATTCATGCTTGGCCAGTCTGGGCCATTTGTTTACGCATCGTTTCTACATGGGAATCTATTCTGTGAGGGTATACACTAAGGACGAGGGCCAGATTGAGCTAAATCCCACTTGCACAGTTCTGTTACCTTCTGCGGTGACCCTGGAGTGAAAATGGAGGGGAAGGCCATGAACCCCAGTGAAGCATGGAGGCACTCTCGAGTCTGTTTGGGGTAGGTAGCGCACACAAAATTCTTTCGGGAAAGGTATACCGAGGAAAACGCTGTGCTAAGTTGATAGTAGATGGTGTCTAACGTGAGACTTCACAGCCCTCCACAAAGGCAATCCTGCAAGTTGCCTACATTGTACATAGTTCCAGGCTTGAAGTTGATTGACAGGCAGAAGCCAAGTGAACTACACTTCTGTCTCGGACAAGGACAACTTTACCTTCATAAGAGGCAGGTCCTCCTCCTCCTCACAAGGAACCATCTCCATCAGGACCTTCAGGGAGTCAGGAAGGAAATAGAGAATGTCAGCACAATGTTCTTACTCTGGAGCCTCCCTAGTGGGAACACAGGGCTCTTGGGTGGACGGAGGCCACCAGTTGGCACCGGCAGCTGCTTACACTCGGGTGTCCTGGGTGCATGAAGGAATTTAAAAGAGTGGAATCATTTGCAAATGAAAAATGGATACAAAAATGGAGGGAGCTAGCTGGGCATTGGTGGTGCGCACCTTTAATCCCAGCACTCTGGAGGCTGAGGTGTGTGAATCTCTGTGAGTTCGAGGCCAACCGGGTCTACAGAGCGAGTTCCAGGACAGGCTTCAAAAGGTACAGAGAAACCCTGTCTGGAAAAACCAAATGATAATAATAATAATAGAGGGGACTCTGTGACAGGTACATAAGTCCCCGAGTCAGCTGAGAGCCACCGCTGCCCCTTCTGGATGTGTCTCTACTTTGCCAGGTTCTTTGGTGACTCTCAGGTGTGGAAGTTGGGGTATAGATGGTGGACTCGTACTGCATTACACCAGTAATACGACTAAGGAAGATCCACAGGAAGAAGATGCTCTGCCTGACCTCATGGCCGTTCAGAAGCCGCAGGGTGGGCTCTGAGCAAACGGCAGCGCTGTGCAGTCCACACTGTCTCATCCTCCTGCCGAAGTTAGATATTTAAAGTTGTGTTCTTTTTCTAATCAGAAATGACTCAATCATAAACTTACTTTTTAAAGTGCTTTTTTTGGGGGGGGCATTTTCAGTCTTAAGACCATTCTGCTGCCTACTGTCAGGGTGTTTTTTTTTTAATCATCCCAGTATGAAATCCTGTCCTCAGAATCAGTTTTCTCTCTATCCACCTGGCAGCCTCTAATCTATGTTCTACTTCTGTGGCTGTTTCGATTGTTGTGGGCATCTCACGTAAACAGACCCATATACCACGCTGTGCGATCCATCATTTTTAGTGTCTTAGGTCGGTAAGATGCCCCGAGGGTTCATCTATGTTACAGCACGCATCGGTACTGAGCCTTCCTTATGGCTGCATAGTAGCCGTCACAGGAGTATAACACATTTTGTTTTTCCCACAGTAACAGTTGATGACAAATGGCTTCACCCCACATCTTGGCTGTTAAGGTTAGTGTCACGGTGAGCTCTCATGTTCGCGTGAACATTTGACTTTTATTTCTCCCGGGCATATGAGATGCTGGGCCACGTGGTAACTCTTTCATGGTTTCAGAGCCGGCAGAGCTCTTTTTTTCCTGGATAATTCCAGCAATGCACCGGGGATCATTGTTAACACTCTGGTTTTTGGTTTTTGTTTTTTTTTTTTTTTTTCACTCTTATTACTTTTTGTCTTTGGTGGGGGGAGGACCCGCCACCCGGCTCCCACAGAGGCTCATTCAAGAGTGCCCAGCCTTAGCTTGGCTTGTTTCTAGCCAACTTTTCTAACTTAAATTATCCTGTCTACCTTTTGCCTCTGGGCTTTTCCCTTTTCTTACTTCTGTATTTCTTACTTTCAACTCTTACTCCATGGCTGGGTGGCTGGGTGGCTGGGTGGCTGGGTGGCTGGGTGGCTGGGTGGCTGGGTGGCTGGGTGGCTGGGTGGCTGGGTGGCTGGGTGGCTGGGTGGCTGGGTGGCTGGGTGGCTGGGTGGCTGGGTGGCTGGGTGGCTGGGTGGCTGGGTGGCTGGGTGGCTGGGTGGCTGGGTGGCTGGGTGGCCAGCCCCTAGTACCCTCCTCTCCTCATTTTCTCTCTCCTTCCCTCGTCTCCCAGATTTCTCCTTCTCTTTATCCTCTCTGCCTGCCAGCCCTGCCTATCCTTTCTCCTGCCTCGCTATTGGCCGTTTAGCTCTTTATTAGACCATCAGGCGTTTTAGACAGGAAAAGAACCACAGCTTCACAGAGTCAACCAAATGCAGCATAAACAAAAGTCACACACCTGAAAGTAATATTCTACAACAGTCCATGGTGCGGCTGACTTTAGTGTGGCCCCCTGCACAGGATAAATGACTCTTGTCAGTTCTCTGTCTTGACCTCAACCGGTTCAGTGTGAGTTTTGTGTTTTTGGTTTGTGACATCAGGTTGAAATTTAGGTAAGATTCCAGAGCTCTGGGCCCCCCTGTTTCACACGTTGTTGCTGTCACCCCTGCTAGAGTCCCCTTCTGCCCGTGCCCCTATGCTGGTAGCTCATTCATGTATCTTCACTATAACTCAGACTTGATGCCCTCGTTCAGTGGTTCTATAAGCTCTCCCTCTTTCTTCTGCCTACTTAGAGCTGCTGTCCAGGGAAGTCACACGTGCCTAACTGTGTCCTCCAGTGTGCATGCCTAACGTTCAGCCTTAGTCACTGTGCCTTTGTTTAGAAATTGGGTCACATTAATTAGGATGAGCTTCCTCCTGCACCTGTGTGGAGTCTAACCGGATGACCACCACTGCGATGACAATGGGGAAGTGTGGACATAGAGAGACGGAATCAACAGGGACAGGGAGTAGAGTGGTACCTCTGGAAGCCCAGGTCATCCAGGGGCTTCAGCAGAAGCTGCGAGGAGGCAGACAAAGACAAGTGTCTACAGTTTTCAGAGGAGCTCGGGCGCACTCAGGGTGGTATGGCAATACAAGATGGTTCTGCCCCCAAGTGCGTCCCCTTTGACACTGTGACATGGAAACATGGCCTTCAGAGCTACATGAACAGCTTTCTGCTCGTCCAAGCCACACGGTGATTTGTTCAAGCAAGCACAAGACCCTCCTCTGTTAAGAGTGAAAGTTTACAGCACTCGGGAGGCAGAGGCAGGAGGATCTCTGTGAGTTCGAGATCAGCCTGGTCTACAGGACCAGGACAGGCTCCAAAGCTACACAGAGAAACTGTCTCAAAAAACCAAAAAAAAAAAAAAAGTGAAAGTTTAGGTTGATACTTTGCACATTGATTCTATTATGGTGTATATCTTTTCTTTTCTATTTTATGAATAGGGGAGGAAGGCAGTCCTGAGTGAATGTGTGTCTTGGCAGGAGCTGGCCATGTCAAAGACCCCAGATCCTCAGGCCCATGGAGGAAGACGTTAATGCCTTTCCCCTGGGTGAGATTCAGAGGCTTACCAAAGCCTTCCTTGCAGGACCAAGTGCAAGTGTTGGCAGTGTGTACACAATCTGCCCACCATAGCTTTCTCTACCCTGGATGTTTATACCCGAAGACTGCTCCCCTACAGAGACTGTGCCTATCGAGATTAGCTATACCTGACTCCTTGTTCAGTTGTAAACCATAAACTGTCTCCTTGTTTATCTGTCTGTAATAACCCTGCCTCCTTGACAACGGGTGCCATAACTCCTCCTCCCTCTTCTGCTCTATACTGCTAAGCTTCAGGGGTGCTGCGTTTTATCCAGAGCCCAGACCACCCAATTCCCCCATATCTGTGTGTTTCTGTCTGTGTTTATATGTTCTTCATTCCCTGGCTGCCATAGTCAGGTCTGTCCTGTGGCTCTATACATGTGTTTTCAATAGGTGATACAGCATCTGTCTAGTAAGTCTTATGTCCAGACTTCTCTAGGGATCGTATCCATTTCATGCCTGCATGCGTGTGCATGTGCCTGCATATGTGTGTGTGTGTTGAAAGGCTCCAAGAGCATCTGTGCATTTTGTAATTCTCTAGGGACAAGACTCAGACAAATTTATGATTTGCTAGAGTAGAGGGATATTAAGCAAAAATACAGGGAGAGAGTGGTTCGTGGGTAGAGTCTAGAAGACCAGTCCTGATCTCCAAGTACCTTGTCCAAACCAGTCACCCTGGAATTTGTGACATTGCATGTAAAATATATATTAAAAAGAATATGGACCCTCAGTCACTGGGGTGATGGGAGATGTCATTCTGTATGTTTCTCATACTGGTTAATAATAAAGCACTGTTGGCCAATAGGAAAGGAAGATAGGAGGGACTAGGAGACAAGGAGGAAATAGGAAGTAGTAGGGAGGAGTCAAGATGGAGAGTCTGGAGAGAGCAGTATGCGGCTGCAGGCTCCTGGTAAGAAGAACGCGTGGACATACATAGATTAACACAAATGGGTTAATAACTAAGGCAGAGCTAGCCAATAAGAAACTAGTACCTGGCCAATAGCATTGTAACAAATACAGAGTCTCTGTGTATTATTTGGGGCTGGCTCCCCGGTAAGAGAAATACATAGATCAGCAGAAATGGGTTAATAATTAAGGCAGAGCTAGCCGATAAGAAACAAGTAACAGGGCCAACAGCATTGTATCAAATATAGAGTCTCTGTGTATTATTTGGGGCTGGCGGCGTGGCGGCGGGACAAGACTGGGCGGCGGCAGGCAAAAAAACCATACTCGTTACACTGGGGTATCGGAAGAAGACGGTGGGCTTGAGGGATGAGTAATTTGGTGGCCTCTTCCTCAGACATGTTTAAATTCCAATGTGCCAGGAGGGGAAAAAAAGTCAGGTGACCACTGAGACTGACCGGTGAGATCTGGTATGTTTGATGCCCAACTGGCCCGGAACTCTGGGCATTCCGACCAACTGCCTGTGTGACAGTTGCATAAGTAATTAGATGTGCCTGAGCTGGCCAAACCTGGAGGGGACTTACGATGAAGGGGCTGTGAGGAGCTGCTGGGTTGGGGCTGAGTGGCTCAGGGAAGTCTACTGCTGCCCAGGGTCATGTTGACTAGATCTGACCAACCCACTGAGGCAGCCTGGACACAAGTGAGCCTGATAATTGGCTGCAGCTGCCACACTGTGAGCCGAGCCTTCCTGCTCACATCCTCGATCGATTGATCGCTGGGACTTGGCTGCTACTGTGCCCAAGGCACTCGCTGCCATGGCTTTGCTGAGAGGAGCCAGCAAACCCTGCACTGGGGCAGATAGATAGCAGGATGCCCTTGACGGCTGCCTCCTGGCCTGTCCCGGATTCTCATGACAAGGATCTCTCGCAGGCACTGCAGTAGCTTTCTGGGTTACCTCGTTTGAATGTTTTAGCATCTTTGTCTCATGTGCCCTTCAGCCACAAGCTTAGAAAGCATATTCAAAAGAGGGACCCTGGTCCCCAGGGAATGCGTCACCATGCTCCCCCGGGCGCCCGGGTGTTCTCTTCTTCCATTGTCCTGCAGCCGCCTCAGGCACCAGCTGAACTACGGATGGATTGGGAAGAGGGCTTACGGTGTGGTGCAAACTTAAATTGCTCAAGGGTCAGACTCCGGGCTTATTTTAGAGAGAAAAGTCAATATAGTGGCCCAAGGTCCAGGCAGTTGCCTGCTGGCCTGTGCTAATGTCTCAGTCAGAAGCCATGGGGAAAGCAGATTCACGTTCTCTTCTCGGATGGTTCCCTGCTTGCTTGCTGGAATGTCCCTTTGGTTATCTACTATTCTCAGGGGTGTAAAGCTGAATATATTGAGGGGGGAGGAGGGGAGGGAGGGGTGTTGTTCTTGGCAGCAGTTTCGGGTGACGAAACGAAACGGAGTTTATTGGGAAATGGGGCAAAGGGAGGATTAGGTGGCCCTGAGAAGAGAGATGGGAGGGGGGGGGCAGGGAGAACCTGAGGATCAGAGAGGCCACTCAACCAGGAAAGGTTCCCTGAGAAGGCGGCCCAGGCCCAGGAGAGGGCTGGTGTGGACTGACGGAGCAATCACCAGGGCCTGAGAAAGGAGAGGAGTAGGGAGCAGGGCCAGGTGGCCCAGGGCCCAGCAAGAGGGAGAAGCCAGGGTATCAGCAGGGGGAACTGTGGTTGGTTTGTAAAGTGAATAAAAACTCCCCATGGGGGTGGATATCTATATACAGAAAGAAAAAAAAAAAAAAGCTTAATATATTGAAGCCCGTGGAAAAAGGACTGGTGTTCCCTGGCTATGCCTAAGCCACCAACACTACCAGTTCGGAGGGAGCCTGGTGTTTGAGGGTGTTGCCTCTAGCCAGAAAACTTGGTGGCTGTTTGTTAGGTTCAGCATGGTGAAGTTCCCCAGGAGGAGCTGTTAGCCCTTGGGGATGAGTGGAACTTTAAGTATTTTCAGTCCACAAGGTGAATTGTCCAGAGTCACACAGGTCTCATGGACCAGATAGAAGTTTACGTGGCTCCCCGGGGACAGAGTATCAACCAGAGTCCATGCTGATGCTGTAGACTCCTTCCCAAGGGCTTCCCTCACTCCTTTTCCCAGATTTTCTCACCCCACAGAGGCTGTGGAGAGAGAGTAGGTACCCAAAGGAGTGCTTGGCCAAGAGAATGGCGTGTAGCTGACCCAGACTCCCTGCTTTGCACTGCAGGCCTGAACCAAAGGTTAGGGCATGATGTTCCCAAAAGGAAGCCACTTGAAGGAGCGAAGGGTCTACTCTAGGTCCCACTTCCTAAGAATTTCCCTCATGGGCAGCAAGGGTGCGCCTCTGGAGGACCATTGGTCTCCTCGGCTCCTGTGTGGCTCGAAACTCAAACCTTCTGAAGTAGTCCATGGCCCCACCACAGCGAGTCTGCTTGCTTGGACTCAGCCGAAGAAAGAGCCCCCAGATAAACCATTAGTTCTGATGACTCAGGACTAAGTGGTACCAAGGCTAGGGAAGGAAGCTGCCTTGTGCCTACGGGCATCTTTATTGATCTCATACGTGGTCTAGCATGAGGGAGGCCTGGCTGAGACCAGGAAATGTCTCATGTTTGCTCCTACCTGCAGAAACCACACAGGACCAGGGAGAAGGTTCAATAGCTACTGCCTGTGTCTGGTGGCACACCACGGTTCATGCCGAGAACGATCCAGGCCTTGCTATCACCCAATGTTCCTCTGTCCCTACACTAACCTGGTGTCAGGGTACCACTGACGAAGTCCTAGCAGCACCCCAAAGCAGAGACTCTGTCCTCCCCCACCCCATGGGCGCGCCACTCTGTAACCCCAGTCTCTCCTTTCTGTACACATCTGAGTCTAAATTGCTCTTAGTGATGTCAGGGTTTGACAAGTGTCTTCCGCAATGTTAGGGCTGTAATTCAGCTTTCCTGCGGTGTTGGTTGCTGAGGTGGCTCCAAGAGTGGCCTGTCCAAGGGAAGAAATGGGCGGGCTTCCCCTCAGGTCTACACTCAGAAGGAATATTATGAGGTTGGCACAGTTTCTACCTGGGTGTGTGGTAGAAGCCAGAGGAGGCTCCCTGGGCCTGCGGTTTGCCCCCTAGAAATTTACACTCAATATAAAAGACACGTGAGTAGTGTTCAGTACGGAAGAGTTGAACACAACTTTAATGCCTTAAATTGTCCAGTCAACCTAACCAGTGCAAACCCATTTTACAGAGAGGAGGGGACATGGCAGCCGGGTGGCTGTGGGAGCCAGGGAGGTGGGCCATTGACCTCCCAGGCATTGTTTTCTCGTTATAGGAGTTAACAGCAGCACAGGAAGGGGTTTGAGGTTGGTCCCAGGGGAGATGCAGTGACTGGGGAGGAGGAGGCTGGCTGGGAGGCTGTGTCATTCCAGAATGCTCCCCAGATATATTGCTGTTCTCATGCGGCATCTACCGAGTCCTGTCTTGGGACATTAGCTAAGGATGCTGTGTGTGGGAAAGCATGACTGTCCCCTAACAGTGAGGTCGCCTGGGCTTCAGGGGCAGCTCTGACACTGAGCTGAAGCAGAGGATGGGTCGTCGTCTCCTGGACCCTGGGGTGGACAAGCTGACTCTCAAGTATGTGTGGACCCGGAGACCCAGAGGCCTGATGATAACGGGATGGAGCCACGCAGGGCCTCTCCACGCCTACCCTGGACAGGGACCACCCTGAAGCCCCTATTGAAGTATGGGCTAGCCCTTCGTGTTTCTCAAGGAAGTGCTTTATTTCTGACATCCCCACCCAGCTCGCTTGTGCCTTTAACTAGAAACAAGCCCCTATGCTGGAGGAGGATTTCTCAGGACATGCGTTCACTTCATGAATTTTCTATGATCTTGAGCTTTCGCACCCGGCCACAATGGCCCTTTCCTTGATCCTGGTTTCCTAAAATTGAAAGCCAAGGAAGCAGAGGGGATCATGGGAGCCCTTTATCCCTGCTCTCCACCCCTCACCACACTCGTCCCTCCCCCCCCCCCCTGCTCTTCAGCCCTCCTCAACCCGTTGCCTTGTGTTAAGAGGCTGCTGAGAGAGAGGCACACTATGGAAGTACACCACAGTCTGTGCCTGAAATATTGGGTGGAACTCAGAGGAAGCTCCCTGGGTCTGAGGTCTTCTTCCTGGAAGCTTACACTCAGGAAATTTCCAGGCACATGGACAGCATGAAATATGGAAGAATCAAACACTGCATTAATTCCCTACGTTGTCAACTACATGTTGTCAGGCTGGCCAGTGCAAACTCTACCTTACAGAGCAGAGGGGACACGCAGCCAGGTGGCTGTGGGAGCCAGGGATGCAGACCATTGAGCTCCCAGCTCCCATCTCATTACAGCATTTTGCAGCAGTACAGATAGGCATGGGAACATGCTGTCACAAAGAAGGTGGTGGCTGGCTGGGAGGCTGTGCAGTTCCAGAAGGGTTCTCAGACCCCCCTCCCCAAGCCCCACTGGTGCTCAGACCCAGTGGCCACTGAGTTCTGTTTTGTGATTTTAGCTAAGGATGTTGTGGGGGGGCATTGATTTTGTTCACTGTCCTTGTCCACTAACTCCTGCACAGATGGCTCTGATAGGAGGATACAGAGGAATAGAGACACTCTTTAGTCCAAGGTGTCATTGGCTCCATTACTGTGGGTCTGGAGCCCTTGCCATGGGATTAGGGGTAAAATTGGGGTAACTGAGTCATTGCTTAGCACCTGTCATATTAGACACACAGACAATATTGGATCTACACACCGGCCCCTAAATTCCCAGCCCATTAAGATGCTAAATGCAAGTGTAGAGATGACACAACTTCTCCAGGTCCCCAAGTCTTTGTGTTAGGGGGTTATGTGTGAGAGATCTGCCAGGTTTGCACAGCACACTGGATCGAATGGATGGGAAGGTCAGGGAACAAGCAGGAACGTACCTGGAGACTAGGGACACGGTAGCTTTATCTGGAGTTGTGGCTCTCTGAATATAGTGACATTCTGGGTCCTGCTTCCCTGAGGTTCCATCCTTGGCCTGCCAATTCCAGCAAAGAAAGCCAGTGGGTCTATGAGGGTTGAGGGACAGGTCCCTCGTGCCCATTCTCTGGGCTTCCTGTCACAAAAAGAACTGGGTGTCAGACAGGGTCCTCTTATCCTTGTATGAGACGGCGGCTGAGCTGGGCCAGTTCACACCTCAGCTCTGCCCTGAACTCTCAAGTCCTGAACCCTGGAGCCAGCAGACCTGATGGTGCAGTGTGGAGATTCTCACCCACCACCTGGCACCTGCTAGGGCGTGGTCTCCGTGTTCAAGGGTGTGCCTGGACAGTGCTTTCCTGGGAGATCCCTTCCACTGAGTCACAGCCTGAAGCCAAATTGTGTGTGCCACACAGTAGATGTTCTACCAAACATGTCCCAGGGCTCGGAAAATCCCTGTGACAGAGGAAGGGTCTGGCCTCCTAGTTTTGAAAGATCCAGGGTCTAAACGGCAGAGCAAGGGGACGTGGTGAGAGAGACATCACCTGAGTCGCACAACCCCTGGGGTCAGCGAAACATGGCGAGAGCAGACTCCCGTGCATTCCTTGTTTTCTTGCCTCTCCCCCAGTCTGTGACGCAGAGGGTGCACACTGACTGCTCTGGGCACAGTCTCCCATGCCGGTGTTGCTCAGACCTGAGTGACGTCACCCATTGTGGCGGGAATCACACCTGGCCTGCCTGCAGTCTGACCTCTGGGACCACAGGTGAAGAAGGAAGTTGTAGACTGTGGCTGCTGCTCCAGCTGTGGTCTTGGTGCATCGCACACACACGCTCACCTGCACTTTTCTACGGGCTCTCAGACCCATGCTGGGCCCTGCAGGGCCAGAGGCCTTCAGCAAGAGCTTGAGCACCCTTGATCTCCCTGGGAGTCGGAACCCCTCAAGTGAAAGAGGAGAGCTTGCACTCATCACCCCACAAATCCACACTCCCCCACTTCACCGAATCCTGTCCATCGATCCCAGCAGCATCAAATTCCAACAATGGCCAAGCATTTTGGGCTCGAGGTGTTCCCTGTGCAGACCCTGAGGCAGGCTGAAGTCGGAAGCTGGACATGACTCTGTGAACATCATATACATTTTTTCATTGTAGGTTCTGATGCTGATGTCTCTTTGGGGTCCTTGAAAGATGGCTGGTGTGACTGTGGCATTGGATGTCTGTGTTTTGGTTAGTTTAACTAATTAATTGGCTAATGAAGTACACCCAGGTCGTGGTTGCTAAGCTGGATGGCAGAGACCTACGATGCAATGGTCAATTAGACATGGCCACTCTCCCAGTACCCTACAGAGGAGTGGCTAGATCCATGTGCTCCTGAGGCTAATACACAAAGGCTAGACATGTGTGAGGCCTAGGCCACAGTAAAGCAGAGAGGCCCATATCCATGTCCAGTGGCATTCCTAGCACAGCCAAGGTTTAATAGAGGTGGTGAACTGGGTTAGGTCGGGCAAATGGAACCAGAGCAGAGGGTGCTGGGGTGGGGGTGAGGGTGGGTACGGGACATGGTACTGTCTTCAGGAACCCGGCCTCTCGCTCCTGACCCTGCAGCAGAGTCCCAGCAGTCACCTCTAACCTCTACGGTGGCCCCAATGGGCTTGAGTAGCTAAGTAAAAACCTTTCCCACATCTGAGAGGGGGGTCTCACTCATGGGCATTCAGCAGACATTCCTGGGGCCTAATCGCACTGCCCAAGGGCTGAGCCCGCGAAGCCTGCTCCTCCCTCCACCCGTGAATAGCACACTGGGTTACAAATGATTCAAGTCATTGTAGAGACAGAGCCAAAGGGATGTCACCTCGGCATGAGAAGAGCAAATGTGATCCAGACCAGCTTCCATCACTTGGCTGGCTTTTTGCAGGCACGTGAGCCCAGGTGCTGTTCATTCTCTGAGTCTAGAAAATCGGTATTGGTTTCCTGACAGCATGGTTTCACTCTGCCATCGGTATAAATATGTTTGTAGGCAAAAAAAAAAAAAAAAAAAAAAAAAAAAAAAAAAACACTTGGCCAACGAAGTCTCTGCAGCGCCTGGCCGGAGAGCCACTCCCAGAACCGGGTAATAAGTAGGAAGTTACTCTCCTTGTTCTGGTGCCGTGCCCATTAACTGCTACACGTGTGTCTGCTGTAGAGAACAGCACACACGGGAAGACCAGCACCGACACAGAAAGTGTCACCTGCGCACTGTGCTAGAGATAGCACTCAAGCACAAAAGCGTTTTTGGAGAGAGAAGGAAGCCAGTGGGGATAGGTTCCAATGAGATCACCGGTTGCGCCTGGCACTCAGCACGCAGCAGCCATCCTGAGAAACGGAAGATGATGGTTCCCAAGGGATTTCCAGGCACTCACAATCCAAATAGCCCCACCCAGTTGACATCATCTTCCCCCACGAGTCATGGCTGTCCTGGGAGGTTGATAGAATATGGCCAAGGAGACAGGAGACTTTGAAGGCTGGGTCAGGGAGGCAGAGCGGCTGTCCCTCCATCTCCTGAGCTCGTTTCCCGTGGCAGAGGCTGAGGTTAGTGGTTGGGTCTTTCCCCTTTTCCCGCCGTGTGTGTGCCCAGTACTGCACTCAGCACGTACATGGAGTTGACCTGCTCCGTGACCTCATGTGACATCTTCAAATTTCTCTTAGTTCCGTTTGATTCCACAGTTTTCGTGTTCCGTTGGTTCTCACAACTTGTGTGGGCTTCCTGGCTGAGCTCCACACATGTTTCAGCTGAGAATATGCTTTGTGTCTGTGTTGCTCTCGCAGATGTGCTGGGTGAGGGCAGCGCTAACACCATGAGCTTGCCAGGAATGTCTCATGGCTCCTGATACAGGTTCTCCTGTGCTCAGGGCAGCACTGTGCAGATGCTGACGCCATCCAGGTGACAGGCGAGGCTTTGCCTGTCTGTGAGGTTCTTCCTGCCTTTCTGTCTTCTGCATTTATCAGTTACTAAGGGGAGGGTTAATTCTTCCACTGTGTTAAGGGACTTACTTGTCCGTTTCTTCTGCAAATCTACCTGGTTTTGCCTCCTACGGCACGAGGGAACCCGGGAACGTGGATGCTGGGGATGGTGACTTTGAGGGCGGACCTACTGAGCAAAGGTGAACTCTGTCTGCCCATGACCATTTGACTCACAGCCATGGCCGCTTTGATTGGCAGCTCTGCTCCGTCTACATTTGATTCGTGAGGGCAAAGCAGTGTCTTCCTCAGCCCGTTATCCTAGCTTGGGTCTCTGTATTGAAAGTTGGCTTTTTTATGTATAAACACAACGTGTTCAGGTCTTGCTGCTGTGCAATCCATGGTGACAGTCTCTTACCTCTAACTGCATATATAGGTCACTTCCATTTAAAGAGATTTTTGAAGGAAAAAACACATGGCACGACATGGGTGATTCCTGCACCGGCCGCTTGCCAGGACAAACTGCCCTGCGCTACAATCCACAGGCACACAGTTTGAAGAGCAGGACAGGCTCAGGATGACAGAAAGATATGCAGGGGCCCCGATGGTGGGAGCTGACGTTTAAAGGCTATAAGGAACCTTTCCTGCTGAGTGAATCGTAGACTCTGAGAACCGGGAAGGATTGCGGGAAATGTCTAGGCCGCCATTTTACACAAAGAAAGGAATTACGGCCAGGACCGGGAGGAGTACTGTGATGAGTAACCTGTGCTGGTGCCAGGCTGGGCCCGAGGGCAGGGGCAGCCGTCGGCTGGCCAGGGCTTGGGCCACCACGATGTGAGTTGGAGGACCCCGGACGGAGTCTACACAGAAGGGGGTCAGGTGCTACCTACCGTCACATGGAAAGGAGACTGGGACAGCTGAGGCCCTGAGCTGTCAAAGTGGCTTGGTCTTTCCATGCACAGAGAGGCATGTTCTTAGCCACAGAGAGCGGGCAGGGAAGGAGAGCTGCCCAGCTCAGGGCGGGTGAGGAACGTGTGGGTCCTGTGATGCAGGCCTTACTAGGAGCAGACTGAGCAGGGAGTCGGGCTGAAGGCAAGGAGTGTGCAGATGAGCTGGGAGGGCCTGGGAGGGGGAGGAGTAGGCAGGACAGCCATGCCTCCTTCTGGAAATGGGATGCAGCAGCTTTGCAAGGCCCCTCCAGTCCCTCTGCCACACTGATGTTAGCACTGCAGGGGTGGTGTGAGAGCCTGGGCAGGCAGAGAGAGGGGAGAGCAGGAAAGCACGTGGCAGTGGGAACTGGTGGGTCTGGCACAGGGTGATGACTCTAAGAGCCAGTCTGGGTGACGGCGAGGGACAGAGTCCCCTCGTGTAGATGTGAGCATAGGACTCTCCCGTTTCCATCCCTAGACCTCCTGTGTGTGATTATGTGATAGTGTCTGCTCCTGTCTGACACCAGAGAGATCGTCAGGAACACAGAGTGGGGGTGGGAGGGATGGGGGGTGGGGGGTCCCACCTTGTTTCCTAGAGGATGACAGGCTGAGGTGGGATGAGGCTCCTCCCCCTCTGAAGTGGTGGGAAACCTTGCGTTGAGTTGTGTGACTCTGGATGACAGTACACTGGGGGCCAGAGCTCACGGTCAGGGTCTGGAACTCTGGTTAGAGCTGTCTTCAGAGCTTTATTGTAGAGCCCTGGCCCGAGCAGGCAGGAGGAACTTAAATGCTGAGTTGCATCTCCGCTGGGCTTACTGGTCCCTTTGCTGTGGTGCTCGCCTGCGCGGTGGTCCCTTTCCGTGTTCACCCAGGGTTCTGAATGCAGTCTTCTCTTTGCGAGGGTCTTGGATACACCTGTGTGTGTGCATGGCACAGGCCTACAAACTCTCTCACCTCTGCCAGGGATAAGTTCAGTAGACAGTGCACTGGACTGTGAGGCGAGCGTTCCTCAGCACCCTCCTCCAGTGAAGAGGCCTGCAGAATTCAGCAGAGACCTAGGAAGGACCCCAAGGTGCTTGGTCATGGAGTGGTGTCTAGAAAACACACTAGTAAACTACACATGCAATGTCACTGGATCCTTGAGATGTCCTGTCAGCTCTGGTAGGGGCAGGTGAGGAATGGCGGCCATTCAGGGGGAGCTGGGGGTCCACATGCTCGGGGCAGCTGGCTCTTTTTACAGGTCCTTGTACCCTAGAGCCTGGGCAGGCCGGAAGGACAAAGGCTGCCCAGGACAGAAGCAGGCTGCTCTGGTGTAGAGAACCTACCTATATCTTTTCTTTAACCTGCTTGCCTTTGACCTTGACAACGTGTGGCCCATGGTGGAACGAATATTTGGAATGTGTGGGCAAAGAAGTGGTGGGTGGACACAGAAGGTGCCGCCCAGGCCCAGCCACAGGTTCCTGAGGAAACACAACGTTGTATGCACGCACACCCTCAGGTGGCTGGAGTGAGAGGCCGGAGGGACTGGCTTGCCCGAAGGCTGCAGATCTCCCCTCTGGGCCTGGAGGCCCGAGTGTCCTCCTGATCTTCCCCTGAGAAGTCACTGCAGGGGTGGGGGACGCTGACACCGAGACAATGGACCCCACTCAGAGATGCTGAGCTGTGGACCAGGGCAGGCTGAGCGCCTGCAAATCCCTGCCGCGTTGTTTAACCTAACAGGGAAGCCCATGCCCTCATGGAGCTCTGTGAGTGCCCAGGTCTTTTATCTCCTGGGCAGAGGATCTCTCTCTCTCTCTCTCTCACCCTCCCTTCCCTCCCTCTCTCCCCTCTCTATGTATCTATGTATCTATCTATCTGGTGAGTGTGCTGCTGTGCTCAGCTTGTCCTGGGAATAAGTACAGGCTGCTCTCAGCAGATGCCCCTGGTGGGAGTAGTGAGCTTCAAATTTCCACCACACCCTCCTGGAGCACCGTTAATGGAACGCGTCACTTTAACCCTTTCTGATTCTTAAGAAAACATGGTACTATGTATCTCTGGCCGGCCTGGAACTCAAGATCTACCTGCCTCTGCCTCCCAAGTGCTGGGATCAACAGTGAGCGCAGCCGGCCAGGCCCACACATTATTTAAAGATAGTCTTTTGACGTGTCCCCCTCCTCATCTTCTCCCCTCGCCTGCAGCCTTGAGGCTGGAACAGGGGAAACTGGGACCCATCCATCCCTGCACCAGCTGTACCTAGCTTGGGCCTCAAGACGAGAAACAGAAGTGCCTTCTGCCATTTCCTAAAAATGCTGCCCATTCCACTTCAAATTTCCGTCTCCATTCAGACAAAAGGATTGTCGAGTCAGTCCTGATATTTATAGCCTGTCAGGTCTAAAGGTCCCATTGCACAGCGAGGTCCCGCAACAAAGCTGGGTCCTGTGCTTCCCGGTGACCAGACTGTTTTCCTCCCTGCCGCTAGATGGCGCCTGCCCTAGACGACCCACGCCCGTGCCCACTGCCCTCGCCCATGGGTGCTGCTTCATGGACACCTCTCAAGGAGACAGATGCCTCTTAGGAAACAGGGACCTTGTTGGGGGCGGGGGGGGGCTCTTATCGGATGGGCGACTCCTCTGCTGGCTCCCCACGCTGGTCTGAAACTGGAGGTGTCACGCGCGGGGGGGGGGGGGGTAGCTTCGGGGTCCCTCTGCAGGGTTAGCTGCATCTTCGGTGCTGAATGGTCCCCCAAAATGCATGTGTTGGAATCGTAATCCTCAGTGCACAAGGCTGAGACGAAGCAGGGTGTCTCGGGGTGGGGGTGGGGTGTTCTCTCTGATGGTACCACAGTCATGAATGAATGACTCTGTGGACAGATTCGGCCTAGCAATATCGTCTTGCCTGGGGATACACTAGGCAGGCTTAGCTAGGCACCAGTCCCTGGATTTTAGACTTTTTCAGACTCCAGAGCTAAGGAATAAGCCCCAGTCTGGGGTCCTCCATTACAGATACACAAGATAGACTAAGCGATTGTGGCAACTAGACTATTCAGAGGTCCCTGTGAATAAAGACACAGCGGCACCACAGGGATCCAAGGATGAGCCTTCTCCTCTAAAGTGTCTATATTTGCATAGCATGACTTAAATGGTTAAGATACATGAAGACAAGTTTGCATATTGTGGTAGTTTAAATGCAGTTGACTCCCATAGACTGCTGGGGCGTGGCACTATTAGGAGGTGTGGCCTTGTTGGAGGGAAGTGTTGTCACTGTGGGGGTGGGCTTTGAGGTCTACTACGCTCAAGCTACCCCTAGTTCAGTTCGAGACCTATTAACTCTCAGCCCTGTCTGCCTGCACACCGCCCGCCATGCCCTGCCATGATGGTAATGGACTAAACCTCTGAAGCTGTAAGCTACCCAATTAAATGGCTTCCTTTCTAAAAAGTTGCTGTGGTCATGGTGTCGCTTGAAGCAGCAGAAACCCTGACTAAGACTCACATTGACAACCATATTTCCATCCTTTGTATCATAGAATAGAAAAATGGCATGCCATCAATATTCTCAAAGTTGCAATTTTATGGCTTCCACGTGACGGTTAACTATGGCAAGAGAGTGGTAAGTTGGTAGCCACTTCTGATTGACACACTGGAAAGCAGACAGGAGTCACGGTCCTCTGGAAGGTCACAGAGCTGATGACCTGAGAGGATCGCTCAGGCTCGCTCTCGGCTTCAGCTGTGGAAAGCGCTGACGGTGCTTGACGGGCCGAAACAGCACTCACTCCACAACTGTAGTGTTGCTGCTGTCATGAAGTACAGTGTAAATATCTGACATGCAGGGTGACCTTTTGTGACCCCCATGAAAGGGTTGAACGACCCCGCCCCCAAAGGGGTCGGGACCCACAGGTTGAGAACTGGCATTCTACAAAACTGACAGGAAATGTAGGGTTCCGTTCCCTCATGGGCCATCTGAAGGCAAGAGGGATCACCAGCAGCTCTACTGGAGGTACCCTGAGAAGGTCACCGGGCTCCCATCTGCTCAGTGCAAGGTCTGACCCAGCAATACAGGATGAGCATCTGCAGGCAGCGTCTCCATCTGTGCTTAAAGGACACGGGTTTATCAAGGTAAGCTATGTGACTTTTCCTCAGATGGATGGGCTATACTAGTCCATCTGCCCGCTGAAAGACACAAGGCTAGTCTCTATACATTAAAGAATTAAAAACTTTAAGGCCATGGAATAACACTTCTGTATACTGGAAATGTGTTGCTCTCACTGTTAATAAAAAGCTGACTGGCGGACGATAGCTAGGCAGGATTTTCGGGGCAGAGAGAATGCTGGGAAGTCTGGAGCCAGACTCGAGAGAAGCAACACAGGAAAGTTCATGGATGAGGTGAACCAGCCATGGGGTGGCACACAGGTTAATAGAAATGAGTCAGTTTAAGTTGTAGGAGCTGGATGGAGACAAGCCTCAGCTGTCGGCTGGCATTTATATTTAGTAAGTTTCTTGGTGGTTATTTGGTGGAGTGGCTGCCGGGACACGCAGAGAAACTCCACTCTGGAGCAGGGTTTTCCCAACTTCAGGAAATTACTTGAGACAAGCAATTTGAGAGAATAAAAAAATGAAGTAATAAAAAATTAAAAATCAGTACAGAAATGTGACGGGAGGCGGTGAATGCACAGGAGGAAAATGTACTTTATGAAATTAAGAGGGCCCATCTGAGGAGGCCACACCCATAGAACCGAGCGTGAACGCACTTCCCGAACAGCAGAGTGAAGTTTTCATCTCAGAAGACCCTGAGAAAGCCCCTGCTGCTTCTGGGTGTGCAGTGCACAGCTCGATGAGTGACGTTTGGAATGGAAAACTAGATAGATGTGCCATGTCACGCAACGGCAGCGGTGATAGATGGCCATGGAATAGTCATGTGAACAGCCGTACCCAATGGGGTGCTCCTGGTAGGTCAGTGTGTTTCACACGTACTCGTGTGTCACGCAAGAAGACTTGTTTTAAAAGCAAACCCTGGACTCACACATTATAATTCTGCATCTAATCAAAAGAGTTAGGTGGAGCTAAAAATGACTCGCTCACATTTTGTTAATATTGTTTTGATGGTTTTCCTTTTGTGCTGGGAATTGAACTTAGGACCCCATACACAGTCTTGTACCACCAAGGCATAGCCATGGCTCCCACAACCCTCTCTCTTTAAAAAATGTATCCTGAGCAATGTCTTGCTCAGTTCCCAGGGTAGCTTTGAACTCAGTAGACACACCTTTGAACTTGAGATCTTTCTTGGCCAGACAACCGGCGACCTGTGTCACCAGGCCTGGCTCTAAATATTCTTATTGATTAGGGAAACTTAAAAGGGTGTAATGTTAATGAATAAAAAGAGGCTTACTCTCGTTTTGAAATCTAAAACCTGTATGGCAGCACTATTTCTGACTCTCTAGGCACTTATAGATTAAAATTTTATATTTGTTTCTGATTACATGTGTGTGTGACAGAGATTCACGATGGTGCACACCTGTAATCCTAGTATTCAGAAGGCTGAAACAGGAAAATTGAGGCTAGCTTGGGCTACACAGCGGTACTTTCAGCTAAAAAGATAGCAAGTAAGCCGTTTGCAGGCAGAGTGGAAGGGACACAGCCTCTTGTCTGAACCTGGGAACAAAGCCTTGCTGTCAGATCAGTACAGACATCCCTTCTCCTCCCCCAACACCCAGTGCCTTGGTAATCCATGAGCTCATCCCATGGGGCATCAGGGTTGAAGAAGACCTAAATTTTTTTTTTTTTGAAGAAAGATGCAAAATTAAGAAAGCCATTTAATATCCAGCAAGTTGAAAGATGAGAGGCAGGATTGTATTCGGATTGTTTGACAGTTGAAAACAAAGAGATGAGGATCCCAGTAGACAGCAGATTGGAAGGATTCCAGAGAAGAAAAGACCAGCAACCTGTCCTGCAGCCGGGGCCTCAGTGATTCGACCCTGTGGGCTAGAAAGAGGGTGTCTCAGTCACTGTCCTGCTGCTGTGAAGAGACACTAAGACCACAGCAAGTTTAAAAACATTTGAAGAGACCCACATGCAGGCCCAGGGCAGTATGGCCTTGTGCCATCCGGCAGATAGGTACTGTTATGGTGAGCAAATGTGTGGTGTGGTATGGGAGAGAGACGGACAGACAGAATGGCTCACGCCCTGTGGACAGAGGCATGTCTGGAGGAGTGGGCTGAGGTGGGGGGCTTCATTGCCACCCGGGGCCGTGGTGATGTCTGGGCCTGGGCTGCTGCTGGAGCCCATGTCTGGGTTCAGGCTCTGGTGCAAGCCGGCTTTCTGCCGATGCCCTTGGCTCCTGATACCACCGCAAGCTGAGAGGATAGGGCTGCACAGAGTCGCCCCCCCCTCCCCACCGGCTGCAACACTAGGGGGAAGTGGTCCTGCCCCTCACTAGCAGAAGCACTCAGGAGAGAGGCTCCGGCACCTCACCTGGAAAGCACAATAGAGCTGACCATGTAGCCAGGGGCATGGGTGAGCCTGCCCCGCGGGCTTGTGAGGGGCAGAGCAGGTACCGCTTCCCTGGTCTGCAGGGCAGTGGTGGGGGCCAGGGGAAGGTGCCCTCCCCCCTCGCCCCTACTGCTCCAGCTCTTGAGGGAGCTGACCATCCACTTCATCAGTTGTAACACCCGGGAAAGCTGTCCCTGTACCTCTCCCGGGCAGTACAGTTGGAGCCGGCAGGAGTGCAGGCGAGTGGCCCCCAAGAATGTGAGCTTGAGCCAACTGCCCCTCATCTGCCATGTGTTGGCATGGGCGGGGAAGAGATTCCCTGCCCCCCCACGCATACACACACACACACACGCACACACATGCACATGCACACGCATGCACGCACACACACGCGCGCGCGCGCATACATACACGCGCATGCACGCACGCACACGCACACTCCTCCCCCGAGGCGGGTGAGAGAGCTGTCCCGCCACCTCACCTGGGTGAGGTAGTAGAGCTGGCCCTGACGGTGCAGGTTTGGAAGGGCAGACCCTGAGTGCGTAAGCTAAGCGGGAGAAGCACGCTGCCCCTCGCTCATGTCTGCAAGGGTGAGATAGCCGGGAGCCAGGGCATGCTGGAGAGCTCACCGGGTGGGTGAGGACCGCGGAGAGCTGGCAGCGCACGTCCAACCCTGCCGCTACCCAGGCCCAGAGTCAGGCTTGAGAGTTGGCCCCGCCCAGTATCCACCCCATCTGTGATCTGCTGGAGCACGTGAAGGGAGCCGTCCAGCGGATGCAAGGCTGCAGGCACGTGAAGGGAGCCGTCCAGCGGATGCAAGGCTGCAGGGTCTCCACATCACAGGGCAACAGCAGGGTGTCCAAGGGGAGTCCCAGGGAGGGCCCAGCATTATAGTGTAGTAGAAACCAGAGGCCTCGAACCAGACCAGTGACTCTTTGCAATGCACACTTGCAAGTAAAGATGCATGAATAAAAGCGTGACTCACCACGTCACACTGCAGTTTCCCTGATGAGATTGGTTGTTCTTTTTTTTTTCTCTTAAATTTTATTTTTTTGCAGGGGTGAGGGTACAAGGGCAGAGGGAGGGAATGAAGGGATGGGAAAATGAAGGGGACCGAGATGCATGACATGAAAGACACGAGAATAAATAGTTTAAAAAACAAGCATTCAACTGGGGGACTTGCTTGCAGTCTCAGACCAGCCCGTGACCATCGTCGTGGACAGAGTGCTGGCAAACAGGCAAGCATGTCACTGGAGAAGGAGCAGAGAGCTTGCACCCTGAGGCAGAGAGAGAGAGCCGAGAGGGGGCCTGGTGTGGCCTTTTCAATTAAGATTCGTTTTATGTCTATGAGCACTCTATCTGGACACTCAACTTTGTAGCAGAAGAGAGCATCAGATCCCACTACAGATGGCTGTGAGCTAACACGTGGTTGCTGAGAACAGAACCCAGGTCCTGTGGAAGAGCAGCCGGTGCTCTGAACCGCTGAGCCCTGTCTCCAGCCTCAAATCCACCCCCAATTCCTCCAACAAAGGCCACACCCAACCACCAACTGGAGGCCAAGCATTCAAGCATAGGAACTTACCCAGAGGCATCTCAGCAGTTAAGAGAACCAATTACTGTTCCAGAGGATGTGGGTTCCATTCCCAGCACCCCACACGTGGGCTCACAGCCATCTGTGACTTTGGTCTCAGGGAGTCTGATGCCGTCTGTGGATACTGTACACCAGTATAATGCACAGACATACACGTGCAAGCAAAACTCTCATATATGTAAAATAAAGAGGCAATTTAACCTTTGTATGGAAAAGTATTTTGTATGGCTTAAGTATTTTACCTAGATGAATACCACCTAGAGAATTATCTTTATTGAAAACTTAACCTTTTATCTGCTATAATTCGTTTAAGGTTATGTGACAAAGTTGATTAAGGGAGAATTAAAACCCTAGCATTTCCCTGAGCTATTAACAGCATAAAAGAACTGCAGATGGCAGGAAGTCCTCTGCATGTCCTTTCTAGAACCAGGGGCAGTCAGGACATGGGGGATGAGAGGAATCTGGTGAACGGTGAGTCTGACATGTGCCATGCCTGCTGACATGGCATCTGAAAGTCAATCTGGCTGCATCCCTCAGAGGATCTGGCCATCATTTCCAAGCCACAGAAGATGAATGAGTTTATCACCAAGGTTACTCCAGGACAGTGAGATGGTACCGCTCTCTTGCCAAGGGGTCACGTGTCTGTGTCTGGGCACCCTGGGCTGTGGTGTCTTATCATTTTTTGTCTTTAAAAGAGTCCAGGAGACTGTATGTGATTACTATTGGCCCTGACTCATATCAAATTTGTGAAGGCCACTTTTGTCAGCTTTCTGAAGGAGGCAGTGACAGATCTGTGCTACACCTGGCTCAACTCCAGTCACAGAGGAGCAAACACCTTCTTCCAGCCTTCGCCAGCACCAGGCATCCATGCAGTGCACACACATACGTGCAAGCAAAGCACTCATATACATAAAAAACAAAGCCTTAAAAATGGTTGTGTATCAGGTGGTGGTGGCCCACACCTTTAATCCCAGCACTAGGGAGGCAGATGCAGGTGGATCTCTGAGTTCAAGGCCAGCCTGGTCTACAGAGCAAATTCCAGGGCAGCCAGGCTACACAGAGAAACCCTGTCTTGAAAAACATCAACAATGGGCTGGAGAGATGGCTCAGTGTTTAGGAGCACTGGCTGCTCTTCCAGAGGTCCTGAGTTCAATTCCCAGCAACCACATGGTGGCTCACAACCATCTGTAATGAGATCTGGTGCCCTCTTCTGGCCTGCAGGCACACATGCAGACAGAACATTGTACATAATAAATCTTAAAAAAAGAAAAACATCAATAAATGACTGTATGGGGGGCTGGAGAGACGGCTCAGCAGTTAGGAGCATTGACTGCTCTTTCAGAGGACCCAAGTTCAATTCCAAGCACCCACATGGCAGCTCACAACTGTAACTCCAGTTCCAGGGGACCCAACACCCTCACACAGACATATATGCAGGCAAAACACCAGTGCACATAAAATTAAAAAAAAAAAGATAAATTGTTGCCAGACAAGTGGTGGTGCACGCCTTTAATCCCAGCACTCAGGAGGCAGAGGCAGACTGATCTCTATGAATTTGAGACTAGCTTGGTCTAAGTTCTAGGACAGGGCTATTTAGAGATACCCCATCTCAAAACAACAATGATAAGTGCTCCTCAAAGGCTGGGATGGAAGGAGGCCCACCAGTAACTCACTGGTCTAACAGTCTAACAGATCACACATTAAGTCCTGAACTTAGTCTTTGCAGCCAAAAGCATGCAAGATGCTTATTGGCTACAGGATAATAGTGTTTAGGCGGAAGCTCTACCTCAAACCCATTTCCTGTCTCCTAACCCCACCCAGATGTTTAGCTGAGAACTCCACCTCAGCCCCCCCACCCTCCAGACTGCCTTCAGAAAGTCTGCCATCAGTGGAGCCTTCCCCCAGAACTGCTCAAGACCTGGCCTACAGAGTACTCAAGTGATGGGGGAGGGCCTTCTGTATGGGTTTCTCTTATTGGTTAACGACTAAAACACTGTTTGGCCCACAGAGGCAGGAAGATGGGTGGATGGGGTTAGGGGATGAGGAGAATTCTGGGAAAGGTAGGCAGAGGGAGATTGAAAATAGACACCATGTAGTCGGCAAATGAGTAACGGGTCCCGGCATTCTCCAGTAAGCCAAGACCACGTGACAATACAGATTTATAGAAATGGGTTAATAGCTAAGACAGAGCTAGCCAATAAGAAGCCCTAGCCATTGGCCCACAGTTTTATAACTAATATAGTGTCTGTGTGTTTATTTGGTGTTCAAGGGCAGCTGCACCTGGTGGGAGAAGAAACTCCAGCTAACTCAAGTTCTGTCCCTAGAGCTGCCACAGGTTTTCTCTCTTGCTTTCCTCACCCGGGAGTTGCTTTGCTCTGTTTATTAAACCTGGCCTTATTTATTTGGCTGTATGTGGCTTATTGGGTCGGCGGAGAAACCCACTAACCAGGATTTCAAAAATACTTACCAACTAGTTTGTATGCTCCCGGAGCAAGGGCTCCAGAACCCCATGGGTAGGTAGAGAGGAGCACTTCCCATCTGGTCACCAACTGTAGCTCAAAAGGGAAAAGATCTCAGACAGCCAAAACTAGCTATGTCCACCGTCATCATAACCCTTGAACTTCAAACAGATAACAAGTGTTGATAGTCCATGAGATAATGTAATGTACTTGAACATTTTTTAGTCAATATAAAGGACTGTGGCTACAGGATGTACAGCAGCCTCTAGTGGCCACCAAGGAGACTGCACTTACATAGCATGCATTCTCAACTCACATACACACAAATGCAAGTGAATGAGCTCATTCGTGAGTGAGCTTGTGTGCTCACACACACGAATAAAATTAAGGGTGATGGAGATATAGCTCAGTGGCTAAGAGCACTGGCTGCTCTTCCAGAGGACCCAGGTTCAATTACCAATATCCACATGGTGGCTAGAAAACATCTGTAACTTCAGTTCCAGAGAATCCAACACCCTTTTCTGGCCCCTATGGGCACTGGAGGTAGGTGGTACACAGACATACAAGCATGCAAAATGCCCATAAACATAAAATTAAAATAAGCTAGTGGTGGAGCTGTCGGCACACCACTAATCCCAACACTTTCGAGGCAGAGGCAGGCATATCTCAGTTCAGGAGCAGCCTGGTCTACAGAGTGAGTTCTAGGACAGCCAGGGCTACACAGAGAAACTGTCTCAGAAACAAACACATACAAAATAAAATGAAAGTAAATAAAGTCTCAAAAAATTTAAAGACAATGAGTTTTATCATGACATTTCACACACATATATTGTTGTACATTATGGATATTTGTCACACATCCCCCCCCCCACACTATTAGGAATGTATTTATACGAAACAACATTCCTTATCTGAAATTAAATTTTAACTGAGTTTCCTGCAACCGCAATAGAATTTTCAATCCAGTTGCACAGACAAGATACTGTCAGATGTGTGATCTGATGTTAGTGGGACATTAACGTGTTTCTGCTTGCATCATTTTAACATTTTAAGAATATGACCCCAAGCTCTCAAGGAAAGTTGTCTAATTAAAGCTACACGTGGAGTTGCTGTTTGATGTCAGCATGGTGACCGGTGACCGGAGGTAAAGTATCTATTTGGAAGGGAGGAGTTGAGGATGCAGCAGTTTCTACCTCGGCTGAAGGAAAAGGACAATGGAGGCTGCCCCGTCCTGCGGGACGCAAGTTATTCGTGGGTCAGGTGGACAAGAACCTGAAAATAATGGGCGGGAAAGAAGGAAGGAGACCAAGCAGTGCTTGTCAAGGCCTCGCTTTATCAGGCACAAAGAGGGGTTTTTAAAGCAAAGCGGGGAGGGAGTGGGGGAGGGGTAGCTGTGCAGACTCGGGGCTCTGGCAGTCTGTCCAGACCCTTGTGGTCTTACTTGGAAAACATCTGCTTATCTCAGTTCCTGCCCTTTGAGCAGTTTCCTGTTTTGCCAAGATAAGGCTCAACTAGAGTTTAAGGCGTAAACAGCTTTGCGAGAGGATGTGACTTAAGGCCGGCTCCCAACATCTCCCCCTATTTTATTATTTTTATGGAGGGTCTGTCTTAGGCTACGCAGTGGGCTCCCACAATCGGGACCCTGGGGATGGGTTTGTCACTATGTGACAAATGGGTAGGGCCTCTGTCTTAGGCTACATGGGGTGCATCTGTCCTCAGCACTAGAAAACATTGTCAAGATCGGACAAGGAGAGTGGGCATCCATCCGAGAGACGGCCCCATGCTAATCCCGTCGTTGAGGGATCTACAGCCGAAGAAAAGGGTCTGCATCCGCTTTGTGGCACCTCGATATTCCCGTCATGGACGTCTCCATATTTGAGAGAACCAGGTGCTCTGTTGTTCGAGTCCTGTGAAATCAAGTCCTTGTCTAGGGGGCTCAGGACTGGCATTGTCACCATCTTCATCAGGTTCCTCAGAAGAGCCCTGTTCCTTTTCCAAAAGCTGATGGTAGTGTACAGAAATGGGTTTTTCGATCATGGAATCAATTTGAGAGTTTTCATCAATCGAGTAAATTTTTGGAATGCCCAAGGCCCAAAAGTCAGCAGCAGCAACAATCCCACAAATGGTCCCAGGAGAGGAGCAATCAGGGTAGAAAGCCAAGGGGAGGTGGAAAACCAATTTTTATACTGAAAGACCCCCAAGAGACCCCAAGAGTTTGGAGCCTGTCAGGGGGAAGGCCCTTGCCCCCAAGAGACGAGACCAGACCACTGGATGCAAGTGCAAGAGGTTATTGTTTACACAGGTACCTGTGGACGCTTCAGTCTTTCGGGGGACTGAGCGTGCCGAGGTTAAAACTCAGGCAGTTTAAATAGGGTTGGGGTGGCAAGAAGCAGGCTTACAGAAGCAGAAGCATTACAGGGACTTCATTGTTTCATCTAAATGTAGCAGTTGTAGTTAACCAAGGACAGTTGGTTATTCGGGTTGGGCACAAAGAATACAAAGAATTCAGTTATGACTCTCTCAGCATACTGGACACTGTTCTGCTGACCTTGCTTTGGTCCGAGCTGCAGACCACAGATATCTGGTTGGTGTCGGATTAGAGCAGCACCTGGTTCCCTCCCGTACTTTTCTCATAACTTGACCTTGGCAAATTAGCAAGAGCAATTTAAACAGGCAATAAGCATAGTGGGGGTCTTTCAATACCAGGACTCTGTCTGTTCCCGCTGTCGTTTACGTTCCTCAAGACTTTCCTGCACACTATCTAAGCTGTCTTCCACTAAGTCGGTCTTATCAGCAAAAAAGCAACATTCCTCTTTTAAGGCCTCACTCACAAAGGCCACTGTGTTGTAAAAACAGTAAGTAGATCAAGTCCTCTTTATTTTGTAACAAAACTTCCACTAATGAAGTATGTGAATCTTTTAGATTTTTAAATCCATATTGTAATTCTTTGATACCTTTGTCTACTGCAGCCGTGAGTTGGTTAGAATGGGAGTTAGTCTGTACCAGAGAGGCTATTCCTGTTCCTGCCCCAGCAGACAAGGTAATGGCAGTTCCTGGTTCTCTTTTTACACGGCTGAAAGTATCTCGATCCCAAAAGTTAAGGAAGGTTTCTGGATCATGTATAGTAAGTCGAGGTACCAACTGGACCAAGGTGCAATAGTCTCGTTTCTTTAGGAAAACTGAGACTACTACATAAGTAGTCAATCCAGAGGAGCAGGCAGGGTAGGTTCCCTCTGGTTCTGTAGCATAAATGTATTGTGAGGAAATTACGACAGTTTGGTTACATATTGGAATTAATGAGGAGGGAGGAGTCATATGAGAGCCAAGAAGACAAAGACCCAGTCCTGAGACTTGGCCGATGGTCAGACCTTGTTCTGTGGGGGAAGGAGGGCTCCATCTTAACCGGCTGATATCATTAGTAAAGGAAACATTATCAAAAACAGCAATCCCTTCGTAAAAGGGGGACCTGGGGAAAAGCAAATCCAGCATTCTTGTAGATCTGTATGATTGGTCAGATGGACGGTATGAACAGTCGAGTTGGCTATGCAAGAGTCAACTCTGAAGAGGAGGGAGGTCCAGGGGGTGAGGTGGGTTGAAAGGGTCCTGTGACCTCTACGGGGGAAGAGGAAGGTTTGGCAGAGGGTCTAACAGGAGGCCCACGAGGGACATTTCCCTTCTGGTGTAATTTAGGATTGGGGCCAATGGCTGTTTTAGGGCCTGAGGGAAGAGATTTTTGTAGCTGTATTTTAAAAGTAAGGCCTATATCTTTTCCTGAAATATATAGGCGAAGACCCCATTGAGCCCCTCGAGCTGGCCAATTTTGTGGTTGTTTTCCCACATCGGTGAAAGAGATCAACAAAGGATTACACCAGCGACTAGAGCATTGTTGATTATAGGGGACAGGTCCCGAATTTAACTCATAAGAAGGGGGATTTGGGCGCTTAACCGTTATAAGGTCCCAACTAGAGGAGGGTTTCCAATAAGTGTCCCCAGTGGTCTCACATCCCCAGGCAGCGCAAAAGTAATCTTGTTCAAAGCCACATTTGTCCTCTATAGATCGGTCTCGATGGGATCCGGGGCAGACGTATACAGGCACCATGGTAAGATAAGTCCTGGCCTGCCCATTAAAACATCCCGGTAGGGAAGTAGATCTAGTATCTGTATTAATGGGCTTGGATTGGGGCAAGTAATAGCTAGGCGTTCCCCACCTGGCTTCAGAAGCCCCCATAGCCAGGGCACAGAGATCAACAACTAAGGGATCAAAAGAGGGTTGGGGCCCAACATGTGAGGAGGTGTTGGCTACATCTCCGGCTTCATTGAAGATGATCCATGTATAGTTGTAGATTCGATACTGGTTAGAGATGGCAGGAACTCCCAGGGACAGCAGGCTGCAGGCGGTCCAGAGAAACAGCATCTTTGTATCTGGAATTTAAACACAATTGGAATTTTTCTCAGGGTTTCCCCTGGGTGGGGTATATAATATTTACAGGCGCTCAGGCAGCCATCTGGCATTATTGGCCTGATTATCAAATATGCAGGCATGTCCTTTTCCCCAAATAAGCACTGGATCCGGTCCATGCCATTGGTTGGTAAACAGATCTTTCCATAATGCCTGCGTATAATCTTACGCAGCTGTGGTTGGATGCCAAAGGCGATCAGCAACTAACTTTCCAAATTTATCATAGGTAAGGAAATTAAGCACAAACAAGGCATGGTTTAGCAGACTTTTTAGGATTATTTTTAGTGGGGTACAATTTTCCTCCCCCAGAATACAGTTTATAGAGTGTATTTTTAAGTGCCTGGTGTGCTCTTTCGACAATTCCTTGACCTTGGGGATTATAAGGAATGCTAGCTATATGTTTTATTTGTAACTGAGCACAGAACTGTTTAAAAGCTTGACTGGTACATCCTGGGCCATTATGGTCTTTACAATTCTAGCTGGAGGCAAAACGGTTAGGCAGGCAAGTCCATGGCTCACAACATTTTTCGTAGCTTCTCCTGACTGAGTTGTTGCAAAGAAAAAGCCACTATTGGTATCTATCAGTTTTAGATCTACAATCTTTAAGCCTTTTTCCATCAAGGACAAACAGTCTTGGGTAAGTTTGGTGTTGGGCTTCCTTGGCCATTTTGGGGGGGGTGGTCATAGAGGGCAAGGTGGATCCTTGCGGACACTGTTTAGCAAAATGGCCAGGCAGATGGCATTTAAAACAAGCTCGGCTGTCGGCAGGCGTTTGAAAAGCGGCTCCAGTGGCCATGGCAACCCCCTGAGAGATCCCTTGAGAGAGCTTATAAGAGAAGGGATCAACTTCATTACAAGCCGGAATCATCTCTTCTAAGGACTTATTTTTAAAGGAACTCCTAAGCACCCAGCGGCAGGTGGCATTGGCATTTTCATAAGCAAGTTGTTTAAGGAGCTTGTTATCCGTTTCCTCAGATCCCAGGACCCGTTCAGCTGCCTCGGTGAGCCTGCCTATAAATTCTGGGTAGGGTTCATTGGGACCCTGTACTATTTTTGTAAGGGGAGTAAGGAAAGTTCCTCGCCCCAGAGGGACCGCCAAGTGCCCATAGCTGCCTGAGATGTTTGCCCCAAAAGGCCAATAGGGAGTTTGGTCTGAAGGGTTTCTGTTAATTTTTCAAAGGTCCATTTTTTAGTAGATTCTGGAGAGTGATTTTTTGTGGCAAGTTCCCTACAGCGATCATAAAAATCTGCCTTCCAGGCCAAATGAAGGCCCCGGCTAAGGACAGCTTGTGTGACGGAATGCCACTAGGAGGGAGTAAGGCATCCACCTCCAGCAAGGGCATCCAAGAATGTAAGCAAGAATGTTAGCGCATAGGAGTCAGGAGCACTACAGTTTCTAACTGCTGAATTTAATTCCTTGATGGGTTTACATTTTAACATCTTGAAAGAATTATGGGTGGGATCCTGTTCGATACGTTCCTCAGTTTCCGATTCTTCCCCTTCTGTTTTATTATTTTCCTCATCCGAGGCATCTTCTTCCTTCTCCTCAGTATAGGAGGAGGAGGGCTCCTGGGCTTTTTTAGAGCTTTGTGGAGTAAGAACAGGGAAAGCCAATTTAGGAGGTTTTGAGGTCTTAAATTTATGATTGGACCTTCCCTCTGATTGTATAGGAAATAACATAGGGACACCGAATACAGATTGTCCCACAGTTTTTTGAAGTAAAGCTAAATCACAAGTAAGTTGAGAAAATTCTTGTTGTAATTGTAGCACCTCTTTGAGATTAGATATTTGTTGGATAAGATGTTTTTTAGCCGGAATTAAAGCCTCTGCTGTGTCAGAAGGGGGTGGAATAGGACCGATGGATATGGTGGAGGCCCTTTAGGGATGGATATGGTGGAGGCCCTTTAGGGGCGGTATAGCCCGTGAATGGCCAGTCAGGGTTATGATAAGCAGCCCCAGCCTCCAATTCCTCTCAGTCGGAGGGATCCAATGGCTCTGAGGCCACATTGCCCTGGGGGGGGGCAGGAAAAGCTTTAAGGCTGGGCCGTTTAGGGGGATCAAACTCTCACAAGGATGGATAAAGGGGGCAGAGGGTTCGGGCTCTTTTAAGGGCATAGGAATTGACACGGAGGGGCACGGAGAGGGAGCCTTTTAAAGGGGCTCCATTTGATTAGGAGTCTGCGAGCGGGGACAGGGGTTTTAAGAATTCCTCAATGGCAGAAGTTAATTAAATGAGCTGACCCAGGGGAGTTAGTAAGGATGTCGTTAATGACATTCCAATAGTTAAAAGTCTGCAATGGAATAGACTCAGGGCCCTGTTCTTTAAGTAGTCTATTAAGATCCTCACCCACCTTTTGCCATGTCAGGGGGTATCTGGTCCTTCGAGAATAACCCAGGGACAAATTTTGAAAAGAAAGCAAAGAAACTTATTAACTCTTTACATGAAACTCTAATTCCTCTTTCCCGAAAGTAATGAACTTAACCTCCTTAGACAAACGTTGGCCCATTATTATGGAACGGAACAAGGGGGGGTGGGGGACTCACCAGGAATCGGCGTGCTCAAGAGCGGTGAGGACTGATTCCAAATCGCCGGGCTGCAGTTTGCAGGTCAGGCAGTCAAATCGGTGCGAGGATTCTCTTCAGGGTTGAGGGACTCCGTTCAGTAAAAGCCCATACCTGGAGCGCCACGTTGGGTGCCACCTGCCCCGTCCTGCGGGACCAAGTTATTCGGGTGGACAAGAACCTGAAAAATAATGGGCGGGAAAGAAGGAAGGAGACCAAGCAGTGCTTGTCAAGGCCTCGCTTTATTAGGCACAAAGAGGGGTTTTTAAGGCAAAGCGGGGAGGAAGTGGGGGAGGGGGAGCTGTGCAGACTCGGGCGGGGCTCTGGCAGTCCGTCCAGACCACTGTGGTCTTACTTGGAAAACATCTGCTTATCTCAGTTCCTGGAGTAAGTGGAGCAGACTGCCCTTTGAGCTCACTAGAGTTTAAGGCATAAACAACTTTGCAAGGGGATGTGACTCAAGGAACTACGGAGGTATTTTCTCAGTTGGGGGTCCCCCCCTGCAGTCACTGTGTCAAATTGACACAGAACTAGCCAGCACCAGGTGTATGTGAATTTGGTAACTGAGCAAAAGGCTACTTTCCATCCTTTTGTTTTCGTTCTTCAGCCCTTTTAGCTGGACGTTTCTCCTTCAGTGTTACTGTTCTACATGCACTCAACACTCAAACGTCTGAGAAAACGTCTCTACGCATCCAGCGCTGCGGATGTTGTCTGGGTATACTTTTGAGAGGTGGGGAGGGTGTAGTTTTAGAAAAAAGGTGTTCCGGGGATGGGTCCCTTGACAAAGTATGTGACTGAATACGAAAATGCACGCGCTTGTAAGGCAACTCCTTCCACAGGGAAGGCTTGCGGTAGCGGCGGAACGTTCTGGGCGGAACTGAACGCTGATCCCCGCCGCGGAAGCTGGCCGGGATGCAGCATTAAGACCGGACCTCCGCGCAGGGGCGGATCCTTGTAGGTCTCCGCCCTTTCCGCCCCCTTCTAGTTTCCATGGCAACCACGCGAACCCCAGTGGGCTGGCCGCGGGAAGGGTGCGTTCAGGGGCGGGGCTTGCAGCGGAAGCGGCGTCCGCACGCTCGCTCGGTGCGGGGCGGCTGCAGAGATGCTGCGCGCGGGGTGGTTGCGGCTGTGTGCCGCGCTCTGCAGCCTCCTGCTGGGGCAGGCCCAGGCCCCGAGCCCCGGGGCGCCGCCGGAGCGCAGCCGGCCCTACGCGGTGCTGCGTGGGCAGAACCTGGGTGAGCGCGGCGGGGCGCGGCGCGGCGCGGCGGGGCGGGCGGGTTCGCAGCCTGGGCGGTACTCGGAGCCTGTCGGGGGCTCGGGGAGCTGCCCTCGCGCTGGTCCCCACGCAGCCGGTTTCCCTGCTGTCAGCCCCAGGCTTGGGAGCCAGCGCTCGTTCCCTGTGCGCTGGCGGCACCTGCTGGGGCTGGGACGCCGGGGACCTGGGTTTGTGCTCTCGTGTCCGGCTCTGTGGATTCAGGCTGGGCAGCAGGGCTCATGCCGCTTTGCGTGCATCCCTCTTCCTGCCAGATAGGCCCGTTGTCAGTGATGGCGTTTGTAATCGCCAGCGTTAGCATGCTGTGCTCAGCGCTGTGTGTGTGTGTGTGTGTGTGTGTGTGTGTGTGTGTGTGTTGGGGGCCTTCACTGTAAGCTAATGAGAAAACTTGGGCTTTTCAGTTCTGTTACATGCATGCCCCCACATACGAGTGCATGGTCGAAAGGAGCTCTAGTGCTTGGTAATGGACAAACCAGGGTAAATCTGTCTGTCCTGCCTCTGCCCTCCATTCCCTCCTCATTAATATGTCTATCTCTGTATTTGAAGTGAGTGGCTACGTGGTATCGTTCTGGATCGTCTTTGTTTGTTTTTCGAGACTGTTTCTCTGCATAACAGTCCTCACTGTCCTAAAACTAGCTCTGTAGACCAGGCTGGCCTCGAACTCACAGAGATCCGCTTCCCGAGCGCTGGAACTAAAGATGTGCACCACCACTGCCTGGCCTGTGTATCATCTTTCTATCTGCTTGTATTCCCCTTTGTTTTGACCACTTACTTTGTACCTATCTAGTAGGTGGTAAGTAGTTTTCCGAGGTTTCCAGCTTTAGACCAGGGTTTGTCAGCCTGGATACTACTGACGCCTTAGGGCATGGGATTGGTCGTCTTCTCCCTTCTTCCCTTTTCCTCCTTCTTTCCTCTTCTTTTAGTTGGGGGAAGGGGAGAGGCTATCCTGTGCACAGTAGGATGTTTAGGAACCGTCCTATCCTGTCTACATAATGGAAATGTTTCTGGTCCTAACCCCCTTTGTTGAGACCTCTACCGAAGACCAGCAAGCTGAGGGGGCTCCCAAACTATTGCCTGCAAAAGTAATAATAACAATAACTGCAGAGATAGTTAACACTGCAGAGGTTAACATTGTGACATTGCAACATCCAAGCAGGTAGCGTGTCTGCATTGGATGCTTGGAGGCAGCCTGCTAAGTAACCATGCGTACGTACAGAGGCCTGCAACGAAGTAGAAACATCTGCTCTTTACCACCTACAAGTCAAGACTCACAGCCCCAGGCAGTTGAGGACGGCAGGATTTTTGTCTCTGATTTCATGAACAAAGACAGAAAAGCTGGGTAGTTTTAGTAAGGTGCATAGCCTAGGAAGTCCGTGGGAACCCAGGCAGTCTGCCCCCAAACCCTGAGCTCTCCGCTGCCTGGGTGACCCTAAGAGAAATGTTAATCTATCTTGCACTTACTGTATGGCCAGCACTTGGTTGAACACTTCTGGAGTTAAGCTTCAAGGAATCCTTTTAGCTGGGTTGTCATTTGTCACACTTTGTTGATGCAGAACATGAGGCTTAGTGTTGGAAAGTGATCATAGGACGGAGTCAGAGTCATCGTATAAACCCGGGTCTGAGGGTGACGCACACCTTTAATCCCAGCACTCGGGAGACAGAGACAGGTGGATCACTGTGAGTTCGAGGGCAGCCTGGCCTGCAGAGTGAGTTCCAGGAGAAAAATCTTTTAAGGTTGTTTTTGGGACCAGCCTGGTTACTGATGTGCCATGCAAGGGTGATGAATAGAGGAGCTTATCGAGCTCCAAGTGGATATGAATCCAAATGATATTGCATACCAAGAAATGGCTTTAATTAAGCTTTTCCTGTCTTCCTTTGTATTTTAAGAGAGACAGAGAGAGAGAGAGAGAGAGAGTGTGTGTGTGTGTGTGTGTGTGTGTGTTCAATGAGGCCAGAATTGGGTCTCGGATCCCCTGGGACTGGAGTTACGGGTATGGGTGCTGGGCCTTTGTTAAACACCATCTTAGTCTTAGATGAGCTAAATGCCATCCCCAGATAGCCCAGGTCAACTAAGTACATGGCCAGGTTTTTGGGTAGGAATTTCCAATTTCCTAAAGTCATGACTGCAACTGGACTTAAAATCCTCTTGCTCCATTGAACTCACCCTCTCTGTTTTGGAAAGGGCCTCAAAATAGTAAAGGGAAGGAAGCCTGCTTCTTAAGGCAGACAGACAGACAGACAGACACAGGACTGTGGACCTGCCCAGGAGTCAGTCCCGGCTGTGCTTGCAGAGGACCTCAGCTAGGTTCCCAGCACCTGTAAAGATCTTAAAATTACGTCTGGCCTTTTGGAGTTGTGGCATGTTCTCTTTGTCATTTTCTTTTTCTGTCCTTCCTCCCTGACGCCAAGAAAAGAAGCCCTTTGTGCGTAAGAACTGAGCTCAGAGGGTGTGATGGGCGCAGGTGGGACAGACAGACAGGCACAGATGCTCTGAAATGACAGTCTTGAAGGTAGTCAGGTCTTGGCTTGTCAGAGGGACCTGGACCTTGACCAGCACCGCCATAGTCAGGCCCAGGCCCACACACTTGGAACTAAGTGTTTGTGAATGCGCCTGCACTTACTAAAGGTCACACCATTTTGAAGCCACAGAAGCTTGCTGCGGCTAAGTTAAGCGAGTGGCTTATGTTAGTGCCTTCAAGCTCAGTCCACTTGTACATCCCTTTCTTCCCTGAGCTCTTAGAATGTTCTAGAAATGCTGTACTCTCACAAAAACACAACTGGGGGCTCAGCAGTTGAGAGCACCAGCAGCTCTCGAAGAGGCCCTGGGTTTGATTCCCAGCACCCACATGCCAGCTCAAACTTTTGTAACCTTAGTCCCAGGGATCCTGACACCCCCCCCCCCCCCGCACCCTAGGGACATTTGCAGGCACCAGGCACCCACGCGGTACACACCCACCCCCACACAAAATACATTTTCTGTTTGTTTTTCAAGACAGGGTTTCTCTGTGGTTTGGAGGCTGTCCTGGAACTGGCTCTTGTAGACCAGGCTGGCCTCCATCACAGAGATCCACCTGCCTCTGCCTCCGAGTGCTGGGATTTAAGGCGTGCCCCACTAAGTTTTAGAAAAATAAACACAATTCAGACCTGGAGAGATGGGTTAGAGGTGAAGAGTGTTTCCCTGAGTTTGGTTCCCAGCACCCACTCGGTGGCTCACAACCGCGGGCAATTCTAGTTCCAGGGGTTCCAGTGTCTCTTCTGGTCTCTGCAGGTACCTGTACACACACACACACACACACACTCACTCTCACCTTTACACACACACACACACACACTCACTCACACTTACCTTTATACACAGTCACATTCACACTCATCTTTACGCACACACTCACCCTCATCTTTACACACACGCACTCACACTCATCTTTACACACACACACTCACTCACCTTTATACACACAGTCATATTCACACTCATCTTTACACACACGCTCACACTCATCTTTACACACACGCACTCACACTCATCTTTACACACTCACTCACACTCATCTTTACACACACACTCATTCACACTCATCTTTACACACTCACTCACACTCATCTTTACACACTCACTCACACTCATCTTTACACACTCACTCACACTCACCTTTACACACTCACACTCACCTTTACACACACACTCACACTCATCTTTACACACACTCACTCATCTTTACACACACTCACACTCATCTTTACACACACTCACACTCATCTTTACACACACACTCACTCACACTCATCTTTACACACACACTCACTCACACTCATCTTTACACACACTCACACCCATCTTTACACACTCATCTTTACACACTCACTCACACTCATCTTTATACGCACTCATCTTTACACACTCACACTCATCTTTACACACACTCACACTCATCTTTACACACACACTCACACTCATCTTTACACACACGGGCAGTTAGTTGGGCCAGCAAGATGGCACAACAGGTAAAGGTGTTTGCTGCTAAGCCCAGTGACCTGGATTTGATCTCAGGGACACACATAGAAGGGAACAGACTCCTGGAATTGTTTGTTGACCCCTGTGCTTGCATAGGCACACACAAAATACAAGTTTTTAAAGTCATGGCGTTTTGGTGAGAAGCCCCCTAGTCAAGATTCATCCAGCCACTGAACTAGCGGCTTATTCATCAACTCTTCAAGCTTTAAAGGTGAGTGGCCTGCCGGCTCTCATCTCCTGTAGTCTCAGGCAGAATCTAGAGGACCTTTTCCCCCAACTAACCCGATCACAGTGGTCCTTGCCTTTCAGGGGCCTTTCTCAACGGTTAGTGCTAGACGGGCCTGGCAGATGCCTCAGTAAGAGCTCTTAGCCTGAGGACGCAAGTCCCAGGCCGTAGGACGCACACAAAAAGCTGCACATGGCTGCCTGGGATGGTTACCCCAGCATTCGGGGACAAAGGACTTGCTGGCTGCTCAGCTAACCCAGCCAAATCCAGCAGTTCTAGGTTCGAGGCAGTAAGGTGGAGGGCGACAGAGGAAGAGGCCTGACTTGCGTTGGCCCTGCGTACACGTGAACGGGTTGTACCCTTGCGAATTAGTGAGCAATCAGTGTAGCTTCCTTTGTTGTGTGCGTGTCCCTGTGTCCCTTGGCTTCCTTCTCTGGCTGCCTCCTGATTCTCAGTGTGCCTTCCCTGATGCCCGCCTACTTGCCACACGTGCTGGGCTTATCCTGGCTCCCAAGGCCCTTGCTTTTCTGACCCCTGAGTTGTGTCTCACAAGGAGCTCAGAGCGAACATTACCTCAGGCGCTCTGCCCCTCCTGCCTGCTGCTGCCCAGCCTCGCCTGCCATGTGGTTCTTCTTGGATTCAGGCTGTATGAAGAGAGTCGCGTTTGCTTCCCCATATCTGTGGAGTGACTTGAGGGTGCCTGTTGATGGCTAGTCCTGGCACCCAGCCCAGTAAGCTCCCTTTTTCCCAGGAGCAATTGGAAAAGCACCGTCTCTTAAATGAAATCGCGGAGCCTGAAACTTGCACACGGTAACCTGTTTTCCCTTTGCAGTGTTGATGGGGACCATTTTTAGCATCCTGCTGGTGACTATCATCCTTATGGCATTTTGTGTCTACAAGCCCATGCGTCGCCGGTGACAGCTATACAAGATCTTCGTGCTTCAAGTTTCCGGGACAGCAGAAGTGTTGCATGTGAGCCACTGGAGATGGTGGGGGCATGTCTAGGGAGTGACCACTGATCTGGACGGTGGGAAATGCTACAGGTTAGAAAAGCATCTAGCAGTAATTGTTTCCTTAACCTCGGTTATTGGCTACCGAGTCCGTGTCTTGGTGTTTCTTTTTGTTTGGCTATGCTGGTTAAAAGTAAAGCCTGAAGCCCCAAGGTTCCCTGTAAAATGTGTCCATTTGAAAGTGCCCAGAAGAACCGCGCTGGAGAGGACTGATGATGGATGCTGGAAATAGTAAGGAAGACTTAACATGTAGACATCCCTGCTTTCAACCTTTGTGTTACGGTGTGTTAGTCACACGTGGGGGCTAGCAAGATGGCTCAGCAGGTAGAGGGGCTTACCCCCGAGCCTGGTAACCTGAGTTCAATTCCTGGAAGTCATATGGTGGGAGGAAAGGACCAACTTCATAGGTTCCCTCACCTCCTCACATGAATAAATATAAAAACAAAGCCCACATTCCCACTCGACTGAGCTGCCCTAGAATACCCTGGTTGCCGGAGCCAGTGTTCATTGTGGGGAACCGAGCCCATCATTCCTTGGCTGCATCCGCACTGTGCGTGAGCCCGCAGCGGAGCCAGAATTGTATCCTAGGTGTGTAAGCACGCGCCTCTTGGCCTGGGAGGCTCTGGGCTGCACTGGGAATGCTACTGTCTTATCAGGACAGCTCCACCTGATCCGAACTTACTGAGGTCTCTCTCACCCACAGCCTAAAGCTTTTGGTAGCTTTTCAAACGGGAACCTGAGAGACTGAACACCCCTCTTCTCCCTGGGTGTAGAGGTTATCCCCACGTCCACTGTGCAGGCTGCTGTGTTTACAAGATTGACAGCTTTTCAAGTGCTGCTACTGAACTAGATTTCCCCTGTTGATACTTTTCATAGTTATAGAGAGGTCATTAGTATTTATTTTAAGGATGCTAGATTTAACTTTGTGATAAAATTGTTGTAATGTTTAATCTTGTGTTCCCCACAAGCACAGCCTGGTTTTTTTTTTTTTTGTTTTATAATCTAACAATGTGTACTTGATGCGGATTAACTGAGGGAGAGCATTGTAACTGTTGGGGTCTTGTCTGTGACCTTGTGACACTGAGCCATTAAAATGTCAAAATTAAAGAGAAACCCAGTCTGCTCTTTTACTCACCATTATACCCCAAGTGTTTACAATGCAGGGGTGGGGCTGTTCAGATGGCACAGGGTTAGGGGCATTTGTTACTTTTTGTAGAGAACCCAGGTTTGGTTCCCAGCACCCAGGTGGTAGCTTGCAGCCAACCTCCTATAACTCCAGAGTCAGGGGATCTGACACCCTCTGCTCACCTGGTGGACACCAAGCATACATGTAGCCAGCAGAGGCATAGTCTTTTAAAAACTCAATGCAGGGGTGTGGTGTGTGTGGTGTGATGTGTGTGGTGTGTTGTGTATGTTGTGTGTGGTGTAGTGTGTGTGGTATGTTGTGTGGTGTGTGGTGTGTGGTATGTGTGGTGTGTATGGTGTGTGTGTATGGTGGTGTGGATGTGGTGTGTGTGTGGTGTGTGTGTGTGGTGTATGGTGTGGTATGTATGGGTGTGGTGTGTGTATGGTGTGTGTATGGTGTGTGTATGGTGTGTGTGTGTATAGTGTGTGGTGTGGTGTGTATGGTGTGGTATGTGTGTGCGTGGTGTGTGTGTTTGTGGTGTGTGTGGGTGTGGTGTGTTTGACTCTGGCCTCATTCCTTTAAGGAAGACCTGTGTAGTGGGATTTAAGCTCGGTTGTGAAATAGCAAGACTGAACCAGACGCTCTCAGGCCGGGACAGCAGTCCTACATCTTGGTTCAAGACCACTATAAGGCGCTCACCCTCTCCAAAGCCTCAGTTTCCTTAGCAGTAACGCTGATGCCTAGCCGACATAAATGCTGAGCTGTAGGGGCCACAGTTGGGCTGCTGTCTCCAGGAGGTCCATGTTAATGCCGTGACGGATGAGGGACATGTGGCACTTCCATGTTAATGCCGTGACGGATGAGGGACATGTGGCACTTCCATGTTAATGCCGTGACGGATGAGGGACATGTGGCACTTCCATGTTAATGCTGTGACTGATGAGGGACATGTGGGCACTTCCATGTTAATGCCGTGACGGATGAGGGACATGTGGGCACTTCCATGTTAATGCTGTGACGGATGAGGGACATGTGGCACATCCATGTTAATGCCTGTCTTAATGTGCCACTATTATACTTGTTGCCATTTTCAAGATTTTTAAAAGAGCAAACCCTTGCCAAGTCTATAATGCTCGTTATTGTCCTTAGCTTGGTGATAACCAGCCAGCTGTGTAGGCATGGATGAGTCCCAGGGCAAAGAATTAGACCAGAGACGCCCGGTTGAAGTGGAAATCGCGGCTGGACAGATGGCTCAGCAACTAAAAGCATAATTGCTCTTCCAGAGGACCTGAGTCCATTCCCATCATGTACATCAGGCTGCCTCTCTGACTGCTGCAGAGCCAGAGCCCCTGGCTTCTGAGGAAACCAGCACTCTGCAAACCCTCCCTCCCTCCTCAGACGCACGACTAAGTGTTTGTCTAAGACAAATAGAAATTGCCAGGCCTGGTGGCACACACCTTTAATCCCAGCACTCAGAAGTGGATGGTCTCTTACCTTAAATTGGGTCTACACAGATGGATCCTATTTCAAGATAAATAACTTAATGAAAGGGAATGCAAGGCTGTAAGGAATGGTGGTCACCTGTGTAGCCACTCAACCATGACCAGTGCAAACCACAGCTGTTGGCAAACACTTTTTAAAGGTGTGTATGTATTTATTCATTAATCTGTGAGTTTGAAATACCTGTCTCTTAAAATTGCATTCACGTTCTCATGCTGCTTGCGGTCTGGGGACTCTGGAGCACTAGTCACATGGCTTCTAGCTGGACTTCTGTTTAAACCCACACCTGTTTCTAGACCCTGGGCTAGGTAGCACTTTGACATCCATCACAGTTCATTCACCTCTCTTGATGTCATCACGGTCAGGGGAGCCTGAGGCCAAGCTGCTGCTTGTGTGTCCCTGTCACTGTTGAAAGCCAGCTTTCCCTCCACACATCCCTTCATGTGGCGTCACAAGACTAGAACAGTCTCTCAGAAACTCGGTACCAGCGGAGCTCCCGGGTAGAAGTGACTGGAGTGTGAGCCTCGGTGAGCTATGCGGTGGTGGTGTGAAGCAGTCCACAGACCGTACATTCTTACCATGGCCTGCAAGGGGGTGCTCATGGTGCTCGGGCTCAAGCACTGCCTACTCCCCAAAGGCAGCTGCTCTTCCCGTGTTCCTTGAACAACAAAGCCCCTTCTAGAACCCCAACTGTTATCCAGCCACTGCCTTTTTCTTTTAAGGCCCAATTTTCACTTGAATGCCTTAAAAGTTGCCCCCAGCACCCTGGCTTCCAGGGTCAGCGGGGTTGATGTTTGCCCGTTTCCTGTTCTTCCGCACAGCAGCACACTTTCAAAAGTGCACGAAGAGGATCCAAACCGCCCAACGCTGGATGCTGTGCATTCATGTCCACCTGGCATGGGTGAGGAATGCTGCCTGTGCCTGGGCGGGCAGGCAGGGGGCGGGCTGGGGGCAGGAAGGCTGGGGGCGGGCAGGGGTGTGCTGCTTGGTAAAGGGCAGGCACTGTCAACAGGGATTTCGTGTTCCTGCAGTGACAGCAGGAAACACTATGAAGAGAAGGACTCTGGCTGCCAGGACTCTGGCACCCTCTGTGGAAGCGCATTTATTTGTGTTTTAATAAACAGATAACACGGGGAAAGCTGTGACAATGCTCAGTCCCTTTTTAGGTGACTTCCTGGGGACACTGTCAGACTTCAGGAGAGTGGAATGCAAACAGGGGTTAGCTGGGGTTCACACGGCATACAGCCGCCATTCCAGAAAGGGCCTCTGCTCCTGGCAAACGCCAAGTAAACAGACTGCCAAGCTGCAAATGGGATGGCCATACTGGCCTTACGTACAGGGAAGGAATTTGGTTAGACCACGACAAAAGGCAGATGGCCATGAGGAATTAAAATCACAATTCTTTTTGTCTAAGAACATTTTACTGGCAACAGTGACATTTCTGGGGACCGTGGATTCTCTTCCTGTCCCCAGAGGAAGCATAACAGGAAACAGACGCAAAACGGGAAGGTAATTTACCGTGTGATCAGCACAGCCTGTGGGGGAATGCCTGCACCGAGTGATAGGTGCAGCGTGCCCTTGGCTGTGTTCCCCAGGGGCGGTCTGTTATGCAGTAGGTATTTACAGGAGGGTTAGACAAAATAGTTAACTACTAAACGTATCCAAAAAAGGCCTGAGAAAATCTGGTTAAATGCATAACCTTGTATTGCTACTGATGGGAGTAGTCATTTTTATATCTTTTAAAAATAATAAAAAGATTCTGTTAAAAAATATATTTATCCAGAAAGACGTTGCTTTGAACTCTAAAAAGCAATGAGGAGTCGTCACTTTTCCCTTTTGAATGAAGAGCCTCTACTCCATGTTAGCTCCCTTCTGGTTTCAAGTCCATCGGGTCCTCTCTAACAACGCTAGGCCATGTGCTGGCTCTCCCCGGTGGGAAATCCTTCACAGGAGCAGGCAACGCCACAGTGGCTAGGTTCTCTGCTGTCCAGTGGTTTGGTCAGCTTGCCTGCTATGAGAACCAGCCATGGATTCCCCTAGCTGACACTCCAAGGACAGGATTAGCTGCCTTCGGTTTAGCCTGGAGGATGCTGCTCCCAAAGGAACTCCCTTATGGACTCAAATCAGGTCCTCAATGTGTGGAGCGAGGTGGCTGGAAACTATTAATAATTTTTAAGGCTAAGGCAACATCCGTGGTCATTTGTATATCTTAATTTGATGCAAATAGTTAGCCATAATCTAAAATAGATCCTGTACATATCCTCTTAGCTGGGGTAAAGGGCGTGGAGCAGGGCAGAGATGGGGAGGAGTAACGGCCATGTCCTAGGAACCCTAGAGGAAGGGGAAATGAGGGCAGCAGAACCCGTTTCTTTGGTGAACACTCTACAAAGGCTGCTGCTCTCGTGTAGAAAAAGCACCCTGACTCTGCAGTCATTGTTATCATGTCTGACTAAGGTGTATCTGTAACTGCAGGGCTTGGCGTCTCTGTCTAAAGCTGGTAGTAAAAATGTGACCGACAGCTAATGGAAGAAGGTGGGGATGCTCTCCTCCCGTCAGCCTGGAGATGGGGCCTGCCAGTGCTCCCCTTCTCCACTCCGGGGAGTTCCTGGTCCTGCACCTTTGCATAAGGCAGGGGCAGCTGCTGTCTGCAGGAAGTGTAGGCCCCCTGCCTAGGGTCTCAGCTGACGAAGCACTCCCGTGCAGCCCAGAGCAGCCCCTGGACAGAAATGTCTATTTCTCAGTGAGTGACAGCTGCAAGACTTGCTGGAGTTCAGCCTCTTCCTCCTGGAGCCTTAGCTCCTGTTCCGCCAGCTCTTTGGCAGACAGCTCCATGGCCAGCTGCAGGTCGCTATCAAAACGGCTCGACTCACTGAGGGCACCTGGGCACGGACCTTCCATGGTGGTTAGGAGGCTCTCCTGGATGGCCCTAGGGGGGGAACGGGATAGAGTTAACTCTATCCTGGAGGCAGCGACGGCAAGCACATTCTCAGTGATTCTTATGAGCACACTACCCAGCATTCCTGATGCACGATGCTGAGTCACCCAGTTTAAGCTGTGAATGGGTGAATGGGACTTCGGTCCTGTTGGAAAGCACAGTGAGGGGCCTGACTCACATAGGAAAAGGAGCCACTCTGCAGTCTCCAACCATCTTTAACCCTCACCCAGCCAGATCTGCAGTCTCACGTTACAGAAGACCAAGCCAATCAGAAACCATTTACCCAGTGCTTGGCTTCGAGCAGCCCTAACCTGTGAAGCAGGCAGTACTCGGCCCAGAGCTGGTTTAATGAGTAACCAGGAGAAGAAGCAGGAAGCCGACTCTCAAATCTGCCACTGAGCATGGCCACACAGATGACCGGTATCAAGTGCCCGTGCCAGCCCAGGTTTGATAAAGGCCCCATCAGGACAAGTCCCATAGTTACCTCTCATACTGGGCTTCATAGCTGGGGCTGGGGCTGATCCCTCCATTTGAGGCTGGTCCTGAAAGGTCCTGGCAAAAACAAATGATGGGCATGAACAACCTCATAGAAGGGAATGGTTGCCAAAAGGACCAGGAAACGAACATAGTGAGAACAAAATGTACAGTATTCACGTGTCACTGACTGCTGTGTGGGCGGGCACGCACAGTGACAGTTAGGTCCCGCATGGAACGGGGCATCAGACTTCCCAGACTTTACATAGTTCTAGTCTGGAACCACTACCCTTGGGCAACAGTCAGACCCAGGCAGGGCATGCTTTACAGACAAACTGAGAAGACATAGTTCAGGGTTTGTTGACTGGACTCTAGCTACTGTCCTCGTCAGAGTTACCAAGGATTTACAGCTACTGGGAGAGCAAAGCTAAGCTCATTTGCATGGGGAGAGGAGGCACTGGCAGCTTTGTGTAAAAGCAGATAGCCTCACCCAAAAAAGTAAATACCAACCAACTTGCAGCCCACCCATCCCCACCCCCAAATGAGGGCTGGGAGAGACTCAGGGTTGAAGAGCACTGGCTGCTCTTCCAGGACTCAGGTTTGGCTCCCAGCACCACATGGCAGCTCACAACCGTCTCTACCTCAGTTCCAGGGGATCCAACACTCTAATGGCCGCCTCAGGCACCAGACACAGACATACATACATGCTGGAAAGACACCCATATGCATTAAAAATTAATGAAAAAGAAGCTCACAGGCTCGCAGAGCAGGAGCTATTTCACCAAGAATTCCCAGCAGGCTCTGCCCGAGCTAGGGGCAGCAACAGGACGACCACAGGCCAGGGAGTGCGAGAGCCGCCTCCAGGAACCGCAGAAGCCGCAGGAGGGAGGGGACAAGAGGGAGGGGAGGGGCGGAACCGCAGCTGCTCTGCTCTTAGCTCTGACTGAGAGGCACAAAGACTCCTCAAATGGGAAAAAGAAAACTGTCTCAGCAACCGTTACACAATGACTGTCGTCTTTGGGGGGCAGGGATGCAAGTCCACATCGCCGTAACTGAGACTACTGACATAAATAAACGCACCAGCAGTTCTAGTCATAACACACTGAAAAATACACAAGAGCTACACTGGAAAACTTGAGTTAAAGGGACCTTGCCATAAAGACACCTTATGAACGGTGCCAGCTGGGGTACCGCGAAAAGACCTGCACAAACACCATGAACATGCCGTCTTGTTAGGGAAAGTCTGAGTGGGGTGGGGAGGGGCGAGAAAGGGAGAGTGAGGAGGAGGTGAGCATCCTGCTGACAGCCCACCTGGCTCCTGCTGGACTCCAACAGGCTCTGCTGGATGGCAAACTGCATTATTTCATAGTCCTCATCTTGGAGACGCACGTCCCTGCCATTGTCTTGAACATGATAGGACTCAGGGATTTCAAACACAGACTGATCAACCTCGAAGTTTGTGACCTCGGAAGCTGAAAGACAAGGACAACTGTCCAGTGTTTTTACTCACTACAATCAATTCAGACCGTTTTGTTTCCAGTTTGCTTTCTGTTTCTTTTAATGAGACAGGATCTACGTTAACTCAAGCTGGCCTCAAACTCAAACCATAGCCCAGGCTGGCTGCAAACACAACCCTCCTGTCTCATACTACGGTGTGTTTTCATGACATGGGGATCTTACTGAAATGCTCATGCTGACTTCACAGTCCTATACTCAAATCCTCCTGCCTCGGCCTCCAGGTGCTGGGGATACAGGCATTAATTACTGCACCCAGCTTGAAAACATTTCAAATTAAAAGAAGGAAACCAGTCACAGCCCAGGAGCCAGTGTGTAGCTGCCTGCATGGGACAGAGCTTCCAGCGTGTGAGGCTCTCGGTTCTGTAGCTCAGTGCTGTGAGTAATAAAATGTAAAAGATGAAAGTAGTCTGTATCGGTTTGCTATTGGAAGACTTCAAAAGAACAACTGTGGTAGTGAAATTCAGCAGACACAGTTTTCCGTTGTGCCTTGATTTTTCTTGGTGGAAAACTAACATGTTATCATAACACAAACTTGGTGGGCTGTAGAGAGATCGAGCAGGAGGCTCTTCTCCCTAACGGAGCCAACGGACCGACCTGAAGCCGTGGCTGAGATGTATTCCCTTCCTCCTCCAGTTGTCCCAAGTCCTTGTCACAGCGACAAAACTGATTCAGTACCCACATTTAATGTAAACTTTCCCTTGCGCATCCCAGACTGCCTGCACGTGTTTGGTGAGCCGGGCTTTTAAAGCTCATTGCAGCCTTTGGGCTGTACCTGTGTCGGCCTGGGCCCCTTCCACACCCTGGCTCTCTTCGGCGGTGCTGCAGCCGTTAACATTTCCAAATGTGATCCGCGCGTTCAGAACGTGGAACAGGGGGATCTCTGGCAAAGGAAGAGCCTGTCAGTAGATGTCACTGAGAACCAGGCACTGGCTCACACTTTACCTGCAGGGTCCCTTCAGTTCCTGCACCCCCCCCACATACACACCCAGTCCACAGATAGGAAAACTGAGACTGAGTCAGACCCAGGTGAAGAACTTCCTCCTGGATCACAGCAAGTGGTCATCAAGACAGGAGTCAAGTGTCATGGACCAAAAAGAGCCTTGCCCACGCCTGCACGTGTCAGATGCCTTCATTCACATTCAATAATTAGCAGTGAGGGGTGAATCTAGTGAATCTAGGAGCGCGCACACACACACACACACACACACACACACACACGAAATTACCAAAGTATTAATAAATAATTCAAAATAATCTGAAAGTTTCAAATAAAATTACCCAATCTGAAGTTTGCTTACATTAAAGGTGTGACATTAAAACAAGAATTCATATTCTTTATTTTCGGGGGAGGAGAGGTGTGTTGCTGTGGTTTTTGGGATAGGCCTTATAACGTAGTTCTGGCCTGCCTGGAACTCACTATGTAGACCAGGCTGGCCTCAGTGCATACACACCCCCTGCCTGTCTGCTGGGCACTGGGATCACAGGCACGGGCCACCACTACTGGCCCTTCTTGTGACTGTTTGCTGGTACCGTCTGCCCAGGCTCCAAATCCAATCAAGCCCGGGGATAACTCTGGCCTCCTCCATTCTGATTACCACATGCAAACTTGTTCTTTTTGTTTTCTGAGACACAGTCTCTCTATGTAACCCTGGCTAGCTGAGAACTCACAGAGATCCACCTGCCTGTCTCTGAGTGCTGAAATTAAGGATGTGTGCCAACACACTTGCCCATTTTTTTTTTAATGTTACTGGTTTTGGGGTATTTCCTCCTCCACTCTTTTTGACAGGTCTCTCTACATAGCCCTGGCTGTCTTAGAACTCAGTATGTAGACCAGCCTGGCCTCAAACTCACAGAAACCCACCTGTCTCTGTCTCTGAGTGCTGGGTCTAAAGGCATGCACCACTACACCCTGCTGCTAATTTCTCCCTAATATGTTCCATTTCCCGGAAGCACATTTGGATCCTAACAAACAGGCAAACCATCGCATTTAAGCACATTTGGATCCTAACAAACAGGCAAACCATCGCATCTAAGCACACCTATTTTGACCGGGAATCCAGGTGGAAAGTCCAGTTTGATAAAGTCTCGCAGTCTCGCAAAATGAGCACTGGTTCGCGCCATGAGGTCGATGATGGGAATGACCTGTTCCACCAGGGAGAGTGGGAACTCTTCACACATCCACAGCGTAGCTTTAAACCTGCAGGGTTTGACAGAGTGAGGGCTGAAGCCACCTCCCCTGACTGGGAGAGGCAGGTCACTGCTAGTCCACAGGCTAGACAGCACCTTCTGGAACCCCCAGGCCTCCTCATCCCTGCACTCAGGACTTGAGAGGGACCGGAACTCTGAGGAAGTCAGGTCCCTGAGTATGACAATGGAGGGAATGCGCCCGCCAGCGCTTCGTCTGATCCACTGAGATTTACTGGCAGGGAATAGAATATAAACACAGAACAAAGTTGCTCTCCTATCTGTCCCCTATGACAAAGGCTAAGCAGAGAGCCATCAACTGTTGGATGTTGTCAGGTTAAGTAATTTCAACACTGCCTTTAAAGGAAAGGGGTAGGCATGGCCAAACCCACCCTGACAGTGCAATTTCAGATGGTCCCAGAGGTGAACACGACAGAAAGCACATCTCTACTTACTTTTGTGTTCTAATCGTAAGCTCTTTTGGCCTTCCAATGTCCCTGTCTTTCAGATCAAAGTCTTCATCAAAGTACTCATCGGGTGTGATGGCCGTGGGGTTGTTTACGGTGGCACACTCCGTAGTGAGGTCCTGCTGAGCCAGAAATCAGGAGAGTCAGGGCTGCCCACTCCACCGTGCAGCCCCACAATGGGCCTCACTAGTGTTATGTCAATGCATGAGCAAGCAAGTCTGCCAGCCTTCCCGGGTGAGGCCACACCCTCTTCCCAGCTTTATTCCCAGGTATAGAAGACAGAACCATGTGAGTGGGTGTGGGTTTGGAAGCTGGTGTCCACTGCACCGAATGCTTGCTGAGCGAGCATAGAGCCCTATGCCTGTCTCAAGAGCCATACTCAGAGAAGGCCCCTGCTTATCAGACAAGAGAGAGCCCAATTCTAGGACCTACCCTTCCTCCAAAATCTTCATTTTTCAATGCCTCACTCATCTAATTCTCTCGCAAAAGAATGTCCTATCTGTAATACAGCCTGGGAGCCAGGTCACGTGACCTAGTCAGGATCCTGTCTTCAACTCACCCCTTGAGCACCAAACTGATGTTCCACAGTTCCCAGCAGAGACTCCAGTGGATTCCGGTCCTCTAGAGAGGAGGGAAGATCAAGAGAATCAAAACCACCCACAAGGTGAGTTTATCCTTAGAGTATCTTCTCTTTAGGAGCTTTAGCCTGGGGGACCATTTTAAGAATCCATGGTATTGCCATGGAAGCTGCTATTATATATGGTTTTTTTTGTTTTGTTTTTTTGTTTGTTTTTTTCGTTTTTTGAGACAGGGTTTCTCTGTATGGCTTTGGAGCCTGTCCTGGAACTATCCCTATAGACTTGAGGCAGGCCTCAAACTCACAGAGATCCGCCTGCTTCTGCCTCCCGAGTGCTGGGATTAAAGGCGTGCACCACCAATGCCCGGCTGTTATATATGATTAACCGTCATCAATTAGGGAAATGAAAAACCAGGAAGAAGAATTCAAGCACAGAGTTGAGCACCTGGCTTAGGGGACAGCAGCGGGGTGTGGCTCCCTTCACCCTGGCCACTCAGTGCTGTGCTCTGGCTCTAGCCTGCCCGCCTAGAGCACAGCTGGTGGCCAAGTCACCGCCTGCACTCCCTAGATGTTTGCATGTGGCAACTCATCTGACCCTCGCGGTGGCTGCACGAATGGCCCGGCACCACCTCCACTTAACTACACAGGCAAGGGAGGTCTACAGCAGGGACCGGTTCACAAGGCCACAGAGCTGGCAACGCCGTGGCTTTAGTAACCACATATCCATGGCGAGTCGGCCGGGAGCCCAAGTTCCATGAAAATGCCATCCCTGTAATGGAGGCAGAGTCACTTATCCCAGTGGAAATACCCCAACATCTCCTCAGTCCGTTTTTGTTGTTATTGTTGCTGCTGCTAAAGCCAACAGTTAGGTATTTGCAATGACACACAGACAAGCCCTTGCAAATGGCTTTAATTACAACTCAAACCAATTGTGAAAAACTCCAAGAATGAGTCAAACTAAGGAAGTTTTTACAAAGGAAAGATAAAGTTTGCATGTCCAAACACATTCACCCCAAACTAGACTAAAACTCTGTTCTAGACCAGTGGTTCTCAACCTGTGGGTCGGTGCCACTTTAGGGGCTAAACGACCTCCACAGGGGTTGCCGAAGACCAACAGAACACACAAGTTTACATTGTGACAGTAGCAAAACTACTGTTATGAAAATAATGTCATGGTGGGGGTCACCACAGCACGGGGAACGTGTTAGGGTCGCCGCCTCAGGAAGGTTGAGGAGCTCTGCTCACACACGGGGGGGGGGGGGCAGCGATTACCTTTGTACCTCTTCTTTTCCTCCTCTGTCAGGTGTTCTGTGCGGATTCTGGTTATCACACTCACATTGTTCACTGTGTAAACCTCGAGAGATGTGTGCAAGAGACAACAATGATACAGGGAAGCAAAGGCCAAGCCCAGCGAGGCCAAGAACGCTGAAGCAGAAACCAAGCAATCCCAGCAAAATAAAAGTGAGACTCGGCCAGCACCCCAGTCCCCTCCGGGTGGGGAGACAGCTGCCACCTGGGGCCCTGAACATGGCAGCAGTCACTTGCCCTTCCTACACGCCCTTCTTCTGCTAAGGGGGCTCAGCAGGTACCCTGCACACACGGTTGGTTCCCCAGGGCCCCTCTTGCTCCTAACCCTGCTGCCTCTTGTGACCTGCGGCGCTCGGCTAACTACTGACTTAGCTGAACCCAGGGAGGCCAGAGACCACCAGCATACTTTTGACTGACACAAGGAAAAGGCTGCTACCTGCTACCCTGGCAGGGTAAGCGGCGTTCTCAATGCTGCCCGAGGGTGGGGCTGCTGTGTGCTGACAGCTGCTGTTTCTAAATGCAGCTTGCTGAGCATGGAGGAGCTGGTTTTGCTCACTCAAGAGGCCAGCAGAAGACCCTACAGCATCTGGCTCCTTCCATCCCCGCTGCGCACCAAGGAGAGTCCAGCAAATGGCCTGTCAGCTGATAAAGAGCCAGATGATGGACAGGGTCCTACGATTACAGTGCTTTCTCTGATCGCTGGGGGGAAGGACTGGTCTTCTAAAAACTGAGACAGTGTCAGCTCTAGCGTCAGCTGAACTTAATAAAGACTCACAGACGCCACTGACTGCATGGTACCCTCTTTAAAAAGATGCACCGAGGACATTTAATGCAAAAAGTAGAATAAAGGGACGGCTTGCTTGTTCCTCTTTGGGGAAGCTACGGACCTGCTCAGGGCATGCGACACCACTCTCTGAAAACCATGAAGACTGGACGCCCAGCAAGAGACACTTTAGAATTATCCCCAGGGTCCTCTGGCACAGGGGCACGGGACAATTAGAACAGATTCCTCATTTGCATAGCAGCTACAAAGCTATAACAATCTTATTTTAAGAGTTTCCTTTTACCTTTGCTTCGTAACCATTAACAACTTCTGCTTTATCTGTCCTCCAGCCCCAGAATCCGGATTTAGTTCTGATAAAAAGTGAACACCACAAATTTCCACATGTACAATATGCCATTAGAGTTCACCCCTGCAGCTTTACACACATTTCCACACGTACACTATGCCATCAGAGTTCACCCCTGCAGCTTCGCAGTCCCAGCTTGTTAGTCAAGGACACTGGAGAGCATGGTCCCATTGTCCACAAAAGGATGCTACCCGTGACAGATGGCTTAGACATGCCCCACCCGCCTCCCACAATTATCAGTCAATCTGCCTCACTCCAGGCAAAGAAAGCTGGCACTCTTGGCTTCTAAACAGGGACTGCCAGCACAGGGACAAAGGTGGCATTTGTTGGACAGCTATCCTAAAGACATGAGTGACGATGACCGGTGTCCAAAGTCTTGCTTGCTACAAGGAGGTATCTGGGTCAGAGCATTTATCTGGGTTATCTACTGCAGGCTGGGGTGTAAGAGCGTCCATCTCCATCCAGGAATCCTCAGAAGTGAAGCCCAGAGCTCCCCACCTCTGGGAGAAAGGCAGATGGAGTAGGAATGCTGAGGGTGGAGAAGGCCTTTAAAGCTTTCCCAATGACAGCAGAGTCGCGTGTCCATCGTGTCAGGCAGAGTACCAGGGAAGGACGGAGTGACTTTTCAGCCCAGCCACTGATTCCAATCTGTGGGCGGATTCTGAGATAGCCCAGGGCCTGCGCAGTCACAGTGCAGCACGGGCTGTGTGCTCAGAAACCCAGTTACAGGGCTACACACGTCTGGGGGAAACCCATTCAGGGTCCAAGAACAGCCTCTAGGTTCTGATTACCTTTCTTTTATGTGTTCTCTTTTAAAGACAGAATGTTACTATGTGTGCCAGGCTTGACCCAAGCTTGTGAGCCTCTTGCCGGTGAGAGGTCCCCATCTCTCCTGGGTGTGATTTGCCCTGGGAGGTGTTTCCCCTCAGGAGATAACCAGCACCGCCATTGTCTAAGACATCCCATCCTTGCTTTGCCTGGCACTGTAAGGAGCTGTCAGAAGTCTACCCTTTGCTCTGTCTGACCGAGAGAAGTGGACACAGGAAGTTCAGAGAACAGTGGCAGGTTAGCCAAGTCACAAAAGCAGAGAGCAGCCTTCACTTCTGTTTCTGGCTTCCTTTCTAACGGAATTTGGTAAATCCAATCAGGGGACATAATGAGTTTTATGTCTGTTTTAACCCATCATAAAAGGAAGACCCATGGATGTTAATTCTCCTCTTGGGTGTCTGCAATTAGTGCAACAAGACCCACACAGCAAGGCATGGAGTCCTAACGGGATTACGGCAAATGCTGGCTACTCTAGTTAACACGGCACCAGCAAGAACATCGGCTAGGGACCAAGCCACAGCTCTTGCTGTCACCAATAGCAAAAATCAAGATATTCCTTTTAGCTAACTGACTCATTCCTCAGCTCCTTATTCTTGCAGACAACAATGGTGTCTAACTGTTGCTTGCAGACACCTGGCATGAAGTGTGCTGAGACCCGCTCTGCTCCAGGCTGCGTAGGTGCGACTGACCGGTTTCTCCACGCTCAGCGCAGCCCACATTTGCTCTGGCGCCACCCTGGCTTCTGTACCCCCGCCCCCTCCCGCCCTCTGCAATGCCACTGTGACGTGAGCCGAGTTACACTGCTCAGTGTCGGTGTCACCTATTGTAAGCCCAGCTGCGATGACTCCTTGTGCCCCGTTAGCTCTGTATGCACAGGCGCCACAGGCGTCTAAAGATGACAGAGCAGCCAGTCTCCTCCTGTCTGTCCCACCTGACACCAACGCACCAAAGGCCACTTGCAGGCACCGTGACTGCACAATTTAAAGGCAGCTCTGAAGTGGTAGGGATTTGGGGTGGGGGGATATGGCATAGCATAATCTTCCAGAAAAAGCGTGCGGTCCCAAGTGTGACCAGTGCATGCATACCGCTCGCCTTGGCTCATCAGGGAGGGTGGTGGCGATTTGTACGCTTTAAACTCCTGGTACAGACCCAGGGAAAGGACCACAAAGAGCCACACTCGTCACTGTTCACATATCTGTGAGTTGGCAAATCTCACACTCGGGAACAGCTCAGATCTCTGTTTATGCCTAAGTGCACTGACCACGCAGAACTGAACAACAGCTCTCAGCCCACTGTCACATCAGGAAAGCCAGCTTGGGCTGTCCCAAAACCCTGCCTGCCACCACACGGACACACACGGTCCCCTCGCCCTCAGTACCACGGAAGGTACTCGCTTCCCACCTGCACTCCGTGGACTAACGCCAGAGCAGCGCACAGGCCCCAGATAAGCACACTTGGTGGCAAACAATGGCTCTAACAATCCCACTGGGGGGGATCACAGGGAGCTACGACCTTAGGGTCGCAGGGCTGGGGTGGCAGGGCTCAGGAGCTTATTCTTCCAGCTGAGGGAACTGGAGAGCTGGGCCATTTGCCCACAGCCACTGCTGTCCATCGGTGCAATCATCTCTGGGACAGGCTGTGGGGTGGCAATGGCCTCCGCCACTCTAAAGCCTCACACTGAAGGGCCTCCCTGGAGAGGCACACGGAAACCTAGAGACATCTAGAAAGATCCCTGTGGGTGATCCCACAGTCAGTCCCTAACCCTCAATGTCCCTAGGAGCCTGGTAAGAGGACTTGCTTCTTCAGGAATCCAGCTCCTACTTCCAAAGCAGAAGCAGCCCCCAGACACACAGGCTGCATGTCCTAGCCCGTTACAGACATCTGCTTCCGTAGCTTTATTTAAACAAAAAGAAAGGGCAATTTAGATTTGACTAAGGAGACATGTCAGGGTTTTTCGCCACTTGTGTATTGGAAATGGAAGGAAACAATTTAAAGATATCAGTTAGCATGGTCAGGGAGAGGAATTCCTAGATCCAGAAGTGTTCAGATTAGCTCGGGTCACAATAAGTCACAGGCAGCTGGATGTGACACCCTAGGCAAACTCCAAGGATGCTGCAGACCTCCTTGGCTTGTTATACTCCACACTAGAGACATGTGACAGTTTCTATGTCCTTCATCCCCGCAGGTGGATGCTGCGAACAGTGTGTCGTTGGGGCGGACCAAGGCACAGGCCTCTCTGGAGAACTGTTCTCACAGGACCTGGAAAGAATGGCCGCCCCTCACAGTCTTTTACACAGCTGGGCCTCACAGGTGGTGGGGAGGGGCTACAATACATTATAGTGAGTATAAATGCAACTGCCTAATGCCAACAGAGTTCAGTGCAATGTCAACGCTGATTCTAGCTTCGGGAAAGTCACATTCCAGGGAACCCACAAGACAGTGCCCACAGAAACACACAATGCAGTCACAACTCCAGTTATGCCATTAATGAAGCAGTCCCCAGACTAGATGGGAAACGGGTCTAACCCCTACCTTTCAAAGGCAATATTCTTAGTGTCGAGGCTGGTGTTGATGACTGGGCTTGTGAGCCGCCGCTCAACCTCCCTGCTTTTTGGCTTCATGAGGTCCAGGGTGAGGCGCTCCATTTCTTGGGAAAGATCGAAGTGTTCAGTGGTGACCACTCTGTCATCGTGGTTGACTTCTATCAACTCCGCCCAGTTGTCTGTTAACGAGAGCGCCCGGGTGAGGAGAAAGCCAGCAATGCCACGCGCACCCCTGACCCCTCACATGCACTGCGGGCAAACCTCCAGAGCACTTGTCCCCTGCTCCCCCAGATGCTGGAGACAGCCAGCGCTCAGGTGACAGGAAGCGTACCCATCACCACTGAGCACCTCACCTCTAAGATTCCTGACTACTGACCGGTTCTCCTGGTACAGTGTTTGTCTGGCCAGCTCTCTATAACTCTAGGAGACCCCAGAACATGGAGATTTTAGTTTTCATTAGCAACACATTTCACCTGTGACCTTTAGGAGACATTGCTGCAGAGTTCATGTAAATGGTCTGTGCACCGCTCTGGCAAGCAATACTCCTCTTCCCCTTCACTAGCAGAGTCCTGCCCAATTATGAAGGGAATACGGAATGGCACAGACAGAGACGTCTACTCCAAGGCGCAGGAAAGTGAGTTACCGCCCGTGTGACAGACAACTGGTGTAAAGCCATGAATGGAATGAGCAGCCGGCCCATGTCCAGATGAGAGGGTGAAGAGCCGAACAGCTAATTACAGCAGCCACAAAGGCGAGGGACTGAGCAGATGAAAGCATTCGGACAGCTGCTGGGCACGGTGGTGCACACCTCTACCCCAGAGCCAGCCCGGTCCACAAGGAGAGCGCCAGGGCAACCAGGCGACACAGAAGACCGAGTCTCAGTGACATCAAAGTGACCGCGGCTTGGCTTGAGTAGGGCTGACTACGCTGGAGTCGCTCACCTCCTCCCTTAAATATGAAGCTCCGTCTCCCTCTTATCCAGCTCCTGTTGTCGAACCCCAGCAAAGTGATATCCACACGCAGCTTGGCCCCACTCTTCCAGATGCGACAGACATCGCTCGGGCATATTCTAGAAACCAAGGGCACTGCAGGAGAGAGGCACATTACTGAGGAGGTCACGGATTCAGCAGAGTGGGAGAGCCAGGGACTCGGGGCTCTGCCGGCAGTAAACGGAGCAGATGGCTAGTTAGGTCTTGACTGTCAAACACAACGGGGCTGCTCCCTTCACACCTGTAAAGGAACTCATCATGAAAACTAGAAATGGAGCTGGGCAAGGTGAAGCCTGCCTCTACTCAGCACTCAAGAGGCCGAGGCAGGGGGTCCATTTTGAGGCTAGCCTGGGCCACACAGCAAGTTTGAGGCTAGCCAGGACAACCCAGTAAGGCCATTTTAAACAAACAAACAAACAAACAATTAAGTGGCTGGAGTTATACAGATCCCTGTGATAGTCACTTGCATATGCTAAGTTCAACCCCAGCAGCACAGACAGACAGACAGACAGACAATAGGAAGGCTAGGGGTGTAGTTCAGTGGTACAGGGCACTCTTAGCATGGAGCAGGCCTGGGGCTCAATTCCCAGCACTAAAAAATAACTAAAAATAAAGAAAAATGCGTTTTTTATTTCAACACATGAGGGAAAAGAGTCAAGGAATTTCCCGTAGCCTGGACTGGCCTTCCAGGGCTGAGTGAGGAGTGTGTCCGTCTGGGCTTCTCACTTACACATCTGCTGAAGCGTGGCCACAGTTCCCCATTACAGCCTCCACTCACAATATATCAGGGATCTAAAATCTGCTTTTTATCAAAACCAGAAATCCTAGTGAGGTGAAAAAACTATAAAAATCAAGTGTTAGTTCACCGAGCTACAAGAAAGAAAACACCTAAGAAAACATGTTATCAATTGCCTTCTAGAGTATTCTGGGGAAATACATAAATTTTGTAGAAAATTAAACTAAAAAAAAAAAAAAAAGAATCAAGGAATCAAGCTAAACAACATAAGAAAAGTAACACATGGTAGTAAGTCATGGAAATGTTCGATTACAAACAGGCATTTAAAACTGACTAGTAAGACAGCCAGGCAGAGTGAATGGCACACGCTCAGTCCCAGCTGAGGCAAGAAGGTTACTTCAGCCTAGGTCCAGAGGCCACAACCAAACCCTGCTTCTCAAAGAAGCTGCAATCAGACTGAAACCGTGAAAACATGGGTGTCAGGGAACGCAGTGACAGGAGGGGACTATTTACACACACACACACACACACACACACACACACACACACACACACACACAGAGACCTTTGACAACGAACATAAACGTATCCCAAGCCCACAGCCACTCACCCCAGCTGGTGAATTCCCATTTCATCTGCACATAGAAATCCGGGGCCTGAAGGGCAGACAAAAGGTTAATAATAGGTGACCCATGGCACAGCAGGGTTGATGTCACTTCCTAGACAACTGTGAGCACTAAAACAAATAATTTGCATCTTTTTTGTTACTCTGTCCTGATGAAAATACTTCCAGGCAGCTAAGAAAGTTAAGGGGCACCAACTAGACGGCTCGGCGGGCAAAGGAGCTAGCAGCCAAGACTGATGACCCAGCTTGCTTCTCTGGGATCCACAGGAAGGAGAACCAACTCCCATAAGATGTCCTGTGAAGCCCACACACATGCAAGCCCTCACTCCAAACAAGAGGAGAAAGTGAGCACAAAGTGTCCCGGTTGGGCTGGAAGCATCAGGCTCCCAGCATCAGAGGATCAAGCATGGCCTTGTAACGTGGGTGGCGGCTATGCCCGGTGGAGAGGGGTCCAGTCTGCTGTACGGGGAACTGGACTCTGAGAGGCTGGACTCTGGGCGGTTCTCCACATTTACTGGCCACAGTGCAATAATGAAAAGGAGAGGCTACATGTCACCGTCTCAGGAAGCGGCTGAGTGTCCAGTTCCCTCTTAGAATTGGCTTTCTGGTGTTTCATGCCACCACCACCACATCCGTGTTTTAGGATGTGTGTGCGCACGTGTGTGTGTGCGTGCGCGCCTCATTAATTTCTTACAGAGGGCTCCTGAAGAAAGCCAATGACAGCCGAAAGGAGAGGTGTGCTGGGTGCAGTGTTGTGTGTGTTTAATTCCAGCACTTTCCGGGGAGACAGGTCAGAGGATCGCTGAGTTCCAGGCCAGCCGGGGCCGCACAGGGAGGCCCTGCCTTGGGGACCACATACATCAATCCTTTCCCACCTCCAAGGCTCTGCACTGGGCTGCACAGGGACACTGTCGTTAGAGGGGCGGGTTATGAACGGAATTGTTTCCTCTTCTCCCACCAAGGCTCTGCACTGGTTTTCACCCCTGCATAGAGCAGAAGGCAAGGAAACCTGCCCTGAGTGAAACCAGCCAAGGATAGCTGGTAAGGAAGGAATGCTAACATATGTTTTAAGAGACATTGCTGAAACATAAACCATCAACAACAGCTTCCAATGCCACTAGAAATGTCTGCAGACTTTCTGTACTCTGGGCAATGCAATCCACTTCTAAGGCTCAATGGAAAATTGAAAGGCTACTGACTTAGCTCAGTGTATATAGTACCTGCCTCACAGGCCAGAAGCCCTGACCTCCACCCCGACACTGCATGGAACCAGGGGCTCAGTCATCCTGGGCTGACCAGCCTGAGTGACAGCAACAAATCACAGATGACTTGGTGCCACTCAGAGTAGCTCAGCTGAGAAAACAGCAGAGCCATGTGACCTCTGCACAACCCTACACAGATATGTAACTACTTCATACTTCACGGGAAGTTGCATCATGGTTACGTGAGAAGTGAGTATGTATCTTCACAAGACTTCTCTCATGATTCACACAAACTGTTCTAAAGAGTGCTCAGACAACGGCCAAGCTTTCTTTATAGCCAAGTTCTTCCAGACAGCCATTTTCCTCAAGAATGTGCCTCAGCTAATGCTGTAAACGTGACTGGACTAGAGAATGGCTAAGGAGCTGTTCTAGGAAAGCCTCTTCTGTGCTTGAGCTGAGAGCCCAGAACAACGGAGATGGAGTCTCCCCTGCCTTTGTCCACTGCTGCCCTGGGCATACCACAGGTGCTCCCCGAGGTTCCCCTAAAGTGTGGCAGCCATCACCCCAAACTGCCCTGGAGCCGGGGAGTGACTGGGTTTTAAAGAGAGCTCTCACACTGATAACAGATAACGCCCAGTCAGTAACTGCAAACGAATTCAGATGGGTCTGAAGCCATAACTAGTGGCTACAAGTGTCGAGAGTGGCCAGGCGCTGAGGGCGACCCCGGCAACGCCCGCATAGCAACTGTGCCCTCCCCATTCCCATGACTGCCTCAGCACGGGCTCTGCTCTTAGGAGCACACAGCCCTAGGCAAATTGTGCTTGACATCCATTGTCCTTAAGCTTGAGCTTTAAAGTGGCATCGGAAAAGGAAAAGGTAAGCATCGTGCCCCAGAGACATAACGTGTAAGAAAGAGGCCTGCACTGCAACAACACAGGCAGGGGTCAGTCAGCACTATTTGGCAACAAAATGCCATATTCATTATTCTTAAGGCATACGGGAGATAAACAAGGGTGTCCAGCGACCATGACAGTGTTTGGTCAGAGTATGGCGTGGCCATGGCTACCTCAAGAATTTTGTGTAGCAGCTCAGGTACACCTTCGAGGGCCATGGATGTGTTGTGGTAGTCTCGGTGTTGCAGGACGGTGTATACCATCTCGGGATCGCCCGTGCTCACAGCTTCATGTAAAACTGGAAAACAAAAGGGCAAACTGAATCACTAAGTATCCTCATGTTCTCTGACAAATTCCAGCGCCAGCATGAACAGCCATCTGTGCGGCTCCGTATGTACCTCAGAGAGGCAGAGACTGAAGCTGGAGCTGACGGGGGACGGCCATGACGTCTGATTGCTAACTCACTGCTTCATGAAAGAAAACATAGCATGCTTACTGTCTTCATGAAAGAAAACGTAGCACGCTTACTGTCCTGATCATACCTCATGTATGCACACCGCGTGACTACGTGTCGCTCTGGCAGGTAGGACTTACACATACAATGTCCCTGCTTAGTCCACACAAAACTATTGTCACTAATAGTAAGAGGGTGTCCAAACAGGGAACGCCAAGATGTCACTAGAAGAGGCTACTTCTGGCACCCATATCTTTGATTTCACTGGCCTCAGTGGAGTTCCTACCATACCCCAGGGTAAAGCTGGCTTTGCTGACAGATGCTGGGGGCGGCCATTTCTGGAAGAGGAGTCAGCTTCCACCGAGGGTTCAGGACTGCAAGCCCAGCCTTTCATCTTGTCGACCCTGCCCACTGCCCTGAGAGAGACCCTGACTGAGAGGAAACTTACCACCGAGACCTGTCACTTTCAGCCAGGACACGAGCGAAGACGTGGGTAAGGTGTATACTTGCCTGTCCATCCCTGGCCGTTTTCTTTGGTCACATCTGCTTTATGTCGCAGCAAGACTCGAGCAGATTCCAAATGCCCCAAAGAGACCGCAAGGTGCAGTAGCGTCCGGCCCCGTGGGTCCAGGGCCTCGGCATTCTGGGGAACAAACACTGGTGTTCACATACTGTGCTTCTGAACTTAGCAAGTGCAGGAAAATAGAACATACTATGGGCACACATTAGCAACGGGCACTACGACTTGTGCGTGCAGGCGAGCACTGGTCAAACATGGATGTGGGGCTAGAGACAAAGGAGATGTCACTGAGTTGGCTGGGTTTTGTTATTGTTCACGACTGGCCTCGAGCTTGGGGGTGTGCCATCACGGTGCCCAAGTTCTCTTTGTTTTAGCTACGTTTTTAAGCGATGAGTCCCCTTTGCTAAAGTTATAGCCTAATAAACAAACAGGACTCTAGGCCTCCACCATAAACCAAACCCTTCAACACCATTCAAGTGAGGGCTAAGAGGGCCAGGGCTTCCATGGAGAAGGACTGGCCTGTGCCATAGATGGTGTCACTTCTCAGACGCATGGCAGCACCCAAAACAGGAAGTGCAGGCTGGTAATCAAAACCCAAAGCACAAGACTTAACTTGGTCAGAATAAGACTGCATTCCCCAGCAACAGAGCCCTGGTCTCACGGTGTGCACTGAGTTCCAAATGTCCCTAAGGAACACAGAGCAGCTGCGGCTCTCACTGACCAGAATGAGACCTGTCAGGATGTCTGTGGACACACATGTGGAGAAGTGGGAGATGACACACATCATCCACACGGGGCCTGTAGTCCTCATTCCTATTTTTCTATCAGAGCCCTCCTTTGGAGCTTCAGAGCCACACGGCAGAGTCTGGTGTGACCGAGTGTCGATGACTTGGCTCTGCATTTCTTCCAAGGACACAGTGAACTGCTGTGGAATGGGGAATGAGAGGCTTTCTAAGCGCTGACCGTTCCATAGGAACAGTGCTCTGCCTTCAGACTTGCTTGTTTAGGTAAACTGTCATCTCAAAAACCATCACAGGCTAAGGAAAGGAAGTAAAGTGGGCAGAGGGTTAACGGCCATGCTCTGACAGTTACGCAACCTCCTGTTCTGCTAAAATTATATCACAGTTATTGTGCAATGAAGAACTGTTATCGAGGAAAAGAAGTAGGAAGCAGGGTGCTTGCTGAACACGAAGTCCTGGCCAATCCCAGGCCTCAGCACTCTCCCAAGTGCTAAAATAGGATGCCCCCCCCTTCATGGGGATAGGTCCCAGGGAACCTTGTGAGAGCCTGAAGCTGAGTGCAGTACGAACCCCATAAATACACTATGCTTTTCCTACACACATTCATACAATGAGATGAAGAATTTTCACACGGCAGTTAATGATTCAGCCTCCCCACCTGTGCACTGAAGGACTGACTTCAGCTCCCCTTTGGCACATGCCAGGTGCCTACATCATCTCGTACTCTGGGGACATTAAGTAAAATAAGGGGCATTTGAGGACAAACATGGCGATGCACTTCTGCCCGCAGAGCTGATGCCCAGTGGCGGCTCAGTGATTGACGGGCATCAGCACACAGGGTGGGCTCGCTGTCGAGCATGGGTGACGGCCCATGTCACCAACAGGACTGAGCGACGGTCAGTAGGGATTTATTTCACCCCTGTACTCAGAGACACACAAGCGAAGATGGATGAATTTCCTGCTGAGTGGTTGCAGACTGTGGCTGGTCGTGGGTGGCGCCCTAGTGTCCTCCAGTGTCACGGGTGGCGCTCCAACTTCACTTCTGTTGCCATGGTGAAATTCCCTGACAAAGGAGCAGTTCAGGAGGAGGGAGGGCGATTTGGCTCCCAATTCCAGGTCGCTGTCCATTAGGTTACAATGACAGGAGCTTGAGACGGGCTGTTCACATCACAAGTGCCATCGAGAGCAGAGAGAACACATCATGCTCACTTGCCAGTTCTCAGCTTCTTTCTCCACTCTCTTAAAAAAGATTCGTTTATTTATTTTATGCATATGGTGCCCTATCTGCATGTACATCTTTATCCCAGAGGAGGACATCAGATCCCTCTACAGATGGCTGTGAGCCACCATACGGTTGCTGGGAAGTGAACTCTGGACCCCTGGGAGAAGTCAGTGCTCTTAACCTCTCATCCATCTCTCTAGATCTGCTGGTTTCTCCACTTTCAACACATTCAGAATCCCTTTCACAGGGAATAACACCACCCACAATGAGCTGAGTTTTCCCACATCAGCTAAGCCAATTAAGACACTCCCTACAGACACGCCCACTGCCCAACCCAGTGTAGACACTAGGTTGTGTCAAGCTGACAGAAAGCAAAGCCTTGCAAAGGGGAGCTCACTGTGCCATCATCATGTTCCTATCTGTGGTCCACACCACCTCCCACAGCTCTTCAAACTTCACTGCACCAAACAAAAACAGGGTCTAAGTATTATATTTCTTAAGCTTCCGCCACCCTCCTCTCTAACTTGTTTTCCTAAAAGTAGCAGGGCTGTAACTTGTAAAGTAGGAACACAGCTGAAGCTCAACAGTAAGGAAGGGATTAGCAAACTCACTCTCTTCAGTCCCCTCCATTACAGACACACAGAACTCCAGTGTAGAGTAAATGAGGTGCTGGCTCAGCACACGGAAGAGCTTTATAGCATCACCGTATTTGCCACAAGAAGGGAACCACTTACACCCAGAAACAAACAAATACCAACTGAGGCTGCAGTCACCACTCAGACATAAAAACAAAAACTCCAGTTCACTACACTGCTAGCTGTCAGCTGTCCTCAGCCGCAGGAAGGCGCACTCAGCATCACTGTGGAGTTGATGGGAATACTCCAGGGCTTACCGTGGCCGCTTCCTCACTTGAAAAGAAAAAGGCATGAAAAAATCCCCCGACTACATTACGATGTGACTTGAAAACTAAGAGAGGATAAAGATCGGGGGAAATAAGGAACTTTTAGACCAACAAAGGCAAAGGCCCCCGATGGCATCCATTGCACTGACAGATGCTAAGAAAAAACACCTAGGTTATTAAAAATCAAGAATGAACAGGATGCAGAGGATGCATCTCCACGTGTGGAAACACTTCCCACACAAATGACTACCCTAGGTGAGCCCAGGTAAAGTGCAGGGGCTGCAGGCCTCAACCTCCTCTAATTCTAGTTCCAGGGGATCTGGCGCCCACTTCTGGTCGTTCTGAGCATCCCCACTCACAAGGCCTACACTCATAAAGAAAAACACAAGATTACACATAAGCAAAATGTAAAGAAGTACAAGCATCTCTACTCATATATTACAGGATCATGGACACAGAAAATCTTAAGGAATACCATGGTGGTGGCACACTCCTTTAATCCCAGCACGCAGGAGAAACAGAGGCAGGCCGATCTCTGTGAGTTTGAGACCAGCCTGGTCTACAGAGCGAGTTCCAGGACACAGGGGAACCTTGTCTCAAAAAACAAAACAACCCCCCCCCAAACAAGAACAAACCAAACCATAGAGATCAAGGTATAAAACAAAGCCAATTGCATCTCTATACAACTTAGAAAAACAATGCCCCTTACAACAGCATCAAAAGTAATAAAAAGCACTGAGGGAAAAAATGAAATGAACATAAAGCGCACACTCTGAAGGGCACAAGGAACTTGTGAAAACGTTTTAAAGAGAAGCTAAAGGGGCACTGGCACAGCCCATGCTCAGGGTCAGACGACAAACAAGAGACGGATGGCACTTGCCAAACTCTGATAGACTCAATGCAGCCCCCATCAAATCCTAGCAGGTCTTTGTAGAAACTGACAAATTGATTCTAAACTACACAGAAACGCAGAGCCCAGAGTCATCCTTAGCAAAAGAAAAGCCATGGGGCTGGAGAGAAGGCTCAGGGTTAGGAGGCCTGTCTGCTTCTCCGGGTGACCTCGAAGCCAGTCCCCACCCACATCAAAATTTACAGCTACCCACAACTCCAGATTCGGGGGACCCAACACTCCCTTCTGATCTCTGAGGGCAGGGGGAACACACGTGGCCCACAGGCACACATGCACAATGGTCCACAGACACACATGTACACATAGCACACAGACACACACACACACAAGGCAAACAAATACACACGTGGTGAGCAGACATACACATGACACAGACATACATGCAGATTTAAAAGAGAAAAGACAATCAAGGATATACATTTTACAATTTCAAAATTTACTACACCAAAGCCAGCTCTCAGGACAATGTGCACCACCATAAGGGCGCACTCCTAGTAACTGGGGTAAAATCTGCGACCCTGAAATTAGCATATACTCTTTTTGCTTTATTTAGATCTGTGCTCTCGTTTGTGACAAGGTCTCCCTGGTCCAGGATGGCCTGAACTTGCTATGTAGCTGAAGATGACCCGAGGCCCCTGTGTCTCCTGTCTCCACCCCCTATGTCTGGATTTCTGCAGACACCATGGAACTCAGTCAAAGTTCGACACAGGCACCAAAATAATTCACTGAGAAAGGAACATTCCCTTTAGCGGAGTATGCTATTCACACCTAGAGTTCCAGTGCTGAGGGAAGAGGCCGGAGGTTCAGAATTTCAAGGCTACCAAAGGCTACACAGCATGTTTCTTATGAGCCCAAACTCCACAGAGACTGTCTTAAAAAAAGGTGGAAGATGGTGGCGCATGCCTTTCTCTTTGAGTTCGAGGCCAGCCCGGTCTACAGAGCTAGTTCCAGGACAGTTAAGGCTACACAGTAAAACCTTGTCTCAAAAAAAAAAAAAAGATGCAACCACTCTGAAAATCAGAAATTTCCAAGAAGTTTAACAGTGAGCATATTATAAAGGAACAAGATTGTCTATCTACGAAAAATAATTTCAGTTAGCCATAAGAACGGAGAACTGACACACACCATAATATACATCAATCTGCAGAGCATCATGCTAGACACAAAAGGCCACGTTACACAAGTCTATTTAGGTGCAGCATCCCGATGAGACACATCTACCCAGACAGAAAATACATTCGCTGCCTGGGACTGAAGGGTCAGGGAGAAGAAAAGCAGACCCTAAGAATATATGCTTCCTTTTTTTGTTTTATTTCTTTATCATTTTAAACATTCATTAATTAATTTAAGAATTTCAAGTGTTAACAGGTTAAAACAAAGAACCCAAGTTTGGATTTTGACAGAAATAGCACACTGAAGAGCAGACAACTGCTTGGTGACTGACAGGCAGTGGGACAGTGGCACGGGTGACATGTGGGGGTGGGCACACTACAAGCCAAGAGCTGGGACACGCCACACGCATAGTCTATCAGATACTTTTCTGTTGCTGTGAAAATAAATACCATTACCACGGCGACGGAAATGAAAGCATTTATTTATTTGCTCACAGTTAAGAGTCTGCTATGGGGGGCTGGAGGGATGGCTCAGGGGTTAAGAGCACTGACTGCTCTTCCAGAGGACCTGAGTTCAATTCCCAGCACCCACGTGGTGTCTCACGGTGACTATATGAGATTTAGTCTCTCTCCTGACACTCAGGAAGACCACTGTACACTTAATAAATAAATACTTGCGCCACCGCACGTGCTTGCTGCCCCGCGCCTGCTGGCGCATGCTCTTTGGGCAGCATTTTGGACGACCCGACCTTCCTTTTGCTGTCAGGCGCACCTGCTTCGCAGTTGTCACCTGTACCGTTGGGCATGTGGTGGGGCGGAGGCCTTTTCAGAATGCCTCGTTTCCGCTCCTTCCCGACCATTTCAGTTTTTTTTAAAAGAGTCCACTCAGTAGGTGCTCATGGAGCCTGGAGCAGGGAGTTTTACTTCACATCCCTATCATAAGCAGGAAGCAGAGTGAAGTCATTTATTTGTGTGCGCGTGTGCTTGTGTGTGAGGAAGTTGTACTTCACATCCCTATCATAAGCAGGAAGCAGAGTGAAGTCATGCATGTATGCATGTGTGTGAGTGTGAGAGGGAGAGAGATCTCAAAGAATGCACTTCCTCCACAAGGCCGCACCGCCAAGCCCCCAAACACACCACTGGCTTGGCATCAAGTGTAAAACTACAATTCACTCAAACCACCACAGGCAGATGAATGGTAAGATGCTGGAAAAACCATGTGTGTTTACGTGTGGCACATAAGACTAACCTACCATTTACAGCCGGTTCTACGGCCTGACGTGTTGCCTCCATTCTCTAGAGCTGGGCTCGCTCTCTTGTAAAAGGAGAGCTATGAAGGCTCCCACCTCGCAAAGTCAGAGCTGGCGCCATGCTTGACATCACAGTGAGCAGCCACCCACACTGGAGGTTCAGATCTGCTGTCACTCTTCTGCTAAGGCTGGCTCAGTGACGATAGTTACACTGGGCTGGACTGCAGCTAACGGAGCTCAGATCAGAGAGGACAGCATGGGGACTCAACAAACTCAGCCATGATTAAAAGTCCCTCCCTCTTTTGAGTCTGGAGTGAAGTCAAGGAATAAGGACCCCCACATCTCCTTTGTGCTTGCTAAGTCCACTTTTCTTGCACGAAAGCCTCTCTACCACTCTGCCAGCACAGCCAGTGAGTGGCTGAGTTTGGAGGGCGGGTGCACAGCCTGGGCCCCAAGTCCAGCTCCCACAGCTTCCATGACTTCTCAGCGCCTTGCTGACTAGCACACGGCAATCTGGGGCCCCCAACACAAGGGCGCAGCACCTAACGCCCTCGCCCCTCTCCTTTCTCCCACTGCCCTGGGCCGCTGACTGGGGCTCCTGTCTCCACTCAGATAGAAAAAGGCATTCCCTGGCGGTTTTGTAAGCTTGAGTTCCCAATGACTGAGGAGGAGCACCAGAGTCTGTGATGACTGAGGGGGAGCAGAGAGCCTGTGATGACTGAGGGGGAGCACCAGAGAGCCTGTGATGACTGAGGGGGAGCACCAGAGAGCCTGTGATGACTGAGGGGGAGCACCAGAGAGCCTGTGATGACTGAGGGGGAGCAGAGAGCCTGTGATGACTGAGGAGGAGCACCAGAGAGCCTGTGATGACTGAGGAGGAGCACCAGAGTCTGTGATGACTGAGGGGGAGCACCAGAGAGCCTGTGATGACTGAGGAGCAGAGAGCCTGTGATGACTGAGGAGCAGAGAGCCTGTGATGACTGAGGGGGAGCACCAGAGAGCCTGCAGGTGCTTCACCTCAGATGGCTCCACACTGGCCTCAGGCTAAGGGTGCTGACTAGAATGTGTGCCAGTGACCTCACCCGGCCTGCCTGCTGCAGCTCCCATCAGGGCCCAGAACTGCTGCTGTCTGGAACATTCTCTTCCCCTTGGCGGCTGCTCGCTTCTGCTGCTAGCTTCAGAGAAGAGTGTTCTATCTGCCACTCTCTGCCTGACTTGATCTCAAGACTCGCTTTCACCTTCATCCCTGCAAGTGCTCATTCATCCCCCAGCGCCAGTGGAGACCAACGGAGTTCCAAAGAACTTCCAGGAGGCCAGGTCACAACTGAACACACACACTTTCAACTACAGCGGCCAGCGGCCGGCCTCAAGCCCCACTGACCACTAAGGAGCTGATGGGTCAAGAGACACTATAAATGCCTCTTCTGAGGCCTGAAATACTCACAGGCGGCTGGGGTATTCCAGTGCCAGCCACCAGCAGCACTCAAAGCTGACAGGATTTTAGTGTGCCAGCTTCAAGCCACACTCGTTGTGTCCAAGACTGAAGGAGTAGACAGCAGAAGGTCAATGGCGATGACACAGTACAGCAAACAGGAGGTCACTGTTGGGACGACATGAAGCAGCACACCTTTCCTGCTATGCTACTTAAGGCTATTTTAGTGACATTGGTTATCTTGACCTCAAACCAGTAATGCTCAGGGACTCAAACAAGATGAAAATGCAAGAGGCCCTTTATTCAAGAGTGCAGAATTTCACAACGGTGGTGGCAGACCATGAGGCCCTACACAGCTGCTCTGCCCGCCAGTCAGCAGACAGCTCCAAGGATGAAGTTGGACTGCAGGGTGTGATGTCCAAGGTGTCCACGTCAAGGCCTCCTCCCGAGAGGCAAGTGCTACATTGTAAAATGGTCCATTGTAATAGGAGCAACATCAAAGCTCAGCCCTGAAGTCAAGATCTACCGCAAGATTTTAATTCCCAAGCACTGGGAAGCCTGTGTGTTTCCATTACAAATGTCCTTAAGGTTTGTCACGGTCAATGGACACCTTTACCACAGCTTTCAGGAAATGGTGACTTGCCACTTCCGAGACCAAGAGCCAAGGTGTGGCTCTAACTTTTGCTCTTCCTCCTCAACGGGTAGAATGCTGTTTCCAATACTCGGGACTGGAAGCCCCGTGGGTTGATGACAATGAACCTTTTTCTCACACAGGGTTTTAATGCCATGACTTCCTCTGTACTCTCCGCACAGCACAAGCTGAGAACTGTCTACAGTTAAAGCAGTGCTGAGGGCTGAGCCCAGAGCCACACCATGCCAGACAAGTGTTAGCACTCAGCTACATACCCCAGCTCCTTCCCTGTATTTCTACTTTACTTTTCATTTAGAGACAGTCTAACTTGCCCACACTGGCCTTGACTTGTAACTCTTCTGCCTCAGCTTCTGTTACAGGTGTCGGCCACTATGCCCACTCAAAGCTGGCTTTTGAAATGTCCAGGATGAGACTTTAGAGAAGGTCCCTGCGTGGTGTCAGCAGGTGGACTGAGATGGCCGGCAGTGAATCATTCTCTCTGGGGGCATGTGTCACTATCTCTAACTCTTAGATAGTTAGTTACTGTGTCATCTAATTAAGAACAATGGTTCTCACAGAACCTTGTTCTGTCTGGTTACCCCCCACACCCCACGCTGAGGATGAAACCTAGGGCCTTCCACCTAACAGACAATTATAACAACCACTGAGCTTTCCTGTTTATTTTCAGACAGACTCTCACCAAATTCCCCAGGCTAGCCTCCAACTCTGATCTTCTTGCTTCAACCTTCTGGGCGCTGTGGGTTATTGGAGTACACCACCACACCTTCCATGGAATCCTTTTTTTTTTTTTTAAATGAAAAAGGTGACTTCCAGGTCTCCTCGAGTGCCTGTACAACTTAAAATATATACGGCAAGCTGCAAACCAGCACTTAACAGAACTGTTCAAACAGCATTCTGTGGAGTGTGCCCAATGTTTGCCAACCAAAAGCACCAAAGGCTCTTGACAATTACGGTGTGGATGTTAAGTCGTTCAAAAGCAGGCCTTTTACACACTGGACAAGATGAACAAAGCCCTCAGTAAGAATCATGACAGGTTGTGGGAGTAATTACAGACCCTTAACTTATTTGCTACTTGTTAGTATGGAATTCGAGAACACCAATACCTACTAAGACTGTTGCAGTGCCATTAATGACATCATCTCGGGCCAGGTGGTGGACAAGAAACCCCAGTAAAATAAGAATATACATATAAAGCAAAGCACCTCGACCTCGACCAGGCACTACTGACATCTGCAGTCACATAACTCTCTTGTGTGTGTGTGTGTGGCGGGGGAGTGATTACCTTGAACACTGTAGGACACAGTGGGGTCGCTGGCCTCCACCCAACAGCAACCCCCCCCCCAGTATAACAACCAAAAATGTCTCCTTGCACAGCCACAGGCCCCCTATCATCTCCAATCGAGAAGCACTGAGTTTGAGAGATGGCAAAGTATTAAAAAATAAATAAATAAACCAAAGCACTTCAGAACGGGGAGGGGTCCTGAGGGGTCTGAGCGCCAGACAATCTCAAACATTACATCAGCCGCCTTGGGGGAGCTCGTTAAATTCTGATTCCTAGGCCCAGCCCCAGAACCATCAATCTAGACGAGTCCTGGATTTTTCCTCGTCGCTGCCCACATCCTCCTCACCCTACGGGGAAGGGAAGGTAGAGTGGGACCCCAGAACGTAACTGCTTTGCCCAAGGTCACTAGGGAGCTAGAACCGGGCCTCCGAAGCCAACCGAGCTCTTCTCCAGAACAAGGGTGGGTGAAGTAAGGGGTGTGTGTGTTGCTCTTCCGCCTTCGAGGCCATAAAGCCTAAGGGTGCATTCTGGGGCCACCCGGCCTGAGATAAAGGTCCCGACTTCGTACTCGTTAGCCTGGTGGCCTTGCGCAAGGCAAGCAGGCTCTGGGGTCTCGGTTTCCTCCCCTGTCATGTCAGCATTCATCCCTAGCGACACTAGACAGGGGACGCCGAACCAAAAGCCCTGGGCACACGGCCCGGTCTACAGGAATCGCTCGATGCGGGTCCTAGCGGGGCTGGGGGCGGGAGGCGAACCGACCCGGACTCGGCTCCGCGCACCTCACCTGGCCCCGCAGCTCCTTCTCCAGCTGCCGGTAGTCGTTGTTCCAGACCAGGAGGTGCAGCGGGAAGCGGCTGCTGGCGTCGCGGGCCGAGGACATGGCGAGGAGGCCGCGTCCCGGGCCTGACCGCCCGCCTGCCGCCACCAGCCTCGATCCGACGGGGTCTCGGGGGCCCGGCCGCCCGACTGGCCGCAGAGCGAGGGGAGGAGAGCGGCGAGCGGGCGAGTGCGGGGCGCGGCGGGCGGCTCTGGAGGCCCGGGGTCGCGGGCCGGGCTGGGGACCGGCTCGGGGACCCGCTCGGCCGCGCCCACCCCGCGCCCCGCGCGCTCGCGCCCGCGCTGACAGCTCGCGACCCGACTGCGGCCGGCCGAACCGCCCCGAACAGGGAAGTGCGCGGGGCGCTCCACCGGGCGCCGCGGCGGGGGACGCGGGTGCGGGCCCGACCCGAGCGCCGAGGCATTTCGTCCCGCCGCGCCCCCACGCGGGGACGCACGACGCGCCACGGCCCGCGGAGCCGCGGGAGACACCCCGGGAAGCCCGAGATCCCCGTGCGCGGACCTCAGGGTGCGCGCCCCCGGGCTCTGCCCTCCCCGCCCCAGCCCCTCCAGTGGTTCGCTCCACAACCCGGCCCCTCCCATTGGCTCCGCAGCCCGGGGGTGCGGTGCGAGCCCGGAGCAAACCATCCGGCCGCAGCCTCCCACGATTGGTCGGAAGCCATTTTGGAAGTGGGCAACGGGAACTCGTTTGCACGCGCGGCAGCCCTGAACCCTGGAGAGCGGGCACCAGAGGCCCTCGCGACAGCGGGGTGCCTGTCAGCGTCGGACGGGGCTGGTTCTTTGTTGTATCCGACGCTCTGTGGCAGGCTGAGCGCTGCCTACCCCAAGCCCCAAGCCCAAGCACGCTTCCCCCAAAACGGTCTCGCAGTTGTCCCCCGGAGGAGGGGGAAATCGCCCAGTTGAAAATCACGTATCTTGTCTGGATTGTCATCTGGGCTGTAATTGAGAGTGCTCACCGTGAAGGTCTACCCCGCATCGGTAGGACTGTGGCCCAGAGGACTAGTGGAGTAAGTATGCAGGCTGGCACCCTGCTCATCACACAACGGGAGAACCCCGTGTCGCGTCCGCCCAGGCTTATTGCAGCCGCCCAGCTTGTCAGACGCGTGGGTGCGAGGGCCGGCCGAGAAGTGTGGCCGACCCAGCCGGCTCTCGGGGGTGACGCTGGAAGGGACCAGTTAACACCGAGATTGCAGGAGTGCGTGGCATCGGGGAGGCGGGCACGGCCCGTGCTTGTGGGAAGGAGTAAACGAGCGTCGGCGGCTGCCCGTCTCCGGGAGGTGGCACGCTCAGAGGGTTCGCGTCCCGAGGCTTTGCTTCTCGTCAGCCCTGGACCAGGGAATCACTTCCCGGAAGGATGCTCGGGCACACCCCTGCCCTCATTCAAGATGGCGACGAGAGGCGCGCCCTTTCCGGTCACATGACCCGCCGGGCTCGGCAGGACGTCTCCCCGCGCGTGCGCAGTGCGCCGGGGCTGCGAGGCGCCGAGGGGAGAGGCGCCGCCAGCGCCGCCCGGGTCCCGTTAGAGCGGAAGCGCCGCCGCCGCCTGTGCCGCCGCGGGCTTCGCGGCAGGTGAAGCGCGAGCCATGTCGAAGCGGCTGCGCAGCAGCGACGTGTGCGCCGACTGCAGCGGGCCGGGTGAGTGAGGCCGGCGGGGCGCGCTCGCCGCGCTCGCGGGGTCGGGAGCTCTGCCTGGCGGGGCGGTCCCGGCGGGCGGGGACGGGAGTGCGGCCCGGCCTGGCCCAGCCCCCGGCGCCCGGCCTGTCCGCCGCGCGGCCCGGGGCCGCCCGCTCCCTCCCTCCCGCGGCCCGGCCGAGCGCACGGGCTCGGGGCCCGGCAGCGGGCGGGGCGGGGCGGGTTCGGCGGCCCCGGAAAGCCGGTGACAGCGAGGCCGCAGGTGTCGCCCCTTCCCGGCCCCCGGCTCCCCCGGCTCCCCCGGCCCGGCCGCCGCTCCCGGGCACAGCCCGAGCTCGGGTCTGCGGTTTGAGGGTCTGAGCTTCCAGCAGGAATCGCCCCTCGGCGTGACCTTGGACTGATGACTCCCCTTGCTCAAACCTGGGTTTCCCGGTCGCAGCGGCCGGCGGATGCTCCCTAGGGGGTCGTGGCTTTTGTGTGCCGGCCCTCAGTTCAAAGCCGCTCTGGTGCCTTCTGCCGCACTTTGGCTTCGGAGTCCGCACCGAACGCACAGTCGCTGGCGGTGTGAACCCGGGGACATGGACCGGCCAGAGCGGCTCCCTCCTACTGCAGATAGCGTTTGGGTTTGAAGATCGGATCTGGCTTAGTAATTGGAACCCAACTCACAAGTCCGGATTCAGGTTTTCTTCTCTTTTTTGAGCTTGTTTGGCTTGGTGAAGTCAGTTCCATATTAGATGACTTTCCTGGCGCAGCAGTGTTCAATAAACAGCCCTGATTAAGTCATTGAACACAGGCGGCTTGCCACTGTTTCATCTTGTCTTTTGGATGCAGCGGCGGGGGGTTTTAAATAGTGCGGTGCTAACCCTCACTTGTTCGGTGGCCCTGGGTACTGCGGGTTAACAGTTCAGAGGGAAGGTAAGGGACAGGCAGGGAGGCTTCAGAGGACTGCTTCATGCTGTAAGCCAGGTTTGTTCGAATACCATTTTCTCTAAAATTGTCGCTTGTTCCGCTTCCTCCTTTTCTTGCCTGTTTTCCGTTGATTCATGTGTGTCTAACTTAAAACTTCCTCTTGGGATGCACGTTCTTTCCTTCTCCACTGGAAGGTGCATGGCAAAAGCAGATGGCTTCTTCTTGCCACCCTGAAAACCATTTGTGCCATTTCAGGGCCTCTTCTGTCGTTTCATATTAGTTGTCTTGAATGCCAAAATCTAGAAAGACTTGACTCACACTTCCTTCCTGTTTTGGATATAACGAGGCTACCTTGAAGGGTGAACGGCGGCTAGGATTTGTGCTGCCTTTTGTGCACCCATTAGGTGATTGGGTGGAGGGTTACCTGTGGGGTTAGGGCTCCTTGAAGATGCTAAGGCCATCTCAGAAAATGCTGGGATACTTAACTCTCTCGGTCAGGATTTGCACACGAAGGGTAGAGGCACAGATACCTTTGAAGTCCGTGTGTAGACTTAATTTTCATTTTCAGGGTTATCAGTGTTCTTCCCTTGGGATTCTGGTCCATGGTGTGTAAGTGATTAACCGAGGCCATGTTTAATGTGAGCTAAATCATTGCTGTCCTTCTCCTGCCCAGGAGTTCTGTGAGCCCCAGACAATAGAAAGCAAAGCCAGGTGTCTGTCAGCCTTCACGCCCCCCCCCCACACACACACCTCAGATCGCCCCCCCCACACACACACCTCAGATTGCCCCACACACACACACACACACACCTCAGATCGCCCCCACACACACACACCTCAGATTGCCCCCCCCACACACACCTCAGATCGCCATGGTAGCACCTGTGCTTGAGCCTGCTGGATTCTTTTCTGTTTTGTTCTAGGGAAGACTCTTCACTGTGATTATGTGTTGTTTACCTTGCTGGCGCCCAAAGCCAGAACCTCACAATTGCTGGGAGAGCTCACGCCCAGCCCTGATACTTGCTTGCTTTTAATGAATCTAGTTCCTTATGGGGCATCGTTCCTGTGTCCCCATGACAGGCACTTTATTTAGTCTTCTTTGTGTTGTCCCTCCCTGTCCCGCTGTGAGGACACTCAGAGAAGTAACTTGCCTCAGACGATTGCACAAGAAGTGGTGGCCGAGTTGAGATTCGATCCGCGGACTTTTTGTCTACTAACCAAACCTCTTACACCGTATTCTCTGGCTCCCAGGGTTTGTCTTTGATTGAAGTCCCTTCACTCTTCATTATGTGGTTTGAAGGGGTTAGAATAAACTGTTAAAAATGGTAAGCATGATACACATGCACTTTGGAGATTTTTGTGGACACTGAAGAATTTTAAAGTGTAACCCTTAGGCCGGGCAGCTGGAGTAGCACCTATTCTTACCCTACTGTGCGGCTGACAGAATGGGAAAGGCCCTGCCTTAGAAAGGGATTTCTAAGGCTCAGTTTACTTGGCCAGATCCATCCTGCCCGAGTAGTGTGAATTATTCCTCTTGTGAAAAGTTGACTGAGGAGGTTTTGTGGGTTAGTGTAGTACTAACAAGAAGTACTGTTCATTTTGGTTGATGTCTTTATTTCTGTGAGGGCCTTCCTCCAAGTGAGCTGCAAGAGTGGACCCAGCGGGTTGTCTAAAACAACTGGTGTCCTCATCGCCTTAGAGGGGCCGCCCTCTCCTGCGGTTCTCTTCTGACTCTCTGTGAGCATAAGGGCCTTCGCGCCCCGCACCAAGCAGCCTGCACCTCACTGTTTACCTTGGATACTGTACATGGATAAGTCACTGTCAAGACTGTATCTTATTTACAAAGTGATTTATTGAGCTGAAGGGGGAGCTCGGTGGTAGAGTGCTTGCCCAGCTTGGACAAGGCCCCAGGTTCAGTCCCCAGCACTGCACGGAAGCAGAATAGAATGATCCGCCCCTGCTCCTTCAGTCTGTTTCTTTACTGTTCTGTAAGAGTACTTGCCGATGGTGTGGTGGTGGACCACAGTCAGGCGGTGCAGGAAGAAGACAGCTGCTGTGTGCGGCTGTGGGTCTTAGTTCATCAAGGTGGGTGAGATCCCCAGGCTGGTCCATCCTAGTCATATTTGAGAAACGTAAAAGAACAAAAACGTGTTCTATTTTTTCTTAAAAACCAAGCATCAGCCATCTTTTGGCATCCTGTATGTAGCAGCCAATTAGTGTCCTTGCCACTGAGGTACCATTCTTTTTCCAGATCCTTCCTGGGCATCAGTAAATAGGGGAACTTTCATATGTGACGAGTGTTGCAGTGTACATCGGAGTCTAGGGCGTCATATCTCCCAAGTAAGGCATCTTAAACACACACCATGGCCTCCAACACTGCTTCAGGTAATGATAAAAAAAATTCATAATTAGAAACTTGTGTTTTAGGATTGTTATTTTAGCAACTAAAAGATCTCCTAACATACGTCTTAAATCTTATAAAAATGTTTGGGTCATAATTGAATAAAGTGTTGTGTCCTTCGTTTCTATGTGTAGTGTAAAGTATTGTCCTGTACTGAAATCATTATATATTCTTTCTTTGATCACCTAACATAACCTTGTTCTCTGAAACGCAATTATACATAGACAGATATATCAACAGAATGTATCAATAAAAGTTTACATTTCTTAGTAAATTTTCTCTGCTGCCTTTCTAGCTTGTCACCAGAAGTTGTTTTATTTTGTTTGAGACAAGAGTCTCACTATGTAGCCCTGGCTGGTCTTGAACTCACAGACATCCTCTTACCTCTGCTTCCTAAGTGCTAAAATTAAAGGTATGCACCACCGTGCCCAACATTAGAAATTATGTTGTGGTTAATTTATTTTTAATGCATTGATGTTTTTGCCTGTATGCATGTTTTTGTGAGGATGTCAGGATCCCCTAGAACTGGAGTTACACCTTGAGCCGCCATGTGAGTGCTGGGAATTAAACCTGGATACTTTAGAAGAGCAGCCTGTGTTCTTAACCACTGAACCATCTCTCCAGCCCCCAGAAATTATTTTTGTTTTTTAGCCTTTTTGTAGATTTACTGATTTTATATGTGTAAGCATTTTTCCTGCATGTATGTGTGTGTGTATATATATGTATGTGTGTGTGTATATATGTATGTGTGTGTATGTGTGTGTGTGTATATGTATATGTGTGTGTGTGTATATATATTTATGTATGTGTGGGGGGGGGATCTCCTGAAGCTGGAGTTAGCACCACGTGGGTGCTGGGACTCAAAGCTGGTCTTGTACAGGGACAGGTGCCATCTCTCCAGCCCCTAGAAATTAGTCTTAAAAGGTCTGCCTTTCTTATATTCTGTAACGATGACCCTGAAAGCCACTGCTGAAAAGCTTGTCATGAACTTGCAGTTCCTGAGTACCTGCTTATATTTTTAGACCATTTTTTCCTGCTTTGATCAAATAGACTGAGACTCCTCAGAAATCCCTCCAGCATCTGAAGCTTTTATAAAGCGTCGCTGTCAGGCAGAGACTAAGTGAGCGTGTTTTGATTTCATGCCTAACGCTTGTCTTTGTCCTATTTGGGAGTCAATGTCATGTTTCTTGTATACATTTGGGGTACACATTCTTCAGTTCTTCTGAAACTCTGGATTAATCGACCATTGTAGCTGGAGTTTCTCGACAGGTCATTTTCACAGTCCACAGAAGGATTATTCCATTGCAGTGCATTTTGTAATGTTTGCCTTAATACATATCTCACTAAATCTGCAGCCTCTGCACTCTGCACTCCGTAAACTCTCATGAATCAAGGTACCCAAGCAAGTGCTTTGAGTTGCTCAGAGATGCCCATGAGCTGCATGAGCAAATGGATCTTTAGGAGTCCTGTTGGGAAGCAAAATTGTGACATTTATTAAGACGGGTCTACTTAAGCCGGGTAGTTGTGGCACCTGCCTTTCATTCCAGTACTCAAGAGGGGAGTTCCAGGACAGCCAGGGCTACACAGAGAAACCCTGTCTTCCAAAGACCAAAACAATCAAACAGGAACGTTCTACCTAGAAGTTCCCAAAGGCCCATTCTCACACAAAAGTCTGTCTTTGTTTACAGTTTACAAAGGGCCCAGAGATGAGTAATTAAGATGCTAGGGTTGATACTAAGGTGGGACATGAACCACAATGGGGTGTGGGAGAGAGGTAGCACTCAGATACACATTTATTGCATTACTTTATTTAGAAAACTAACAATTATTGATAATAACTTTAAATGGGTGGATGTAATGGAAGGTATTAAGTGACTAGTGTGTACGTGGGTAAAGTAGCTTTGTTCAGGGGAAGATGCCACCCTAAAGCATCACCAGTCACTTTTTCTTCAGTTTCTAAGTACATGCAATCAAGCCAGATTGGCTGTTTCACAAGCAAAGCTGAATCCTACCTACCTGGAGCCGTTCATTCTCACTCTACAATCAGAAGCAGTAGTGGAGTGGCACACAGATGTGTTAGCGTGTTTAATGGTGTGTTATGTTTCCATAGTTTTCACTGATCCTTTCTGAATATTTGAGGAAGTAAAATATCACTCCATGCTGCTTGGTTTCAGATGGTTGAGACCTTGTATAACAATGGTGCTAATTCTATATGGGAGCACTCTCTGCTGGACCCCGCGTCTATTATGAGTGGAAGACGGAAAGCCAGTCCCCAGGATAAAGTACAGTGAGTGCAGTGTCTCACACTACTTCTGTTTCTTCACAGCCAGAGGCCCCGTTGGGAGGTGTGGCTATTTTGATGGGCCTTGTGCCTGTGGCTTTTGCTGTTGGAAGGGCAGAGTGAGGGACATGGGCCATTGCTTGCTCAGTCACCCAGCTGAATGCATCCAATTGGAGACCAGAGCTTGGCGACTAGGTGTGATCAGAACTAGTGGCAGCCAGACCAGAGACCTGGCTTCCAGCAGCTTCTGTCCAGGGCCTCACCTAATGAGGGACTAAATGCTGCTTCTTCCTGAGTTCCGGCAGTTGAGGAAGTTAGAAAGGGAAGAAAGAGGGTATAAAAGTGGTAATGTGTTTTCAGATCATGTCCAGCACCGCTAAAGTGTATTCTCAAGTGGGGGGTGTGGCCACTTCCTCCTCTTACAGCACAGAGCGAGAGAGTGTCTGAACTGCACATGAACTCTTCTTCTTTGTTTTCAAACCAGCCCCAATAAAGCAGAATTCATCAGAGCCAAGTATCAGATGTTAGCGTTTGTCCACCGATTGCCCTGCCGTGACGACGACAGTGTGACTGCCAAAGATCTTAGTAAGGTGGGCACGCTCTTTCCAGTCCCTCGGGGGAGCCTGGTGAGACAGCGGGTCGATCCACTTGGAAGTGGTTGGGGGAGAAACCAGTCTCTTCAGTAACTGACAGCTGTCAGTTGCCAATTTCTCTTACCTGGCAGTCGCCTCTCCTCCTGACCAGACCAGCCACAGAGGAAAAACAAGTGTCTCAGAAACAGGGTTTTTCCCTCTTTAAAAAAAAAAAAAAAAATTAATTTGTGCTTTTTCAGTACAGTTTTCACAGGTATGTTTTAGTAAGTTCTCTACTTGGAAATAACAGCCATTTCAGAGGAGTGTTTCCGGAAGGGCCTAGGAAGTGTTCAGGATGTTTGTTTTTGAAAGACTAGGACAGAGGAGGTGCAGGGACAGGAGGGCCTTGAGAAGGGTTAGTGTGATTGGAGCTGTCACACTGGTGAGCCGTTACTCTCTGTGTGGCCTCGGGTGTCTAGGAGAGATGCTATAGAAACACACACCTTAAGTTTCGGAGCGGTGCTTTGTGCAGAGCATGTGCACAGCTCTACTAATTTACATAGACATATATAATTTTTCTGCTAATTAATAGACTTAAATAGTTTCCTTTTTTATCAAATAAAAATATATAGCCAGATGTGGTGGATATATATATAATCCTCAGCTTTTAGGACGCAGAGGCAGGGAGATGGCTGGCCTGATCTATACACTGAGTTCTCCATAGTAAGGGCAGTGAGGGAATAATAATAATAATACAGTTTGGGGCTGGAGTGATGGATCAGTGATTAAGAGCAAATGCACAGTGCTCCTGCAGATGAACCATCTGTAATCCAGCTCCAGGGGACCCTGACGCCCTCTTCTGGCCTCTGTGGGCACCTGCACTCAATGTGCACATTCATACACAAATACATATAATTTAAAAAAAAAAGATTGGCTGCAGTGGGTTTTCCCTGTTCCTGTGGTGCCAGTTACTGCATCTGGGACAGTTCTAGATTAAATTTGAAGGAGAGCAGCTTGCTTGGTGCTTGTTTAAAGCTTTTCTGTGGTAATAAGGGATTTGGTGGAGCACGGGCCTATTTCTCACCAAGAGCAGCCTTGTGAAAGCATTTAGTGGGCTAGATGAACAATGCAGACTGATGGCGGATGGTGTCAGGCAGGTGCACAGTTATGCACAGCAGCTTGAGGTCCTGGAGTCAGCAGTACCCGCGGCAGCGTCTAAGAATGGCTAGTGTAGCCAGGACTGAGTTTTGAAGTGTTTCCAGTGTCATTGAATACTCACAATGACGCCATTGGCAGGTGGCACAGTGGTAGCCAGGTTCCACTGCCCAAAGAGCTTTCTTTTGATAATCACACAGGGAAAGCAGCAGCCTTGGAAGCCACCCCACTCAGTAGCACAGCCCCTTCTGAAGTGCTCCCCACTCGGGCTATGGGTGTGCCTCCTCCGGGCACACCCCATGGCTGTGCAGACTGGCCTTCACAGCTCTGGCTCCTTGCTCCTTGAGGGCGACCCTGTGTGAGACTACCTTCAGCCCTTGTTAGCTCCCCGTGTCCCTGAGCCCGAGAGGCCTGTTCCTAACGGAGAGCCATTGAAGTAGGTCCGTCAGCTGCTTCCGCACTCACTCTAACGCTTTTACAACTTCTCTGTTTTTCTTTCAGCAACTCCATTCGAGTGTGAGAACAGGGAACCTGGAGACCTGTTTGAGACTGCTGTCTCTCGGAGCCCAAGCCAACTTCTTTCATCCTGTATGGAAACATCCATTGACTCAGACATTAGATTGAAGCTGAGTTCTGTTTGAACAGGCTAAGTTTATTTAGTTTGCTTTTTTTTTTTTTTTTTTTTTTTTTTTTTGTCTACCTCTGTTAATAATTCCTAGGAAAAAGGAAGCACTCCGCTCCATGTCGCCTCCAAAGCAGGACAGATTTTACAGGCTGAATTACTGGCAGTGTACGGAGCTGACCCAGGCACGCAAGACTCCAGTGGGAAGACTCCTGTTGATTATGCAAGGTGAGGGGCTGAGGATCGTGGGAGACCTGTGTGCTGAGCATGTTTCCTTGCTAAGTGACTGAATTGTGTGTGACTTGTGTTAAGCCCTTTAGAGATTTGCCTTTTAGAGATTGTTTTGTAAATGAAGACATTTCAACATCAGCTGAGACAGGAAGACCAGGGAATCTAGAATCATAAACTGGTGTGCTTAACTTTCAGTCTTTGTAACAAAGTAATGTTGAAACCATAGTGTACAAATCAAGAATCCAGGATTGGGAGTCTGTGTGGCTTCAGCGTTGGCTCCATGGTTGAGATCATCAGCTGGTCTTGTAGAGCACTGGGGTTCAGGGTTTGGTTCCCAGCCCCACATGGTACCTCATCTGTGACTTCAGTTTTGTGGGTTCCAACACCCTCCCTGACCTCCAAAGGCATCAGGCACACCTGAAATGCATTTACATGCAGCCATAACATTTACACATAAAAACAAATGAATCTTAATTTTAAAAATTAAATAGGAATTAGAGAGGAGACTAGGGACATGGCTCACTGAGTGGCCTGCCTCCCTGTGCACATGAGGAAAAAAATAGGGCTAGACATTTAGCACAGGGCTGGAACATGAGGTCAGTCCCTGGCATTGAGGGGAAATGCAAAACCCACTCTTCAAGTTTTTAATGCATCCTTAAATTGTTCCTTCTGTGGTTTGAAGGAACGAAGGAACTTGACAGAGTCTAGTAAATCTGTGTAAACATTCAGGTCCAGGGGAGGGAAGATGAACATCTTCCTTCTCTTTCCAGATTTGTTAACTGTGAAGCGTCTGTTCTACTTCACAAAGAATTAAACGGGGGAATGACAGAAGTCTGTCCTAGCTTTACTTCTCTGGAAGAGGTGACTGACAAATGCCTGAATCAACTGAGGCGAGATGATATATGAATTGTTGACGAAATGGACAATTAGCCTTGTTTTGTTTTCTGTCTTGAGACAGGGTCTGACTCTGTAACCCAGGTTGGCCTTGAATTCACAGAAATGTTCCTGCCAGTACTGTGATTACAGGTGTGAACTACCATGCACTGCTGATGTGTTGGTCTTAAAAAGCACATATGGCTAGTGTGAAAACCCGAGAGTGGTCCCCAGAAAAGCCGGGTGTGGTATTGACACACCTGTAATCCCAAATTACAGACAGACCTGCACTCACTGCAAGGTGGGAGGCAGAGAGGAGAGTTATAACCCAGCTACCCTGGTGTATGCAGTATGGCAAAACTGTCTCAGTGAGACAGGGGCAAGAACCCACTCCCACACATCCCCCCGAGCCACACACATGCCATCAAATACATAATACAGTTTCAAAAGCATGTGTAAGGGGCTGTGGAGACGGCCCACTGACTAAAGCACTTGCTATGTATGCGTGAGGACCAGAGTTTGGATCCTCAGAGTTCACACAAATGCCTTGTGACCCTGGTGGGTGAGTGTAGTGATCCTGCTGTATTCCAGCGGTAGAAGGCAGACAGGACCCTGTAGCTAGCTAGCTAGCTAGCTGACTAGCAAGACTAGCTGTGTCATCAAGTTCTGAGTTCAGTTAAGACTCTCCCTCAGGGATAAGATGGAGAGCAGTCAAGGAAGACCCCGATATAAACTGTGAACCTCCATATACATGTGCATACACACACACACACACACACACACTGGGGCCCATGTACATGCAAACATGTTTCATGACCACACCACACACAGTGACACATAACAGAAAAACAAGCATATGTAAGTTTCTTTGTTGTGGTCGTTGAGAAGCACATTGGATTTGGACTTGTGAAGGAGGAACTAAAGTATCCTCGAGAGAGCAGAGTTGAGGGTGGCAGGTGGGGCTGGATGGACGGAGTGTGTTTGTCACTGTGGAGATGGGACTGGAGAAGCCGGGAGTGTGGGCGTTGGGAGAGCAAATGTTTGATGACTCTGGGGTTGGATCATGCCGCTTCATTTCAGCCAGCACTGACAGAGAAGCTCCACCAGATGCACTACAGCCCATCTCACCTACTGAGAAAGCAGGGCGCCTGTTAGATTCAGATATGTGTAGTAGGTCAGGAAGTGTGTGTGGCTAGGGCTAGATTTGATCTTGGAAGATAACAGAATCCACAGTTGATACTTTTTTTACTTTGGAATCTCCCGTGTGCTTGGCATGTAATAGTCTCAGTGTTACAGTTTACATATATGCTAAAAGGATTCCAAGCAGCTAAAATATTTTATGAATAAAGAAAGGCAAAATTGTTTTCCTGTTGCAGAAATTGCAGGCACTGAGGTAGAAGAAGCTACAGGGACGAGCTGTGCATCAGGTTAGTCTGTCTGCCTTGAGGTCTCTAAAAGTGACTTCAAGGCTGACAGGGCAGTGGCCACAGGCATCAGGATCCTGTGGAGGAAGGGACATCTTCAGGACAGTGGCCTGGGGCTGTCCCATCCTTCCTGATCAGAGTTCCCAAGGCTGGATGTTTCTGGGAATACTCTGGTTGACTTTGGGAGCCTCTTGTATTTATTAGTTTGGTTTTCTTACCTCACTATCCCTCTCATGAGTCTTCACACATTTGTAGAGGGAAAAGGGTCCCATGGTGGGGGCGTGGCTCCTGAAGGAGTTACTGAAAGTGATGGATGGGTGGTGACAGTCAGTGTGCGGCCTTCCAGGGTGTCTCGGAATAGCCCTGCTCTGCGGACTTGGTGCCAGTGAAGTGAGCTGTGTCGATGGGGCTTTGTTCTCTTGGTAGGCAAGGAGGGCACCATGAGCTGGCGGAGCGCCTCGTGGACATCCAGTACGAGCTCACTGACAGGCTGGCCTTCTACCTCTGCGGCAGGAAACCAGGTGAGGGAGAGGACGGGACCTTGCTGCGCCTCTGATCTGGAAAGACAGGTCAGGACAACATTTTTACGACTACTGCCTTAAAGTGGCCTCAGGAAGACTGCCATGAGGGTTTCTATTTGTGTGTGTGCGTGCGCGCATGCACATGCATGCATATATCTTTGTGTATTCGTAAGTACATAGGTAGAACCTTCCCAGTTTGTATTGTGTTACTTGTATGGATTTATGTTTTCATGGTTGGCCATTTAGCATTGGTTATCATCGGTGTGCTTCTCTGGGGAAGGCTGTCTCCTGCTCTTAGTCTAGTTACCTGTAATTTCTGTGAGGGTTGAGCCTCGTGAACTTCCTCTTCCATAATAGCTTATCTGTTAGTGCGGCCCTTGTTCAGCTCATGTTGAGGCAGCCATGTTGGAGAGACTGGGTGTGGCTTGTGACATTTCTAGGAGACACCGTCTCACACTAACTCCCAGTCCCTCTGGCTCCTCCACTTCTCTCTCTTGCACAGTGGTCCCTGAGCCTCAGGTGATGTGGATGGATCCCTTGGAACTGGGCTCCACTCCTGCATTTTTGATTGGTTGTGCTTTTCTGCAATGGCCTCCATCTCTGAAAGAGAAGTTTCCTGGATGAGGGACGAGGACCACACTTAGCTGTGGAATTTGGTTGCCGCCAAGGTGTGGCCACCACTGCTGCACCCTTGGCGTTGAGCCGGCTGTGCTGGTAGCTGTGGCTCATAGGCGGCTCTCCTCTCCTCCTCTACAAGTCTGCTTAGTGGCCTGATCCTTCCGCCTCTGCCTCTGAGTGGTAGACTGCACATGTCAAAGGACACCGTGCATGACCCAGTCCTTTCTCCCACGTGTGGGTTCTACAGAGAAAGCTCAAGTCACTAGCAGCTTTACTTACAGAAGCATCTTGTCAATCTGAGATTTAGTTTTTAAAACTATCTTTGCTCTAGAGAAACATCTGCTTCAAGAATCCCAGAGCATAATTGAACCAGAGTTGAACATGCACCACATGTGTCGAGCACTGTGGGATGAGCAATAGAGGAGTAAAGCTAGATCCTTCAGTTGCTAGAAGAGTCCAAGGATCCCACAGTTGCTGGCTTTCACATCCTCTTCCTTGGCCATATATCAACTTTATTTTACCTCATTAAATAAAATTAATCCTTTTTTTTTTTTGGTTTTATTTTTGTTTGTTTGTTTTTGTTTTTTTGAGACAGTGTTTCTCTGTGGCTTTGGAGGCTATCCTGGAACTAGCTCTTGTAGGCCAGGCTGGCCTCGAACTCACAGAGATTGGCCTGCCTCTGCCTCCCGAGTGCTGGAACTAAAGGCATGTGTCACCATTGCCCGGCTGAAATTAATCTTTATCCCTCTGATAAGCCTTAAAATCCTTAAGGTGGGACACCAGCTTACAAAGAGTCTGAAAGCAGACCTTGACAGTCGGCCTCACAGTTCCAAAGTATCCGCATCCAGTTTTATAAGTTGCTCGAGTTCTCAAACCAGTTTCTCGGCGTGAACTTGGCCTTTAATTGGCCTTGTTTGTGCCATGAAATAGGAGTTGGCAATCCATAGGCAGAGCCCAGTCCAGCCTGCGCCCATTTTTATCAGATAACATTTTACTGAAAGTTAACCATGCATGTCTGCTGATGCTGTGTGTCGCTGCTGTCTGAGAATAGCAGCTGAGTTGAATAAATTACAGTTGCAGCAGATAAACACAAAGCCTAAAGCATTATCTGTCCAACCATATTCATAAGGCATTTGCTGTCTCTTTTAAAAAAATGTTTGTGGGGGCTACGTACTGTGTGAGTGGGTGAATGTGTGTGTTGTGTGGAACAGAGGACATCTTGCAGGAGTCATTCTGTCCCACCATGTGGTTTCTGGGGATCACACGTAGGTTGTCAGACGCGGCGGTGGCGAGTGCTTTTACCTGCTGAGCAGTCTCTTGGAGCAGCGCCCATGCTAATGTGTACAGTTGTTCCTCATCCTGGTTGTGCAATGGAATTAAGAGCCATTTGGGGGCAAGGTGTCAACAAGCATACTCTGCCCCATCTCTCCTGCTGAGTGGAGCTAAAAGCTTTGGACAGGCTGCTCAGTAGCTCTGTGAAGTAAACGCTAAGCTAAGAGTGACAGGGCCTGAAGTCCCATCAAGCTGGTGGTGTCTTTCTTTTACTTCTAATGGGGCTGCTTGGAGGCCTGTGAGCCTGCTGCTGGTGAACAGGCGCAAGAGGGTCTCTGATGGAAAGGAAGTGAGACTCAAGGCGACAGCAGGGGTTCCCCAGGAGCTCTCTCATCACAGACTATGGACAAGCAGCACAGTGATGCAGTATACAATACAGGGGCCTTCTAAAACAGAAATAACACTTTCCATGGGTTTTGAAGAAGGCCCAGAGTCTCACAATACGATGTTTAGAATATCCTGTATTCTGTCCATATGAAAAGCCAAGAACCCTGCAGGAGGAAGCAGTTAGCAGATGCTAGGCCTGGGGCCAGCTGGTGGCCAGCAGATGAAGGTGGTGCCTGACTGCCTGTGACCCAGGTGATAGAAGGCAGAAAATCAGCTCCCAGGAGTTACCCTGTCGGAAGTGTCAGAGACATTTTAAACCAGCCAGTGAGACCATGGTCTGAAAAGCAGTGAGCTTTCTTAAAGACATGAACATGGAAGAACCGAGAAGGAATATTGGAGTTGAAAATTACAGTCGCTAAAAATTCCAAATTAATAGATTTAATAGCAGGCTGGAAATATTAGAAAAAACAAGTTGAAACTAGATAGCTAGATAGTGATGTAGCTCAGTGGTAGAGAGGTTACCTGCCATGTGGAAGGCTCTGGGCTTAGTCCCCAGCACAAGAGAAGGAATGCCAGCAGCAGCCTGCCCCAGGGACCTGTGGGGAAGGACGGGGTGGGGGTGGGGTACTACATTGATGGAGTGCTTGCTTTGCAAGCATGAAGATCTGTGTGTGGTCCTAGCAGGTGGAAGAAGGTGTGTGGTATGTATGTGCCATGTGTGCATATAAAATTATGGTAAAAGAGTCCTTGAATCTGAAAGAGCAAGGAGGCTTGTATGGAGGGTTTAAAGGAAAGGGGAAGTGGGAATGATGTAATTCATCTAGAAATAAATAATTTCTAGAAGTGGGGCTCATACCTTTACATATCAGCACTTGGAGGCAGAGGCAGGAGGATCTCTGAGTTCAAAGCCAGCCTGGTCTACAGAGAGTTCCGGGACACTCGGGGTAGAGGAGCTGGAAGTTAAGAGCACTGGATACTCTTGCACAGATCTGGATTTGGTTCCCAACACCCGCACGGCCGCTGACAAGCACCTGTAACTCAGTTCTGGGGACCCAAAGCCCTCTTCTGTGCTCTGCAGGCACCAGGCACGCATTGATGCACGTATATCGTGCAGGCAGAACACACGAACATAAAATAAAAAATTTAAAAATAATAGGTTGGAAAAGTGATTAAGGAAGGCACACTTTGTCCACCTGTAGCCTCTATACACAGGCACAGGAAATAGTACCAAAGTCTACGTTTGTGAAAAGGCATAAAGATTTGTGAAGCTCATGCCGGCCAGTGATGGTGCACTCCTTTAATCTCAGCTCTGGGAGGCAGAGGCAGGTGGATCTCTTGAGTTCAAGGCCAGCCTGGTCTACAAAGCAAGTTCCAGGACAGGCTGTCTCAGGGAAAAAAAAAAAATTTAAAAACATCCTGAACAGTATTTCACACATACATACTTTTATCTGAAAGGCCTAGTACCAGAAATGCAACAAGTTGCATATTTTCATTTAAAAATGTTTTGGAGTAGGTCTCTGATGAAGAAACCCGAAGCGCCAACCTTTCTGAGCATCCTGGGGTTGCTGCTTCTGATGCTCCTCAGAAGTCATGGGGGTAAAGGAGAGTAAACGCTATGTTAGACCCTAACCCTGCCTGGAGCCCCGGCGCCAGTAAAGCCTTACTGTTAGCATGAAGACAAATTAAACACATCGCAAGGTGAAGAAAACCGAGAGGACCTTGTTGCTCTAACAGCAGTGCCAGAGGTGGGTCTTCAGGTCAGCGTGGACCTGAGGGCATCTTAGACCATCAGGATAAGAGCTGCATCGAGCAGTGCGTGGTAGGTAGCAAAGGAGCCCGGGCTGCAAATTTGCATGGCAGCTGACAGCAGTGTCTCTACCATGCAGTGTGCTGCAGGATTGAAGAAATACCGCGGCATTCCTACATTCTTCTTGAAGAGGGAAGGTAACAAGCAAAGAGACTGAAAAGCATGGATAGTATAACCCTTACTCAGCCACTACAAGAGAACGACAAAGCGCTGTGATCAAGGAGACGGGCTGCAGAGACGGCTCAGGGGTTGAGAACACTGACTGCTCTTTCAGAGGACCTGGTTCAATTCCCAGCACCTGCTTGGCAGCTTGCAACCATCTGTAACTGCAGTTGCATAGGATCCAGTGCCTTCTGGCCTTTGCAGGCAGTGCACACAAATGGTAGGACAGACATACACGCAAGCAAAACACCCACACATATAAAATAAATCTTATTTTAAAAGATCTTCGAGAGAAATTTTAAAATGTTAAACAGTACTTAAGTAATTGAAAGATCTTTATTGAAAATATTTTAAAAAGAAAATAGGGGAAAAAAACCTGAAACTCAAAAAGAAAATAAGTAATAAATGACATAAATCTGGATACAACCATACTGCTAATGTCCTGAACAGACCATTTAAAACCAGTGGTGTCAGGAAAGGATCACAGAACAAAAGCTGAGCTGTACCCTGTGTATGAAACCAGCGTTGATACTGTGACTTTGTTAGCACCAGAAGGTATAAAACACTTGTCTATGCAGACTTCAAGCTGTGCCAATGTCAGGCTGTCCGCGGCCTTACCACCCTGAATGGGTCAGGGTAGACCTCAGGGCAAAGATACGCATACGAGACAATGACAAAACAGCATTTGCCAAGAAGATGCAAGTCTAACTGCGTAGCCAGCTGCAGCACTGCAAATCAGAGAGCAAGTGTTAACAGCCGAAGGAGAGCTAGCGGAGAGCTAGCACTGAACAACCTGAGTTCAAGCCCCGGGACCCACCTGGTAGAAGGGCAGGGCGAATCCCTGGCAATTGCCCTCTGACTTGCACGTGCACACCCTGGCACCCACATGTACGTATGCAGAGACTGAAGCCGGTGGAGCTGAGAGGGAGGTCAGGACAGTCCTTCCCGCAGAGTCCACATGCTGCTTTTGAAGTTCACCTTTAGCAAGGGAAGCCATGGTCTGGGTGATAAGCCTTAGCTATTCTTAAAAATTTAAACTTCTACAAAGTTTATCCTCTAACAAATGATTGAGCTAGAAGTTTATAAAAATAAAAATACTCAAGAGCTTGGAAGTTGGCAACACAATTAAGTCATCCGTTGGAATCAAAGATAATCTCAAGGGAAATTGGTATGTAATATGATGTATACGGGGTTGGGTAGTTGTTCTAAAACAGTAGCATGCTGTAGCCCAGGCTAACCTCACACTCACCACAGTCCTATCCCAAGTGCTGGGATTACAGGTGTATATTACCATGCCTGGCTCAAAAGTACTTTCAGCTAAATGAAAATAAAAATACAGCATCAAAATTTGTAGGATTAGATGGGCCTGGTGGTACACTCTGTTAATCCATCCCAGCACTTGGGATACCTGTGAATTCAAAGCCAATCTAGTCTGTGTTCCAAGAGTTCTAGGCCATTCTGCCTCAAAAGCAGAAAGGGAGGACTGGTCGGGAGGGGTCTGTTTAATCAGTGCTTACAGGAGGTTTTTTTGCATTAAATACTTGGATTTGTAGAGAAGTTAATTCTCAAGTCAGTCTGCTCACAAAGGAGCTGGGGCGAGGGTTAGCCCAGCTAGCCCAGCATGGGCACAGGTAGTCCATCACGGGACAGTGGGGAGAATTAACATTACCATGTTGGATGCCTCATAGACATCAAGAAAATGGATAGAGGGCTATTCATGCCAGAGGTCAGCGGGTAGAGGGAAGACTTCGAGAAGAAGGATCTTAACACCAGCCAAATAATAGCTAATGAAAAGCAGGGGCCGAGGCTGTGACTCAGTGGTGCTGGCATAGTTCTAGTGTGTCCAAGGCTCTGCATTTGGTCACCAAGCACTAGAAAATAGCAGCAGGAAGAGACTACATCTGTGCACATACAAATGACAGCTTAGATAAAATGTAGTAATCCTTTAAAAGCCACAGTGTACCAAAGTCCATCCCGAGAAAAAGGAGAATATACGTATACAATTTTATATGCATGCTCATATATACACTTACACACATTTCCTCCCCGATCCCTTTTTTGCCAGTATTAAACCCAGGACATCAGGTTTCATGCATGCTGGGAAGACACTCTACTATTTGGCTGAGTTCCCAGCCCTGTAAAACTGTATTTTTCAAGAATTTGAATTTATACTTCAACGTATTCCATTAGAGAAAATCATCAGGTTCAAAAAATGTGAAGGGGGCTGAAGAGAGGGCTCAGCAGTTAAGAGCACCAGCCGTTCTTCTGAGGTCCTGGGTTCTTTGCCAGCACCCACGTGACAGCCCGCAGCCATGTGTGGCTCCATGCTCTTGTGGCCTCCATGGGCACCAGGCACAGAAGTGGTGGATGTGTGCAGGCAAAGACACACCCCCAAAACGAGACTAAATCCCTCAAGGAAATGAGCAAGAAGAGCAGGGAGTTAGCGGGTACCAAACCTAGCAGAAGGAAAGAATGTGGCATGGGAGTGTCCCATGAACAGAAACAAAGGTCCTCAGCAGATTTTAGCACAGTGAATCTAGCAATGTATAAAAAGGAAGAATGCAACATAACCCTGGAAGATAACTTTCTGGAAGATGGTTAACGTGGCTGGATGATGGCTCAGTGGTTAAGAGCCAGCACCTGCTGCTCTTGCAGAGGACCCAGGTTCAGGTCCCAGCACACATGAGTTGGCTCACAACCATCTGTAATTCCGGTTTCACAGCATCTGGGACCATCTTCTGACCATGGGCACACAGGTGCACACGTGATACCCATACTTACTCTCAGACAAAACACATAAAAAAACTTAAAAAAAATCCTATGTCGTTCAAGACAGTAACAAAGTAAAAGGTAGAAATTATACAGTTGTCAGTGGGTACAGAAAGGCATTGGCCATATTCAGCATCCATTCATAATTTGCAAACTAAAAGCAGATGGGGCTTGCTTAACTGGATCCTGCCTGCCCCAGAGAACCAACTGCTCTCTCTGAGACCAGCGTCCGTTCTCAGCACTCCTGCTCAGCAAAATTCCAGAGACCAGAGACTACCTCCCATAGAGATGGAAAGGAGGGGATTAAACGTTCACCACTCAGATGATGTAATAGCTATATGGAAAATCCCTAAAACAAAGTGTAGGGAGATGACAGCATGCCAACCACTCCAAGCCACATTCCCTGTATCATTTAGTGCAAATGCATATGGTTTTGCTGTTTAGGAACACCTGTACTCCGTGTGCAGGAAAATGGACATCTACCAAAAGCTATAAACTAAGGAGGGACCTTAGGGCCCTGGTTAAAGCTCTTAGATTTTGTTTTGTATTGTTAACGTGTGCTTTGTGAAAGCACTCACTCTCATTTGCTCGCTCACTCCGTTTTCTGAGTCTCTCTCTCCTATACTAGGCTGCTATGGGCGTCCTGTAGTCCCTTCTGCTCAGCCCTTCTAGTCTGGGGTCACAGGTGGGCACGTCACATCTGCTTCAAAACCAAAAGCTCCTGCTCTCTCCAGAACATAGGCCAGACATTGGGAGGAAGTGTTCGGGAATCACTGTTTCCTTCCTTCCTTCCTTCCTTCCTTCCTTCCTTCCTTCCTTTCTCTTTTTTTATTTATTTATTTATTTATTTATTTATTTATTTATTTATTTTTGTTTTTCAAGACAGTTTGTGTGCCCTAGCCATTCTGGAACTTGACTGGCCTCAGATTCAAGGATTCACCTGCCTCTGCCTCCCGAGTGTCAGGGTTAAAGGCGTGCGCCTGGGACGTTTAAACACTAAAGCTCAGCTGTGGCAGCGCCTGGGAGGATGGTTCTTTCCTTTTTCCTCTCCTCTTCTACAGTACATTGAAGCACCTCTCTTGGGCTGCCAGCCAGCTCCCAAATCATAATTCTGAGACTTACTATTAGTTATGAATGCCTGGCTTTATCCTATGCTTGTCCCATTAGAGCGTATAACCTGAATTAACCTGTTTCTCTTCGTCTACGCTTTGCTTTGGGACTTTGTACCTTTCATTCTGTGTGCCCTACTCTGTGGCTGGCTGGGTGCTGCCTGGCTGGCCCCAGGCCTCTCCCTCTCTTTTTCTTTCATTGACTGAGTCTCTCAAGCCTCGGTCCCTCCTCCTCCTCATTCTCTCTGCCCACCAGCCCCACCTATCCCTCTATTGCTGTTCAGCTTTTTTTAGATCAACCAGGTGCCTTTAGGCAGGCAAAGCAACACACCTTTACATAGTTCAACAAATGCACCATAAACAAATGCCGCACATCTTTACATAAAGTTATACTCTTATTTCACAACACATCCTGCCTGAAGTTTCTCCTGTCCTTTCTTCCCAGCTCCCCACAACTTTCTGTGTCCCCCAGATCCTCTCCTCCTCTGTTTCCCTTCAGAAAGGAGCATGTCTCCCAGGGATTCTAGTCAGCATGGGATGCAATAAGACTAGGCACAAACCCTCGTATCTGAGCCAGGTGAGGCAATCCAATGGGAGGGAAAGTTTTAAGAGCAGGCAGAAGAGTCTGAGACACCCCCACCGATAGGAGTCCCACAACAACACCAAGCTAGCAACCATGACATACCTGCAGAGGACTTAACACAGGTCAGTACAGGCTCCGTGGCTGTCACTTTGGTCTCTGTGATCCCTATGAGCCCTGCTTAGTTGATTCTGTGCGCTGTGTTCCCCTGGTGTCCTCAACCTCTCTGGCTCCTACAACCCTTCCTCCTTGCACAGGGCCTGGTTTCTATTCCCGGCACTCACATGTTGGCTCACAACTGCCTACAACTCCAGTTCCAAGAGATCTGTTGACCTCTGTGGGCACAAGGCACACTTGTGGTATGCATGGGAAACATGAATACACATAAAAATAAATTTTTTTTAAAAAAAATTTAAAGAAAAAGAAATCAGACAGGATCTCAATGACTTAGGCTATTTGTTCAAAGATCGTCTTGAACTCTGATCATTCTCCTAAGGGCTGGGATTACAGACATGCAATAACATGCCCATGTATGTGTGTGAGACTGTGTACAGGTTTGTGTGGGTGTGTGTGTATGTGTACACTTGGGCCAATGTTCTGAAATCAATTGTCAGGCTTTTGCAGCTAAAGGTTTTACCTGCTGAGCCATCTCTCTGGGCCCTGGAGTCCAAGACCATCACATAAAGATGAAAAAGAGGAAAACAAAACCTGAAGGTAGTGTATAAATGGCACACGACAAAAACAAAGCCATAACAAAAAACAAGCACATGGAGTGTGGCATTATCAGCTATTGAAGAAATGCAGATTAGGAAATTAGAACCGCAGTGTGATGGGTGCTGCCCCGGAAGTAGTAGTGCAGGTTAGGGAAGACGCGGCTGCTGTGCAGACAGCTGACAAGGGGCTTGCTGTCAGTGTTTGTCTTTAGGACACCAGGTTTGCTGTGTAGCTCCGGTGGTCCTCAGACTCACAGACCCTCTGCCTTACCTCCCTTGTGCTGTGATTGCCGGCGTGAGACACACACTTACCCCATGCTCCCACTTCCAGGCATCCCCTAAGAGGGTACACTGAGTGTACACAAAACCACATAGGTGCTTGTAGTGGTTTGTTCATTGGAATGTAAGTCGTTGTAGAATCTAGGTTAGGGCACAGTCGCTCAGCAGATGGCAGGGTGGAGCTGCTCTGCATCTCTACATGCAAAGCACACCTGCGCTAGCCCTGGCCATTCTCCAGACTGCTCATTGATCCTCTTCCAGGCTTGCTGCAGCCCCGCCATCTGCCTGCTCTCAGCTGACCTGGCTCTTTCAGCTTTCTGTCTGTCTGTTGTTCTGGGGGGCGAGCATGGGTTTTCTGCCGAATGACATCTGGAACCAGGGAGGTCTGAGGGAGCTTGTAGCCACTCAGAACTTCTTTTATTCCCCATGTGACACATGATTATGGAAGGTGACTAATTGGAAAACTGAAACTGAAAATATGAAATGGTGGCACTCCATATATGTCAGTGTTGATACGAACAAAACCGGTTTCTGTTTCAGATCACAAAAATGGACAGCACTTTATCATCCCTCAAATGGCAGACAGGTAAGAACCAGTCCAGTTTATCTGCCCAGTTTTGCAGTATGTAAGTGTATTATATCTTGTGTTTAACAGAGCCCATACATTTTTCTCTTTTATGGCTATACACTTTGGAAATAAGACGGCTGTAAGTAAACCACCGTGTGAAACTTAACTTGGAAAGAGCACAGACCACAGAGCACTAATGAGTTGGAGCCACTGATGCGGCCTCTGTTTTGGCCAGTTGGCCTGGCATTTTGTGTTGAAAGGTCATGGTCACAGGTGTTTCTGTGTCACAAGGGACTATATTCTTGGCCTACAACAGGGGTTGGCAAATGGTTTTTTTAAGGGCTAGGAAATACGTTAAGCTCTGTGAGCCTGCCACAGTTGTCAGCTTGCTCTCTAGAGTCAGAGGACTCTTAAGATAACGGGCAGGGTACTGAAACTGGAATTTCTCTACCCAAAATTGCCCCGGCCTGCTGCCCTGGCCTGGAAAGTGAGGCAGCTTCACCGCCACAGCCTCAGCCCTGCATCCTGAAGCCCTGGGCCAGTGCTGCCAGAGTGCACGGGATGCCACTCAGCAGCTCACACATTAGCCAGACACTTTACCCCGAGCCACACCCCAAGGCCTAGAGAGAGAGTGAACCGTAGACTTGCCACCCCGTAACGCATTACCTGACTGCTGGGTTCCTAGGAGTCGCTGGCCCAATTGTTTCAGTCTCTTCAGGGACTCTCTGGCTGCAGCGGGTCGTGAACCTTGATACTTTCGCCCCTTGGGCGTCTTGGTCTTATAGAGCGCTCACAGCTTCTGTTTACTTGCTTAATGGTTTGTGCATTTCCTCAGCAGCCTGGATGTGTCTGAGTTGGCAAAAGCTGCCAAGAAGAAGCTTCAGTCTGTGAGTATCTCTTCCTGGTGAGCCCCAGCATGGGAACTTGGTAGTCCCTGTGGTTGGTCTGAGTTACCTATTGCATCAGATGACTGTTGAATTAAAGTAGGCTGTCAGAGCGACATGTAGCAGTGAAGACCAAAAGCGCTTGAGCATATCCAATGATCTGACTACTTCAAACAATCTGTGCTCTTCTCTGTCACGTTAAAAATGCAGCCCCTGCCTGTGTTAGTCGGTACTGTTTCTTGCCAGAATTCTGGGTTTTTCTGGAGTGAGTGGTGTCCTTCCGTAGTATTCATTTCTTAGGTCAGTCAGACAGGACAGTGAGGAGTAGCAATGGCTGATGCTGCCAGGGCAGTGAGTCAGGTGCATTCACTCACTGGAGTGACTCTTCCTGCCCACTGTATGCCGTTCCTCGGAGCTTTCTAAATTTACACTTCTGAAAGCTGGGGGTCTGGACCTTTGTGTGTCCACGCAGGCCTGTCGGTTACATCAATCTTTGTGTTTGGAGATGCCCTCAGTGATTCCCCATGTCCGTCCTTCCCATGAAGACTCACCAGGTGCTTATCGGTCCTTTGAGAGATCCCACGCCTGCCTCTTCTCGATGTTCCTTGGCTTAGAGCCAAGATCCCTTGCTTCTTTTTGCCACCTTTACGGGCCCGTTAGTCCAGTGTTACTTCCCATCTGGTTAGGTGTACAGCGAAGGGGGGGGGGGAAGCTCTGTGCATTAGCGCTCTGCAGACAGCAGTCCCTGCTTCGAGCCCCAGGACCCTTGCTGCGTGTCCGCCGGGCCTAGTTCCGGTTCCTCCTCCCGCTTGCAGAGCCGAGCACCTCTGTGGGTGGGTGAAGCCCCTCCTCCCCCTTTCCACGAGAGACCCTTTTAGAGCCTCATGCGGTACCACTGAGCATCGCCTAAAGTAAATTTATCCTTACTAGGACTTAACTGTATTGTGAAATAAATGTGTTTTATGCAATTGTTTGGTGTCTCTGTGCTCTGTATCTGCAGTTTGTGTGTATGTGTTTTAATGCCTTTCTTAAATTAAGGAGGACATATAGTAAGGTAAATGAGATGTCAGGCTTTCAGGTAGCACGGGGGCAGGGGGATGCTTTCCTTTAGTACTGGTCGTCTGTGAGCGAACTTGTTATAGACAGACAGACAGACTCCTGACTGTCAGCTGGGCTGGATGCCACAGGGAACCTGAACTTGTCTATGATATCTGGCCTGGGATGGCATTAAATACATACCTTAGACAGAGTTTAATATGCTCTCAAGGCCTTGGGCTGTGTGTCACGCTCAACAGCCAGGCTCGCCCTCAGCTCTACAAGGGCATCCCGGGGTCTGCTTCTCAGAGGCGGCTGCTCTTCCCACTACCTTCTTCCTCCATGCGCCCTTCTGTTCCCGTCTTCATTACCCGTTTCATATGCTCACTCACTTTCCTTCCTAGAGAGAAACTGAGGGAAACACCACCAAAAACAATGTATTCTTGAATTATTAAATGTTAACATTTTGAAGTCTTAAGGCCAGTAATGCCTGTTCCTTAATTTTCTTGTCTGTAAAATGGCACAATAGTAGATTCTATCTTCGCTGATGGTATTAAACAGGGTGCTGTTAGTACCGTGTCTTATGATGCAGGCCCCCAGCATGTTACCACTAGTGATAACAAAATAAGCTTGCGCTCTAGTCCTTGGGGTGATTTTCAAGCATGTTTGAGCTCCCAAACTTCCTCATATTCCCTGGCAAGATTCTTGCAGGGTTTATTGTGAGCAGTTAGCCTGACGTGAGAACACTAGAAAACTAAAGGAGATGGCTCAGCATTTGGGGTTTTTATCTCCTATTTGTGCCTGTTTCTGTTTTTTTCCTTTTGGAAACTGTATGCCAGAAATTCATACTCTGCTATTATTGTTATTGTTGTTGTTATTATTGCCACCAGCAGAGCATCACAGGCCTTTCCTCTGAGCTCTGTAGCCAGTGTTAAATAAAGACCTCCAGGTCCATCTAAGTGGCTGTCCTCCGAATGCTAGCTGTTAGTGGTGTCAGGAGCAGAGTGCAGTGTGACAAGCTCCGCATCTGCCTTCAGAGCAGTCAGCAAAGAGTGTCAGGGTGGGTAGAAGAGCCTGGCTCTTGCTCTTGTCCCAGCGGGGAAGACCCTGCTAGTCCTCCTGCCCCTGGCTCTGTGATTGTGTGGTGAGCCACAGTCTGCTTTGCTCGACGGGAAGCGAGGGACGCAGCATGCTCACCCACTCCCACTCCCAGCAGTGTGGCTGTCGGGCCAGGGCCGCGCCCTGCCCTGCCCTGCCCTGCCCTGCCCTCGGCTGCCATCCCCACCCCAAGCTTTCTAGTCTTCACCCTGCCAGGGTGTAGGCTCCCCTGCTTTGGGGGAGCAGACAAAGGCTCTCGGGTCTGCAGAGACTAGGGTGCTGGCTGCACAGCGGGAGCAGGGCGGGAACTGTCTGTCATAGAGTCGGTCTATGGGACAGCAGGCGTCCACCAGGCACTGGCTTGAGGAAGGCGTTGGAGATAAGGGTGACTCCGTCACAGCCACCCTCCTGGTTAACTGTTGTCCCTTGTGTCCTGGTATTTCTGCTTTCAGCTGAGTAATCACTTGTTTGAAGAGCTTGCCATGGATGTTTACGATGAAGTTGACAGGCGAGAGACTGATGCAGGTGACTTTAACGTGCAGCCCCGCTCGGCTCTGTTCCCAGTGGGAGGTGGCAGGCTGCCAGCCTGTGTTTCACTTGCCCAGTTGCTACTGCCCTCATAACCCGTGTGCTGACATGTGCTTTTGTGTGTGCTGGCTTCGGAGCGTGCTTCCCCGAGTCTCCCCGGTAGTGTGTGAGCCGTGCCTCCCAGCAGAGCTCTGGCACCGCAGGTGTGATGAGGTTCTGTCTCTGGCTCTTTTCCTCCGGCTAGTCTGGCTTGCCACGCAAAACCACAGCACCCTGGTAACTGAGACAACCGTCGTCCCCTTTCTTCCGGTCAACCCTGAGTACTCCTCAACACGAAACCAGGCAAGTGAATCAGGGTGAAAAGTTAGTGGGAAATGACTGGGGCCATGGTTTTTAATGTCCCGTATACACGCAAACACACAACTTGATGTGAACAGGAAAAATACAAAGTTACAAATATGAAAGGAAATGGTGAAGATAGTAAAGGGCACTCTAGGCTGGTGGTGGAGCAGGGTGGGCTCTCCCGCGGTGACGAGAGCGTGGACTGCTGCATGGGACACACAAGCAGCGTGTTGGCTCAGGAAGCTGGGACGAGAGGACGTCAAGCTTGAAGCCAGCCCGGGCTACATAGCAGGACTGACAGATTGGGGGAGGGAAGTGGGGAGAGGAAGGGAGGGAGATTGTTTATTGATCAGAGGCCTCAGATTTAGGTAAACCCTCGTACAAAGGTGTTGCCTGTAACAACAGAACATTAGAGCCTCGTTGTTTGACAGAGGAGTAAGAAAATGAGGAAGGGTTTTGTCTGAAGGGACGGAGCCTGTACCCAGAATATAACCTCATCTTTAAATTTGGAAATTTGCCTCCAGATTCACTTTTCACTCAACTTGGAATTAAATCATTGATAATAGAACTGCCTCTGCCTCCCAAGTGCTGGGACTAATGGCGTGGGCCACTGCCCGGCTAGAACTGTTTTTATATTCTGGTAGTGCTGTGTCACATGTTCAGCATGAACATCCTGCCAGAAACGTTTTAGTTGAATTCGTAACAGCAAATATTGGTGTCAATGGAGAAGGGTGGCGATGGAGTTTATGTGTTTGAGTGGGGAGACCTTTGCACGCGTGTGGCAGTCTTGGACATCTGCTGTCACCACTCATGCTTATATTTTTACATTGGAGACTATTTACCATTATTTTCTCCCCTTTAGGGCAGACAGAAATTAGCTCGGTTTAATGCCCATGAGTTTGCCACGCTGGTCATCGACATCCTCAGTGATGCCAAGAGGAGACAGCAGCAGGGCAGTCCTCTGTCCCGATCACAAGGCAAGTTCCCTGCTCTGACAGAGGGTGTGCCTGGGCCTCCTAAGACAGTGTTCAATCCAGAGCAGTCACAAGCATAGCCTCGACATCCTGGGTGTGTCACTGCTAATATATTATGACAGAAAGGGACCTGTTTGAGCCATGGTGAATAAAGAGCACTTCGAAGTTAACAAGTATTATTCAGATTTATCTTGTATGAGATTTTTTTTTCCCCTGATCACTTATTTCTCCATAAAAGTGGCACTTTGAAATTAACCCAAAAGCTAACTTAAATTCTACCAAGGACATAATGAGAAAGTGAGCATTCTTGATTAGAGCTCTGTTTCCCTGCTCTCGCTTACTTTCAGAGCGCTCTGCCTCTAAGTAACTGGAATTTGCTGCTGTAAACTTTAAGTGTCTGCAGCAAGACGCGTTGTGAGCAGAAGTGTAAAACGCACAGAGCATTCATTTCAGAATGGCTCTTAGCGGGCCATCCTGCAGCCATAGGAACTGCCCCCTCCAAAGTCAGCCCAAAACTCTGCTCTCAATTTTTCTATGTACAGAAATGACACCTTTATTTTGAGGTTCTTAGACAAGATAGTTTGCCATAAAAATTAAGATTCCAGTCAGTATCGCATTCCCCAGAGGCAGACAGTGAACTGACAATAATTTGTTTTCTCTTGTTTGTTGAAGAATTTGGTTTGCTAACTCAACCAAGAGTGAAGACTGGGAAGATGCATTAGATTGATGAAGGCGCAGTCTAGAGAGTCTACATAAGTTTGAAACCTCAAAATAAGCCTACTCTAAAGAGAAATGTTCCAGTGTTCATTTGTGTCTTGTATAATATCAAAGACATTATAAACAGCTAAATAGTAATTCTAGAGAAAGTCACATGAGTAGTTCACACTAACATCTCCCAGAAACAGTGATGTGACGTAAAATAATACATTTTTAAAAGTTTGGTGCGGTCTCCATTTTGTTAGGGAAGTGTGTTTGCATAGCTGACTGCCCAGGAGATTACGTGCACATGTAATTGCTCCTCAGCAGCAGATTCAATATCCAAAGAGCTGGTGCTGGTGATACACGCTTGTAGTCCCGGCATTCAGGAGGTAGAGGCAGGTGGATCTTTGTGAGTTCGAGGCCAGCCTGCTCTACAGAGTGAGTTCCAGGACAGCCTCCAAAGCTACACAGAGAAACCCTGTTCGAAAAAACCAAAACATAAAATATTTTCCCAAAGTCCATCAGTGGCTGAATTTGAGTCTTGCAACTCCCAGCTTCTGTATTTCAGTTCTCATACTGTGTAAGTGCTTTTCATAGACTTCTTAGTGCCATGTCTGTCTGCGTGCTCATGCTTTAAAACAAAAGTCTCCAAGCATAGTAGGGAAGGCGCTGAGCAATGCCCTGCGTGCTAGAAAGCAGGGAAGAGGCGTAGGAGAAGGCGTGTGTTAGGTTGTTTGTCTGTCTTACTGACATGATTTCCAGCATGACTGTTGGCTTCAGACTGTGGTCATGAGTCCACGATGTGTCACGTAGGGGCCCTTAAGACAGAAGCGTGTGAAACAAGGCTGTGTGTTGGCTCATGAAAATGCCGTGACCAGTGACTACAGCCCTCTGTCTCCTCTAAGAACCTCGGTGACAAGTTTTTAGAGTATATTCACTGAGAGAAACAAGACTGTTTGTGTGCATGCATGCATACATAGATGACCAGAGAGAAATGGGTCATCGTATGGCAGACTGCAGTGATCACCGCCGTCTCCTTCCCCTGTAGTTAGCTGGCTTTTAAAGATTCATCTTAAAATTAAAATAGCACCTCTACCTCTTAAGAAGCCAGAACTCACTTCCAGGTAAAGCTGCCTGTAAAACAGCCTTAGAAACTAAAGCATAACTTGAGTTGCCCAAAATAAACCACAAACTTGGGTGGTTTGTAAGCTTTTATTCTAATCAGAGCCTGTAAGTCATTGCTCATCCCTGGAGCAGACATGACTGATAATGTACACGTGTGCCCATTCTCCGCTTGTCTGACTTGTAACCAGGATTCAGATGAATGCCACATAATGCCACTGTCCGTATTCTTTGAGCACCTGGTTTCTGGCTGTGTGCTTTCTAGGTGTTGTTTGTTTTTGAGTCAGGGTCTCGCTATGTAGCCTTGGCTACCCTGGAATTCTCCATATAGATGAGAAATCAGCTGCCTGCAATTAGAGACAAGCGCCACCACACCTGACTGCTTCCTGTTTAACTTGACATTCCCCTGCATGAATGTCACAAGTATCCCGTGGCATCACTCCACCTTGTGTTTCTAGCTGTGAATCTGTGCTCCATGTGTGCAAGCCATAGCAGGTGGATCGGGGACTCTCTCATACATTATATCCCCATCACAGTTGCCCCCTCCCTCCCCCTCCCTTTCTCCCCTTCCATCAGCTTGTCCCTACCTTTCCCCTTTCCTCCAGACCCACCCCTACTCTGCCCCCCCCCCCCCCCCCCCGCCCAGAAAAGAGCTAGCTCCCAGGGGCATCAACCAAACATGGCTTAACAAGCCACAGTAAGACCAGGTACCTACCATCTCATCAGGGCTGGACATGGCAGACCAGTAAGAGGAAAAGGGTCCCGCACAAGCAGGCAAAAGAGTCAGAGACGGCCCCTGCTCCCACTATTACAAGTCTACAAGAACACCAAGCTACTTAGCCATAGCATTTATGCAAGGGAACTCGGTGAGACTTTCCAGGCTCAGATCAGGGACTTGCTTCTCTGCGTAGCTGTCTCTTGGGCTGCTTGCTCTGTTAGCCCTCTGTGGATGAGACTATAATGTTACTATTTCTGTCATTTTCTTTCGGTCCTTTAAATGGGTAAACAAGAAAGTCATCCTAGTAGTTTATTTTAGAAGGAAAAAATATATTTTAAGTCTTAAATAGTTTTCCCTCTTCTGTGAACAGATAATGTTGAACTCATACTGAGAACGGTCAGTAACCAGCATAGCACTGAGAGCCAGGACAACGACCAGCCCGACTATGACAGTGTGGCCTCAGATGAAGACACAGACGTGGAAAGCAGAGCAAGCAAGGCACACCGGCAGAAGGTGAGGGGGCGCACACACTGGACAGACTGTGTCTTAAAACTTGCTCTCCCACAGGGGCTGTTGCTGCTAAGCGTGAACAAGGCCCCGAGTTCAATTCCCAGCACCACCAGGAAATGCACGCACACGTGTGCACACACACACACACCCACAAATAAATAAAGCTTGCCTGAAGAATTGGCAAGGGTTAGCCCTTCAGAGGTGCTGTGGATGAAATTGGGTTCCCTGCTATCTCAGGCCACTGACAAAAAAGTAAATGCTCTTAAAACAAGGCCTTTTGTCCCCGAGCAAATAAAGAGAGTGGGCCCTGTTGATGGCGTGACTGTTTGTACAGCATGGCACTTGTGCGCTCAAGTTTTTATTGAGCGGCTTGTCTGCATGCTCTCTTCCCAGTAAGTCTCATCTCCTTTCCCCAGATGTCACCCGTGGGGGTGGTGACAGTAAGACCTACACCATACAGGGGGCGCACGTCATAACGTACAAATAAGCTGGGCGTGGGAAGAGAGCACATCCAGGGTGGAGGGTCTTGGCAGTTTCAGGATCTGAGACAGGAAGAAGATGGAGCAGGAAAGTCTAGGCAGAGAGGAGGCGCAGCCTAAAAGTCAGACACAGCACAGATGTTCATGACACCGCACTGGAGGACGGAGGCCTAGAGGGCAGTGCAGAGCCCGGGAGGTTTAAGCCAGAAAGCTGCTGAATATAGCCTGAGGGCTGGCCACCGCTGCCTCGGGGCTTGGGCCGGAGGGGCCCAGTAGGAGAGACTGAGGCTCTGCACTGTGGACATGAGAGAAGACCAAGGGGTGTGGAAGGCCCTGCCCCACTGCAGGCGGAAGCCCCAGGACTGACCCACAGACACTAGGGTAATAAACAAGGAGATAGGCCGGGGAGCTGGAGGCTTAAGGCGGGGAGATGGGCTTAGAGACTCGTCCAGCATTTGCTACCTCACATTGGCAGGAGGGACGGCCCAGGAGCCAGTCCACTCAGTGAAAGCCAGGTCACTACCAGACCCTCGGGGCTAGACTCTTGATTGGCTGGGCCCCCCACCTTGCCCTCCGAGCATCTGCCCTGCCAGCTGGGCTCCTTGCCGGCTGGAAGCATCTCCCCTCCATTTGTGCTGGCCGGTACACTCAGCCCCTCAGATCCTGCTGACAGCTCACCCGGCTCCTCAGCATGGCAGTCCAGCTTGTGCCCTGCCCGCGCCACTGCTTCTGTTTCCGTAGCTCTGGTCCCCTCCAGTCCCACTGGGCGTCACCTGTCAGTTGTCTGCCTCTCACGCTGCTGAGACACCAACACCATGGAAGCAGCAGCCTTGGTTTGCTTTCTCTTCTGAAATTGCTTGGTGCTCAGTAAATGGTGTGGAATGAATGAATTCTTGAAGGGAAATGTATGCAGGTCAGGACAGACGGTAGCCAGTCAGGGTCTGTGTAGGTTTGCAGCTCCCTGCATGACTGGGGAACTCTGACTTTACAATTTCTAAAGTACTACAGTGGCCCTGCTTCTCATTTGGTTTAATCTTGCAATTCTGCGGGCGTGTCCAGAGATTGAAACTCTTTAGCTGTTAGTCTTTAACATTGTCATCTCAGATTGTGAACGTTTTCCCTAATTTATTTTTAGAGCCTAGATTCAGATTTGTCAGACGGACCAGTCACTGTGCAGGAGTTTATGGAGGTCAAAAGTGCCCTAGTGGCTTCTGAGGCCACGATACAGCAGCTAACGAAGGTGAATGACAACTTGAGTGGCGAGCTGAGAATTATGCAGAAAAAGGTAACTGTCAATCACTGCCAGCATGGTTGACTCCCTGAACCCAGAGCAGAAGGGCGAGGGAAGAAATCCACTTACTGTGACAGAACAGAAGTTCCAGGCCAAGCTATCTTTTTGAAAGCCGGATGTGTGTGGATGTTTGAAATGAAATACTTCTGTTTAGACTAGGGACTGTAGCTCAGTGGTAGAGCATCTGCCTAGCATGCGTAAGGCCCTGGGGTCTGTTTCCCTGTTTGGCTGCGGATGTAGCTCAGTGTGCGCTTCTAAATGCATTGTTGCCATCTACAAATGCATTCAGAGTAAACCCTTCAAAGACCTAACAAACAGCCTGTGTTTGTGTGAGGCAGCAGAGCTTTGCCCTTCCCTGGCCTTCCTGGGGGTCTGCAAGCTACTTCTAGGATTGATTCCCCCCACCCCGCCATTGCCGATGGTAAAGATTCATCAGTCACACCACGCAGGCAAAGATAGCAAAACCACAAAGATAGCCCCAGGACATACTGCTTCCTCTGTGGGCACTGGCTGCCTGCTGCCCTGCAACCCTCTCGAGCATCTCAGCCTGCTCGCTCAGACTCACCGCTTCAAGCAAGGCTTGACACACGGCAGACTCCACACATTCCGCCTGTGCTAGCAAGGATGACAGCTCATGTGTTCAGCACATTCCTAGCCAGTCCCCTGGAGCAGTGGGTCACAGCCCCCAAAAGACTATTGGAAAACACAGATACTTAATGTTACTGCTCATAACAGTAGCAGAAGTACAGCTATGAAGTAGCAACAAAATTAATTTTGTGACTGGGGGTCACCACACCATGAGGAGCTGTGTTAAAAGGTCGAGGAGGGTTGAGAGCCACTGCTCTGGAGACTGTCTTCGAGGAATGCACTTTTTCAGATTAAAAACCATAAGAACTGGTCCCAAGGTGCACCTCCCAAAGGAAAGCCAGAGACTCAAGCTCATGCTTGCTGGGGATTACGGTTGTGGAACCTTTGAAATGGGTGGCTCCAATACCTGAGCTACTGAGGACGAGAATGCTCAGCCCCGCCCAATGCATCTAGGCTATTCACAGCTGAGACCGACAGGCCAAGAGCCCTTTGCTGTAACGTGCAGGGCTTGCTTTTCCGCCACCTTTTCTGAAGACATAAAGATGTAATCTAATGAAGTTGTCACACAAATCATTTTTGTGGAGTGATTTTTTTTTTTTTTCCTTTCTGAAACTTGCCTTTGTATATCACTCTGCCAGACATCACCTTTTTCCTATAGCTCTCCCGTTAATGTCCGTAGAGTTCATCAGACGGAGCTGGGAGATGGCTCAGTGGGTAAATCATTTGCCAGGCCAGGTGAGATCTGATGTTCAGGCCCCAGAGCCCTATAAAAAGGCAAGCTGGGCACAGTGGTACACCTGCAGTGGCTGAGAGCACCACAAGCAGGCATGGGGTCCCCAGAGCAAGCTGCTAGCCAGACGGACGGACAATGAGAGACCTTGTCTCTGTGGTTGAGGGAGGTTCCCACGAGTGCAGACAGTTAACAAGGAAAACTGATTGGCCAGCGAGAATGCCCAGCAGGTGAAGGGACTTGCTGCAGAAGCCTGCCAGCCAGCTGCAAGTCCCAGTACCACATAAAGTCGGAAAGGATGCCACAGAAGTGTCCTCTGACCACCACAACTCACATGTCACACACATGCGCACACCGTAGCTTTTTTCTTTTCTAGAGTAATGCGTATCTCCAAAAGCAGATGTCTTGAGTTTCTTTAGGAAAAGTAAAACAAGGACTGGGGTGTTGGCTTATCGGATAAAGTGCTTGCCACCAAGCGTTCAGTCCCCAAACACAGAGTGGAGGGACAAACCCAACTCCCAAACTCCACACAGGCACACACATACGAAGAAATCAATAGAAATTTAACAGGAAATGCTGAGCAGGGTCATTGTTCGTTCATTATCTCTTCAACCTTACAAATGCTTTTGGTTTCTTTTCTAAAACTGTTTCATTACCTCTAAGTTTTTATTTGCTGCCATACTTTTCTCAAACAGAGTGTAGCCTAGCCTGGTTCTTTTGTTTTGTTTTGTTTGTCGGGACAGAGTTTTACTATGTTATACAGCTGTGGCTGTCCTGGATCTCACTCTGTAAACCAGGCTGGCCTCAAACTCACAGAGATCCTCCTGCCTCTGCCTCCAAAGTGCTGGGATTAAAGATATGTAGCACCATGGCCTGGCTGCCTGGTTCTTAAAAAGTTTATCTAAGGACATCTTCTTCTCTGTAAATACAAAGTAATTACTTTTTTTTTTTTTTTAACTTGACACAACCTTGCAATCCCAGCCACTTCCAAGGCAGAGGTAGAAAAATAAATCCAAAACCTTCTTGGGCTAAGAATAGTTGAAGGCCAGCCTGAGTAACCTGGGCTCTGTCTCCCTGTCCATGTCCCAGGGTCGTGGGTCTGCTAGACCACGTCCCTCTGTGCTCAAGGCCCTGGGTTAGATGCCCGTGTGAGGGGCTGGTGATTGAAACAGGCAACTTGTGCTGATCTCAGAAGACAGTGGGGCGGAGCCCATACTGGGCTCTGGGAGGCGGTAGCAGTGTTGAGAGAGTTTCTTTTTTCACAGCCTAGGCTGACTCATGAGGCCAGTACTCAGGGACCTAACCCGTACCCTCCTCGCTGAGGCCATCCAACTCCCCTTCAGAATCCTATCTCTCTTTGAAAAGGAGGTTGCAAAATTAGGCAGGGAAGCTATGCTTCTGTGGAATTATAGCTCTGCTAATATAAGGGTGTGGGGTCTGTTTACATAGCAAGGCATGCATTTATTTCATTTCAAGGCTAGATAAAGTTTTTAATAGAGTTGGCAAAGCAGTATGATTTCTGTCTGATCTTTCACATCTGACAGCTGCTTGGAAACGATGCTAATTAATGAAGAGGACCGGCCACTATTGGTGTATTTCCACAGATCCGTGCTATCTAGATAAAAGTTGAAGTTAACTCCTAACCCTGCAAGAGCTCGATATTGGAATGAGGGTCTCCTGGTGCAGGCGCAGTTGCTTATGGACTGAAGCCTTGGCGATGGAGGGCAGTTCAGTCAGGGTAAACATCCTGTCACAGAGTAGACAGCTGACAGAGTGGCATGGGAGGGCCGATGCAGCATGGGTATGGCCACTGTTAAGTTGCCAGCCCCACAATTCCTTGCTGATCCCTTAGCCTTGAAGCTGCCCACATGTGAAAACTGGCAAAGTACTCAGGGCCTCCAAGTGACGGTGTCTGAGCAAAGCGAGGTGCTACCAGGCAGGCTAGCTCATTTAAAGCCAACATCACCGACTACATGGTTTTTGAGTGACACACCAGCCCTGGCAGAGAAAGGACTGTGGGGCGGCCCGTCATGGGAAGATGCTAACACAGACCATTGGGTGCCGGTTTGCTGGGATACATTAACTTGGCAAACTCACCTGGTTCGGTTGCCTCGTATATTTTTTAAAAACATGCTTGAAAGTGCTTGGAATATCAAGAGTGCTATACAGTAAATTTTTTTATACTGGTTTTTCTTGTTGGCTCTTTGGAAAGCAGTAGGCGCTGGAATCTTCCTGACTTCTGGCTTTGCACAGCACCTCCCGTTTCTTTGTGTGGCTTCTATGGCGCCTCCTGTCACTGTTCCCATTTGCAGATTGCTTAGGGATCGTGTGACAACAGCCCTAGTTAATGCCCTGAACCTCTTCCTTGAAGCAGATGTGGTGAAAAGTGGATTATGCCAGGAGGAAGAGCCCTTGTTCCCTTCACTTGCAGCCCAGCTAGCTTTGCCGTTCGCATGAAGTCGGTGTTGTGTTTATGTGCTTGGTGCTTGCTTTGTGTACTTACTGTGCAAAACGCAGGCCCACCGCCCAACATTTCTTTCAGCTTCAGACACTCCAGTGTGAGAATTCAAGCCTCAGGAAGCAGGCCACAACCAGTGCCTGTCAGGTGCAGATTGGCCCCGACTACCCAGACACTTCGAGCCACTCTTCCTTAAAGCGACGGCCCTCTGCCCGGGCCAGTAGGCCCATGTCCATGTATGAGACTGGATCAGGTCAGAAACCATACCTCCTGATGGGGGAAGCTAACCGCCCTGAGGAGGCCAGGACGAGGCTTCAGCCCTTCCCTGCTCATGTAAGTAGCAAGGCTGTGTGTGTCCGTGCTGTGTACTCTGACCCTGTGCCCCCCTCCTGACCATGTAGACCTTTGGGCTCTGAGAGGTGCCCCTGTGTTTGCAGGGTAAACATGTCTACAACTGCTACCAGTGTGGCCGTGAACAAACAGGCTTGTGGGCCGGAAGGTTCTGGCTCTTACCAACCCCTCCCCTCTAGTTCCTCTCTTCCCATGATGCATTTCTCAGACAGCCTCTGTTGGCAATTTTTGTGTAAAGCTTCCTTCCCAAGTTCCACAAACAAAAGCCAATTGTAAAGGTCACTAGCACAAATGTCTTTGTCTTCAAAATAGGCAGCGGTTGGGACTTGAGGCACGGATCAATGGTTAGAGCACTGGCTGCTCCTGCAGAGGACCTGGGTTTATTATTTCCCAGCACCCCCATGGCATCTCACAGGCAGCTGTGACTGCAGCTTCAGGAGATTGTCGTCTCCCGGCCTCCAAGGCACACATGCATGCATGCAAAACACTCATGTAAAATAATCTCTTTAGAGCGCAACCAAGTAGGCAGAGGCGTGCCCCTCTGTGACCCGAAGCACTTAGGACCAAAGACTCTTCCTGGCCCTGTGACCTGACACTCGAGAGGCTCTGGGCTTCGGCAACCTGCTTACAGCACAGGCTGTCAGCGTGGCTTGGTCGTTTCACACAAGTGGGAGCAGCAATTACAGCAGCGCTCAGGAAGCTGGAGCAGGGGGATTGCCTGGACTATTGAGGAGATCTTCAAAGTCAACTGTGTATAATAGAACCTGCATCTCACACACACACACACACACACACTCACGCACGCATGCACACACACACTGACACACACACACACGTCAGTTCCGAAGACTGCTGTGTGTCAGGCTCTCACACATTAGGTTGCAGGTTCTCAAACGTTAAAATGCTGTCTTCTGGATTGGGTTACTATGAAGATGTCTGACACTGCCTTATGCAGTTTTTTTTTTTTTTTTCAGAGCATCATATTTATCCTTTTGAGTGTCAAAATTATTTCTTCAGGGTACATAGAGAGTTTCAATAAAGTTCTTAGAGTAATGCAAAGTAATGATAAGAGCTAAGAAATTAGCCAGGTGGCGGTGGCATACACTTTTAATCCCAGCACTGGGGAAACACACGTAAGCGGGTCTCTGTGAGTTCGAGGCCAGCCTGGTCTACAGAGCGAGTTCCAGAACAGCTTCCAAAGCAATACAGAGAAACCCTGTCTAAAAAAGCCAAAAGAAAAAAAATCTAATAAATGAACCTGATTTTGATTTTTGTCAGCTTTAAATGGTGCAGCTGCAGTGTTGTGTGTGACCAGGGGCCATCTTTCAGCTTCTCGGTGTTTGGTGTAATGCTTGAAGACAGTATATTTGCATCTGAACTAAGAAAAAGAGAAACCTACTTTTATATAACTGGAAACAAAACTTAGGAAAACCCCCGTTAGTAGCGTACACAGTGTAGTTGGTACAGGGTTAGGGTGTGCGGCTGCTGTGTTGTCAGTATCTATAGTACTGAAGGTTGGAGTGGTGGCATGCACTTGGGTCACATCGTCCCTCTTAATTCAGAACAAGCGTCAGTGGAGGCTGTGCTCAAGGGGGCGCTGCCAGTTCTGAGAGCTGTGTCACAGCTGTCACCACTGTCACGGAGCTCACGGGACTCTTGTATGATGAGCTAGCTGTAGGGTGGGAGGTGGGCGTCTGTGTTTTGTGTGTTCCCAAGCTTGTTTCTCTCTCCCCTTCCAGATTGGGAGGAGTGCGCTTGTGGCCTCCTCTTCGTCTCTGCCCTCCTTCCCCTCCACACTTTCCTGGTCCAGGGACGAAAGCGCCCGAAGGGTTAAGTACACTCGGAATGTCTGCCCGGGAGGGGCGCTGGCCCTCCCCTCTTGTCCTTGCCCCTTGCTAACAGCCCTGTGTCCTGCATGAAACAGCTTGGCTCCGGTTTCTCACAGCAGCAGGCACATGGCCTCATGCACATACAGAGGTGCAGCCTCCTTTCCTGTGTGCCCGCTCCACGCTGCTCCTTTCCACCTGCCTAACCAAGCTCACCAATCGGCCTGTGGCACTCACGCTAAGCACACTGTCCTTTAAACAAACACAAAATCAAGCTGGCTGCTGGTTAAATGTAACAGGGCAAGTCTGTCTCACTTTTTGGAGCTACGGTTATTAAAAGTATCGTACTTGGGTTAGCATGAAAGTGTCATGGCTTTTTTTTTTTTTTTTTTTACTGACTTTATGTTAGCACCATCCTGTCTGACACACGTGGCCCTCAGTTGGTGCTGTCATGCTTTCTAGCGGTGCAGAAGGGAGGTGGGTGCAGGGTGAGCGCTGCCCATGTATACTGGTGTGTGCCTCACACCGCAGAGTAGGACATGTGCAAGCTACTCTAAAGGGCTCGCCTCCCGACACCCACCTTCAAGAAAGGCAACTGAAGGGTGCAGAGGTTTTAAGTGTCATAGTCCCCGCTCCCAAAGGACCGTCATGTTAAAAGAGAATGTTTCCACATGCACAGAGAGCATGATGACGTCCTCTTGAGGGAGGCTGTGGGGAGAACCGAGCTTTAGAGACCCGCTCTTCAGACTCCAGCGCAGTCTGTAGCTGCTGAGGGAAGGGAATGTGGGCAGGAGAGCTCCTTCCCTGCAAGCCTCTGTGCACCCCCCACCCCCAGGATGCTGGGGACCCAGTCCACTGCCAGGGTCACGTGGCTAGCCGGGCCTCTGAGTTTCCTCACAGCGCGCTTGTGAAGCAGCGAAGTCAGGGTTTGCTGTTTGGTACTTGCGGTCTTCTGGGCAGTCCTGACAGTGCATGTAGAGTGCACATAGCGGTTCTGTCCAGTAATCCAGTAAGAGAAGCAAAATAATAACGAAGATCCCCAGTCTGTTAACAATTTCCTTAAAGAGAGTCAAGTAGGCCCTTGTTATCCATCGTAACGTTTTATAGGCTTTAGCGTGTGGAGTTTTGGTAGCTTTGGGATAGGATTTTGTGCACAGTGAGGAGTGACGTCAAGGCCCGTCCGAGCTCCCGGCAGCTCTGCCGTGGTCTGAGGCTTCTGTGGTCTGTCTGAGCAGAGCAAATGGCAGGTTGTTACAGAACCAAAGCAGCACCAGCTGTAAGGTGACTTTTCTATTAACGGCTTTGAGAGCAGCACTTAACAGCCCTCCCTGGCTCTGCATGCTCACGGTGATTTTCATAAACTTAAATGCTGGCTGCATTGAAATCCTGTGTGCTTTTTTGACGACGGAGGAGGACTGAGTGCGTAAGTAATTGACCCTGGGTGACTGTCCTCTGCACTTGAGGATCACTGGCTGAGCACTTGCTGGGTGTTCGGCTCCCTCTTCGGAGGTTCTTAAACAGCGCAGCACTTTTGATCATTGTGGGTAATGTATTCCATTTCTGACTGCCATCTCGACATCAGGGAAAGCAAAATCACCTATTACAGAGACATGGGATTCCAGGAGACAGGAGAAGTACAAGTTTAAGGCAGACCTGGACTATACAGCAGGACTCACTCTGTCTCAAAACCCAAAATGTAAGGTGCAGAGGATATTAATCCCATCTCCTAGAGTATTCCTCCATGTAATGTGTGTGTGTGCGTGTGTGTGTGCACATATGTTTGAGAAATAGAGATTAATCAGACATTCCCTGTAAAAGGTAAGAGGGGTCTTGGGGTGGTGGGTTCTGATAGCAGGTCCACAAGCCTCTGCTTTTACTGCCCCAGCCCTCTGCCTGCCGCCCAGGCCTCTGGTGTCAGTGAGCCAGATAAAAGTGCACAGCAGTGAGCAGGTGCTTAAGAACTCGGCTTTAATCTCACGGGGTTCCAAGCCAGCACTCAGTCACTTACCAGATGAGTTGGAGTGGGTAAGAAAGTTCGTACTAGGAAGCCAACCCTGGAGTCTTCTGTAGAGGGGGAGAGAGGAAGTCCAGGAGGAAATGGAAAGGACCTCAGTAGGCAGGCAGGCAGAGAGACAGGCAGAGAAAGCACAGTGTGGCGGGACTGGGGAGGCACCCCACCTTGGAGCTGGCCAAACCACAGGCCTTAAGTAGACTTCCTCAAAGCAGCCTCTAGCAGCCGTCTTTCCGGATGTGTCTAAGCAGAGCCTTTAGGGCCGCAGCCTTTGCCACATTCCCCCTGAGCAGTTCAGTCCCCTGTCTATGCACGGCTGGAAACAGGCAATCAGTAATCAGTGTAGGTTTTTGCATTGGCTTACACATTTCTAGATACGGGATTGTCCTACATGGTAAGATGAACACTGAGAGACAGTTCCTGCACACGGATGTGGTCCTCGCCATGTTTGCGGCACTGAGAGACCCTGCCTTTAATGGTATTGCCGTTCTTTTGCGATATTTCTAGGGATCCGTACTTTGAATCTCCAGCCCGTTTTGAACCTTCTCAGTTAAACCAAATCTCTGCATCTTCAGAGAGAAATATTTTAGGAAACAGGCAAACGGTGTGGAGCTAAGAGTCATTCTGGGCTGATGGCTTGGTTCACAGGCAGCCCATAGCTGGCTTTCTTAAGGGCTCATAAAAACCATCCCTGGGGCTGGAGAGATGGCTCAGAGGTTAAGAGCACTTAACTGCTCTTCCAGAGGTCCTGAGTTCAATTCCCAGCAGCCACATGGTGACTCACAACCATCTATATTGAGATTTGGCGCCCTCTTCTGGCCTGCAGACATATGTGCTGGTAGAACACTGTATACATAATAAATAAATTAAAAAGATTCTTTAAAAAAAAAAAGTCCCTGAAGGCAGAAGTTCTTAGAGTAGCCATCCAGACTTGCAGGCGTGTAGTGAAGTGGGGGTCTGCAGAAGGCTTGAGGCCTGGCTCGTGGTCCTTTTCCTGTCTGGTGTTTACAGTCAGTTTCCAGCCCTGAAGGTGTGTATTGAGATAAGTGCTGGTGTGTTTGGTGAGAACTGAATGAGAGGCTTGAGTGTGTGTCTGTGTCAGCGCGCGTGTTTGTTCAGGGAGCCGTTGGTGAGCTAAGGACGGATGGAACCAATACTCGCTCTCTTTTACTACATTTCCAGTAAGAGCTGGTTCCCATCCCAAATGAGCTCTGGGTGTGAAGGTGACAAAGCCTGGCAGGAATACTTCCCTGGGAGACCCAGGAAGGGTATGATGTTCAAAACTGACGGGGACCCCTTCTCTGTTTGTAGGCGTCCAGGCTGGAGAAGCAGAACAGCACGCCGGAGAGTGGCTATGACAACACTCCCTGTGTTACCGAGCCAGAGGACACCGGGTATGTGCAGGGGAGCAGAGGGAGGGGCTGTTAGCACAGGCATGGGCGGGGAGCAGAGGGAGGGAGGGGCTGTTGCACAGGCATGGGCGGGGAGCAGAGGGAGGGAGGGGCTGTTGCACAGGCATGGGCGGGGAGCAGAGGGAGGGAGGGGCTGTTGCACAGGCATGGCGGCCCCGGCCACCGCAGCCGGCTACCTTCAGCCTGTGGAGGTCCTGAGCTGCTCGAGTCTCCTGGTGTCGTGAGCTGCGTTCTCTGCACTCAGGTCCCCTCCTGTGCGCTGTGGGCCCATGGGCCAGCATTGCCTTCCTGCAGGCCAGGGCCGCACTGCCGGGCTGAGACCCGGGCTGAGATCCGGGCTGAGATCCGCTCAGTGTGACCTCCTTTGTCAAGGAGTTGGCAGCCTGGGGATGGCTGTTGACAGCTGCACCCTCCCCGTCCATTATTCCCTCTGCCTGCCGCCTTCACACTGTCTACAGCAGCCTTCACTCTAGCCCAGGACAAATGAAAGGCCTGAGTGCGGCTGTAGGTGCTGGTGACCGATCAGCAGGGCTTGCTGTTGTCTCCTGGGAAACAGGAGGAAGGGGCCACAGGAAACCCGATGAGCGCCTGTCATGTCCACAGGTCAAACCGGAAGGGATGGCAAAGGAGTATGGTGCGGCAAGGTGATGGCTCATTGCCAGGCACAGCAGAGCCCCACTTTGTCCCCAGCACAGAAGATGTCATCCGGAAGACTGAACAGATCACCAAAAACATCCAGGAGCTCCTAAGGGCGGCCCAGGAGAACAAGCACGACAGGTATGAGCTGCGCCGGCCGGCGAGAGAGCGGCCGTGCCCGGGGCGCCCAGAGAGCGCCTGCAGGGGCTGCTTGAGGGTCGCTCTCACTTCTGGGCGTGCAGGATTTTCAGTGCCGTGTTTTCATTGTGACACAAAGTGATCTGGAAATAAATACATCAGCAGCTTCCCTGGGGACAAGGGACGAAGCCACCTCACTACTCAAAGGTGATTCTTCTGGCCGCTGCTTGGCTGAGATGCTCTTTGCGGACTAGATTTCCAGACGGGAGGTGTCCCAGTGTGTGGGCTGCTCTGGGTGATTCCTTACACAGTTACAAACCCTGCTGGTGATTCAAGCCACACCTACGCAACTGCTCCCTGGCGCTTGTCAGAAAGACAGATGTGTGTCCTGAGGCCTTTTCAGGGTGCCGAGATTGCAGTGTGCATTTGCTTCAATTGAGGAAACTTTTATGTAGGAATCCATTCAGCGCCTGCTGTGCTTCACTCTCATTTGAAGACCAGAGAAAATGACGATTCCACATCATGGCGTATGCTTATGATTCAAAACCACAGTTGGCCTAGGGGTTTACTTTTTATTAAATATTTGGTGCTCTGTGCTTTCACATAGGACCTGGTGCTGTGCTAATGACAGCCTCTCCCCTCCCCCGGCTTCCTTGTCACAGGGTTCTAGCACTTAAGTTTACCTGGGGCCTCACCCCCACACCTCCATCTTGCTTCCAGTTGCCTGAGTCCAGCAAGTTCCCCTCACCCCTACCCGGCTCTCACCCCTACCCAGCTCTCACCCCTACCCCGGCTCTCACCCCTACCCAGCTCTCACCCCTACCCCGGCTCTCCTGCAGCCCCTCACCCCTACCCAGCTCTCCTGCAGCTTCACTTGTTCGAGTCTCACCTCCCCCACTCCTCCATTCCCTCCACACACACAGAGTAATATAAAAATAGAAATAGAGATGGCTTTTGATAGTCTTTATTAGAAGTCAATTTTATGGTTTTAAAAAAACAAGGAAAGAACATTACTTGAGGCTTTGAGTCTGGCAGTTAGAAACATCTTTGTCAGGCCAAACCTACAGCACCGTTTCTTTGCAGAAAATGCCTCCTAATGTACTTTTCCAGTGCCCACATCCCTCCCAGGCAGTGGCCAGGCCTGCACATACAGCCAAGGCTTGGTGACAATGTTGCATCAAGAACCGTCACTCAGCACCCCATCAGTTTGTGTTTGTCCCTCTGCACTGTAGCACACAGGCTTCAGGCTGCTGACCCGACAGGCTGCACTGCAGAGTCACCCCATCTGCTCTGCCAGGTCCCCACGCCGTTCATAAGTGAAGATGTGAGGTCGGCTCCTAGCGCAGGGACTGTGCCTCACTGGCCAGGCAGCCGCATAGTGAGGTGTAGGCGCATAGTGAGGTGTAGGCGCATAGTGGGGTGTAGGCGCATAGTGGGGTGCAGGCGCATAGTGAGGTGTAGGCGCATAGTGGGGTGTAGGCGCATAGTGGGGTGCAGGCGCATAGTGAGGTGTAGGCGCATAGTGAGGTGTAGGCGCATAGTGGGGTGTAGGCGCATAGTGGGGTGCAGGCGCATAGTGGGGTGCAGGCGCATAGTGGGGTGTAGGCGCATAGTGGGGTGTAGGCGCATAGTGGGGTGTAGGCGCATAGTGGGGTGCAGGCGCATAGTGGGGTGCAGGCGCATAGTGGGGTGCAGGCGCATAGTGGGGTGCAGGCGCATAGTGGGGTGTAGGCGCATAGTGGGGTGTAGGCGCATAGTGGGGTGTAGGCGCATAGTGGGGTGCAGGCGCATAGTGGGGTGTAGGTGCATAGTGGGGTGCAGGCGCATAGTGGGGTGTAGGCGCATAGTGGGGTGTAGGCGCCAGCTGGGATTTAAGGGACTTCCCCAGTCCTTCCTTTTCCTATTCTTCACCTCTGTGGGCCTTGGCGTGGGACCATTGCTCCTTTCTGGAAATCTGGAAGGTAGGTATGGGAAGTAAATGAGGAGCGTGAGCATGTGTGGATGTCGTCATCTCTATTGCCCAGAGCGCACAGAGCAGATCTCAGGCCTGGGGACTATTACAGGGTGGGCGTCCCTGGGGGGCGTCCCTGGGGGGCGTCCCTGGGGGGGGGCTGCTATAGCTGTGCCTGCCATCACGTGCACACTGCCAGCCCCACCCCCACCCTAAGCCTTCATTACCCAGTGGGGGTGCAGTCCAGCCGCCTGTGAGCATTCTTTACCTCTAAATCGTTGGAGCTGCTTGCTAACAGCTTTCTTCAATGTCTTGCAGTTACATTCCCTGCTCGGAGAGAATACACGTCGCTGTTACAGAGATGGCAGTGTTGTTCCCCAAAGTAAGTCACTTCCTGTGCACTGCTGAGTCTCTCAATGTTGCTTCCTGACCTTATAGTGCCTTTGGTGGGAGCAGGTGCTGGGATGAAGCCCAGGGCCCTGTGCCTACCAAGCAGACTCACCTGCAGAGCTGCACAGCAGCCCTTAACTTTTCTCTGATGTTTTTAAATACGTCATCTTACAGGGCTTTGAGCTGTTTCCACTGTGCATGAATATCGGTTTAAGTAAGGCGTGCTACAAGGCAAGGCAGCAGTGTAACATTTAGGACGTATTACCCTCAAGGTTTAATACCTCAGAATAGCACACAATATAAAATTCTTCTCAGACGTAAGCATCTCCTCACTCCTCAGCCATGGCTCATAAAGCTGGTAATGTTAGAATGCCCATTGGAAACGTCTGGGCTTTATTTACAAGCAGCTGCAGCTGCTGTCGGGGTAGACTCCTCCTTGCTGCTGGATGTCCACCCTGCAGCCCACAGCAAACCGTATACTCTTCCTTCTAGAAACCCAAGTCTGACGCGGTGAGGGCTTCCCTCCGGTTACTGACGTCCAGTGCCTGCCGGCTCCAGTCTGAGTGCAGGAAGGCCCTCCCAGGAGACCCAAGCTTGCCCATGGACGTGCAGTTGTTCACACAGCAGGTCATCCAGTGTGCCTATGACATCGCCAAGGCTGCCAAACAGCTGGTCACCATCACCACCAAAGAGAACAACAGCTGAGCTCCAGAGCGCTGCCCTTCTGTTTTGTAGGCTTCTCAGAGTCCGGCTTCAGTTTAGACGTGGACGCTTCAGAGTTTTACGAAAACGTTTAATAATGATTTGAAACTTTTTAAAAGAAAGCGCAATATTATTTTTGCATGTTTTCTAACAGATTCTTGACTGTGATTTAACCATTGCCTTATTTGTGCCTGTTTGCAACTTAGCCTCTGTTCTGTTCTGTGTTATCACCAAGCGCTTACTTAGGTCATGATCGGATGTTTAAAAGGAATAGTTTGGAGTTTGCTAAAGCTTTTCCATCCTTTAAAACTCTCTGCCCATGGCTAAAACTTTAATTGATATTTTTAGTAAAACCTTTTCTTAAGAGAGTTGGATTTAAAAAAAAAAAACAAAAAAAAAAAAAACAAAAAACAATGTTATCTGTTCCTTCCAAGCATCGTGCAATAAGTAGATTTTCCATCCTGCCGTAGAGTCTCAGAGCTTGGAGTATCTCTAGGCATGTGTGGAAAGCAGGGTCCTTGCCTCTTCCTAAAGAGAGCAGATCTCTTGGGAAGGACAAGGGAATGACCCATCCCTAACTTTTGTATCATGTTAAGTGTTGTGTTATTTAATATTTTTATCTTGATTTTCTATCTATAAAGATTTTACCATCATGCTGAAGTCTCCATAATGTCCAAACAATAGTTACGAATCCACCCTCCACATCAGGTTCTAGGTGGCCACATTCCGAGTGGGAGTGCCACCCCACCCCACCCCCAACCGCTGTCAGGGACCTGCCTCTCCCTTCCCTCCCCTCCCCAAGCCAGATAATTGACTCAGAACTTAGGCTCTCAGACCCGAGCTAACATGCGGTGGGTGGTACCCTTCATCCTTTGACCTCCTACAGCTTCACGTGTCTCCTCCTCTGGATGGATTTCTTCCCAGGTAAGACATCCCTTCGCCTCACTGTGCTTAGAGATTAGACACCCTGTGGCACTGTGGAGTCATTCTCAGCATGCTGTAGCTGACTGTTGCTCTGCAATAGCTCTACAAGCACTGAAGTTGACATCTGGGCCACAGCGCACTGGTTTTTACATTACTTAAGGCTCTTTCTTGTGAACGCTACAGCCATCCATACCCCAGCTCGCCACATCTGTTTTATGTGAGAGGAGCTTAGGCTCCGACCTGAGAGAGCTGACCTTGAATGGCTAGGAAGCCAGCCAGATGTACAGCCGGGCAAAGGGGGAGGGGCCAGCTGGGGAGCCCCGCCCAGCCAGGTGTACAGCGGGGAGGGGGGAGGGGACAGCTGGGGAGCCCCGCCCAGCCAGGTGTACAGCGGGGGAGGGGGGGGAGGGGGACAGCTGGGGAGCCCCGCCCAGCCAGGTGTACAGCGGGGAGGGGGGAGGGGACAGCTGGGGAGCCCCGCCCAGCCAGGTGTACAGCGGGGAGGGGACAGCTGGGGAGCCCCGCCCAGCCAGGTGTACAGCGGGGAGGGGGGAGGGGACAGCTGGGGAGCCCCGCCCAGCCAGGTGTACAGCGGGGAGGGGGGAGGGGACAGCTGGGGAGCCCCGCCCAGCCAGGTGTACAGCGGGGAGGGGCCAGCTGGGGAGCCCCGCCCAGCCAGGTGTACAGCGGGGAGGGGGGAGGGGACAGCTGGGGAGCCCCGCCCAGCCAGGTGTACAGCGGGGAGGGGGGGACAGCTGGGGAGCCCCGCCCAGCCTGCAGGGACAGCAACTCCTCTCTCACTCCTCATGTTGCTGTGGAGAAATAGACATGAGTTGCTAAAGCTTTGGTTTTTCAAGATTCTAGAAATGTGGGTTACTTTATGCATGTCAGTCCATACATGCCCACTGAGTGGCAGAAGTGAGCTGTGGCCTCCAGGCTGCCTCTCAGCCTCCACTGGGGCCTTTTACCACAGCATGAGGGCTGGCTTTACTGACCACCATTAGAAGCCTCTGAGCCAACCCTGGAAGGCAGCGCTGACCCGCTGTGAGGTCACGGTCAGTCTACCCCCCCCCACCCCCCCCCACCCCGTGCTCTGTGGAGTGACTGTCAGTCCATACACTGGCGTCTTCCAACCTTTCTGTGTCCCCGTCCAGCCTGTTCCGGAACCCCACTGGTACTCCGGTACTGTCTGCAGTCCCCACCCCCACCCTGCCAGGGCCCATCCTACAGCCAGTTACCAAACACCTGAGAACTAGGAGCTGCAGCCTCCCCAGTCTGTAAATGGGGAACTGAGGCTCAGACCTGTGGGCACAGGTAGCCGGCTGAGGCCGTGCTCTGAACCCTGGGTCTCCGCCCACATGAGTGACTGTCCAGTATAAAGATAGCAGAGCTGTGGCTGAAGGGGGGGTAAAGAGTCCACACTGGCCCCTCCCCACCCCCACCCCTTGCCTTCCAGTGCCGTGTTTCCCCACTGATGGGAGATGTCAGTCTGTAAATAATGTTTCTCATACTGGCTAATGGATAAAGCACTGTTGGCCAATAGGAAAGGAAGATAGGAGACCAGGAGGAAAGAGGAAGTAGGAAGGAGTCAGCATGGAGAGACGGGGAGACGAGACGCCTGCCTCACTCCCCGGTAAGAACGCCACGTGGAAATATTACTTACCTCACCTGTTCTGGTGGTTTCCGCACTGAGGGCATCTCTTAGCCTCTGCCGCTAGATGCCCATCTCACTAACAGGAAGGGTCTGAGGACAGGTTCCACGGGGTGAAGAAAGGAAGCTCCCCCACCCCACCCCAGCTTCTGCATCCCGTGAGGGGCGTGCCCAGGCAAGGTGGGAGAGTGAGGTATGCCTGGCTCTGGGTTAGAATGGGAAGAACTCTGCCCACGCCCTGGCAGGCACACGGAAGGCTGGCTCGTCTGAGCTTCCCCTTGAAGCTCCCCACAGTTTCCACGTTCATGTCACAGTACGGAGACCTGGCCCAAGAGGGATCATGTGGCAGTTGTGTGATGGGCACTGACGGGAACCAGAACCTTGGCCCAGGAGAGGTGAGCACGCTCCCTCGCTGAATGTGGCTGCCATATCTGCAGGGCTATCAAGCGGCCACTTGTGAGCTCAGGTAAGGGACCCAAGCAGTCTTTCCGAGGCCCTGTGGCCTCCATCCTCTACGCTGCGGGGCAGCTGCACAAAGCCTGTGTGCATCTCCAGGACCAGCTTGGCTTCACTCAACAGGTGAAGAGTCCTGAGGCCAGCACACATCCCTGTGCTCCCAGTGCTCAGTGGCAGGGGCCTGGCCCTGACAGGAACTCCCACACTCACACAGGACACGGCAGTCGTGAATGTTCCATGCTAGGGGCATGTCATAGGAGCTAGGGTTTGGGTCATACCCCGTAACTTTGTCTCTACCGTTTGCCTTTTACACCATCGTCTTTTTTAATGTATTATACTTTTTATTTAGAGAAGACAGTTGTGGGAGTCAGTTTTCTCTGGGTCCCAGAGGTTGGAGCTCAGCGGCCCGGTTCAGCAGTAGGCTCCGTTATATGCTGAGTCATCTCACCAGCCCTGATTTATTTTTAAAATTACATTTCAAAGACTATAGCTGTTCTCTGTGATAAACTACAAATACCCAAAATGAAAATAACGTGGACAAGGATATAGTTGGTGCTTGCCAAACGTGCAAAGCCCTGGCTGGGCTCCATTTTCAGTATCCTGTAAACAAGGCTGGACAGGCACAGGCCAGAATGAAATATACCATTTATCCTGTTAGAAGTCACCAGAATGCATAGTTTCCCAGCCTACCCAGGCATGACTAGTCTCCAGAACTTGGTTTGGAAGTTTGCTGCCATTACCATGACTGGGGAAACAAACGGGACTGGCCGTTTAGGGAAAGGAACTCCAGGGAGCTGCTGCTTTGGTACACTGAGGCGGGGCCGGGCAGCCTGGTGCCCTCCAGGACTCCAGACACCGCAGATGTGGAAGTCATCTGGGGTCACGCGGGAAACCAGAAACGGAAAGCGAGTGAAGAAGCGGCAGGGCACCAGCGTGGTCAGCTGTGAAAAGTAACAACGGAAACGTAGCTAGTGTTCAGAGAAGCACGCAACAGTCTTGGCGATCACAGAAGTGAGGTCTCCTTCCTCAAAGACAATGCTGTCAGACTCCACATGGCTGAACCGGGCGGGGCAGGTCATGGACAACTGCAACATCCGTGTTTTCAAAGGCATCACAAAAGGAAGGCCTGCAGGTGGCGTCATGAGTGGAAGGTGCCCCGAACCCAGAGGACAGGAAACACTGTCCGTAAACAGGGCTGTGGCTGGGCAGTGCTGGCACACCTGCACGCCTTTTGTCCCAGCACAGGTGGGGAGGGGGCAGGTGGATCTCTGAGCTGGTCTACAGAGTTCCAAGACAGCCAAGGCTACACAGAAACCCGGTCTCCATAAACTAAAAGATGACACAGCCCGTTTCTTCGTTTTCTTTTAGTTTGTCACCTTCCCGTCGCACCACAGTCTGACTCATGCAACGTCTGTGTAAGTCAGACTCCTGCCAGGTTCTTAGCCAGCCGGGGACTTCCCTAGGGAGACTACGCTGAGGTTAGTGCAGAGTCTCCACTACAGCACGACCGTGAGAGGAACCTACTCAAGAAATCAGGGTCTGGCACTACACCGTGACATGCCAATAACAGTCACGGGGGAACGCACTAGGCCCCGGGGTGTAGAACCAGTGTTGGCTTCTAGAAGTTCAGTTTGCAGACATTAAGTCACACACTGTAGTTAGTTTGTTTTTTAATCTTTGCTCTTTGGGGGACCGACACACGTCTCTCAAAGCACAGAGGCTTATTCTTATGAATGCCCAACCTTAGCTTGGCTTGTTTCTAGCCAGCTTTTCTTAATTATCCCATCTACCTTTTGCCTCTGAGTTTTTAATCTTTCTCCATTCCGTATACCTTTCTTTACTTCTTACTCCATGGCTGGCTGGGTGGCTGGCCCCCGGCATCCCCTTCTCGTCCCAGATTTCTCTTCCTATTTATTCTCTCTGCACGCCAGCCCTGCCTACCCTTTCTCACGCTGTAGACTGATGAGCTCTTTATTACACCATCAGGTGTTTTAGACAGGCAAAGTAACATAGCTTCAGAGTTAAACAAATGCTTTTACCAGGCTAGCCCACCAGGTGACCTTGAGGACTCTTCTCGGGCAGCATGAGTTCCAATGCTCTATGGGATTCTTTTCTTTTTGGGGTTGCTGGGGCTGATACGAGGGCCAAAGGCTGCAGGGAAGCAGCCCCCATGGGAACCCTCACACTGCCAGAACACAGAGCTCCTTTGTCACCCACTTTCCAGAAAGCACAATAATGCCAGGCTCTTCCAGAGTACACGTGACCCTTTGGGGCTATGCATCTAATAACCAGAAAGAGCTACACCAAGACTTACAAAGTCTGCCTTCCACAGAAGAACTTACTAAACAGCAACTTCAAAACCTGCAATGTCCCCTCCTCCCTCGGGCTCGAGGTCCCGGCTGACACGTACAGACACGTATCCCCCGTCCTGGGGATACTACTGTAGCAGCTCTAAAGTCTGTTTAGATATGATCTCTGGATAGCACTGTCTGAAAGACCAGTCTGGGAGAGGAAGGCAGGGGAGGGCTCTCATTGGGCACTGCACACCTGTGGCATCTTGACATGAAGCTGGACCACGGTGTGCCTGAACAGGCATGGTCGAATTACAGACACAGCAGCAACTTGAGCCCTGGCCAGAACCAAGCACTGTACAAATGTCTGGATCTGTGTATCAAGTCTGCATGTGTCTCTGCTCGCCATCAGTCCCAGGCAATTCTGGTGTGTCCATAGGCCTGAGAAAGAAAGCACACATGTCAGGCCAGCAGTCTGGAACTCTGGGGACTGCCCTGGGGCTGCGTGTGCCCCGGGAAGCCCTGACCCTGGATGTCAGGTGGCTTTGCAAACGCTGTTCCCTGTGCTTGGACCCCTCTGCCTGCTCAAGCCTGCTAGTCTTGCCCACTTGGCCCCTCGCTCTGACAGTGAAGCAGTCAGCGCCCTCTCTGCAGCACACACCCCTCCCTCAGAACGTCAGGGACCAGGTAGCCCAGGACCCTCCATCCATTCCAGACAGCCTAGTCAGCAGGTCCCTCACAACAGGCACGCAGCCTCCATGGTGGCCTGCCCGGGGCTCACTCGCACAAGTCACGAGCAACACAAAGATGCACAGGGAGAGATGGGGGAGGGGAGTGGTCTCTCGTTTCCTGGCTTCCCTGGCAGGTGGGACCTGACCCCATTGTCAACTCTTACCAACTATGGTCGTCATTCTTCTAGATCATATTTTGTCCAACAGGGTGGACAGGTACAAGATCAGCAGTCAGCCTCCTGTCCCCGTCGTCGTCCGTCGTGTCCCCTGTCCGTCCACCCCCACCCCCCCGCCTTTGCAAAGACTGAGGTTGCAGGAACCAGAGCAAACCACCTGACCATTTGAGGACCAGTCAGGCAATCAATGGCCTTTGCTACAAGGGAGGGACAAGAGAGCCAGCATGGTGCTGTGGTGGCCGGCCGCCCGCAGGTGCCTACCTTGGGCCGGTAGCCCTCCTCAGCCATGGTCTTCGCCTCCTGCTGCAGCAGGGTATCGGAGAGCTGCTCTGCCCGCCTGTGCTCCTCCTCCTCCTCCTCCACCTGCTGGGCCGCTTCCTGGGCCTGCAGCTGACGCTCTGCAACCTGGACACAACAACAGTCACCGGAGACAAGGCCCACGGGGCAGAGCCCTGCCTCTCGGCAAGGAGGCAGATGGCAAGTGCCAGCAGCCAGGGTGGGGACTTGAGGCCATGCAGACAGTGCCTGATCCCCACAGAGACTGAGGAACCACGGATGGAGCCTGTGCCACGGACACATGGCTCAGCGGTTAGGAGGGCACACTGCCTGTGAATTAGCTCCAGGAGATGCAGTGCCTCCTACTGGCCTCTTCGGGCACAGCACACAAGTACACAAACCCACATTCATTAGCACAGGCAAATGTCAGGGCTAATAGAACCAAAGGGACTGGATAAGAGAGCAAAGCAGCAGCCACGGGACTCTGACCTGCAGAGGGCGCCCTTGCCCTGCGTGCCCACCTGGGCTTCCAGCTCCTGCTTCCTGGCTGACTTCAGCTCTTGGCTCTGGTCCTTTGCGCGCTGAGCTGCCTGCCTGGCCTCCTGCAGGCTCTGCAGGAGTTTCTCTCTGTGTCTCAGCGTCTCCTCCTGTGCCCGCCAGTTCTCCTCCATCTTTTCCTGAATCTGCTGCTGCCTCCCCGCCAAAACCTGGCCCGGGGGGGAAAAGGTCTGCGTTTCAGTGGAAGACAGCCCCTCAAGCTTCACGAGGCTGCGGTTCATCTCTGCCAGTCCAGCTTAACCCTCCACACAGGCAGCAGACCTGAGCCTCAGGCCCAGTGTGAGCCCTGTTCTTTCCCAGGCATTCCACCTGTCCTGGTTCGTTTTTTTCTTTCCAACTCTGCACAAGCTAGAGTCATCTAGGAAGTGATGCCGGGTGAGAAAATGCTCCCATAAGGTTGGGTTACAGGCAAGTCAGTGGTGAATTGTCCTGGTTAGTGATTGATATGGAAGGGCACAGCCCCTGGGCAACCGGTCCTCAGTTATGCAGGAAAGCAGGCCAAGCCAGTCACGGGAGCGAGCCAGTGAGCAGCACCCTCCACGGCCTCTGCATCAGCTCCTGCCTCCAGGTTCCTGCCCTGACTTCCCTCAGTGATGGATGTGACCTGAGAGTTTTAGCCTCGGTAGCCCTTTCCTGTCCAAGCTGCTTTAGGTCACGTGTTCTATCGCGTTAGAAACCCTAACTAAGGCAGCAGCCTACAAGACACAGCGGTGTTATGGGGGGGGGGACACCGGGGAGCCCTCTATGCAGGCAGAGGAGCTTCAGAGAAACAGGAAGGCTCAGCCCACCAGCAGCAAGCCACAAGCAACTGCACCAGTGATGCCATCCTCCACGGTTCCAAGTAGCAGACACCCGCTACGGTTTGGAGCCTGGACCTTGACCGAGAGACAAACAGCAGTGAGGTGGCCCAACCCTGTCCCAACATCTGCACCGTCGGGAGGGAGACGGTGTGGCTGTAGCCAGGGGGAACTGGCGTGAAGAAGACGGAAAAGCAGCAGGACAAACGTCACACAAAGGCGAGCATCAACCGACCGGCCAACGCCCATCTCCAAGCGGAACTGGTCACCCCACCCGCTGTAGCCCAGCTTTCAGTGTGGGGTGACAAGGACTCGGCAGCCAGGCCCTGCCCCTCTCCTACACTCGGGGCTACCGCAGGTTGCTGGCCCCTGGGAACACATGCTCCTGCACGAGGTGCCTCACAGAGCATCCACCTGAGGAGGGAGGTGGCATTCGCTGAGGCCGAGGGGCGTGCTAGTGAGGACGCTCCAACTCAAGCCGCACAGGGGGAAGCGTGTAGCAAGGCCACGCGCTGAGCCACAGCACACAGGGGCAGTAACGGCCACGGCCCAGAGGGCTCTGAGGCTTCTGCTTGTTCTTTCTGTCCATCTGAATTCTTTCTAGTAAGCCTGTGTTCTTTACACGGTGACATCACCAGGACAGATTAGTAGGGGTTGCCCACACCCCAGGGACCAATGGCCACCCACGCCCCTCACAGCAGGGATTGGGGTTGCCCACACCACAGGGACCAATGGCCACCCACGCCCCTCACAGCAGGGATTACCTCACTCATCAGTCTGTCGCGCGCGCTCTGCTCTCGAGCCCACTCTGCTTCTCTCTTCTCCCACATCTCCTTGGCCTCCTCCCTGGACAGACAGAAGGACAGCAGAGGCTCTACACCACCGTCAGTGGCGGGGAGCGGACAGCACACACCACCACCAAGCTTCAGCCAAGCAGATCCACAGCAGCTTCCCAAAGGTGGCAGCTAAGGGCAACACTTCCGTAGTATTTCAGGTCATCGTTTATTCTTCTCGCACTGGGGTAAAGTAATCATCAGGCCCAGAGGCAGCAGGGGGAGGGCACTACTTGCGCCCAGGTCTGGTGAGCACACCCCCGGCACACTCTAGGATGGCCGCGAGCCAGCAACCTGCTCGGGTCTCCATGAGCCAGCCCTGTCCCCACCACCTGGCTGACCCGTGTCTGGATATGATATGTACTGCCCGTTATCTGCCTGTTTCCATCTGTGAGTTAGATTTCGGGGCCCCCACAGCTGGGTTCATAGGCCAGCAGTCCCAGCCCCTGGGCCCCGAGGAGCTCAAGGGGTGGAGACAAGCCAAGGCAACATGGCCAGCCTGTCCTCAGGAGCACATTAGGGTCTAGGTTGATTTTTACAGAGCTTAGAGGCGTTAAACATTCCTACAATGGAAGCAGTATCTCCATATGACTTTAAGACTTTATAGATGAACACACTATTACCCTGAACGTCCTCATTCCCACCTGGACTAACGTTCTGTCACTATAGTTACGTCACTACCCCAGCTGCTAGCAGACATGTTCCCTGGATTACAAGACGGAAGTTGCAGAACAAGTGGCCCACACAGTGACCTGACAACATCTCACAGGACCAGAGTAGAGGCCGGCAGCTGCCCCTCACCTCAGCAGCTGCTGCAGCTCAGCCTCCCGAGCTTTCTCCAGCTTCAGCTGCTCCTCGATGACCTGCTTCATCCAGGCCACATCGGCCTGGGCCTGCTCCCGCCTGGCCAGATGGACACGCTGCAGCTCGTCTTCCTTCTCCAGGAGTGCCTGCAGGATCCGCCCGTCTGCCTCCTAGAGGAGAGGTTGTGGCCCATGGGTGGTGGGCCAAGTGAGGAGACACACCGAGGAGCGCGCCTCCCTGCACCACCCCGTCTGCGTGTCCCATGTTCCACCCATGCAGCCATGCAGAGTCTGAAGTGTCTCAGGACAGAAGGGAAGGGCTGGACCCCTGCATTGCCACCACAGGCACATGTCCCTGGATATGACACAGTGGAGAGCACTATTCGGTTCTTTGAAGAGGCTAGAGCCGTGCATGATCATGGACGCATGTACAAACTGCTCACCGCAGCTTTACTGTAAATGGGGAAAACTCGAAATCACCAGATGCCCACTGACAGGAAGTGACCTATTATCTCTATCTACATAACCCAACAGTCACCACAACAAAAGGGTGAGGGGACCCGAGGGGCGGGGGCAGAGGAGTGGGTCTCACATAGGAGGCGGAGTCAGCCAAGCTGAGCGTGCTCCTCACAAGCTCAGTAAAGCTCGTGACAGGAAGAGCAGGCGGCCAGTGTCCACACCGGCAGCGTGTGCTGAGCAAGGTGACTGGAGTGAACACAGGAGCGCACCCGCCTCTCCACGGTGTGCGCGTAAACGAGCCAGGGGAGTGGGCTCCGCAGCAGCCATGTCTGGAGACGGGGAGGACGTGGGTGCAGGCGGGGAGGACGGACGTGGGTGCAGGCGAGCAGGGCCTCGCTCGCTCGGCGCCTCACCGAGACAGAATCAGGCACTGTGCTGCAGGCGCTCACGCCGTGACCTGACGTGACTGCAGTCGAGGGTTAGCATCCGGGTGCTCCAGGATTCCTCCACTAAGAACACCCAAGGCCTCCACCATGCAGCTGCCTGAGCCCTGACACTTCAGGTACCGAACAGCGTTGACAAGGCTGTCGAGGGCGGCCCAGTGCTTGCAAACCCTCGACCCCTCTGTGCCGTCTCCTGGCGTCTCTACTCCCATGTGCTGCAACCCTGAGGGCGCTGTTTCCCAAGGACAAAGGCTGCCGGGCTGTCGGCTCACTCACCAGCTCCTCCTGGACCTGCTGGGTCCGCCGGGTGAGCTGTGCATTGTACTGATGTCTCAAGAAGCGCCTGAAGATGGCAGTAAGCACCTTTAGTCCCACCCGGCTCCACCCCGCACGCGTGCACACACACACACACACACACACACACACACACACACACACACACACACACACACACACACACACACACACACACGCACACACACACACACACACACACACGCACGTACACACACCCCGGGTCTGAGGAGGCTGCCCACACACCCCAGCTCCGCCTTGCGCCGGAGGGCTGCCATCTGCCTTCTCTCTTCCTCCAGGGCCTCCAGCTCCCAGCGCTGCTTCATCAGGTTCTCCTGTTCCTTCTTCAGCTTGGTTGCCTATGGTTACAACGGTAAACCCAAGTAAGATGGGCAGCCACATTGTCCTCCCGCGTCATCTCCATCTCTGGCGCGTGCTCCATGAGCACGGCCTGGCCTCCTCTGTGGCCCGCCATGGGACTCCCAGGTCCACGCCAACAAAACTTCCTACAAGGCTGGTCCAGCCCAGGAGCCTTTCTGAGCGGGCCCCACACTCTGAGTTGACTTCTGTTTCCTCAGGTCCTGTCTCTAGCATCTGAAATTAATGATGGGCACTCAATTTCTAGTTATTAAAACAACGGGGCTGGGGAAGGGCAACAGTCAGAGACTAAGGCCTCCCTCCATCTCAACAGAAGGCTCAGGCCTCTCAGGAACCACAGGGATCAAGGACAGCCTCCTGGACCAAAATCCCTCATGGCTCATGTCCCTGGAGACCCAGAACCTGCTGCGAGGGGAACACCGTGTGCCAGAGTGCGCCCCACTGGAAAGCACAGGTGTGTCCCAAAGTCTGAGCACACCGAGGAGGGTCAAGGCGGGACGGAGGAGCGCACAGCTGAGAGGCGCCCAGCTCTACGAAGGGATCCATCCATACAAAGAACCCCAGCCTCCAGCTCCCTCTGCTTCAGCCCCGCTAGGAGACCCTCACCTCCAGCTCCCTCTGCTTCAGCTCCTCCATCTGCTGGCACAGGGCTTGGGCCTGCAGCTTCTCCTCCAGCTGCCTCCTCTCCTCCTCTGCTCTCATCCGCTCCATCGCTTCCCTGCGGGCCACTTCATACTCATTTTCAAACCGCTTCTTCTCCTGCTCCTCACTGGCTTCTTGCTAACAGAGGGCAGCACCGTCAGCATGCAGCCAGGAGACTCAGCTCCCTGCTGCCACTCAGCGGGCTCAGCCTGGACCCTGCCCCTCCTCTCCTGCAGTGACCCTGGGGCTGGGGACGTCAGGTTTCTTCCCTCCACAATGTGACACATGCAGGCTGCAGGCATGCAGGCTGCACGTGCAGTAAAGCAGCAGGACAGGCACTTGCTACTCATCGAGCCAAGAGCAGAGAAACAGAGCACAGGGAGAGGGGGGAGGGGCAGGGCACAGCGCGTGCGTCACACACACCTGTTTTCTTTCTTCTCTCTGTGTTGCCCAAGAATTTATCACATGCTTCTTGTGAAGGTCCAACTCAAGCTGAGGATGAGAAAGAGAACGTCATTTCCCTGTGGGCTTGTGACCTGCCTGCTGCTGTCCCTGCTGGAGCCTGACCGTGACTCTCTTTGTCTTTGTGAACTTTAGTGCAGAGCAACCCCAAGGAGCACAGTATGGGAGAGGGCGGTGACATGCTCACTGTATAAGAGCACAGCCTGCAACCCGAGCTCAGTCTCCGTGGCGGGCACGTGGTAACGCGGGAGGTAGAAACAAGAGAACTGTCTAGAAGCCCACAAACTCAAGGGCCTGCTAGCTCGGTGTGCTCCGCCAGGAGGCAGAAACAAGACAAACTGCCTCAGCTAGGTGGGAGGAAAGAAATGTCTCCCAAAAGTTGTCCTCTGACCTCCACACAATTGCATGCACACTTGTGCCCTCATACAATAATCCATAAAGGTCAGTGACAGCAAACAATGTGAACACTCAGCAGGTAGGAAGCCAGAGACCGGGGGCTTCCACACCCAGTTCACCCCGGAACAGAAGGGCCAAAGCGTGCCTGGAGCCCCGGGTGAGCAGAACACACTTCCCAGCAGACTCGGAAAAGGAATCGCAATTGGGAAGGACAGCCAGGAGAGGCAGAGGCAGCCCTGAGCTCAGCTCACCAAAACTGCTTTCCACAGTAGTAGCTTTGAACCAGGCTGGCCTTGAACTCAGAGATCGGCCTGCCTCTGCCTCCCCAGTGCCGAGACTAAAGGAGTGAATCAGAATCTAGGGATGGTGGTGCACGCCTTTAATCCGAGCATTTAGGAGGCAGAAGTGGTGGATCTCTAAGTTCTAAGGACAGCTTGGTCTACATAATGAATTCTAGGCCAGCCAGGGCTACATAGTAAGACCCTGTCTCAAGAAACCAAAAAGATTAAAAAAAAAAAAAGTGAACCACCCCATTGTGTGTGTGTGTGTGTGTATGTATGTGTCTGTGTGTGTGTGTCTGTGTGTGTGTGTGTCTGTGTGTATCTGTGTGTGTGTGTCTGTGTGTCTGTGTGTCTGTGTGTGTGTAGGCCAGAGGACAACTTGTGGGAGTTAGTTCTTTGCTTCTACCCTGCATGAAACTCAGGTCCACCACCATGTTTGGCAGCAAACACCTTTCGCCTGCTGAGCCCATGTCACCTGGAAGTTGCTACTGGCAACTTGGAGACAGAGAAGCTACATAAAGTGACAGAAAGAGACTTGTGCAAACCCTGCTGAGGTGAACAGACATCACTAACGGGCTTAGAGCCCTCCGGCCAGCCTCTCTTCAGTGATGTCTGCAGACTCAGCCCTCCACCCCAGGCTGAGCCTTCACCTTAGGAGCCCACCCAGCTCATGCCAACAATGCTGCACGAGTGGCCCAGAGCGCGCTGTCCCCACACCGGCGCCTCTGAAGAAGGCCAGGCAGTGCCGCTCAAGGTCTAGCCATCCACTTCACCAGCTCCATCGCCTCGGGATGCCCTGCTGTCGGGCACCCGAGTCCCGCCCGGCCAGGTCTGTGCTGCCTGCTGCTGGGAGGAGCTCCGGGACCAAGAGCACATCCCCGTGGCGGTCTGCACAGAAGAGCTCACGGACACCGCGCAGTCCTGTCCCACCAGGCCCCTCTCTGCCTGGTCCTCGTCTCCTCTCAATCAGCCCAGCACGAATCCAGACTCAGATGCGATCTGAAAACACCAGGTGAAGCAATGGAAGGCTCTGAATTCTCACCTCGCGAAGCTTGGTGTTGTTCTTTTTCCAGTGGTCATATAAAAGCTGTTCAGCAATCTATGGAGGAAACACAGAAGACCTGGTGTCGCTGTTCAAATCCATTCGCTCAGACAAAGCCAGCACAAGTCAGCACTGCCAACACACCTGCCACTCAAGACTGCTTTACACACACACACACACTCACACACACACTCACACACATGCATACACACTCACACGCACACACATACACTCACACATACACACACTCACACACATACATACACACACTCTCACACACATACACACATACACACACTCACACTCACACTCTCACACACACACACATACAGGATATCAAGGCACAATGGACCAACAGCTAGCTAACATCTGATGCAATGGCTGGCTCCCTTCTAGGAGTTTCCAAGTCGGTAGCAAGTTGAAACACACAGACTGAGGCTAGCTAGTCCCCATAGACATCTGAAGATAAGATACAGTGTTTGCAGACCATTGAGGGATGATTGCAGTGATGTATAAGGGAGAGAAGGGACATTCCCCGTGACGGCGCTAAGAGTGGGCGCTGGCTTTTTGTCTGCCTTCACGCTTGCTGGCAAGCTCATCCACCCTGTCCTGTGGCCATATTAACTCCAACTTCTTACAGACAGAAAACCAGAAGTTAGCCAGGCAGTAATGGCACACACCTTTAATCCCAGCACTCAGGAGGCAGAGGCAAGTGGATCTCTGAGTTCAAGGCCAACCTGGTCTACAGAATGAGTTCCAGGACAGCCAGGGCTCCATGTGGTAATACATTATTTATGACTTAATAAAGACTGCCTGTGGGTACAGAAAGCAAAGGCAGCCATTAGCTCTTAGCTCTACCTCAGGCTGAAAGGGCTGCCCTGTCTACATGAACTCTTCACCAAGCATCAGACGGCTGCCTCTCCTCAGTGTGGCTGGAGAATAAACCTCAGAATGCCGCCTGAGACACTGGGCTTCTGTCTCTATATACCTCTCTAGGGCTGGGATTAAAGATTAATTATAAGGCCAGAACCAAACCTTTGTTTATGGGCTTCAAATCCATATGTGTGATCTCTGTTACTCTTCACTCCAGTGTAGGCCATGGTGGCCTCAAACTCAGAGAGATCCACCTGCCTGTCTTCTGAGTCCTGGGATTAAAGGTGCAGCCACCATTGCCGGGCTTCTACAGCTAACTAGTGTGGCTGGCTTTTTTTTCTGATACTTCAGGCAATCTTTCTTTGTTTTGTTTTGTTTTTTGTTTTTTTTTCAAGACAGGATTTCTCTGTGCAGCTTTGGAGCCTGTCCTGGTACTAGCTCTGTAGACCAGGCTGGCCTTGAACTCACAGAGATTCACCTGCCTCTGCCTCCTGAGTGCTGGGATTAAAGGCGTGAGCCACCAACACCCAGCTATTTCAGGCAATGCTTATTAAATCATAAATAATATATCACCACAGCTACAAAGACAAACCCTGTCTCAGAAAAAAAAAAAGAAAAGAAAAGAAAAGAAAGAGAAAGAAAGAAAGAAAGAAAGAAAGAAAGAAAGAAAAAGAAAAGCAGACGTTCCCCAGAAACCCTCCCAGACTCCAGCACAGGCTGGGATGCAGAGCTTTCCAAGCCTCATGGGCACAATGACTGCTGGATTCCTGGTCTGTCTGCTGTGAGACTGCCATTGCTGGACTGCATGTCTATATGCTCAAAGTGCCAACAAAACATGACTGTCCTCCCAAGCTTGCACAGTCCTTAATGTTCTACCACATTTGGTTCAGATCACTGCTATGTGCTGAATCTGAACCATCCCCCAGGCTCACATTTTAAATGCTTGCCCTCGGCCAGGAAAGTTTTCCTGCCTTTAATCCCAGCATGAGGAACTTACAGGCAGCCAGATCTCTACGACTTTGAGCCCAGGCTGGTCTACAAAGAAAGTTCTAGGAAAACCAGGACTGTAGGGTGAGACTGGTTCAAAACAACAACAAAAAACCAATAGCAGAAATAATTGCTACCCAGCTGGTGGCACTATTCAGAGAGCCAGGGCGCCTTTGGGGGTGAGGAATTAGCTGCTGGCAGCAGCCCACTGGGGCGCGTCTTTGAGGGTTATAGGCCAAACCCTCCCTCGAATGGCTTGAGACCCTCTAAAACCATTACCTAAAACAGAGTCACCTGGCCATCTCATCTGACCAAGGCACCCAAGAATAACCCCACAGATGCAACTGTCCACTCAGGCCACGGACACTCCCACTCTGCAACCTTCTTCGGCTAAGTTACCAGCTTTCTTCGTTCTTCCCGGGCTGACTTCAGATCTCTGTGCTGTTCCCGGATTGTTTGTTCCCGCAGGCTCATGTTCAACTTCAGCCCTTGCAGCTCAGCGGCCAGCAGGTCCTGCTCCTCCAGCACAAGCTGCCTGAGTCTCTCACGACGAGCCTCCAGACTCATCCTCTTCTCCTCCTTCATCTTCTCACGCTGGTAGGCGTGCATACTAGGTAAGAAGCCCGCTGTGCGTCAGACACACCAGCCACAGTTTTGCATGCATTTCTGTCTACATTGTGGGGAGGGCATTCACACAAACACAAACACCTACAGAGAAAACTGCCCGCATGCATTTTATCTTTCAAAGTGCACACACACACACGCGCGCGCGCACACACACCATTTCCAGCTAAAAATACTCATGCATGCTGTCACAAGCCATAGTCCCTAGGTCCTGAGGCCACATCCCCCAAGCAGCTAGCGTTAGGATACTTGCCTCCTTTGGTAGGAGGTCTGGGAGCTCCATTCGGCCTGTTTGAAGCTGTGGATGTCGGAAGTCTTGAAATAACGGCTGTTCTGCTCCCACTGCTGGCGAAGCTGGGCCTCCTGCTCTCGCTGGCGCGCGACCTTCTGGTCCAGGGGCCTCCGGCTGTACCAGTAGGAGGGCAGCGTGGGGAGCGCCATCTGAAGGGGGCGTCAGTGGGAGGGACGAGCCCAGGAACCCTCGCTTGGAAGCTCTCCCTTTCAGGAGGGGCGCTGGCCCTTTGGCTGCACCTTTAAAAACAGCTCTAGGACCCACATCCCCACCCTCGAACAACCGAATGAGCAACACTCTAGAACGAGGCCCGGGCCAGCCGGTTTTAAACGCTGTGCCTGCCACCAAGGCTGCAAATTATCCGTGCAAATGAACCCGGGCTGTGGCCAGCAGCGGGCCAGCCATTACCAGGGCCGCTGCCGACCCAGACGCCGTCCTGGCAAGGCCCCTGCAGCCCCGAGGGAGTTCAAAGCCAACCTGGGCAGCACAGGAAGCCCCGTCCCAGAGCAGCGGACACAGCCCGGAGGATTGACTAAGGGATGATCCGCGAGTGCCGAGCACCCGCCATGCACCGCGTCCGGTGTCCGGGGCCCTGGGGCAGCGGCTCGGCCCTTCCCCGCACCCCAAGTTCGCCGAGAAGAGGCGCCGGCCTGAGCCCGAGCACGCGCCCAGCGCTCACCGGACCCGAGAGCCCCGCGGCAGCGACGCCAGCCGTTTCCCCGTCGGTTGCCGGGCAGCCCGCGCGACGACGGGGGCCGCGACGGCCAAAGTACCTCCGGCGCGGCGCGGCCGGGAAAAGGAAGCGGCGGGGTTGTTCTGGCGCCCCCTGGCGGTAGGAGGGAAATCGACAGCAAGTGTCGCTAGTACCAGGATCGGGTGGCGGTTACCCGGGTGCTGGTGAAAACCAAGGGAACAGGAGAGAGGAGACTTAAGCCCAGGATTCTCAAACGGGGCACTTCCAAACCATCCAGGGAGATAACCCCAGGGAAAAAGAAATGATTTTCAGTGCTCCCGGGGCGGTGTCCCAGGGGTGACTACAAGTCATTGGTAAATTTTACTGTAGTCTTAGATTACTGATGGGTTTTTAATGACTGTAGCTCACACGATTGCACGTATTTATGCGTTAACTATTCCATTTTTTAAAAAGCAGGGCTGGGGAACTCCGCGTTTGTGTGAGCTTAGCAAGCGCAAAGCTCTGAACTTAATACCCAGCACCCAAAATATTGTAAAAATAATAGACAACTATTCTATCACTCTTTTTTCTATCATTTCCCCACCCATTTTATTTTTTCAACCCCCCCCCCGACTCCTCCATCCCTTTGTTTTGCTATTTCTCATGGAGGCTATAGAGCGTTGTTGGACCTCTACCACCAGGTTCAAACCTGCACCGCTGACCCCGTGATGGAGGATGTCCTTCTGTATATATATTTCTGCTATTGGTTGATGAACAAAACACTGATTGGTCAGTAGCCAGGCAGGAAGTATACGGGGCTGCGAGACAAGGAGAATTCTGGGGAGAGGAGGCAGAGAGAGGCTATGTAGCGATTGGGAAGATTGGATGCTCCGGCCTTCTCTGGTAAGATAAAGCCATGTAGAAGTACATAGATTAGTAGTTATGGGTGAATAATTAAGACAGAACTAGCCAATAAGAAGCCTGAGCCATCGGCCAAATAGTTCATAATTAATAGAAACCTATGTGTATTTACTTGGGACTAAAAAGGCAGCGGGACCAGATGGGAAGAAACTCAGTCTACACCCTGGGGTCCCCTGGCAGCAACCTTGTAAGAGTATAAAGCGAGGTTTACCTGGAGGGTATGGGGTCAGGGGGCCAGGTCCATCCCACCAGTACAAAATGAGCCCTCTTCTGCCTCCCTTCAGTTGCGAGACATTTACTCGTGGAATGCCTCCTCCATACACCAAGCTCCCCATGGGTGTCCTACACCCCCCCCCGTATCTCCAATGAAGAGGAAGCAGCATCCCCACCCCACCCCACACTCAGCCAGAAAGTTAGGGGCAGCACTGAGCAGGGCTGTGATCTTTGATGGAAGTTGGGGGGGGGGGGCTCCTGGCTCCTCTCTAGCTCAGGGTGTGGCAAGAAGGGGAAGGAAAGCCTGCAGTCCCTCCTCAGTGGTCAGGCTCCCTCCGAGCACAGCTCTGGAGACATCTCGGCTCTGTTCATGTGGCCACCGAGGTAATGTGGGCCACCCTGCCTATCTCAAGGTTCTTTTCTGCTAAGTCCCTTTGGCCACATGTAGTCACATGGTGGTCACCTGTGCTGGGCGTCAGGGGGGACATACCTCTGGACGCCTCTACCCTGCTTGCCTGGAACTTCACTTTTAGTGACAGTCCCTGGGTTGTGCGGATGTTTTCAATTGTCTGTGTCCCCTTGCTCTCCCTCCGACTGCCTGTGAAAACTGGTAGGAAGGACAGTTCTCCCCCAACACACATGGGCTTGCTGCCTGTCACAGCCCTGTCGCACACAACCCTGCCCGTGTAAGGGGCATTCCTGCAGACAGAAGCCCCAACAGGGAAGCCTGCCCTCCATGGCCTTCAAATATGTGGCCAAGATGCCTGGGCATTTGGTAAGCTCATCAAAACTTGTTCTGACAGGCCTGCGTTGTGTGTACAAGAGGCTACATGTGGAATTCCATTCCAGAACCTTCAGGCAGCCCTACCTGCTTCCGTCTGCTGGAATACACTTGTCTGATGAAATACAGGCACCAGCAGTTTTTGCTGCCTGTATTATTTTTAGGGGCCAACATGTTTCGGGGAAGGAGCCTCTGTGGACTCCTAAGAATGTCGTGGTGCTGGGCTGTGGTTTACTGTGTATAAACTGTGGATAAAATGGTACTTATTTACTAATAGCTTTCTATACACAATGCCAGGGACATGCATGGTCAGTGTGTGGTGTGTGACGATTGTCAGTTTATTGCATAGCACCTGCTAAGGCCAGGAGCTGAGGACTGCCTTCGTTCCAAGGGCTGTTTTTCTTCCCTCAGTTTCCCCGCTCCAGCTGCTCCCTCTGGTTGATACACATCCCGATTCCTCTGAGCCAGCTATGGCACACCTCCACTCCTCGTGAGTGACAGGGATGGGTGTGGGCTTGAGGCACAGTTCCATTCAGTGGCCAGTGGGGACATCTGCTGGGGAGATAGTGACACTGGGTTGTCACCCATGGGCAGGAAACCACCTAGCACGCCTAGCACCGCCTTTGCCAGAGTAGAATGATGGGAGAATTTAGTTCCCGATGACAAAATGCAGTAAACTCAACTAAGGAGCCTGACCACGTAGCTTAGGTCCTTTAAAAAAAAATTATTAGATTTTATTTCATTTAGTGCATGTCCGTATGGCATATGCATGTGTGTGGTATATGTTCATTGCTGTCTGCATCAGTGTGATCTGTGCATGTGCGTGGTATATGTATCTGTTGTATATATGTGGGTGTGTGGGGTGTATGCATGTGTGATATATTTGTGCACGTGACATATGCATGTTTGGGTGGTATGTGTATGTGTGGTATATGCATCTGTATGTGTGACATTTGCATCTGTTATGTATGAAATACATATATGTGATATATGTAAGGTGCTATGTGCCTGTCTGTCGGTGTGATATATGCACGTGTATGCAGTGCACTCGTATGTGCAGGTACTCTCTCCCATGTATGTGCATATGGAGGACAGAAGACATGTGTGTATGTGTCTTTCACTGTCTGAGGTAAGAGCTCTCACTGAACCTGGAGCTCATCATTCTGAAAAGACTGTCGGGCTAGAGAGACCCCAGGACACACCTGTGGGGATTACAGACATATGCCACCACACTCAGCTTTTATGTAGGCCCTGGGGACCTGAACTTGGATCTTCAGACTTGTACAGTAACCATTTTACCTACTGAGCCATTTCTGCCTGATCTTCTATTATTATTATTATTATTATTATTATTATTATTATTATTATTATTTATGAAATAAGGTCTCACTGTAGCTCAGAATGGCCTGGAACTCACTGTGTAGCCAATTTGGGTCTTAAACTCATGGCAATCCTCCTGTCTCAGCCTTCTGAGATGGTGAGTGTAAGTCACACATGTCTTTGAGACCCTTTTATATAAGATTAAAAAATACATTTCCTAACCTGGCGGTGGTGGCACGTGCCTTTATTCCCAGCACTTGGGAGGCAGAGGCAGGTGGATCTCTGTGAGTTTGAGGCCACCCTGGTCTACTGAGCAAGCTCTAGGACAGCCTCCAAAGCTACAGAGAAACCCTGTCTGGAAAAACAAACAAACAAAAACATTTCGTGCTTAAGTCATTCTCATAGACAGACTTTCCTAGAACAGCATTGCTCAGGGTGTGATTATTTTTTATGATGGGGGTGGGCAGGCAAATGCTTCTACGTGAGCATCACCTTTCAAATATCTCTAAGGCTGCGGCTTTGTGGCCTTAAAAGCTCATTCACAAAGTTCTTGACTGACGCCATTGCACCACTTGGGGAGCTGCGTGAGAGCTCATTTGTTGTAGTCTTGGCATAGCTGTGAGTGTAAGCAGATTCCCCCATGTACCAGGTCTTTTCTTTGGGGCCACCAACCAGCCTCCCAAATCATGACATAAAGACTTATTATTAGTTTTGAATGCTCGGCCTATCTTCGGCCCATTTCTAGCTAGCTTTTATTTATTTACTTATTTAACTTAACCTGTTTCTCTGTATCTGCCACTTGCCTCTGGGCTTTTTACTTTTCTCCCCTTCTGTTTATCTTACTTTCATTGCTGCTTATGTCTGCTAGCTGGTTGCTGCCTGGATGGCCCAGTCTCTCTCTCTCTCTCTCTCTCTCTCTCTCTCTCTCTCTCTCTCTCCTTGCTCTCTGCTTTCTTCCTGTCTCTCATTCTAGACTCCTCCTGTTTATTCTCTCTACCTGCGAGTCCTGCCTACCCTTTCTCTGCCTAGCTATTGGCCATTCAGCTTTCTGTTAGGCCAATCAGGTGCCTTAGGCAGGCAAGGTGAAACTGGTTCAACACATCTTTACACAGTTACCCAAAGGCAGCATAAACAGACGTAACACATCTCTACACAGTTAAAATAGTGTTCCACAGCATCCCCTGCCCAGATCAGGGTTCAGTCACCCTGAGACGGTCCCAGCCGTCCACCTCCCCTAGCTCTTCGAGGTGCCTTTCACACCTGCCTGGCCCCTTTCCAGTGAGGCATGGAGACCCAGGCTGATGGTTCCTCTTACTGCCCCTCCTGGGCTGCACAGATACGTCACGGTGGCTTCCTCTAGTCATAGCATGATCTCTTGAGCCTTAGGTCTGCTCACTCTACACCACCATTTAGAAACGCTTGGAGAAACCTGGTCTAGTTCAACCCTAGCTGAAGTGAGGGAACTGGCTCCCAGGTCACCCTGATTCTGCCCCTGTCTCTCTCTCACCCCATTCCCCACTCACTGGTTGAGCATGTATGTCCAAAATGGCATCTGCCTTGCCCTGAAGTCACACTCCCCCACTTTTCTCTTTTCTGTGTGTGTGATGTGTGTGTGGTGTGTGGTGTGTGTGTGTGTGTGTGGTGTGTGTGTGTGTGTGGTGTGTGTGTGTTTGGTTGGTCTTTTGTTTGTTTTGCAACCTGGGCTAGCCTTGAACTTGTGACTATCCTGAGCCTGTGCCACCATGCCTGGCTTCTGGAGCTTTTAATGACAGCTGCATTGTCCGCCTGCCCCCACCTGGCCAGCTAAGTGGAGCTTATGCCCCACCTCAGTGGAGCTGAGTGACAGTCTCTTGGTCAGAATAAACAGGACACAGGTCAGATGAGAGCCATGGGGCATCTGCCATTGTTGACAAGTTCCTCTCCAAAGTGACACTTGGGTCTTAGGGCTGTCCTCCAGAAAGGCACCCCATAACTGTGTGCATGACCCTGTGACACTGCCGTGGTACAGCAGACAAGTGAGTCACACACAGACACACACACACTCACACACACACTCAACACACACACACACACACACACACACACACGGGACACAGACATGCATGCAGGCAAATACTCAGATACATAAAATAAAAATATGTAAAACACTCAGAACTTTAATCCCAGCACTCAAGAGACAGAGGCAGAGGCAGAGGCAGAGGCAGGTAGATCAGTGGCTTTGAGAGCATCCTGGTCTACAAAGCAAATTCCTGGACAGATAGGGCTACATAGTGAGATGCTGGGTCAAAAACCACACATTCTCATACACAGGCGCACGCACACACACACACACACACACACACACACACACACACACACACACACGCACATCACTCTGCTGTTTAAATGACCACAGTGCTATTTTCCCCCAGGAGCTGACAAAGCTTTCAAATATTTGGCTGCCATGTGTCGCTTTGCTTCCCAGGATACCAGCACGCGAGTCCTGTTGGCGCGTGTCACCTTGGCACTCCTCAGAGAGAGGTGGCAGACAGCCCTGTGGAACAGAACGGCAGTTGGCACAGAGGCGCTTAGCATTAAGGAGGTTGGCACGAGAATGCCGCTTTGGCGCCTTCATCCTTTGGAAAACCTGGCAATGGGGAGGCACAATCGACGGGGTCGATTCCCCTCCAGCAGCCGGCCAGGGTAGAAATAACTCCAGAAATCAGTTTTTAGTAACTGTGCTATCCATGGCAGCTTTTCCTGCCAGTGTGCCATTGGCCAGATTCACATAAAACCTTACTTCGAGACCACCACTGTGACTCCTGGTGTGACAGATGAGACTATCTGGGCTGCAGAAGAGGTGTGTGGTGGGGGCCGACGGTCGGCTCCTAACCCTTGAGACATCTAAATGCTGCCTCATCTCTAGGAAAGATCTGAGTTGCTTTTGCCATTGGGATGACAAGGCACCTGATAAAAAGCAACCTGGGGAAGGTGTGGTCCATTAGAGCAATGGCTCAGGGGTAAAGGCATCCAAAACTGAGGGCTTAAAGAAACGTTTATCTTTATTTTATGTGTTTGAGCGTTTTGCCTACATGTCTACACTGTACCATGTTCATGCCCGGAAGCCAGAAGAGGGCATCAGATCCCCTCGAACCGGAGGTACAGATGCTTGTGAGATGCCATGTGGGTGCTAGGAGTTGAGTCTGAGTCCTCTCAGAGCAGCCAGTGCTCTCAACCTCCGAGTCGTCTCTCCAGCCCCCACTCTTCCTCTTTATAAAACAATTATCGCAGGTGTTCTGTTGAGGAGACAGGAAGCTGGCTCACCCACCATCATGAATGTCCTTGTAAGGGAGACTTCAGGCACACACCGGAGTGGGTGGGCGGATGCAGATGGAGACAGAGGCTGGAGCATCGTAGACAGGCCTTGATTTTTGCCCTGTGATATTGATCTTGGATGTCTGGCTGCCAGAACTGTGAGCTAACTACCTTAAGTTTTCAGTCACCAAGACATTTGTTACGGCATCTGTGGGAAACACTGTGACTCCTCCACGACCAGCCACACAGCTAGTTTGGAGTAAATATGGTGTTGCCTTGTGTATATGGCAAGTGTTCAGGACATGCCAGCTGTCATCACCGTGATGATCATCTTCGTGGCCGTAACCATGCCATCATTATGTAGCAATCCTGTGCTGGAGGCTGTTCCTTGGGTGAAATGTCACAATGGCTGTGAACTTAGATGCCACTGAGGTAGGGCAGGGTTTGGTGATTCAGTTTGGGAGGGCACTGTTAACAGAGGGTGGGGCTGGTTCAGGAAAACCAAGTACTTCAGGTGAACGCCCTCTCTGAGTCAGTTCCAGTCCCTCAGATTAAAGGCAATCGCCATATCACCTGGCCCCTTCCATTCTTGAACAAGGGTCTGTGGTGAAGGGGAGGGCGCCTGCTGCTCAAGTCTCAGAGAGTAAATGGAGTAAGAAGGATGTCCGTATGGGTGGAGGTGGCCCAGTGGGAAAACTGGGGTCCATGGGAAGGAAATGGGTGTACTCCTGGAAATGCAGACATGACAGGTGTCTTGGGTTTGGGGCTGAAGCAACAAGAGGAACTTGCTCACATTAACAGACCAATGAGAAGGCCAGGGAAGGGGCTAGGTGCACTTTCAGTAAGGACAGAGGACCAGGTCTACCAGAGCCAAAGCCTTTGCCTCCCGTTCAGACTTTACCCACTGGGGCTGCCGCTCCAGATGCAGATGTAAGTTCCAAACCCTGAGAGGATCCAGGAACAGTGTCACCTCAGTGGCCACCTGGTCTCGGCTTCTGAATAGCACACACCCCCGAAGGGAACAGGCCTCTGGACAGAGGACCAATCTCAGGGCGGGAGGGACAAGCCAGCAAGTCTGGGATAGTCTGTGTGAGTGAGTGAGGAAGTCCTCACTACATGGCGGGTGGGTTGAGCAGACCCGAGGCCAGCTTGAAGGGGCTGTCCCAGACCACACCCGCGATAGTCAGATCACGGCAGCAGCGGATTGCCACCTCAGGTGCAAACTGTGGCAAGAGCACAAAGTGTGGGGTATTTGCTACTTTTCAGAAAGAAACCGTGTTATAGTAGAGCAAAGTGGGAGGGGCCTTGCCTTAGATGATGAGATTGATCTACATATGAGACCCTGTTAAAAAAAATAAAACAAGCTGGGCAGTGGTGGCGCACACCTTTAATCCCGGCACTCCGGAGGCAGAGGCAGGAGGATCTCTGTAAGTTCCAGGCCAGTCTGGAACTGCAGAGCGAGTTCCAGGACAGTCAGGGCTCTTAAAGAGAGAAACCCTGTTCCAGAAAACCAAAACCAAACCCAAGCAAACAAAACTCAACAACTTTAGTATAGGGCCATTGAAATCACATGTGTCACACTGTGTGTCTGTCATGAGGGGACTCCGTGTGCTGCCACTGTGTTGAGAGACACAGAAAATGGGTTTTAAATGGGAGGATCTGCTTGTCCTCTTCAATGGTGTCAGTCATGGGAGTCTGGGAAAGACTGAGGAATGTTCCAGACTGATGGACACCAACTTCCAGGACAACTACACGGCATGGGACACATGACCCTGCACTGGGCCCCTAGACACAAAAGACAGATTGAGACTGCTGAATGGCATTGTTGCTCTGCTTGTCGGTGAACCACGGTTCTGCCGAATGCCCCCCTTTGGAGAAAATGAGCATTAAAGTAGTTAAGATAATTTCAGTGACAGGTCATTTGCATGGGGCTTGCAACATCTTTGAGAATTTAAGATTGTGTGTGTGTGTGTGTGTGTGTGTGTGTGTGTGTATGTTTCGGTTTTGTTTGTTTTAACTGTCTGGTACTTGAGAGGCTGAGGCAAGATTTGCCTGAAATTTGAGGTCAGCATGGGCTACATAGTTGATGTTAGGCCAGCCTTGAATATACGGTAATACTTGTCTCAATAAAAATAAAAAATAAAAGTAAGCCAGGCTGTGGTGGCCCACGCCTTTAATCCCAGCACTCAGGAGGCAGAGACAGGCCTCGTGTGGACAAGAGAATTCCTGGACAGCCAAGGTCTCTCTGTAAATAAGTAAATAAATAAACAGAAGTAAACAAATAAAAGGGGAAAGGAAAAGAAAAAGAGGAAAGAAGGAAGACAGGAGAAAGAAAAGGCAGGAAATGTTTTTATATGGCTTATGGAATTTTTAAGTAGCTAATATGTGAAAAGTGATTTTTTTAAACTAAAAAAAAAAAAAAAAAAAGCCCTAAGTTTTAGACTTGTTTTATGAGATGTGAAAAATGAACATCCTAAGGACAACAGCTGGTGGGGTGGACAGCATAATAGTGTCCTTTAGATGGACTGTGTGACCCTTAACTTTCCAGTCTTGACCCAACTGCTCAGCACACCACACAGCCCGCCACACCCCCTTGCCAGACTTCATCCTTGAGAGCTGTGGGAAGGCAAGCATCAACTGGAGAGTTGGGTGGATGGGTAGGTGGATGGACAGATGGACAGACAGATGGATGAGTAGATGGCTGGAAGGAGGGAAGGAGGGATAAACTTTCAAGACACCACAAACCCAAGAGGAGGCCATGCCCCAGGACATCAAGTCAGTGTTCTTGAGTCACACATGGCTTCAGAATGCCTTGGCTGGGATGAGCAGGTTGAGAAACCAGAGGCCCCACGCACACACGCAAGCTGTTATCTCTCTGTGGAGTGGATGGAGGTATCTGGAAGCTAGGTGGAGCTCTGGCAGAGGTGGGACTGTAGGCGGGCTGTTGTAGCTTTAGTAAGATTGTATCTTGGGAAGCCTGAGGCAGCCAGGCTGGGTGGGGTGGGAACAAGCCAAAGTTGTTGGCTTGGGCTCCTATCCACAGATCTAACTTGATGTGGCATGTTATAGTGTGTGTGTGCAAGAGATAATAATGGCCCTATCTTCCCCAGCCTGTGACTTCCTGGTTCCCAGGGGTCATGCCTGTCCATTGGATCAATCTCTTTTGTCATCTGCCCCCCCCAAAGTGTGAATTACAATCATTTAACAAGGTCTAGCATATGCTTTTTCGACACAAGTCATTCCTTACTGCCCTCAGGGGCTGCCAGCTCTTGACCACCCCCCAGCCCCTGCTCACCCTTCCCACCCCAGCTCCCAGCACATCCCGTTCCCTGCCCACTCCTCACAGCTCCCTGGTTTCCTGCACCCTCCATTAACTCCCTCAATTTCAGGCTTTGCTCAAGCCCCTCCGCCCCTTCAGCTCCCAGCTCAGTGTCACTCTGCATCAAGTTAATCATCCTCTGTCCGTCCAGACGCCTGGCTCACTTATCTCGGGACAGGATCTCTACCCCCAGACAGGCTTCAGGCTCCCTTCCACTTCCCAGGTGCTGGGGTTACAGGCATGCACCACACCGGGTTTACAGGGTGCTGGGATGCAACGCAGGCCCAGCCGAGCCACACCCTCATGCCTGCTCTGTTCTCCTTCACTCACAAGCCAGCTCCGAAACTGTCAGTCTGCGGGCTGTGCTGCACGGAGTCCCGACTAGACTTGTGGCTCCAGGCCGGGGGCTGTGCCCTGCACGGAGTGCACAGCCACGCAGAGCAGGGCCCTCGAACGCCCAGTGTGGGTGCACAGCGGGCTCTCCAGGGCGAGGGACTCGGGCTGCACTGAGCTCTGGGTTTTAGGGCTGGCTCAGCAGCGAGCGAGCGAGCGAGGCTGGGTTGTGGCTGGCTGAGGCGACCCCGGGTGCAGGCTGCGGGAGGACCCGGGACTGGGAGACACTGGGTGGGGACCGGAGCGGCGCGGGCCCGGACCCCAGGCTAGGGGTGGAGGTAACGAGCGACAGGGTGGCGGCGCCCTGCCTCGCCCACCCCGGGCGCTGCAGACCCGGAGCCCGCCGCCCGCGCTTCCGCTAAGCCCCGCCCCCGGCCAATGGCAGTGCGGCAGCGGGGGAGGCGGGCTCCCATTGGGCGGGAGGGCGCGGCGGCGGGCGCCTATTGGCCGGTCCGCGGAGGGGCGGGGCCGAGCGCTCCATGGCTCCGGCCTGCGGGCGGCGCTCGGCGCTCGCTGAGAGGCGCGGGCGGAAGTGGCGACGCTGGCGTCCCGGGAGGCGGCGGCGGGCGGCGACAGCCCGGGCGCGGACGCCCTCGGCGCGGGCTGGGGCATCACCAAGGGCCTCGACCCCGAAATGGCGCTGCTGGCCGAGCACCTGCTCAAGCCGCTGCCCGCGGACCGGCAGATCGAGACCGGGCCGTTCCTGGAGGCGGTGGCCCACCTGCCGCCCTTCTTCGGTGAGCCCCGGGCGCCGCCAGCCCTTCCCACCTGCCCCGATCTCCCTGCCCCCCTCCCTCCCCTCAGGTGCACCCATCGCCCCCCGCCGAAACGTGCCTCGCCGCCGCACCCCCGAACGCACGCCTTCACCCTCGGTTCCAGTTCTCCCCCACCCTTAAGAGAAACAAGCCCTCCCCCCCCACCCCGCCCCAGCCTCTCCCCACCCCGGATCGAATGCCGACCCCCACCTCCAAGGGTTTGAAGACGGAGCTGCAAAGCTCAAGGGCGCTGTTGAGGGGAAGCCGGGCAGAGGTTTCCTTCCCTCCGCTTAGGAGGGGTCAGCAGAAGGCGGGCGGCGGGGGCGCGGGGCGCGGGGGCGGCGGCGCCCTGCGCGGCTCCGGGTCCCGGGTCCCGGGTCCCTGCCTCGCTGCGGCTAGGAAAGGAGAAAGCAGGGCAGCCCGCGCAGGTTGCAGGCGCTTAGGAGCGTCAGACCCTCTCCCTCCAGCCCAGGCCTGGTTGGAAAGTGGAAGCAAGGGAAGCCAGTGCCCTTTGCCTTGCGGTCCGCAAAGGGTGCGACCTGAGCCTCGCTTTCTCCTTGGTGGGGACGCTCCGCTCCCAGTGCCCTGCCCCGCTAGCTCTTTAGTGACTTTGCAGGATGACACCAGCCCCCCCCCCCAGGGCACAGTCCGGTGGCAAGCCACACTTGGGCAGAGCTCAGCCGGAGGAGGCCTGGCACCCACGCCGTGGCTTGGTTGGCCCCTGGAGATGATGAGGGCTGGGGGGGGGGGCAGCAGCTCCCACAGCTGGTGTGTGGCCGTGAGATGTGTACACCCGTTTTCCTAAGCTCGGCGTTCCCATCTGTGAAATGGAGGTGTTGGTCTAGGCTGGATATGGTTCATGAACGAGGACTTTGTGACGAGCAGATGTCTGCTGTGGAGGGAGGGAGGGACAGAAAGTAATGCGCGAAGCTCTTGAGTCTAATCTTTGTCCCTTTCCATCGATGTCTAATGGGAGTTAACCCAACCCTGAATGCACTTGTCTGTGAGAGGTTCCCACCTAGAGCTGGGGGGGTTGTGGGGGTGGGTGGGGGTGTCTCGGCTTCCTCAGCCACTGCTGTGCCCCGGCACGGCCCAATAGTTTCTCCGTCAAACCTGTTGAGTGTGTGAGACCTGCTTGACATCAGTATTCATCAGTATCTCAGCTGGAGATGAGATTTCATCTCCAGGCAGGGAGTGCTGGCTCTAGCTTTGATTTTTTTATGAACATGTTGTTGTTTTAAATATATTTATGTATTTGAATGCGTTTGTATGCTGGGGCTGGAGGACAGTTTTCAGAAGTCACTTACTACCTTCCACCGTATGGGTCCTGAGAACTGAACTCAGGCCATCTGGCTTCACAGCAAGCTCCTTTACCTACTGAGCCATCTGGTCGACCCCGGCATTACTGTGTTTTGTGTGTCTGTTTCCTCCTGGGCTCTCTGAGTAGTTGCTAGTTAGAGCCAGCCTGACATGGGTTTGGAATCTACTGGAGCTGGTGGTACTGCAGTTTTGTTCCTTTGTGGGTATCTGCCAGGGTGTGGACATGGCTTTGTCCTTTGTAGTTGAAGGGGTGGTGCCACAGGGCACTATCCAGGTATTTGTAGATACCCCTCAACACACAGGACAGCCCTGGCACAGAGTGCTGAAGCCTGTCTTCACTGATGATGGTGTGGCTTCCCTGTCTTCACCAAGGCGACATGCCGGCTCTCCACTTGGGGGGCACCCTTTTGTCCGTAGGAGCATCTTACTGGTTTGAGAGGAGATGGGAGGAGGAGCTGGAGCCAAGGCAGGGGAGTGTCCCTCCCTCCCTGACCCTGGTCTCAAAGGGCTCTTGTCTTTGCTGCCACCCTGGGCTCTGGGATGTCACAGCTGTGGACAGAAGCCCCATTTAGACAGAAGCATCAGTAGAGTTGGCCTATGAAGGGTTAACTGGCATGGGTCACCCTGGAGCCATTTGCTGTTCAAAGAGGGTCATTCTTGGCACTTGTATAAAAGAAAACATTTTGAATGTGCTCTTTCTGGGTGGAGCTTTCTCCTGTGGACTCAGATGTCAGGGCCGGAAACCCACTGTCAACTCTAAGGTGGGGGTCTTGGTCTACATCTTTGGGGTGTCCCTGATCACTTGGGTGACCTGGGCACGGTATGTGTGGCCCTGGCCTACAGCTGGTCTGGAGTGATGGCCACAAGGAGCCTGAGAGGCATTGTTAGAACAGGTTCTCAAATCAGCAAAACCAAATGATGACTGCCCTTTATTGAACACTTATACTAGGTATTAAGGGTCTAGTACCACCATACTCGGTGTCAGGAACCTATTGCTTTTTGTCTGTCTGTTTTCTGTGGTAAGATCTCACTCTGTCCTGGAACTCTGTGCATCCCAGGCTGGTCTCAAACTTGCTTCTCGTGCCTCAGCTTCTAAACAGTTGGGATCACAGGTGTGAGCTACGCACTTGGCATCTCACAGCCTTTCAAAGCAGGGTTTTTAAAGGGCAACCTCTCTGCTGTCACTCCTCTCTCTGTATCTTAGAGAAGGAGAGAGAGAGAGGGAGAGAGAATGTTCGACCTCATTTTCCATCTAACTGCATAGTGAAGCTGCCTTCCTATGCCACTTGTCATATCCATAGTGGCTTAAGATTCTACTACTTGAATGTGGCCATAATTTAGCAGTCTCCTGGTGCTGGACACCCAATTGCTTCTTCCTTGCCACCGTGGTAGATGCTGCTGCTGCCAACGTCCCCGGGTCTACTTCTCTGCGTAGTTCTTCCGGTGTTTCTCAATTTTAGACGTGAACTTGCTGGATCCAAGGGCCTGTTGGGACAACCACCTTAACTCCTCAGGGTGTGGCCTGGGGCCATTGGCTGGGTGTGGTCAACACTGATTCTCTCTGTTCCTATGGGTGTGGGCCACATGTCATCCTGCTCCCTTTGGGGACTCATCCCCCCCTCTGTATCTCCAGCCTGAATTCCTGCGCTCACTCAGGCCTGCCCATACCCACTTAGAGGCCGGTCCTTTACCCATCTTCCCCCCCCCCCTCTGACCCAGTAATTGGATCCTCCCAACTGATCGGTTACAAGACTGACCTGTGACTCCTGCTCGCTTATCTTTTAGGTCGGCTATGCAGCCACTCTAGAGTCCAAGAGGCTCAACGCCCCCCACTCCCTCCCCCCACCCCGGCCAGAAGGCTCAGTGGCTCCCCATCCTAAACTCCGAGCTGCCAGCTCTCTGAGTGACTCCCAGACCCACAGATGGCATATGCCACCTGTCCCCAGAGCGTTCCCCGTGTTAGCCTCCTCAGTCAGCATACCTGTCCACTCGCCCACCCACAGGCCTCCTTCCTTTTGTCTGGCTGGAGTCCACTCGCCCTTGAGGAACTGGCTTAGCCATAACCCTGCCCAGAGTCTTTCCCCCTCCCTGTGGTTCCTAGGACCTATTGCATTCTGTGGCTCTGAGTGGCCTCTCTGTCCAGGACTCTGCAAGCTGGAACATTTGCTGACTGTGTCCTTTATTCTTTACTTACTTTTTTTTTTTTTTTGTATTTTGAGGCCCTTTGTAGCCCAGTCTGTCCTTGAATTTGTGACATCATCCCTGCCTCAGCCTCCAGAGTGCTGGTGTTACCGATCTACACCACACCTGGCTGCATGAAGGGGGTCTGGATGTGGGGGCGGGTTGTTTGCTTTTTATTTTTGTTTATTTTTCCATACCCATTCTTTTATGTTCTGGCCAAAAATGCTTGGCTAATCCATATTAAAATATGGGATTAGATCAGAAGGCATAACCTCTGCCCAACCTACACATGTGGCACGCCTTACTAATCCATCACAGTTCTGCTTTCTGAGTTTAGCATCTTTCCTAGAATGACCACTCTCTTGGTCAATTAAAGTTGGTCTGTGAGGTGACAGCTATGACAACTATTAGCTGTCATTGTCTAAGGAAAAGCCTGGGTTGGAGGAGTCTAAGGCAATGATCTCTGCCTCTCATTTCTTGAGATTTTAATACTGGGGATGTGTTTCCTTCATCTGTGACTCTTAGCGCAATTAAATAAGTGCCCTTGGGACCTGGCCTTGCAGGTGCCTGGCATTAAATGTTTCTAAAATGAGTCCAAAATGTGGTTCTCTGTCTCTTGATATAATGTTTGCTCTGTTGGGGTGGCTGGCCAAAGTACTTTAGGATCTCAGAGTCCTCTGCTTCTTGCAACCGAGGCCAGAGAAATTATAAAACTTGTCCAGGGGGCTGGAGAGATGGCTCAGTGGTTAACAGCACAAGGTCCTGGGTTCAATTCCCAACACCCACATGGCAGCTTAGAGCTATGTGTAACTACAGTTCCAGGAGATCTGACACCTTCATACCAATGCACATAAAATAAAGTTAAATAAATTGTTTTAAAAAAAAAAAGCTTGCCCAGGTCACATAGCCAATGAGTCCCCAGTCTGCCCAGACCAGAATTCAGGCCTTTGGACTCCTCATACAGTGCTCCTGCTCCTGGAGTCCTGTCCAGTAGAGGGTCACCTTGTGGACACAGCCTATCAGTCCCCTGCAGAAGTCCGGTAGTTTTCCTGGCACATACAGCAAGTGGCCAGGAACTAGATGTCCATGTGTCGTTCCAGGGGACCTCTGTCAAGCACCCTCCTGCCACTCTGAGCCTGTGCCTCCTGCTTCTTGCTGTACAAATCAGAATGGCTGGGGGACCATTAGGCTTGGGGAACCCCAGCCGGGACAGTGCTTCCTCTCATCCGGATGGACAGCCAGCCAGCCACCAGGGAAGCCGGTCTCCAGGACGCCTGTCCACAGCCCTGCCGTATTTTATGTCTGTTGACTCTCCTGAGAGAGGCACGGTGGAATTGTGCCTCCCCTCCGCCCTAGCAGGCTGGCGACAATCTCAGTGGCGGAATGTGGAGACCTGGGTTCTAGCCACAGACCAGGGGATGTAGACTGCGCTGGTACAGGGGCAGTTAGAAGAAGAAACAGTACCCGGTGGGGACCAGAGCCAAAGAGACGCTTCCCGCCCTGGTTTGCTGCTCTGTGAGAGCCCTGCAGTGCCGTGGCATCAGAGGAAGGCGTTTACAAATGTGTAGTGAGCAAGGCATGATGAGCCCTGCCCAGTGCTGCCCTTGGCCGAGTGAGCACCTTAGGAGTGTCCATAGGACGGCTGACTCTGAGGAGCAGAGGGGAGGAACCCATACCCGTGTCCTGAACGCCTGGGACAGGTGAATGGACAGAAACACAGACGCTCTCATCCAGCTGAGTTCTGCTGGCATCTCGGCAGAAGCATCTAGTCCATGTCCACGCACTTGCCATCTGAGGCTCCCAGAAGGTGAGCTCACAAGGTGGTGATGGTGACTGATGCCTACAGTCACCCCACGTTTGCATGGGTGAGAGAGGCAACCAGAGTGCATGCAGTTCAGCCCTTGGGCGACGCTTCTGCCACAGAGAAAGCGTTCCTGAGCGTTGGTGACTGACCGCCCAGGCCCAGGGCCAACTGATGGCTGCTTCTATCTAAGAATCACTCCAGTGCAGCTGAGAGCCATGTGGAGTGGGTCTGGGCCACTAGTGTCATCCACTGGCTTGTCCTGGCCTCCTGAGATGGCTCCTCGGACTTTCTCTGTTCAGGGCGTCTGGTTCTGAGGTCCAGGCCTGGAGCCTGGCCTCTGTTAGTGTGAGAGCAGAGGAGAAAAGGGCTCTCAGATCATGGCACCTCCTCACCTGGCCTGCAGAGGGGTGAGGCACAGGACAGGGAAAATGCTAAGGGCCAAAGCCAGGCCTCCTGTGACCTCCAGGACCTTGTGAAACACATGTATGCCACCACCACAGCTAGCCTGACCCCTTTAAGATGGCTCCCGGGGGCAAGCGTGGAAGTGGGCAGAGATTCATTTCTAAACCTTATGAAAGGAATAAGAAACAAGGGGATTGTGGCGGGTTTTTTGTTTTGTTTGGTTTTGCTTTTTTGTTTGGTTTGTTTTTTTGAGACAGGGTTCTTTATGAAACAGCCCTGGCTGTCCTGACACTCACTCTGTAGACCAGGCTGGCCTCAAACTCACAGAGATCCACCTGCCTGTGCCTCCCGGGTGCTAGGGTTAAAGGTGTGTGCCACCACTATCCAGCAATCTGGTGTTTCTTAAAGAGGACGGTGAGTCGGATGCCGCCCTGGGACAGCCTTGTGTTCTGTGGGGAGTCCTCTTCTGGGCAAAAGCTTCCTGGGCTGCTGTGTGGCTGGGGAGAGGAAGGTGGGTGTGACATATGACGGCTTAGAGCTTGTGGGGTGGAAGAGGCTCTGGTTTTAGGTTTCATTGTTTCTGTTTTTAAATGTCTTTGTGAGTCTTCCTGCTTCTGTTACATCCTTACCCCCCCCCCCACACACACACCTCTTCCCTTTATTGTTACAATGTAACTGAACTTTCTAAGCTCTTTCAGGGACCACCAGACTTCTGTCTGGGCCTGTCCCAAGGCAGGCAGCTTCCCCAGCCTCTCAAGTCTTCTGTAGGCTGTTGCTCCAAGGACGTCCCTTGACTCCCACCCAAGCCCCCTGTATCACCCTTGGAGCCATGCCTGGGTGATTTCTGTTGGCTTTTCCTCCTCCGTCTATCAGTGTTCCGTCCCTTCCCTTCTCAGATTTCTTTAGTCCCCCTTGTTGCGCATGTTAGGCCTGTGCCATAGATCCAGTCCCCTGCTTTCCCAGAAACCAGGATCACTATTTTCTAGATGTTCTTTCTGGAAAGCCCTGCCTGTTGAGAAAGATTATGTGCCATGTAATAAGCATAATAAATAATAAGCCTTTTTGTTGAGGTGCCCTGCAGGCACTGTGCTGAGCCCTTCACTGAGGCCTCGCCGGCTCCCTGTGAGATGGGTGTCATCATTACTTTTATTTTACTAACGAGGCAAGTGCAGCTCAGAGATATAGCTAACTTCCCCCAGGTCACACAGCAAGTCAGATTTCCCCAACCGTACTTGCTGAACTCAAGGCTGGCTTTTGCGAGGGGACGGTCTCACTATGCAGCCCTGGCTGGCTTGGAACTCACTATGTAGACCACCAGGAATGGCCTCACACGAAGATCCTACTGCCTCTAGCTCTGCCTCTGGCTCTGCCTCCTGAGTGTGGAGATACTAAAGGTGTGTGTCACTATGCCTGGCTCCAAGACTGGCTGTTACTAAAGAGGGTTGCTGTGGACAGACAGTGTGCCAACGCAGGTGGCTTCTCAAAGCAGGGCTCTGGACTGGTGTTTTCTCCCCTTTGTAGGATAAAGCAGAACGGGCTTAGAATGTCTGCGTCCTCTTCAGAACACAGCCGTGACCTGAGCCTGGACACCCCTCCCCAATTAATAAAAGATTCATCTCCACATCTCCATCAGCTGTAATGTGAGCCACCCATTCTGACCTTGTAACTTGGGACCTGTAACGTTAATCTGCTGGGAGTGACTAACAAATTTTACTGTAATGAAGGCATTCCCAGCAGAGCCTCCCTGCACCACCTAGCATCTATTGCCCCACAGTGACCACTCCTTGGAAACTGTTCAGGGGCTGAGTTAGGTGTGTCCCACCAAAAGCAGAGCGCATCTTGGGTTTTCATGTGTTTGCTCACTTACCAGTGACAGCATCTGGCCAGGTGGCTCAGGCTGGCCTTCAACCCGCCATCTTCCTGCCTTGGCCCCGAGGACTGGGGTGACATTTTGTTCTTAAATCAAAATGATTTCTGAGAGGAAGTGTGTGTGTTTGTGTGTGTGTGTGTGTGTGTGTGTGTGTGTGTGTACCCACTGGCACATGTTCAGTCATGTGTGTGTGGGTGGATGAGCTCAGGACATGGCTAATCTCTTACTTTGTTGCTCCAAATTGGGACAATGGGAACACCCTTTGTTGTTATAGATAAAGCTGCAGGCCTGTATGTAATTCTAGCACCTGGGAAGTAGAGGCTAGAGGCTTAGGAGTTCAGGGTCATTTTCAGCTACAAAGTAAGTTCAAGGCTAGCCTGCATACCTAAAAATCTTATCTCTAAGAGAGAGAGACAGACAGACAGACAGAGAGAAGACAGGGCATGGGAAGAATTTAATTTAATTCCCAGAACCCATGTAAAAACTCAGGTGTGGTGGAGCACATTTACAATCCCGTCACTAAGTTTTTGGGACAGGTAGCTTCCTGGAGCTCACTGGCTGGCCAGTCTAGCTCACTTAACAAGCCACAAGCCAATGAGAGACCCTTGTGGATGACCTGTTGCACCCTTATGAATGTACACGCAAACAGAGAAACCAGTGAAGACATTTGCAGTCTAGGATGGAAATTTCCAGATGTGGGCCGTGATCCTTTCTGGGGAGAGATTGTAGGGGGCACTCCGTCAGTTACTAAGTTACCCAGTCAGTCCCCAAACTGACTTTCCTGTCTCAACCTCCCAAGTGCCAAGGCTATGGGCACGCACCACCACATCGAACCCAGGGCCTTGCACACGCTTGCACATGCTTGGCAAGCACTGTCCATGACACCCAGCCACACCCCAGCTGAGCTGAATACAGTGACCTGTGTTCAGCTGTGCTGAAGGAGGAATGAGTGTTTCTGGGTGGCATGTAGTGACAAGCTGGCTGGTGGACAGACAATTCTGGGCAATGTCATTCATCTGGGCAGTGGTAGAGACCCAGGCAGGAGGCCCTAGGTGGCCCCAGTCCAGACACAGTTGTCCCAGAAGGCACACATGAATTCCCCTCCTAGTTCCCATTTCCTCTTGTTTTTTTCGGGTAGTTTTGACAGTTTGCTGTTTTGCCCGGAGGTGCTTTTGAAAAGACGGAAAACATTCAATATAGCAGCGCCCTGTGATGAAGGTTTGAGGGAACCTGTAACATCACCAGGACACCCTTTTATATTCTTTATGATGACCCTATTTAGAAGGCCACAAATGACTTGCTCTATGAAAGAGGAATGAATGAACGTCCAGTATTCCATTTGTGCATATGTGTCTGTGTGGGTACCCACAGAGGAAGTCAGACCCCCGATCCCGGAGTTAGAGGAGGTTGACACCACTCGACAGGGTGCTGGGAACTGAATTCAGTTGCCCTGGGGAGGGCAGTGAGTGCTGTTAGACCGTCTCTGCAACCCCTTTGCTACGTCTTAATAAATACTATCCAGAATGGCGAAGCCAGTGGCTGATGTATTCATAAAATCACTTAGTTAATGGAGACGTCTGCATTTCAGGCGTCTTTTCTTCTTCAACACGAGTTACTTTTTTTCCTTATTGTTCCGTAAATACTCTTTACATATTTGGGATAGTAAATAGCCTTTACTGATTTTCTCCACTTCCTGCCCCAGTTTATTGATGGCCTTGGGCTTTGTAATAAGATTTATTGACCTTTTCTTATCCTTCTGGGTTGAGGGGGAAAATCCTTTTATTAGTCATAAGAGGCCTTTCACACGGTTCTAAAAAACCACAGCTCCCCCGTGCAGCCTGCCTGTTGGGGCTGGTTGTGTGGCGGCAGGAGGCCGTGCCACTGTGGGCCTTCCTGTTGTCAAAGGCGGCGGCTCCCTTCCTTCTGTGGGTTACAGGACAAACTGGAAAACCATCCAAGCGCCCACTGCCTCCAGGCTGGCTGAGCACAGTTAAAGGAGGCCAAACAAGTTTGAGGGAACTGCAAAACCAGCCAAACAAGAAAGGTGCTTTGTGGGCCCGCTGCATTCTGGGGGAGCGGTTAGGCTGACAGGCTGTGGGAACAGGTAACTGGGTGGGGACCAGCACAGGTTCAACTATTAGAAAGGCCACCATGAGCGTGGGGACTCAGCCTTGCTTTAGGGGGTCCTGCCCCTGAGCTCACACCAACAGGCGCTTTCAAGAAAGCTAAGGCGGGTCAGTGGGATGCTTTGGCTTCTCTGCTGTGGCCCCCATGTAAGCCACGGGAAGCAGACCCCTCCTCAGCCCTCTGTCCTTGGAGCTCTCTCTGCGCAGCATCTCTGGGCTGCAGGAAAGTGAAGGGTTCACACTCAGAGTTCTTAAGTCACAATTCACACCCACGTGACAGGCAGCTTCCCCACAGCTGCCCAGCCAAACCACCCACATCCCCAGGGGCCTTTCCTGCCCATCCACGGGGGTGGGGAAGGGTGGGGAAGGGTGGGGAACCTCCCACCAGCACCCTCATCTTTTTCTTTCTGAGATAGGCTCTTACTGTGTAGCCCCCAAGCTAGCCTCGAACTCATGACTCTGCTGCATCAGGGCCCAGCATGCTGGGGTGACAGGCCAGGCCCACTCTCTTTCTTAATGAAGCCTGCAATCCCTGCCTCAGCATCTGCCTCCACCCACCACACCCTTCCCCCCACAGCAGAGTGGGTGCCTTGGCCCTGGCAGCAGCCACTGGCGGCACACACAATGAGCACTGCTGTGGGGACAGTGCCCACTCACCACAGCGGCTCTGTGACCCTCGGCTGTCAGGAGAATGGCAAACAATAAGCCCCTTCTGCCGCCACCAGGGCGGTGCTCAGCCCCATACCACAGCCCGCAGCCGTGTCCTATATTAGCCTGCGGAGCCCGGCTTCCCGGCATCTCCCTTCGAAGGCTGTGGCTGGTGATCGCAACACCTGCCATGTACACAGCCTGCATCTCCCATCGCATCAGCCCAGCCCGCGTGGGATCCCAGTCTCACTTCACAGAGCGCAAAACTGAAGCAAAGTTGCTTCACAGACCCTCCGCCGTCTTGGGCGGGGGAGGGTGGGTAGACAAAGGGGGAGGGGCCGGCGTGGTTGGTAAAGTGCCTGCTGTGCCATCGCGAGGCTGAGTTTGGACACCTGGTACCCAAGGGAGCAAAACAGCACCTGGGCTGTCTGTATGGGGTGGGGGGTGGAGACCAGGGAATCCCTGGAGCTGGATTCGTGCCCAGTAAGTGGGCACCGGCTTCGGCGAGAGGCAAGGAGAGGCCACTCACTCACCTCACGGTGCCCAGCCAGGGTTAGGGTGCCCGTGCTACCAGGGCAGTCCCTCCCTGAGGGACTTCAGTGGGATGGATGTGGTGGTACACACCTGTCAGCCAGCGTTTGGAGGCTGAGGCAGGAGGACCATGGGCTACACGACACAATCTCAGGAAGAAAGAGAAACGTGGGGTGTAGCAGGGTTTGCACTCTGCAGAGGTTCTGGGAGATAGGTCTCGAAGCCGGACCCTAGAACTAGGAAGTCACAGAATGATCAAAGCCCCTTTCCCAGCCTTTGCCCCATGCTGGGCACCCTGCTAAGTAGGTTCCAAGTATTTTCTTTTGTATTTTCTTTTGAGTTTTGCATTTATTTGTGTGTGTGTGTGTGTGCACGTGTGTGTGAGCGTGTGTGTGCGTGTGTGTGTGTGCGCGCACACGCGCGTGCCATGGCACCTGAGTAGGGTCAAAGGACAACTTGTGGGGATCTGTTCTCCTTCCATGTGGGTCCCAGGGGTTGAACTCTGGTCGCCACTGAGCCATCTCTCTGGCCCTTAATTTAGTTTTTTGGTGATGACGCCCCAGCCCAGATACATCATTATTTCTTTTCTTTCCAGAGATTCTGCTTTGTAGCCCAGGCTGGCCTCAAACTCTCGGTGTTCCCTGCCTCTGCCTCCTAAGTGCGGGTGTTACAGGTGCACGGCACAGGCCTGGCTGGTACAGCCTTGAGCCCTGATTTCTGTGCCCCGACTCTCGTGGGCGGAAACAGGCATGCGGTCTGGGAGACTCGTCTCAGGGGATGTCGGGCCAGTGTCACTATCGCCCGGCTGGTTCCTCGTCCATTGTCCCACTGTGTGTGGGACGTCACCACAGGAGCTCCCGCACACCTCTTCAAGTCGGCAGTGAAGGAGCTTTCTGGATGGCCAGCGCTGAGTGCTGGTCACTTTCAGTGGGATTTGACCTGTACAAGTTCTTCCCCTGTGGTCATTCCGGAAGTCCTTAAGCCCTTGTCTGCCTCCGGGCAGCTCCATCTCCCGTCTGTGGGTTCAGCCCCTACTTCTGACTTTCCATAGTATCCCACTTCCCAGCAGGAAGAAGGTGTCAGGAGAGCAAGGCAGCCTTGCCAGGTCCCGAGAGTGACGCCGAAGGCTGTGTCCCTCCTATGGGAGCAGCTTTGGCCGGCGTGATATTCCCGCTGTGGTGATGGCTTGCCAAGAGGCAGGAGCGTGGTTCTCATCCCATGTGGAGCCTGGGTTCGAAGCACACATGGCCAGGTGTCTCCTGATCTGTGGGCCCTCTGCTCCAAGGTGTCCCTGCTTGTACTGGGACCTGCCAAAAAAGCTTCCCACCTCCGCATGGAAACACTGTGCTCCAGGGTGAACAGAATGGGTGTCTGTTGCTGCTCGTCACACACACTGTCCTGGTCACTAGATGGGAAACTTGAAGCTCAGATGAAAGGCAGTGTCCAAGCCGCCCCTGGCGGTGTGAGGGCATGTGGTTACCAGCTGGACAGTGCAGGGGGGCGGGGGGGGGGCGTTTCCACCCCTGTAGAGTTTTCTTGGATGGTGCTGTGATGAGGAGAGAACTCCAGCAGCCCTCAGAGGCTCTGGTCAGTTCTGGAGATGACAACCTGCTCTCATCCAGAGCCCAGCACTCCTGAATTCACTTGACCACGGGACTTTCCAAACACCTGCAAATGATTCTTCCTGGCTCCTAAACACACAGGTGGCGGTCGTCCACGGCCTGTGATGGTTTGAACGCCTTCATGGCTGGGAGTCTAAATCTCTCTTCTTCTTCTGTTCACAGATTGCCTTGGGTCCCCGGTGTTCACGCCCATTAAGGCGGACATAAGTGGGAATATCACGGTAAGTACATCACCAGGGTCTGAACCCACCCCAGCCTGGTTCCCACCTGGGGTCGGGGAAGAAGGCGGATGATTGTAACCCTAGCCCCTCCCCTGAAGAGCCAGGGGTTCTCAATGCCCCCTTGCAAGCACACAATTCAGGGTTGGCCAGATTCTCTGCCACCCCCCACCAAACAAGATCTCCGGACATGGGGAAATGGCTCGGTTTTACAAGCATGCAGGCCTGAGCTGGGACCCTGAAACCTATTGAAAAGCGTCACCGGCAGCACAAGGGTTACCCAGTGCTGGAGGGTGGAGAGAGGTGGGCCCTGCTGCCCATCACCCAGCCAGCGAGAAGCCATGTCCTAGAACATAAGGGGGAAGGCTGCTGAGGTTGCTCAGTGGCCAAGGGTGCTTGCTGCTCTTTCAGAGGCCTGGAGTTCCATCCCAGCACCCACACTGGGCAACTCTTGAGTGCCTGTAACTCCCTTAGCAGAGATCTAGTGCCCTCTTCTGGCCTCCACTGGCATTCACATGTGTACACATGCACGCGCACACACACTCACACGCACGCACGCACGCACGCGCACACACTCACAGACACACACCTGTTCACACACACATACACACACCTGTTCATACAGACATGTGTTCACACACGTCCAGCTAAGCATCATCATGCATGCAGTCCTGTGATCCCAGCACTCAGGCTGAGGCCTGAGGTTCCATGCTAGCCTAGGCTATCTCATCCATCAAGCATCCCATCCCAAGAAAAGAACAAGAAATCAAGTTCGTGGTGGCACCATCTTGGCTCTTCCAAGCTGGGTACTTCCGCAGAGAGGCACACTGAGGGCAGGGTGGGGCTTGGGATCTGCTATGTGGTTTCACTTCTCCAAGCCAGGGAACTTTGAGCCTGGTCCTTCTGTAGAGTTACTGCCTTCACACAGATGAGGAGCTTGAAGCTCAGAGTGGCTGCTGACTCATTTGAGGTCACACAGCAAGAGCCTGACCGGTGGGATCCAGATTCAGCCGGTCTCAACAGACTGATCCGGCGTGTGCCAGTTCAGGGGCTGTTTTGTCTGCATAGCTTTGGACCCTTTCTCCTGCGCCCATTCACCGCGGGACTTGGGGTCTCTGCCTGTGACTGTAATAGCAGCGGGAAGACGGGGCTTCTGGAGCCAGCAGGCTAGGGCCCACTCCCTGTCCCAAACCTGTGGCCTTTGACACAGCGCCCCTGAGCCTCGGGGTCCCAGTCCATTGACTGGGTTCTGGGGGTGGCACTTGAAGCATTTCAGGAGCCCATCTTCCCCGGGCAGGCGGGTGGCAGAGCCCATGGGATGGGACACTCTGCTCAGCGCACGCACGGAAGCTGACTGCGGGACAGTGTGTGATGGGAGGGCACCTGTGCTGTATTCCAGAAAATCAAAGCTGTGTACGACACTGACCCAGCCAAGTACAGGACCCTGCAGAACATCCTGGAAGTGGAGAAGGGGATGTACGGAGCAGAGTGGCCCAAAGTGGGAGCCACGCTGGCACTTCTGTGGCTCAAAAGGTGATGGGCTAGGGGGTGGGTCGTGGCTGGGCCATGCTGGGCAGGGCACGCCAACGCTACCGTTTAATAGCTACAAGAAACTTCCCAAGACTGACATTTGTGAGGGTGCGTCCTTGTTCTAGCCCCAGAGAAGGCAGGGGAACTGCATTTTCCAGCCGTAGTCTCTGCCTCTGTTCTTTGTGCACCTGATAGAGTCTCATACACTGTGAGTCAGCTGTGGCCCCTCTCCATCTCAGGAGGAGGCTGCAGGGACATCTGGAGGCCCAGTCACAGTCCGGGTCGCCTGAGCAGTGGGGCAGGTGGCGTGCTGCACAGGGGCAGGCAGGTCGTGCACAGTGGATTTGTGTGCTATGACCCTGGATAGAAATACAGTAGGAAGCCGGGCGTCGGTGGCGCACGCCTTTATTCCCAGCACTCAGGAGGCAGAGGCAGGTGGATCTCAGTGAGTTCCAGGCCAGCCTGGTCTACAGAGTGAGTTCCAGGACAGCCTCCAACCCCTGTAGGGATGCTCTTGGGTTTGCACAGGTGCCTTGAGTTTTTTCAGTGGTCTAGTAGCTCCAGAATTCCCTAGCTGTGGGTTTCCAGCAGCTGCTAAGAAAGCAGGAACCTTGCCCCGCCCTCAGGGGTCTGGGCCAGGACCCAGGAAGACACCTTGTCCCCTGAAGCCCATCTCCCAGCCCCCAACACTTGTTTCTGTGGTGAACTGGACTGGGGAAGTCGGCTTTCCAGGGCCCGGGTAGTGGTCAGGGAATGGCTGCCCTGGGAGCTGCCCAGGCACACTGCCCAACCTTGTCAGCAGGCCTTACTGAAGGACATCCTGTAGCTCATTTGCCCAGGCAGGTGATGCCGCTGCTCATGTCTAAGTCACCTGTGGACCTGTGGGTGACTAGGAAGGCGGTGCTGGCTGTGGAACCCAGCACAGATGGAGTATGGCAGGCACCTGCCATATGAAGCTTCCAGACAGGACAAGCTGGGACGGAGGCCTGTTCTCAGTGCCCTGTTCCAGATGCCCTGGCCTGGACACCCCCAGCCCCCTGCCTGCAGGAAGGGAGCAGTCAGGTTCTGTGAGGGGCAGAGAAGGCAGGAGGCTGGTGAGCGGCTGGAAGGGCACCTGGCTGTGGATGCGGGGTCCCGTGTGCAGAACGAGGCACTGCTATGGGCCCCGGTCCTAAATGATTGTGCCCTTGGGCCACAGGGGCCTGCGCTTCATCCAGGTGTTCCTGCAGAGCATCTGTGACGGGGAGCGGGATGAGAACCACCCCAACCTCATCCGTGTAAACGCCAACAAGGCCTATGAGATGGCCCTAAAGAAATACCACGGCTGGCTAGTGCAGAAAATCTTCAAGGTGAGCCCCAGGGGCAGGGAGACTTGGGCCCTGCCCACTGCCCTGCTTACTCCAGGGAGGTCCCAGCAGGACTGTGGGTTGGGGCTGGTGCAGAGGCCCTCATCCAACCACAGCCAACCTTGTGTGTGGCTGCAGGCGCTCCTTAGTGTCACCGGGGGCCCCTCACCCCAGGCAGAGGGGAAGAAGAGCCCAGCCCCCAAGGAGATGCTAAGGCAGACATTCTGGCCCTCGGTGTACTGTGTCCTCTCTTGGGGTGACACTGGCCACAGCTCCTGGAAAGGGCTCTTGTGCCAGCCTGGGTACCCAGGTTCATCAGGCTGGGAGGCTTAAGGAATAGCAAAAGGCCCCCCAAATGTCCCCGGCTACCCTGCCCCTCAGGATGTCCTCGTCAGACTACCATCCTTCCCCAGGAAGCCCAGGCTCTGACAGAAAGGGTCCAGGCAGGAAGTGTGGCCACCTCGGGGCCTTCAACCTGGACATGGCCTGAGGCCACGGGTCATCTTGGGCAGCCCACTCTCCCTGCAGAGTCCCTGCAAACACCCCTGGGGCCTGACAGTATCCACTCCCAGCTGCCTGCAAGTGCACCGCTAGTGGGCGCTGTTTCACACTCTGCCCTGTGATGGTCTCAAGGTCCCATGGCTCAGCCTGGGCCTACCTGGGCAACATAGTCAGATTCCCATCTCAGAAACAAAAGTGGGCACCTGGGAGCCTGCCTCCCTGAGCTCAGTGGCCCCACCTCTCACACCTCTGGGGAAAGGAAGGGGTCATCTGCAGAGAGTGTACAGAGTCTTAGGTTCAGGGCCCCAAAGCCCTGTGTGACCCCCTCACCGCATAAACCAGGGTCCCTTACAAAGGAAAAGGGACGCTCACTTTTCTTTTCCCTTCCAACATGGGCAGAGAGACCCGCCCAGCACAGGTGTCAGGGACTCAGGCTTCGCCGGGCTAAAGCTGCTCCTGCCTTCTCTCTTCCCTCTCAAGGCAGCGCTGTACGCCGCGCCCTACAAGTCTGACTTCCTGAAGGCGCTCTCCAAGGGGCAGAACGTGACGGAGGAGGAGTGCCTGGAGAAGATCCGGCTCTTCCTGGTCAACTACACAGCCACCATCGACGCCATCTATGACTTGTACACCAAGATGAACGCGGAGCTCGACTACACAGTGTAGGCGCCCGGACACACAGCCCCGCGTCGGAGCAAGCAACCCTGAATCACTGTGAATCAGGCTGGGGTTCCCCAGCTCAGCCGCCAGGGTCTGCAGCCGCCTGGGTCTGCAGGGGACAGCATCAGCTTGTTAGAGGCCATTGTCTTCGCTTTGTTTTGTTTTCCTATTCTAATGGAACAGTGAACACCTGCTCACTCCCCTGCTTTCCCAGAAGCCCAGGCGGGGCTTTACCTTCCCCCCCAGAGTGGTCAAAACCAATTAACGTTGCTAACGATCAATTCCTAGGGTTTTCTGTCTCTTCCTCCCCTACCCAGCTAGGGGGAGGCCTACACCTCACCCAGTAAAGAAACCTGGTCCGTCTGGCCCAAGGATGTCTTAGATGTTAGGAGAACAAAGCCGTCTGATTGGAAGTCAGCAGGGTCCCTACTGTGGCATCTGTTGAAAAAGCAAGCTGTCGGGAGCTCTCACATGGACATGGCTTACACACCTAGCATTGCCTGCCCTGTCCCCTCTCTCTCTCTCTCTCTCTCTCTCTCTCTCTCTCTCTCCCTCTCTCTCTCTCTCTGTCTGTCTGTCTCTCTCTCTGTCTGTCTCTCTCTCTCTGTCTCTGTCTCTCTCTGTCTCTGTCTCTCTCTCTGTCTTTTGTCAGACAGGGTTTTTTGTTTTTTGTTCGTTTTTAAGTCGAAATGTACCAGCAAGCCTTTTCAAACAAATGACTAGGCACACACAGGTGACCATTTGTGACCGAATTTTCATCCCACTGCATAATAGCTTTCTTCAGGGATGGCTTTTCCTACCTAAGACACTGCCTGTCACTGGAGCCCGCCAGCTCTGGAGACCCAAGGAAAAACTGCCTTGCTGCCTTAAGTGTCCTTCTGGCGCTAAGAAGAGCTATATTTTTTAAAGTATTGGGGTAAACAAACCCCGATGTGTGTTAAAGGAGAGAAAAACCCAATGAGGGACAATTGGTGATTTTTATGCCGAAATTAAATAATCCTTATTAAATAAATCTATTTTGAAGTCATATCTGAATGTTTTTTTTCTGTGTGGGATGTTACAGTTGGGCAATGTCATAGCCATTAACTTGGCCCAGCTGAGGAATGGCTTCCCCAGCTGAGGAATGGCCTCCTCCTGATGGGCCTGTGGGACCAGCTGAGGTGCACTTTTGTGACTGCTAATTGACCAGCAGGGCCCAGCCCACCTGGATGCTCCTGCCCACCCGCCCGCCCGCAGGCAGGAGACTGTGCGGTATAAGGAAGAGTAAGCATTGTCGCTCTGTGGTCTCATCTCCAGGCTCCTCCTGCCTTGACTTCACTCCATGACGGACCATGGACCATGCCTGCCCTGTGAGCCAAATGATTTCTTTATCCCCCGAAATGCCTTTGGTCTGAGGTTTTGGCCACAGCCACAGAAAGCGGGCTAGAGCAGGGACCCTTAAGCCAAACCCTGCAAGGACTTGGTTTCTGGCCTCCGATTTTAAGAATATAACTGAGTTATATTTCACAGAAAAGTCACATATGTGTCTCCTTTTGAAACACCAGGAGCCAGACGTGGTGGCATGTGGTTGTAATTCCAGCTCTTCAGAAGCTAAGGCTGGAGGGCTGTGATTCCAGGCCAGCCTGGGCTACATAGCAAAACTGCTGAGCAAGGGGCGGGGAAGAATCATTCTTAATAAGGGGTTGAAAAAGGACCATCCCTTGGCTTGGTTCCTGCCCAGCCCTCTGACCAAATGCTGACCATCTCTCTGGTACAATGGTGACACAAGATGGAAATGCTTCCCTTGACCAGACTGGATAGACCTAGTGTGAAGGTGGGCCAGTCCCGGAGGGAGTCAGGGAGTTGGGGCTTTGGGCGAGATCCACACCCCAGGGTGCACCTTGAGGAATCAGAGCTTGCAAGAAAGGGTGTGGTCAGGAAGAGGGCACTCCAGGACACACCACACACACACCACATAAACACACACACACACACACACACACACACACGGTGTCGTGACCTTGAGTGGGCTCAGATGTGTGGAACGCATGCTGTTACTATGGTATTGGGGCTTCACCCTGGAAATTACGGATCACCCCACCAAGCTGGAGCCTCCAGATAACCCAATTTGGAAGGTTGTCTTAGATATGGATAAGGGATAGAAGCCTGGACCAAGTCTTTAACTGTCTCCTACTTTGTGATGTGTTCTAATATCGCTCAGACTCAGAACGCCGCTGTTCTTCCCACGCTATGATTGCTTTCGGAGCTTGAGCTTCCTAGAAACCAACACCGACGACAGACCAACGCTGTTTGGGCTCAGTTTCCTAGGTCTTACCAGGCTTGAGTTTAAATCGTACCTCAGCATCTACAACGGTTTGGAGCTGCTTGGCGAGTGTTAAGACTGCACCCCCAACTGGAGGGCGTGTGGGCTGTGACCGAGTGTAGAGCTCCTGGTGCGACACCACCCCCCGACCCGCGCTGCTCCAGTACCTACAGGTCCTAGCTCGGCCATGGAAACGTGCGTGCAGTTCCCGAGGATACGGGTAGGTGGCGCTGTCGATACGCGCTGCTGCTGGCGACCCAGGGGCGGGGCCTTCCAGCCCCTCCTCCCTGTGGCAGGTGGCCACGCCCATAGTGGGCCAGCCGGCCTCCGCGTTCTGGCTGGAAGAGTCCTGGGAAATTTTGACTGTCAGTCAAAGTTTCAGTTCTAGGATGCAAGTCCAGTGCCGCACATCGGGCAACACATCGATAAAGAACAGAGAACAGCCCAGCAGTCCCGTGTGGTGGCGCACGCCTTTAATCCCAGCACTTGGTAGGTAGACGCAGGCTGATCTCTGAGTTTGAGGCCAGCCTGGTCTACAGAGTGAGTTCCAGGACAGCCAGGCCTGTATAGTGAGACTCTATCTCAAAACAAACAAACAGTCTAGAACATGTCTTATAGTCTGGCTGCTACTTCTCCCCCCCCCAGTGTGTTGTGTGACTCTGGGACCTCTGTTTTATCATCTTTAACTGGGGGGGGTAAGGGTGGGGTTAAATGTTTCAGAGCTCTGGCTCCCCAGTTCTGTTAATCTGCAATGGACACCTAAGCCCTAAGACCATCCTTGGGCTTGTCCTATCTATGCAGTGATATCGGTCCTCTGTCCTTGGCCTGGGATGGGACCACGCATGCAGGGCAGGGGCTCAGTGCAGTCTTGAGCTCTGGGGAAGGCTGCCAATCGCGGCTCTGATGGACTGTCCATCATTCCTTGGTCTGAGGTCACTGCCTAGAGGGCCGAGTCCTTCAGCTCCTGTTTATTGAGCACTGTGTGTGAGACCCTGACATAGGCTCAGCGAATCCTGCAATAAGGCACATAGGTGCCTGCCTTCAGGCACAGAGCAGAGGAGGAGAGTCAGCTAGGCAGGGTGGCAGAGAGGGTAGTGTCATGAGAATATCTGTGAAGTCCTGATTCAAACTGGGGATTGGCGAGCTCTCTGAAATCTGACTGGGCTATGAAGCGAGGCGGGTAGTAGCTGATGCACAAGCCAGGGAGTCAGAAAGAGCAGATGGGGAGCATTCTGTCTTTCCTGGTCAGGCAAGTTCTACCACTGAGCCATGCCCCAGACAAGAGTGGGGGCAAACAGGCCAGGGTAGCCAGAGGCAGACAGTCAGGAAAGGTGCTGCCTTTAGGTGCTGAGCTTAGGCAGGAGGGTTTGGTTTCTGTCCTAAGAACAGGGAACTGCCCTGTAGTTCCTGAGAAGACAGTGACAAGTTTATACTGTAAGCAGCTGTTCTCCAGGTGCTCAAGGAGGCCCTGTTATGGGCTCCAGAAAACAGCTGTGCCCTTTCCTGTCCTAATACACACCTGTCTCTTTCCTGCTGGTACAGACAAGGGTACCTGTATTACCTGCCTTTGTGGACAGACATGATAGGGTCATGGTCCTGAGTCTAGAACTATAGCCCAGTTGTTAGAGCACTTGGCAAAGCCAGGAAAAGCCCCAGCATCACATAGACTGGGTGTGGTGGCTGGCACACGCTTTTTATCCTAGACTCAGGAGATGGTAGCAAGAGGATCAGAAGTTCAAGGTCACCCTCAGCTACAAAGCAAATTCAAAGCAAGCCCAGAATACTTGTGGTCTCCAAATAACACCACCATAGTCCCTTGCTTCAGACACTCATTCACAGCCCAGAGACCTTCATCCACAGCAGCGGCCATCCAGGGACCCCTGTTAACAAGTCTAAATGGCCTCTCCCTCCCTGTGCAATCTCTGAAGTGCCCCTGGCCAGCAGTGGCTAGGCCACACCCACAGGCTGCCAGGCCAGCTGCCTGGAGGATTGGCATCACACCCAGTGGCTAAGCCCTTGGAGTGGCTGTGCCCATGGTAACGGTCATCTGAGGAGAAGGGCTTCCACCCCACCTGGCCTCAGGTTTCTGCCCTAGGGAGAATTCCAGAAGAGCCTGATTGAAGTTGGGTCTTTGGCAGGGTGGAGTCTCAGGCTCTGGGAAGAAAGCCAGCTCTTTTTAGGACCAGGGTATACAAACCAGCTCATCATCCCCAGCCTCGCTGCACCCTGTGTCTCCATGGCTTCTGGGAAGACTTGGGGGGGGGTGTGACTTCATGGGGAGCCCATCTGATCCTGGCCTAGCCTGTGTGGCTCTGGGTAGTTAGTTGTCTTTTGCCTCTCCGGGTGTAAGTATATGCTTCCTCTCTTGTATCCACAGGGAGTTCAAAAGGACAAAGGTTTACACAGTACATGGCACACAGCAGGTGCTACATAAATGCACATTTCCCAGTCCTAGTGTGTGTGAGCATGTGTGTGCACGTGTAAATATACATGCTACCTTTATATTGTGGAAAGGAAATAATGTATAGCAACATTTAAAAGTTAAGCCAAGCTTACATTTTCAGTTTAAAAACGAAGCAGAGAGTTGGGTGGTGGTGGTGTACACCTTTGATCCCAGCATTTGGGGAGGCAGGAGCAGATGAAACTCTGTGAGTTCAAGGCCAGCCTGGTCTACAGATCAAGTTCCAGGACAGGCTTCAATGCCACAGAGAAACCCTGTCTCAAAAAACAAACAAAACAAAACAAAAAATCAAACAAAAGAAGCAGAAATGTATGAGCTGGCTGCTCTCGCTGAAGGAGGCTGAGATGCGGCGGCACATGAATTGCCACCCTGCATTCCCAGAACCGCATAAAGCAGGCTTGGTGGCAGGTCTACTACCTAGCACTCAGGGTGGTCGGGGTCAGATGTTCAGAAGTTCAAGGTCATCCTTGGCTTTGTAATGGATTTGAGGCCAGCCTATGTTAGCAACTATTTTAAAAAATGCCTTTTATAAATGAAACTGTAAGGTGTGTTTTGATGAGGTTGCACTGTTCCTTAGATTCGGGGGTGAATGAGGAACACTAACATGGTCAAACTCAAGGTCACAGACACTCTGACCCTAAGGGAGCAACCCTCATTTGCTGCATTTAAATCCTTGTTTGAGGTGTGTGGAGGAAAATACATTAACTCTGCTGGCAGCTTTGGTTTTACCAGTTGTGCCGAAGTTGACTCTGGTAACCAAGGAAAGCAGGTGGGTCAGGCCTTCTCTCCTCCTTCCCTCCCTCCCTCCTTCCCTCCCTCCTTCCCTCCCTCCCTTCCTCCCCTGTGCATGTCTTTATGAGTCTGAGGCATCACATGCATGCAGGTGTCTGCAGAGGCCAGAAGAGGGCGCCAGATCCCCTGGAAGTGGAGTTGCAGGCAGCCATGAGCTGCCATGTGGGTGCTGGGAATCAGAGCTGGGTCCTCTGGAAGAGCAGCCAGTGCCCTTAACTGCTGAACCGACTCTCCAGCCTGGTTCCCCCTTCTCTTCTGCTTTAGTTCTGGCTTTGTCTGTAGTTCGGGGACCTAGTCACTAGCCCTTGGGCACAGTGTAGGGCAGGATTGAGGGTCCTAGGGAAGAGAGAGGGGTGGGGGCCCAGGGCAGTAGGGGAGAGGATGAGAGCCCTGTTAGCAATGTCTGCTGTCACAGTGGGACACTAAAGGCCGCTCACAAGGTCAGTGGCAAGCATGGCATTGCACTGCAGAAGGCCCTGGAAAACCTGGCGAACACACGAAATTGGTCAGGCTGAAGCAGTGTGCTGTGTCCTCGGAGTCTGGCACGGAACAATGGCAAGTTGACCAAGGCCAAGTGCCATGAGAACTATGGCACTAGGCTGCCCAGGGACACCATAGCCACCTTAGTCTGTGTGGACACACTCTGGGGTGTTTCTAGAAAAGCTAATCTGCCTGATGGCAGCTTTCTCAAACCATCCCCCACCACTGAGCATGATTGTTTACTGAGAGGTCGCAGAATCCATGGCACTACCCTTGACTTATGAACACTGTTGTCGTTAATCCTCCCAATCCACGAGGCTCTGCCCCATCATACAGGAAAGGGACTCGGGCTCTGGAAGGCAGGGTCACCTCTGTCCAGGGTCACACAACTTAAGATGTATGGTAGAGCTACACCTGAAACTGATGGACACCAGAGGCCACATTTTTCTTTTACTCTCCTGACAGCCTAGGACACAATCATGCCCCAGGTGAGGCAGGTGATACAGCCATCTTCAGGATGGTCTTAGATACTAGGGGCCATCATCACAGTCAACTTCACAGGGTTTCTGTCACCCTAAAAACATGCCCCCACCTCCAAGCCGTCACCCATGGTCCTCTCTCTTCAGCTCTGTGACCACAATTACTTCTGTCTCTATGGAGTCTTGTCATTTCTAAACGTTCAGCCATACAATGTGTGGCTGCTTTATTTATTTATGTGCTCATACACATGCCATCATGCATGTGGAGGTCAGAAGACAACTTGCTGGAATCAATTCTCTCCTACCATGTGGAATCGCAGGGTCGAGCTCAGGCTGTCAGGCTTGATGGCCAAGTACCTTTACCCACTGTTGTGTGACAAAACTTTCCTTGGTGGGACAACACACACACACACATCTATTCATCCCAGATAGAGAGCCTGCAACAGACCAAAGCACAGTTTGGACAAAGTCCAACTAGGTGGACCCGTGAGTTTTATTTAAATAAATAACCCGTGAGGGTTATTTAAAAGGGTAGAAATGACTCAAAGACACCTGCATCACCAAAGCCCACCGGATATGGATGACACTGGATCACACAGCACATCGTGGCAGCTTGGCTGGTTTTGCTTCTTCCAGATGGCTGCAGTTCAGCCTACCCGAGTCTTCTCCCCAGCTTGGCTCTGCTTACTGTGGCAGGGAGGAGCCTAATGAATCTGCCCAGTTTCAGGGACTTCCTGGTGCTATTTTGAGTTGTTTACCTTCCCGCTCAAAGTGCTTCTCTGTAGATGGAATGTTTCGATCAAAACTGTTACATCACATCCTACCAGGACATGTTGCTGGCCCATCATTTTTTTTGAGGTTCGTTTGTATTGAACCATGAATTAGTAATGTTTCTTTTCACTGTGAATACAGTGAAACTGTATTTACCAGTGAACAGATACACTAGCCTGTGCTGAGCAGATATGCTAGCCTGCACTGTCTGCTCAGCATTTGGGTCCCTTTTAAGCTGTTTTGACTAACACAGCTCTCAACACTCGCATGTTTTTGTCAGACATAAGCTTTCAGTTCCTTCAGCTGTGTCCCTTAGGAGTGGAATTGCTGAGTCATGTGTTCTTAACATTTGAGGAACTAGGGGCCTGTTTTCCATAGGAGCTGTGTGTCCAAATCCTCGTACTAAGTCCTCTGTAGAGACCGTGGTGGGGCCAGATGTGCTCTGCCGAAGGGTCAGCTGCCTGGGTTCGAATCCTTCCAGAGACAGCATCTTCTGTAAGTGGCCTCTCCGGGGCTTTCCTACTCATTGGTGTGAGAACCTGACCCTCCTAGGCTGGTAGGCCATGTCTCAGGCTGGTGATGAGGCAGAGCTTTGTTCTGACAACTGTCAAGTGAGGTGCAGTTGTCCTGTTTAGCAATCCGGTCCTAACACCACGTCTCATGGCCCGGGGTCTGGCATACAAGAGGTACCCTATGAGCAAAGGACTGGGCTCTCTGCTGCTCTCCAGGAGGCCCTGGAAGGGGAGTGGTCAGGCCCACCAGGTAAGCCATCCTGGAGCTGTGTGGGATTCAGGACTGACAGCCACCCCTGTGGCTCTGTGGGACTCCCCATCACTAAAGATTTCATATGTTTCCTCCCTCCCAGCAAGAGGCCAATAGCCTCTTCTCTTTCTGGGTAGTCAGGAGGGTTACCATCCACCAGGGGACCCACAGTATTCAGTGGTCCCAGTGTGTATTTGCTGGTTTGCCCTCTCTCTTTCTCTCTCTCTGTCTCTCTGCTTGTCCCTTCTACCTGGGCATATCCTGCTTTGAACTAACCCTGTTTCCCTCAGTTTTCACTTCCCATGCTAAAGTAAGTCAGGTGTTCATCAAGATCATCATTTGAGAGAGAGAGAGAGTCGGGATAGAACACAAAGACTCACACTCAGCAAGCCCTCTACCCAGCCTGTCTTGACTCAAGAGCACACGGATCAGTGGTACCAAGGACATTGGTACTGGGCAGCCATCACACCATCCACCTGCTGTATTCCCCACCTCTTGTGAAGCTAAAACTCCGCCCAACAAACAAGACCCAGGTTCTACCCAGGCTCTATCAATCAGGCTCTTGCTATGTAGCCCAGGTTAGCCTCAAGCTCTTGACCCTTCTGCTTCTGCCATCTTCTTGCTAGGGTTGCACACCTTGATCAACCCGCTTTGTGTGTGTGTGTGTGGGGGGTGGAAGCCAGCGGTCTACCTCAGGTTTTCCTGGGGTTCTCCGCCAGTTCTTGGAGACAGGACCTCTCCCTGGCCCGGAGCTCACCAAGTAGGCGTGGTAGCTGGCTAGTGAGTCTCAGGGATCTGTCTGACTCTACTTTCCCAGTGCTGAGTGGAACCAGGCCAAGGTTTTCTTAAATGTGCATCCTGGGGGTTGAATGCAGGGCCTCCCACTTACAGACTGGCATTTTACCAACAGAGCCATCTCCCAGGCCCCTCAACCTGAGCTTTTAAAAGTATCTGCTACGCGCCAGGTGTTTGTCCTGTCCACTGGACACTGGGTCCCCTACCTCCTCAAACACCCATGTTCTAGATGAAGATCCTAGAGTACCACGTGGGGGCTGTGCCTGATCCGTGGCAGGGCAGGATTTTATCCAGGTGTCCACGCGGCTGTCAATCACCAGCCTCCTAGCCCAAGCCAGACATCTCCTACTTGGAACCTCAGTCTCCCTGTCTGTGAGATGAGGCTGGGCGACCATGGCTACCGTTGAAGGCTCCTTCTGCTGACCTTGGAGGAGAGTAAGTCAGCTTCTTGGGTCCCTACCCCGTTTCGGCCCCAACATGAGGTATGAAAGGCCTCAGCTGTGGGGCTTCTTGTCAGGGAGACAAGGGGCAGCCTAGAAGGCCCCTTACGACTGGCAGCTCACTCTGCCTGAGACCGTGGCCACCCTGCGGCTGCAGCCTGTGGGGACCCACCCTTCTTTCTGGCCCTGTGCCCACCCGTAAGAGGGCCCGGCAGCTCACCTCAGGCCCAGCTGAAGGACGTTTACTTGATGCTACCACACCCTTAATCAGTGAGTTAATAATATTTGTTTCTTCTCCCCTCCCCCGTGTTGCTCCTCTTTAGACCCCTCCTGCCCCTCTCACCCCCACACCCCTCCCTCTTGCCAGTGTTTGCCCCAGCTGGGGCTCCGGAGCGCTGTGCTGTGAAGGCTGAGCCAGGACTCCCTGTGCTCGCCAGGGCAGCCTCCAGCTGAAGAAAAGTAATCATGAGGGTGGCTGATGTTTGGGGCTCTGTCCTGGTGCCCAGCGTCTTTCTGGTGCCGGCCAGGTGGAGCTTTCCGAGTGGGGACATTGAGGCACAGACGGGCAGGATCTGCAGCGGGGGCCGTGGCTTGGTGGATAGACTGTGTGGCTGGCCGGGATCCTCTGCAGTGAGGGAGCCTCCCGGGCGTTCCCACCAGCCTTGATGGACGTGAGCCGCCGGTCAAGCGGGCTCCGGGGTTGGGCAGGCGATGGCCCGGGAGCAGGGACCAGTGATGAATGAAGAGCGGGGCGCAGAGCCAGGTGTCTGCGCGCCGGCCGGCCGGGGAGGACCCTGGGGTGGGCGGGCGCGGGTGGGCGGGACCCCGCGGGGCGGTGCGGCCCAAGCGCAGCCGGAGGAGGACGCGGCGCGATCAGGAAGCGGCGGCGCTGAGCCCGCGTCCCGAGGTGAGTGGGGCGACAACGGGGAAGGGTCCGCGATGTCCCGGCGGCCCCGGGCCGACGGGGTCCGAGACTCGCGGTCCCCGCCGCGCGCGGGAAGCGGGAGGCGCCGCCACTCTGAGTGTCACCTGTGGATTGGGCGCCGGCTTGGGCCTGAGGGGTGCAGATCTTGGTCACCTAGACCCAAGTCCCCAAACCGATGGCCAGGCAGGGCCGCCACCTGCCCGGGTCCGGCCCCATCAAGGGCTCCTGGCAGGGGTGAGCGCGCGCGAGGGAACTGCGAGCTGGCAGACTCCCGGGCGGGCCGGGCTGCTTGGAGTTGGAGAGAGATGGCTCAGCCTGAGGCTGCAAATCTTTTACATTACTTTAGCTTCACTCTGGAGACTCCTGGTGGTCTCCAAGGACAGAGAGACCTCCGCACTCCCCACCTGACTGAAAACCCAAGTTCAGACTCCCCTGGGGCTATTTCCACTCCAGAGGGGCCCAGCCCGGCCACCCCCTTTCCCTTGGGCAGATGAAAACACCCAGGCTTGGGGTAAGGCTGGAGCCAAGTGGCTTGAAACCCTCCCCACTGGCCTGCCCCCAGCCAGCTCTGCACACCAGAGCTTGGGGCTGGGAAGTTGTAGGGACTGGAGTAGGGGGTGGCATGAACCTTGAACTTCTAAGAACAAGTCACATGTGAGCTTTGTTCGGGGAGGTAAGAAACGCTGGCAGAGCTGAGTCCGGCTGCCTTGGCTCTTTGCCATGTGGGGACAGCTCAGGCCTGAGGCTGCCCGAGGTGAGGTGCCTTCAGGCCCAGGCCCTGCTATTGCCAGGAGCCCTGCCTGGGTGGGCTCTGGGCATGCTCTGCCCTGCTCTGCCGTGTGACCTTGGCCTAGTCCCCTAGCTGCTTGGGCCGTGTGTTTTCCTGTTTGCTCCAGCGCTGTTGTGGGGCCCTGAAGGAGTTTGGTCCTGGCCATTCCCTCTGCTTAGCAGGAAGAAGCCTGTTTTATGCCTCCTCCTGCCCTTCTGCAGGGAATGTGGGAACCTGAAGACGGAGGAGATCCCTACTCGACTTTTTTTTTTCTGGAAGTCTCTGGGAGAGGGGGCACCCCACAATTGGCAAACTCCTTTCTCGCTTTGCTCTGGCTCACTTTGAAGCCACAAGGGATGGTGCTTACATGGGGTTCACCAGAGAGAGGGACCTGAGGCATACAGAGACAGGATTCCTATGAGCCCTGAGAACCTAGGCTCCCAGGGAAATCCAGATACCTTATGGCCAGGAAAGAAGGAATCTTCCTCTCTCTCTTGGGCATTGCCTACTTCTTTGTCCCCAGTAGGTGCTCTGGAAGCTTGATACCACTTGGCACTCAGGTACCTCAGATTAGCCTAGCTGTAGCCTGAGGGGTGTGAACAGGGCGTGTCTCCCCCCCCCCCCCATGCAGTGATGGCTTCCAGGAGGGCACACTGGAGCATCGTGGAGGGCTGGGAAGATGCACACAGGTGGTGGGGAGGGCGGAGGGCGGGCCCAGAAGGCATCAGGGTGCCTTTGGTCCGGGCCACACCTTGAAGAATAAATGTAGAACCAGAGGAGAGGGCATTTGGAGGGGCCAGTGCTGGTTAAGACATGTCTTTCGTATTAGCCGCTGGGGGGTGTAAGGTGTGTGGATCAGAGACTTCCATTTGCCCAGAATGTGTGAGCCAGGCCAAGGCTGACTTAAAAGCCCTGGAGGTTGGGGTGAGGGGCTCTGCACTTGCTAGTGTGGTATAGAAAAGTCCTGTTTAGCTGTAGAGTGGAAATGACTGTAGGAGCTGGCCTGGGAAGCCTGTGGTGGCTTGGGAAGCCATGGGTACCAGGGCTAGGGAAATCTGGTAGTCTTGAGAAACCCAGGGCTTCGCTGAGCTGTACCCCAACCCTTGAGCAAATGCTTGCAAGAGGGCCTTAGTGTTTTGTATACATAGAGTATGGGGGTCTGAGACTCAGTGTCTTTACCTCTTGTGGGCTCTGGCCCTGTGCTCTGCCTCAGTTTCTCCTCGTTTGTCTATGGGGAAGACAGTCCAGTCCATCTCCCACGGGACCTGGAAGATGGTTCCTGTCTGTAACAACATCTAGGGTTCTGAGAGAACATTCGTTTCACACCACAGGTCCTCTAGAATGTTCCATGTCACTGACTCGGAGCGCCTGTTAACGATTAATTCTGATCTCTGGAGATACTCAAGGTCCTGGCCCCCATAACTGCTGCTATGAACTCTGGGTACAGAGTCAGTTGTGCCTTGGCCAACAAGAATGTGCTGAGTACTTGCCATGTCCCAGGTGATAGGCCAGATATGCTAAGTACATTCAGATAACAAAATTGTACCCATTATTCAGAGGGAGACACTGAGGTCTGCACGGCAAAGTCATTTCCCTTAGAGTCGCTCCGCTCCCAAGGGACCTCAACCTAAGTCTTGGTTGTTTGTTTTCAAAATCCATTTCCTTAATCTCTGCCGTGGCCTATCCCCATTTGTTGGGGCCCTCTCTGGGGATGACCTGAGACTTGAGGAATTGCTTCTAAACCCCTAAGCCTGCTACTCTCTGCTGGGAGTTTGGGAAAGTTATCGGGCATTTCCAAGCCTCAGTTTCCTTACCTGTGAAAGGGGCTCACTCTCAGGTTCATTCTGCCAGGCCAGCCTGCGACCCACAGACAAACCCTGAAGCTCTGGTCTTCCCGTCCAGTCTAGGATAAATTTCCTGGCACCGTGGGAGCCCTCTGTGCCCGGCAGCAGGCAAAGCTAGACTTGCATTGTATGGAGGATGTAGGCTTTCAGCCACACAGCAGTGCTGGGCGGTGGCCGAGTTCCAGGGACCCTCAGCTGCCCAGGTTTGAGCCCAGCTCCCGAGTGATTGAAGGGCTCCGCCAGCCTCAGTTTCCCCGCCTGCACATGCCTTGCCGAGTCACCATGTATCAGGAAGGGAGGAAGCCCACAGGCACAGCTGGCCCCTGGCAGAGCTGGACCCCCGCACTGGGTTAACTCTTGGTCCCCTGGGGTCCCAGGGCAGCCAGTGAGTGGCTCAGCTTGTTGTCACAGAAGCCACCTTGCAGCCATCCTGAGGCTGACCCACTCCCCAGCTCTGCTGTGTGACTCCAGGAAGTGGCTTCACCTCTCTGTTCCCAGAGTTGCCTCCCAGGAATTGCTACAGATCAGAGTTCTGCCAGCAGGAGGGAGGCGTGGGTCACTCTAAGCTACCACCGTTGGCCTGGCCTGGGCTTCCCTACGGTGGGTGCCTTGGGTCCTGTGAGCTGGACATTAGGCCACTTGGTCCTGTAAGTTGGCCAGGCAGGAAGGCCAGGCCTTCCCTTCTGCTGTCTCTGAATTCCTTTCCCACCCTCAAGCCCATTCCTGTCCCAGACCCTGGCCACTCCTAGCTGTGTGAGCCCAGGGACATCACCTCCCTGTCTAGTCACAGTCCCTCAGTAGTAAGGGAGGGCCCCACAGCAGCAGGCCGGGGATGCAGGAAATCATCTGGGGGCTACTCCAGATGAGGTCAGGGGGTTGGATCGGCCCCAGTAGGTGCGGTGGGCAGTGGGCATCCAGGCAGCGGGAATTGGTGTTTTCCTTCGGTAATGAGTAAGGCTGCCCCCTCCGCCCCCCACTGTTCTCCCTGCCCTGCACAAAGAGCTTTTCAGTCCCCTGGGCGACTGTTTTTCCTGAGGGTGGAGTGGCCTGGGGTCCGCCCGGTTGACCAAAGAGATGACTGCCTATGGGCAGGTCTTCGTGTGTGTGTGTGTGTGTGTGTGTGTGTGTGTGTGTGTGTGTGTGTGTGTGTGGTGGATTCACGGGATCCGAGTTGAGCCCATAGGTGAGTGGGGACAGTGGTCTTGGAGCTAGCTCTGCGGGTGGGGGCCCATTGGCCTGGCTCCTTCCTGTATCATCTTGACACAGCAGGGCATAAGAATGCTTATGAACTGGGAGAGGGAGGCAGGAGGGAAGGACAGGCATGTAGGCACCGTGAACGCCACCAGAACCCCATTTGGACACAAGCTCTGACTTTGAGAGCCGGTGGACTTAGGGGGAGTGACCTGCCTAACTGAGCCTCCGCCCCCTTATCTACAAAGGGACTCAGGGTGAAGCATCAGGCTATGGGGACGCTGGATCTCATAGGTCAGTCGGCCCTGTATACAGCAGGTGCTCAGTAAACTACCTGTGTGAGGGCAGGAGGGCAGTCACGTGGGTAGACGCTCTACTTCCTAAGGAGGATAACTACTTGCATCTCTGACTCCATCATTATGCCACCCACAGTGACCAAGGATCCCACAGCAGGTGCAGAGGTACAGTGAACTAGCTGTTCACTGTACACACAGTTACTTCGCGTCAGAGCCAATCTGTGGACTCCAAGCCTGTCAGCTCCTCACTACCCATGATGCCAGCTGCCAGGGCGTTCCGGGGCTTCAGGCTGGCATCATGGAAGGACAGTGTCTTACCTCACACACTGTGAACTCAGTTGTGTGTGTCTGGGTGTCTCCGGGCCTCTGGTGTGAGGAGATGAGAATCTGGACCCTTCTGCCTGATAAGAGAGATGTAAAAGGTTGTCCCCATCACACGTCAGTTTGGATCCTTCTTTGCCCTGTGACTTAGTTTGCTCCTCTGGGGAGCACAGTGGTACCTAGCTTGAGGAGGCTGGATTTAGATCGGAGCACGCGTACAGCATTGGTGTAAGGCATCTGTCGGTACTGTGGGCAGGGTTTCCAGCTGAGCCTCCCCTGTGATTCCAAGTAGAATCCCTGGAGAGAGTGGCCCGCTGTGACAGCCCAGACAGGGCCTTGATTGGATTTATGCCTCTGAGTCCCTTCCTGTTGAGCCCCATTGCTGTGGGGCTGCTATCTACTCAGGACTTTTTAAGGGACTGGGGGTGAGCTCCGTCTTCCGGCTATCCTGACCACCTTCCAGACATGAGAGTTGGGGACAGGCATGGAGAAAGCCCTTTCCAAAGGTTAGGTCTCCACCCGAAGGAGCCCTGACCAGCCCTGGCTTCGGAGCTAGGAAGTCTGGGTCCCAGTGCCTACCCAGTCCTCCCTCTCCTGCTGGGAGTTGAAGGGGGGTTAGACACAGTGACACTGATATCACCATTACTGATCCCTCCCTTTGTGCCAGACTGAAACGATAGCATTTAATCCTCACAAAGACCCTCGTGATAGGAGCCGTTGCTTTTGCAGTGCTGGGGGTAAAACCTGGGGCCTGGCACATGCCAGCCAAGCCCCCTGCACCACTGGTACATGGCCCAGCTCTTGGATTTTTGAGATAGGACTTCTTCATCGAGCTCAGAAGCCTTGGCCTTAGGCTAAACATCCTCCTGTCTGACTCCCAAGATCTGGGATAACAGGTGGATGCTGCCACACCCCACCGTATGACTGAAGGCAGGAACGTAGTGCACCAAGTAGATAATTATGAACAGCAATAGGAGCAACTGCCCCCAGGAGGTAGAAAGTTTTACCCCCAACTTACAGATGAGAAAACCAGGGCTCAGGTAGGGAGAGTGGCTTCACCAGCAGCCGGAGAGGCGCAGAATGGACCAGGTGATGTTTTGAGGCTGTAAAACCCTCTCCAGGGTTCTTTATGGCAGGGACTACCCACTCCCCCCCCCCACCCCCCGGACAGGAGCTGACTGGGGAGAAGGAAGCTTGTGTTTTAAGACCATCAGTCCCTCCTTTTCCCAAGCTGGGGCTTGGCTTTGGTGGGCCGTGGGAGAACACTGAGCCTTCCTGACTCTGTGCCAGGCTCTGTGCTGCTGGGGTTTTACATGTGTTCAGCCCTTCCCAATGCGGCAAGAAGCTGCTGGGGTCAGTGAGCTTGGAAGGGCCACTTCGGCCTGAGCACATAGCCACCCCTGGCACTGTGAAGATGTACAGCTCAGTGGGTTTTTAGTAGTGCCAGCTGAATGAACGTCGCCACTAACTCCGGAGTGAGCTGTCGCCCCACCAGGAAAGGGAGTCCCACAGGATGCTTAGTGGCTGAACCATGCCTTTCCACCGATCCAGCCCTCCAGAGCTGGGGTCTGCTGGAGATGCCTCCATCTCACTGAGAGTTTCTAGGAGTATTTCTGTGACATAAGCCAGCCCTCCAAGGCTTATGAAAAAGTGACTGCTGTGGCCACGTTGGCCTGGCCCTCTCTGTGGTTGGTGATTCACTCCAGCCGTGTCCTGCTTGGATGGTGTGAGCATCGAGGGGGACACCCTCCAGGTGGACGGACCCCGTAGGACACTGGGGCTCTGTCTGCTCTGGACAGACAGCCACTGTGCAGCAACCAGGAAATGGGCTGGGCTGAGACTAGGTAAATACAAGCAGGGAGGGCCCTTCATGGTGTGACGTACCCTGCTGCCGCCTGCCAGGGGCTTGGGGAGCTGTGGGCAGCCGCAGCCTGGCAGGCCCTGGGTCTCACTCTGCCAAGGGACTGAGGTCCCGTTAGTCGCTCCCAGTGGCAGCTGCTCTGGGGTGGCTGCTAGAGTCCACCTCCCAGGCAGACCCATCCACTCATCCTTCATCCCCTGCCTGCCCACGAGTGTCCTCATGAAAGTAACAATGTGAGGATGACTCCCAGGGCTCACATACCAGCCTGGCCTTATCCATCCAGCGTGTGCTGGCTGTGCTTAACTCACTCTGTGTCACCTGACCCCTATGCTGGGGAGGGCGCCACTGTCGACACCATTCGCCTACAACCCAGGAAAGCCAGGGCACTATCTCAGAGTCTCCCTCCTGTCCCTTCACCTACCTGAGGCCCCTGAGTAAAATGGCCTACTAAAGGCACAGGCCTGGCTGGGGGAGTGGCTTCAATGGCTAGAGCATGGCTCGTGAAAGCCCTGGCTTTAATCCCTTCCCCCTAACATACGCTGGACGGACGTGGTGGTCCAAGCCTGGAGCCCCAGCACCTGGGAGGTGTAGAGGCAGGAGCAAAGGCTGAAAGCCATCCTTGGATTCTCGGCAAGGCCAGGGCCAGCTTGAGAGGCAAGAGACTCTGTCTCCAAAGAAAATTCAGCTCCGGTGTCTGCGTGTTGCCCTGTTTACCCCTCCAGGAGCCAGGAAGTGGTGATGTGACTTCCTGCCTTAGCTTCCTGACCTAGAAGGCGGGGCCACAAGCTGGTGCTCTCTCTGGTACCCGATAGCCTTAGGGTCCCAGCCTTCTAGCCCCTTTCCCCCACACCAAACCAGATGGCAAGCATTCATGGTTATGTGTAGTTGGTTGTTTTGTTTTGAATTCTTTGCTCATTGAGGGATCTACCACCCAGCTCCAGCTACGCACAGAGACATCTTCTTACTTATAAATGCCTGGCCTTAGTTTGGTTTGTTTCTAGCCAGCTTTTCTTAACTTAAATTATCCCATCTAGGCTGGGCAGTGATAGAGCACGTCTTTAATCCCAGTGCTCAGGAGGCAGAGGCAGGTGGATCTCTGTGAGTTTGAGACCAGCCTGGTCTCATTCTAGGATGGTCAGGGCTACACAGAGGAACCCAGTCTCAGAACAAAACAAAAACAAAACCAAAACCAAAATGATCCTGTCTGCCTATTACCTGTAGGCTTTTACCTTTCTCTATTTCTGTGTATATTGTATTTCTTTCCGTTCCTTTCTATTCTATGTCCGGCGGGGCGGCGGGGCGGCGGGGCGGCTGCCCCTGACATCCTCCGGTCCTTGTTCTCTTGTTCCTCCTCCTCGTTTCTCCTCATATTTATCCTCTCTGCCTGCCAGCCCCACCTAACCCACTCCTGCCTTGCTATTGGCTGTCAGCTCTTTATCACACCAATCCGGTGTTTTAGGCAGGCAAAGTGACACAGCTTCACAGGGTTAAACAAACGCAACATAAAAGAATGCAACGCAACCTTGCATCATTAAAACAAATGTTCCACGGCATACATAACACATCTTCAATTAACATTCAGCAACAGTCTTGAGGCTCCACAGGAACCAGGGTTCCCACAGGTTGGCCAAGGAGCCGGAGGATGGAGAGGAAGAAGCCTGTAAGGTCTGTCGGATCCAGGGTCTCCTACCTGGGCTGCTCCTCCAATCACTCACTCGCCCCTGGCCCTTGCCCTGTACTTTCTGAATTTCACCTTTTATCCCACTGTAGGTCGGGGCTAACTGTTGTTTTCTTGTTCCGCCAGCTCCCGCCGCCCTCCTCAGTCCCAAATAAACACATGAAGACTTACATTAATTATAAAGCTGTAGGCCAATGGCCAGGGCTTCTTACTGGCTAGCTCTGTCTTAATTATTAACCCATTTCTATAAATCTAAGTGTTTCCATGTGGTCTCATCTTACCGGACAAGGGTCCGGACGGACCTGCTACTCCTCCCTTGGCTGCATGGCGTGCCCTCTGCCTACCTTTCCCAGAATTCTCCTAGCCCCACCTACCTTCCTGCCTCTATTGGCCAAACAGTGTTTTATTCATCGACCAATAAGAGAAACATCCCCCATCAGTAGGAAGCTCTGGTCCAAACGCCCTGCACCTCCAGCCACCCCACCCCAGGACTTTGCTCCCTTGCCCAGCACCTTCAGGAGCCTCGGGTCCCTGGTGGTCTGGAGAAGAGATACTGGTGGATGCCCCACCGTGGCCCCGTGTGGTGTTAAGTCCCAGAGGACTGGGGTTCCGGAAGGGAGAGAGAAGATAAACAGATGATATTTATGCTGATGTGAAATGTGCTGCACAGACACCACCTGTCACCCACAGCGTGACACAAAAAGTTGATTTAGACCAGGGAAGCTTTCCAGACCAGTGATCCTTTTTACTTGTTTTAAACTCTCCTCCTCCTGCTCCTCCCTCTCTGGCCTGGTGGTGGTGGTGCACGCCTTTAATCCCAGTACTCAGGAGGCAGAGGCAGGCAGAGCTCTTATGAGTTCAAAGCCAGCCTGGTCTACAGAGCAAGTTCCGGGACAGCCAGAGCTGTAATCCAGACAACAAGAACAACAACTAAAATGCTTTCATTCATTTTAGTGTGTGTGGATGTTTCCTCTGCACGTGTGTCTGGTGCCCACAGAGGCCAGAGAGGGCACCCAGTCCTCTGGGACTGATGTTACAGAGTGAGCTAACACACGGGTGCTGGGGATTGAACCTGGATCCTCTGCAAGAGCGGCCGTCCCTGCAGACCCCACCCCTCACCTTTGAGACAGGGTGTCACTAAGCAGGACTGGAGCTCACTGTGTAGACCAGGCTGGCCTCAAGCTCACAAAGATCTGTGTGATTAAAGAAAGGCGTGTCTCTTTAAGGAGACTTGCAGGGCTGCAGGCAGCTTGGGTTGAGCCCTGCCTAGTATGCTCAAAGGCCTGAGTTCCTGCCCCAACATTGGAGGGAGAATAAATAAATAAATAGGAAATGTTGAGCTGAGGGTGAACCAGAGCCAGCCAGTGACAGAAGGCATGGCGGACGCAGCAAATGGCCCAGGCAAAGGCCACCAGCCTTTCCTCCCCACACTATAGAGTATCCTGTCCTTCATCCCTTTTTGCCCATCCCAGAGCAGTGCACACAGGCGGCTGCTAACAATTACCCATTTGGACTGTATTGATCCAAAAGGAAAAGAGAAACCAGCCCCCTGCCACCATCCCCAGGAGGAGAGATGCCCTGCACGCCCAAACCTGCCCCAGAGTTAAGCAGATTTCCTGGCTCAGATAATCAGGTCGGCATCTGGTAGACTTGTGCCAAGGTTTCCATGAGGCCAGCAAACCTGGGTCCCACTTCCACCCTGTGCAAACAGACCAGACATTGGCACCTGAGCCCTCTGGTCACACGGCATCCTGGGGTCTCGGTACTGGGCATCCTTGGAGCAGCTGTTTACTGATGTTTCCTGGGTCAGGTGCTGGCTCACCTGGTAACCTCTGCCCTTGAGCAAGCGCAGAAACCAGTTAGCTAGGGCCTGCAATCAGATCCTCGGAAAGTGTAATGTCAGCTTGCACACCTTTCTCCACACCCCACTGGTCAAGGGGCTGCAACTGTAGAGTGTGCCATCATGGCCATGTGGGCAGAAAGGAAGGTAGGGGACCTTGACTTGGACCTGGGTCCCACTGGGGTCCCACACCGCCTCCCTGGGCCACTCTTGGGCTTTACAGCCTTCAACTACACTGGCTAACTTTGCTGTTCTGTGTAGTGTGTTGCCCCTGAGGAGGGATTGCTACCAAATTTGCTCACATTGGTATCTCCTATCAGACACGGGTCTGGCGCACAGTAGGTAGTGAGGAGGGTTTTGTAGACGTGTAGACTGTAGGAGTGGACAGGCTTGTGACCTTTCGAAGCTGCCGTGTGTACGCGCGCGCACGGCGCACATGTGTGTGTGTGAGTGTGTGTGTGTGTGTGTATGACATGTGTGTGTGTATGATGTGTGTGTGTGTGGGTATGACAGTTTGCCGAATAGATTGGGGGAGGGCTGGCCTTGAGTTTGAGCCTCTTGCCTCTTTCTCCTTAGTTCTGGAATGGCAAGGCGTGGATCCCTTTGATGTATAGCTTTTGATTCCCTTATGTTTTTCTTCTTCTTCTTCTTCTTTTTTTTTTTGGTTGTTTGAGAAAGGGTCTCTCTGGCTTTGGAGCCTGTCCTGGATCTCGCTCTGAACACCAGGCTGGTCTTCAACTCACAGAGATCTGCCTACCTCTGCCTCCCAGGTACTGGGATTAAAGGCATGTGCCACCAACGCTGGGCCCTTATGTTTTTCTGAGACAGGGTTTGTCCTTAAATTCACTGTGTGGCAAAATGAACTCCTGACCTACCCCCCCACACACACACACACACTCCACCTCCCAAATATTGAGATAACAGGCATGCAACACCATGTCTGACTGATACATAGATTTAAAAAATAAATTAAAAAAACACAGTAAGGACACTTGGGACTAAAATATGCAGGGGTGAGGACGTTGTTTGAGGGTGTCTGTTGATTGCATGCACGCTGACGCTGTCTCAGATGTACAGCGGAGAGCCCCTCTCTCTTAGTGGCGTCAGCAAACCATGCTGGCCTGAAGGGGCAAAGGCCCGTGCTGGCTCCCAGCATGGGCACGTGTGTGAACATGGAGAAAGAAACAGAACATGGGAGAGAGGAGACACTGCCCCACCCCCCGCCCTCTGCTGCTGGGCCCTCCCTGCTTGGCTGGCACAGGCTTGGAATGCGTAATAACAGCCTTTGGGGCAAATTAGAACAGGGAGTGAACTCTTCCTGGCCACAGAGAAAGAGCCCGGCAGCAGGAGTGGAAGGAAGTCTGTGTGTGTGTGTGTGTGTGTGTGTGTGTGTGTGTGTGTGAGAGAGAGAGAGAGAGAGAGAGAGAGAGAGAGAGAGAGAGAGAGAGAAGGGAGGGAGGGAGGGAGAGGACGCGCATCCTGGGTGGTTGAGGGGAGAAGGATCCTCTCAGGGACTCTCCAGAGTCGTTTGCTCCCTGGTGGCTTTGTTTTTCTCAGCTGTGAAATGGGAACAGTTTTGTCCATCAGGGTAGGGAGGGAGGGGACTTGAGTGAGGGGCGTGGCCAGCTTCCCCAGCGGCTGAACTGCGGGGGAGGGGGAGGAGTGGGGGAATACACTCAGAACTGTTACTTTGTGACAATGGTGATTAGATACAAGTGGCTACATCTTCAGTGAGGTTGGTGCCCTGGAGACATATGACCTACTTTCCGCCACAGCCTGGAGTGGAGGATGCTGTCTGGCACCTCCCTCCCACAGGTAGAGAACCGAGGCTCAAGGGGATTAGAGGAAGATGAGCCTCGCTCCCTGGGTGGCCCAGAAGCTGTCTTAGAGATTTGAATCTTGGCGTTGCCACTAGCCTGTGTGGCCTCAGGCAACTTACTTCAAGTCTCTGAACCTCTGTGTTTCCTCATCCTTACCAGGGTAATTGTAGTGGCGCCTACCCACCCCGGGGCAGGTTTCTCAGCCTCTGCCCCACTGGCTTTTGGGGCTGGCTGTTTTGCAGTGTTACCCTGGGTGTTGTTGAATGAGGGTTCATGGCACCCTGGCTTTGACCTACTAGATGCCAGTGGCTCACTCCCCTGTACAGTAGGACAACCATGTGTGTCAATGAACACAGCCCTACGTCCCCGGTCCATCATTTCAGGAGGATTGGGTGGAGGTCGTGTATGAGGCCGGGTGCAGTAAAAGCTCTGTATTCCCAACAATGGCGATTGATTTTGTAATCATCCCAGTGTGATCCAAGCTAATCATGATCAGTGTGGCCATGCCAGCGGCATGTGGCATGACCACGGCTGGCTGACTCCGGGTGTCCTGACTTAGGGTCGCCCCTCAGGAACCCAGATGATGTCCGGTGTGGAGCTCTGCAGGGGAGGAGATGAGACATGGTGGCAGCTTCTTAGTGGGACTTTGGCGTGGTCACAGGGCTGCCCTGGCCTGGTGTGTAATGGTCAGTAATGCTGACGGCACCTGGCTGGCTTGCTTCTCCCCAGTCTTGGGGTCCCCGGTCCCCAAGGGTCCACTGTGCCTGGGAGACCCCAGGAAGAGGTGTAGTCACCTCAGTTTTACAGGTGAGAAAGCCAAGGCCCAGAGAGAGAAATCCCAACTAGATTCAGCCTTATTCCCCCTGCCAGAGGTCTGAAGAAGCCACCATTGTGCCCATTACCCAGAGGGGAACACAGAGGCTCTGGCCCTCCAGTAACTGGACCACAGGCACACTCTGTGTAAATAGCAAAACTGGGCTTAGAACTGAAGCCTGAGTGACTTCAGAGTTCAGCTTTGCTTCTTGTCGGTGTCAAGAGACAAGGCAGCTCCTGCCAGGCTTTCTTCCCTCTCCGTGCCCGGCTTTGCCCACAAGAGCAGCCTGCTGCCATGTCCCCACCTGGGCAAGCCTCCTGGCAGTTGCAGAACAAACATGGTGGGCATCAGTGTGTTTCTTCGTGTGGGACCCAAGGAGGACACACACACACACACACACACAAACTCCAGTACCCAACTGGCAGGGAAACGAATTCCAGGGTACCCAGGGCCTAGCTGTTGAGGGCCCTGCCGTGCCTGGTCTGGGTGAGTACACATTGGGCAAATCCGTCTTCACAAGCCAGTGTGTCTGCTCCCTGGATGTCTCTGTTTCCTCATTTGAGAAATGGGTACAAAGGACGCCTTTGTTTCTGATCTTCTATGGAGACTTAGGATGGATATGTTCCCTGCTTCATGGCCTGATAGTTAATCTGGGGGTAAGGGGAGGGAGGGGGGAGAGAGAGAGAGAGAGAGAGTAAAGGATAGGGGAAGACTTCTCAGAGGAGGGGACAGTTGGGTACACAGATGGGTAGGAGTCAGTCAGGTTGAGGAGAAAGGCATTACTTGGCCTCAACAATTTAAATCTGGGAGCCTCCATTACAGACCTGCAGGAGGGGTCAACGATGATGCTGGAGGGGCTTCTTCGGGGACCACACGGCTCCTCACTGGTCAAAGTGGCACCCTAGGCATGCAGGGCACGGTCCCACATCTTCTCTCCTCGCTTCCCTGAGAGGTCTGGTGTCCCCGGCTCACAGAGGGGGGACACTGAGACTGTGGAATGCTGATTGATTAGTGTCCCACAGCTGCTGTGTGAAGCCTGGCTATGAAACCAGGCCAGAGGGGTCAGTGTCCAGGCTTCAGGGTGGCTCCCAGCCCTTCTTGTCCGGCTAGTGTCCAGGGGAGCTGAGCTGGAGGCTGATCCAGGGTCTCTAAGGTTCCTCAAAGAGGCCCCTGTTATGGCTCCTGCCTGGGGCTGGCCGCTGACCACATCTGGGAGTGGCCACCTCAGCCCCTGTCATTACAACGGTGGCTTTGAAGCAGTGCTATTTGTTCACGTGGGAGGGGGCTTCCTGGAGCCTCCACTACTGACGGGGCTCTGCCTGACCCCCTTTATTCTCCACCAGGCTGAACAGTACCAACAGGTCTGGGGCCAGTATGGCGGATCCTGGTGACAGCCCCCGCGCAGTGCCTGGCGAGGTGGCTGAGCCCCCTGGAGATGAGAGTGGCCCCTCCGGTGGGGAGGCCTTCCCCCTCTCTTCCCTGGCCAATCTGTTTGAGGGGGAGGAAGGCGCCTCCGCGGTCTCACCGGCTGATGCTAGCCGCCCTGCCGGCTCTGGTGATGGACGACCAAACCTGCGTATGAAGTTCCAAGGTGCTTTCCGCAAGGGGGTTCCCAACCCCATTGACCTGTTGGAGTCCACCCTATATGAGTCCTCGGTAGTGCCTGGGCCCAAGAAAGCACCCATGGACTCCTTGTTCGACTATGGCACTTACCGCCACCACCCCAGTGACAACAAGAGATGGAGGAGAAAGGTCATAGAGTGAGTACTCCTTGCTGTCTGTCTGGCAGTCTCCTCTATAGTGAATCCATCACCTACCCACCCACCCACCCACCCACCCTCCCGCCCATCCATCCATCTACCCACCCATCCACCCATCCATCATCCCCACCCATTTGCCCGTCTGTCTGCTTCTTTGTTCATCCATCCTCCAACCATACACTGGTACATCTATCATCTGTCTGTCTACCTCCTACCCACCCATTCATCAATCCACTTGTCCCTCATCTATCCACCCTTCTACCTATCCACCGTCTCTCCATCCATCTCCCTATCCATGTATACATACATTTGTCCACTCCTTTATACAACTGCCTATTGCTGTCTGTCACGTCTCTTTTTTTTTTTTGAACTCTAACTGTCCTGGAACTCACTTGGTAAATTAGGCAGGCCTTTGAACTCAAAGAGATCCTCCTGCCTCTGCCTCACGAGTGCTGGGGTTAAAGGTGTGGCTGCCACACCCTGCCTTTCATTAGCCTTTTCATCCACCAGCTCATCTGTCCAATTGTCTGTCCATCTGTCCACCCACACACCCAATCGTGCCCTTGTTCCTCATGATCCACATATGTGTTCACCTGTCTGTCCCCATGCAGCCATCTTCTACCTCACCATCATCCAGCTGCCCATCCCCCACTTGTCCAGTCTGCTCATCCATAATCCAATCACTCAAATGGCTCCCTGCTTGTCTGTCCCATTTGTCATCTATCCATCTATTTCTCATCCATCTGCCACTTCTCGAAATGTCTATGGGGCCTGGAACTCGTTCTGCAGCCCAGGCTGGCCTGGAACTCACAGAGCTCCTCCTGTGTCTGCTGTGAGCCTCCACCCCACACTGACTGCTCCATGGCTGCCTGGCTCTTCTCCCCTCCCCCTCCCTCTCCTCCTTCCCTTCCCTAGCCACCAGTCCACTCACCCAGCTCCACTTCCTTGGCCACTGATGCATTCACTCAGTCATACATGCATCTCCCATCCCTCCCCTGCAGCCTGCCCATCATCACACACCTTCAGCTTCCCTTCCTCCCAGGGCCTTCTAGGGCTGCTTAGAGTTGGACGCTCCCTGATATTAACCCTTTCTCTCCCACGAAGGAGGCCTGGCTGGAAAATGGAAGGGTTTGATAATCCCCCCACCCCCACCCCATGGGTGACAGTATAGGTCCCTTGGGTTGTGTTCTCTGCTGGCCCAGTTGTGGACGGGAGTCCCAGACACTCATCTAGGTTTGTCTTCTCCATGGGTCCTGCCAAGCAGAGTGTCACAGCCCTGTGTTTGTCATGAACTGCCCCCAGCTGACTCTTAGCACTTAGCAGACTTTCCCCGGCTTCTGCCTGTGGGAAGGGGACAGAGGATGAGAGGACTTGCCACCTCTGATCTTGCTGAGTAGATGATCACACACTTCCTGGGTCCCTTCTGCTGTCTCCAATGTGTCCTGAGCGGACCCAGGCTTAGACATCAGCCCTTTTCCTTCCTGGAAACCCTCAGGGCCTCTGTGTGTCCTAGAGTGCCACCATGAAGTCCAGAGATGCCTGGAGCTGTTGGGGCCTCCAGCCCTTGCCCACCCAGGCTGGCTTCCCCACAGAGTCTCCATCCTTGCACAGCTAAGGGCTGTGGGCCCCCCGGTGTTTCTGGAGCACCTCAGCTGCTCCAGAAGGGACTGGTCCCAAGGGTCCTGCAGTGAGTCAGGCCAGATCTCAGTCCCCAGTGCAGAAGTGTCCTTCAATTTCAGGGTGGCTGGGGCAATGACAGGTCAAGAAAGTGGGGGGGGGGACGGGGACAGGAGCGGTGATTCTAGAAGACTTCTCAGGAAGGTGGCATCTGGACAGGGCAACTACATGACTAGGAGAACATCCCAGGCTAGGGGGAAACACATGAGCAGACGTGTGACTCGTCAGGACCAGGGAGGTCATGGTCCACCACATACTGGGGACGATGTCCACCCATGGTTGAGACGGGAAGACTGAGGCCCAGGGCAGCAAGGAACCCCGGTGTATTGAGTCTCTGAGCCGGGTCTCCTGGGGTCCTGCATGCTGGGGTCACTGTCTCCCTCCCTCTCTCCCTCCCTCCCGAGTCTTCTTGAGGTTTCATCCTAGCTGGGTCCCTGGTCCCCAAAGGCATTAGAGAGAGCTTGGAGGACAAAGCTGAGAGACTGGGAGCGTGAAGACATTCAGCGGCCCCAGGTGGGGACGGCGGGCGCTCTTTCTATTTAGAGGGTCACAGGTCCAGGTTCAGGAGCTCTGCTTGGAGCATGCCCCCTGTGGACAGGGCCGCACTTCATAAGGCCCCTTTTCCCATGGTTCCCTTGGGCCCTGGGCAGAGAGGAAGGGGAGAGACTGCCTCTCCCAGCCCTGTAGCTGCTCCCCCTTTCCCTCCCTCCCTGGCCCCCTGCTTCCACCGGGGCCTCTCTGCCCTCTTACTCACTTAACAGGTTCTGCTGCATTCCATGTGTGCAAGGCTGGGCTGGACACATGGCAGAGCAGGAGTGTCTGTCCTCATGATGTCCAGGCTAGCCCTTTCTCTCCCAGAGCCTAGCACACTGCCGTTGCCCATTTCACGTTTGCTGAATGGCTGAACGAGTGTCTGCTTCCCTCGGCCCTCTGGGTCACATCACCCTTCTGCCTGCCTCTGTAGCTCAGCACCTCTCCCATGAACACAGAGGGTTCAGACACATGACTCTGGGGGTGATGGTGACTGTGGCTACGTGTATGGCATGTTTACTGTGTAGTGGGTGCTGGGCTAAGCCCCTGCAGATGATGGAATTAATGAGTGAGTGATGGAGCGAACGAGACGTGTTCTTTTACTTTGTTCCTTCCCTGCTTCCTTTGTTTTCATCTACCTTAGATGGTTTTCAGCAAGGGCCAGGCAGTAAGTGCAGGTGGTGGAGTACCAGCCTGGCGTGCTTGAAGCCCTGGCTTCCATCCCCAGCAGAAACCAGGCATGGTGGCTCAAGAGTGAAGGCAGGAAATTCGAGATCAAGCTGGGCTGCATGTCTCTCAGGAAACCAGACATGAGTCTCTCTCTCTCCTCTCTCTCTCTCTCCTCTCTCTGTCTCTCCTCTCTCTCTCTCTCCTCTCTCTCTCTCTCTCTCTCTCTCTCTCTCTCTCTCCCCCCCACCCCCCCACACATAATATCCAGGGTTCAGTGGATGACAAAGGGGTAGGGAAGGTAAGTGGGTATGTGTGAGGAGGGGTGGGCGGTAACTAGGTGGTGAGACCGAAGGATAAATGGGAGGTGGATGAGTGTATAGATGTACAGGTGGGTGGATGGAGCGGTGAGCAGATGGGGAGAAGGCTGAGTAGATGGTGGATGAGTAGAGGGGTTGGTGGATGGATGGAAGGATGGATAGAGAAGCGAGTAGACAGATGAATGGATAGGAAGATGAGTGGGTAGATGGATGGATGGGTGGGTGGATGAGTGGATGGATGGGTGGATGACGGATGGATGGGTGAGTGGATGGATGGATGGATGGATGGATGGGTGGGTAGATGGATGGATGGGTGGGTGGATGAGTGGATGGATAGGTGGGTGGATGGATGGATGGGTGGGTGGATGAGTGGATGGATAGGTGGGTGGATGGATGGATAGATGGATGATGGATTGATGGATGGATGGATGGATGGGTGGGTGGATGGATGGATGGATGGGTGGATGAGTGGATGGATAGGTGGGTGGATGGATGGATGATGGATTGATGGATGGACGGATGGATGGGTGGATGACGGATGGATGGGTGAGTGGATGGATGGATAGATGGATGATGGATTGATGGATGGGTGGATGATGGATGGATGGGTGAGGGATGGATGGATGGATGGACCGTTGGTTGAGTGGTTAGATGGAGGGGGAGAGGGTGGTAGGTGGGCAGGAGGATGGGCAGGCTTGTGTGATTTTCCTTGTGTTTTTCTGCCCAGCATCCAGCATCCAGCTTACCCTCCCTGGATAAAGCATCTTTAGTCTGGTGTTCCCTTTGCATTTCATCTCCCCCAGCCTCTGGCTCCTCAAGGGCAGGGAGACAGGGCAGACACAGGATAAGCACCTAGTGTCTTCCTTCTCCTTTCTCTAGGAAGCAGCCTCAGAGCCCCAAGGCTCCTGCGCCACAGCCACCCCCCATCCTCAAGGTCTTCAACCGGCCCATCCTGTTTGACATCGTATCCCGGGGTTCCACTGCTGACCTGGACGGACTGCTGTCCTTCTTACTGACCCACAAGAAGCGCCTGACTGATGAGGAGTTCCGGGGTGAGCTGCCCTGGCGGGCATGGCGGGGTGGGGGGTTCTGCTGAGCTTTGGGTAATGCCCTTCCCCTACCGCTTATCTCTTTAGGCGAAACCCATCAGTAGAGCGTTGGGCTGAGTCTGGGTGTGCCCTTTCCCACATTACAAAATCCCTCTGGGTCTTGACTGCTCCGAATATCCATCCATGTAGTAGCTATGCAGAGTTTAACCACAGGGACTCTAACTCCACTTAACATGGTGGTGTGGCTTCTCCATGGCATGACCGACTGTGCCATACGGTGTTAATCACAGGTAGCTAGGATCCCCTGTCCCCCAGCGGTAAGGACTGGAGGGTAGCAGGGTGGTAGGTTGGGGTTCCTGCTTGCACTTCTAGAGATCTGGCTCCCTGGGCCACCACCCTGAACTATCCCTCTGCAGGGCCCGTTTGTCCTGTCCAACCTCAGATCCCTCTGTGGACCCCAGATCTCTGTGAGCTACCCTGGCCTTACCTGTGCCCAGGCTCGTGGCCTGTGAACCCTTCCTCCAAGCCAGCTGCAACCTTGTGCTGGTACTGGGTCACTGGTGATGACTGGCCACAGGACCCCACTAGTCAGTGCAAAGTGTGGCCCCTGATATAAAGTGCCTGGTTGGCCTGAAGCTCAAGTGTGAGAAAGTTTGGGGAGGCGGTCACCAGAGCCCCCCCCTCTTCTGAGACTTCAGGGTAAATTTAGTGTCAAAGCAGATGACCAAGGCTGGGGGTCACTTTCCCTAGAGTTCTCTAGGCTGGTTTTTTTTTTCTCTCTCTCTCTTACTGTTGTATTTTGCTTTTTATCAGCCTGATTCTTTTGCAGGGGAGGGGATGTGTTGGGGGCAGGAGTTTCCAGACAAGGTTTCTCTGTGTAGCCCTGACTGTCTTGGAACTCAACTCTATAGACCAAGCTGGCCTTGAACTCAAGAGTATCAACCTGATTTTTTTTAAAATAGTAAATTATTTGTACATTTTACTTAGTTTTTATTTACCTTGTTTTTTTAAGACAAGGTTTCTTTTCTTTTTTAAAAAAGATTTTTATGTATATGGTGTTCCTTCTGCATATACACTTGCAGGCCAGAAGAGGGCGCCAGATCTCATTACAGATGGCTGTGAGCCACCATGAGGTTGTTGGGAATTGAACTCGGGTCCTCTGGAAGGGCAGGCAGTGCTCTTAACTGCTGGGCCATTTCTCCAGTTCCTCGACTGATTACTAACACAGTCATAGTGTCTGTCCATTGAGAATTACTGGATTCAACAAAGTACTGTGATGCCCGCTTTTGTGGTGGGTGCAAGTTTGGAGAAGTCACAGAGTATGTTGGTGACACTTAATGGCCATGTACCCCCTCTCCTGTGCACCCCACAAAGCCAGTGATCTAGGAAGCAGGGCCAGTGTGCAGAACTTTGGGCAGGACAGAGCCCCAAGGAGCTGGTCCTCCAAGCTTCTGGCTTCTCCTGGGCTTGGGGCTGAGGTGACGGCCCCCTTAGCCTGGTCCCGAACCCCTAGACATACCGGAGTGAATTTGGGGGCTCGGCTGGGCCTGAGGTTGCAGTGTGAGTACAGGGGGCCCTGGTGTGGACTTGCAACACCAGCAAAGCTTTAGGGCTTCTCTTGCTAAGAACAAACTGTCTAGGCTCTTAGACTGGTTTTTGTGTTTACAGTTCACAACCCTCCTGCAGAGCCTCCCAATTGTACAAACTTCGGGCTTCACAAAACCTGGTTTCTCCCCTGCATGTTTTTCTGGCTGGAGGGCTGATGAGCTCATCTGAATTTTAGGGTGGAATCTCTGTCCTCAGCCTCACTCCACCCCCTGCCCCTAATTTGGGTAGTTTCACAACTGTCAATGGGCAATTTAGGGCCTCTGGCTCCAGCAGGCTCCGTAGCCAGAGACAGCCCCCCTGGTGGTCACTTGAGGAATTGCTTCCTCCCTAGCAGTGGTTGGACCCAGATTCTCCATAACCAAGGAGGGCGCGGGAGCCCAGGCACAAAGACCTAGTTTCCCACTTCCCTTGTGCCCAGTTCCCAGCACCCACCTGGTGGCTTACAGCCACCTGTAACTTCAGTTTTAGAGTCTGATGCCTTCTTCTAACACCCATGGGCACTGTGTGTACGTGGTCCACAGACACACATGCAGGCAACACGCCCATACACATAGATAAAATGAAAATGTCCCTCAAGCGCAGGGCACGGCAGCACACACCTGTATCCCAGCACTCGCGAAGTTGAGGCAAGAAGACGGAGCGTTCAAGACCAGCCTCGGCTTCATAATGAGACCCTGTGTCAGAGAGAGAGAGAGAGCTCTCCCCGAATATGATTACGTGCATGCCGGTCTAGGCTGTGGCCTCCCGTAGGTCAAAGTGTATCTATTACTGTAAGTGCGTGGACGCCCTGCGCACCACGAGACTGTGTCCCCACCAAGTAGACAGAAGGCATCGCAGACACGTAGGACAGCCAGGCCAGGGACCCACAGCCAGGCGCTAAGCCCTGTCTCCTCCCGCCCTCCACCACAGAGCCATCCACGGGGAAGACCTGCCTGCCCAAGGCGCTGCTGAACCTGAGCAACGGGCGCAACGACACCATTCCGGTGTTGTTGGACATTGCAGAGCGCACTGGCAACATGCGCGAGTTCATCAACTCGCCCTTCAGAGACATCTACTACCGAGGTGGGTCTGGCTGGGCAGTGTCGATGGGCCGTCGCTGAACGGATGAGTGAGTGAATGATTGGAGGGGTAGCATCTACCCCTTGCACTTGCTACTCTGAATTTCAGAGTGAGAGAGTCTGAGTCTCTGGGATGCAGCATCCCATTGCTGGATGGTGCCCATGACCTAGGGAACTGAACCGTGGAGACTGTGGGGTTGGATACGTAGGCCACTGGAGGCTCCGCAGGGCACCGTGCTCAGCCAGGGGCTCCAGGGAGAACTGTCCCTGTGCATAACCTCTCTGCTCCCCGACTCTGACAGCCTAGGAACAAAAGCTGGCCTCTACTAAGGCCGTAAAATACCAACCAGGTCTGTGAAGTTCACGTGTGTGTGGGAGGCCCCTGAGCTGGCTAACCTCTCACCCCTCTGACCTCTAGGGTTGATTTTGCTGACCCTATGGCGGGGTGGGGGTTCCCTTCCTCCCCCACTGCGCCATGGGCATTGTCCCAGGCTGTGTGCTCCATCAGTGGCCCCTGAGAGGCTTGCACCCCGCTAGACTTTAAGAGAGCACTCAATGCGCATGCCTCTTACATGGAGCAGTCCAAGAAATTGTGAGGCCCGGAAGGGCACCATGCCCTTAAAGTTTGTGTGTCTGAGATCTCGCTCTTGGAGCTCACAAATCACTCTTCCTGTGGCCATCGTGGCCTCCAATCCCATGTCAGCCTTCTGGGGATCGCTGGCCAAGGCTTGACCACATCGGGTAGTCCGCTCTGTGCCTTCCTCCCCAGGCCAGACCTCCCTGCACATCGCTATTGAACGCCGCTGCAAGCACTACGTGGAGCTGCTGGTGGCCCAGGGGGCCGACGTGCACGCCCAGGCCCGAGGACGCTTCTTCCAGCCCAAGGATGAGGGCGGCTACTTCTACTTCGGTGAGCAGGGGTGGCTGGGGGTGGGAGACGGGACAGGTCTGATGACTCCACACACGCAGAGCTGCTACCACAGGTCCTGACCCACCCTGTGGCAGGGACCCCCACCCCAGGGTCCTGCTTGCTGGGGCCATGCCTCAGTGTGGGAGCTCTGCAGGCAGCTGAGACGGGACCTGGGTTCAAATCCTCACCTTGCTTCCCCTGGGTACGTGGCTGACCGCATGAAATGCAGTTTCTCCATCCATCGCTAGAGATCAGGAGAATGCTCAGGGCTGTGGGGGGTGTCAGGACCCCAATGTGTTAGCATCCTTTGGCCTAACACCGTAGAGAGGGTGGGATCTCACGGTCCCAATTGCCACTGCGTTGCCACAATTTGGACTAATGAAATTTCCTGAACGTCACCCCGCTAACACCGTACATGACATGGGACTCGGAGCCAAAGTTGCCCAAAGAATCCTGCCACCAGGAACCCAGACGCACACAGCTTCCAGATTGCATGGGCCGTGTCCCCAGATAGCCAACTCCTGCGGCTCCAGCAGTCACCATGGGAGGCCCCAGGCCCACACCAAGTTGTGCGGAGCAGGTGGTGGCATCTGTCCCCATCCCCAGCGCGACAAGCAGAGCCCCACCCTGGTACCCTGCATTGACCCTCCGTTCCCCAGGGGAGCTGCCCTTGTCCCTGGCAGCCTGCACCAACCAGCCACACATCGTCAACTACCTGACGGAGAACCCTCACAAGAAAGCTGACATGCGGCGACAGGACTCCCGAGGCAACACGGTGCTGCACGCGCTGGTGGCCATCGCTGACAACACCCGAGAGAACACCAAGTTTGTCACCAAGATGTACGACTTGTTGCTCCTCAAGTGTTCCCGCCTCTTCCCTGACAGCAACCTGGAGACCGTCCTCAACAATGATGGCCTTTCACCCCTCATGATGGCTGCCAAGACCGGCAAGATCGGGGTGAGTGGGCCCAGCTCCCCCGTCCATCTTTGCCTACCCAGGAGCCTCTTGGGCTTTATCTAGAACCCTGATGTCATCCCCACTGGCTGCTCCCTCCCGTTGCGCTGAGCCCCGCGGCGGCTGGGGGGGGAGGGGGGGCCCCAGCCGGCGGTATTCCCAGCCTCTCAGCACTCTGGAGAAGGACTCCCAGCCTCGCACCGTGGATACTGTGTGTGGGTTGGTCTGTGCTGTCTTGTGTGTTGTGGGACATCCCGGCCTTGATCCACTGATGCTAGCAGCACCCCCTGCCATGCACTGACAGTCAAAGGTGTCTGTAGACTCCGCCTGACTGTCCCTTGGGAGGCGCCATTGCCTTGACTGAGAGCCAGGCCAGGGTAGCCTGCGTTTAGGAACCAGGCTGTAGTTTTCAGTGCTTCTCAGTGAGATCCTCAGGCCCCGCCCACCCTGCCCCCTGTGTGCCTCAGTTTCCTTATGTGGTGGAGCGTTGCTGTGCAGCTGAGGGTGGTGGCAAGTGCTCAGGAAGTGGCGTAGGATTAACCATAGGACCCAGGCCCGAAGGGCAGCCTGAAGCCCCAGTGACTGGGAAGCTTGTGGTGGGAGAATTTAAAGTTCAAGACCAGCCTCGGTACAGAGCAAGTTCAAGGACAACTTGGGTAACTTGAGGAGGCTGGGTCTCAAATTAGAAAGGAAGACCAGGCACATAACTCAGTGGTAGAAGTCTTGTCTAGTACATGCAAGGCCCTGGGTTCTACCCCCAGCACTGAAAATCAATCAGTTAATCGATTGATCGATCGATCCATCTGCTAACAATCATCTATCATCTATGTCTCTGTCAATCATCTGACTGTCACCTATCATATATGTCAACCTGTCAATCTATCATATATGTCCCTGTCAATCATCTATCTGTCTGAGAGCAAATGTCCGCTCTCTAGGTCTTCCAGCACATTATCCGGCGGGAGGTGACAGATGAGGACACACGTCACCTGTCTCGCAAGTTCAAGGACTGGGCCTATGGGCCTGTGTATTCTTCGCTCTACGATCTCTCCTCCCTGGACACGTGTGGAGAGGAGGTGTCTGTGCTGGAGATCCTGGTGTACAACAGCAAGATTGAGGTAAGTACCTGGGCTCGGGGTCTGGCGGTGGCTGTGACCTCTGTGGCCCAAAGTGGGAGACCAGTGTCCAGCAGCTAGGGAACAGGTCAGATTTGCGGGAGGGTGGGCTTCGGGACAGGTAGGTCTTGTTGAGGGTCCTGCTCTGTCAGATATATGCTGTGTGATCCAGGGTGAGTGACTTAATGTCTCTGAGTCAGCTTTCTCATTTGTACTGTGGTCAGTCTCGTAACTCTGAGGAATGTGCTATGTTATCAGCTTTATGGCTATGTTATCATGGGGATCCCAGCCATTACATGGGCAACACGCTGGACAATGAGCAGAACATGTTGGGGGGTAGGTGTGGGTGGCCTGCCTCCCAGCCCTGCCTGTGGCTCATGGCTCTGGCATGGAGGTCTTCCCTCATCCCTGAGATGAGACTCCAACTTCATAGATCCAGGTTGTGGGTGTGGTGTCTCTAGTGCAAACCAATCCACAGCTAGCATCTTCTGCGAGAACTGTATAGAGAGCTATTGTGCAGGGCTCAATTACTGATGCCTGCCCTTGGGTGAAAAATCCATCACTGGAGAATTATGGCATATCAGTGATGTATTGTTGTTGAGCTCAATGCCCCAAATCTGTTCCCTGATTAGACTCTCTGAATGTGGAACCAAGAATGTATACTTTCAGCGACCAGATTTGAGGAGCATGAGAAAAGTATTTGTGTGTGGGGTTGCTTTTTTGTGGTGCGGTGCCTTGCTTGCTGGGATTAAAGGTGTGTGCCACTAACGCCTGGCAATCCTTAGTTTTTGTTTTTGTTGTTTTTGAGAGAGAGAGAGAGGCTATTGCCATGTAGTTCATGAACTTGGAATCCTCTGGCCTCAGTTTCCCAAGTGCTATGATTTCAGGTGGGTGACAGCAAACTCAGCTACAGTATACACTCTTACTGTAGCGAGCATGTCGAGGTCGGAGGGCAATTTTGTGGCCTCTGTGGCCTCTGTTCTGGGGTTGAACTGGAGTCCTCAGATTTACACAGCAAGCACCTTTGCCTGCGGAGCCGTCCTGGTGGCCCAGAAAGGTGTTCTTTAAGGAATTTCCGGTTCTGTGGTGCTTCAGAAGATGAAGGGTCAGTTGAGGCAGAATTGTGCAGAACCTCAGACGCTGAGACCATGTGACTCCTTGAGCGTCCCAGAGTGTAGCGGAGAATGGCTTAGGAGAGGAGGCGTAGAGAGAGAGAGGGACGCCCTGCCCGGATCCCGAAAGGCAGCCCTCACACCACGCCTTTCCCAGAACCGCCATGAGATGCTGGCTGTGGAGCCCATCAACGAGCTGCTGAGAGACAAGTGGCGCAAGTTCGGGGCTGCGTCCTTCTACATCAATGTGGTCTCCTATCTGTGCGCCATGGTCATCTTCACCCTCACGGCCTACTACCAGCCCCTGGAAGGCAAGGTGAGTGCTCGCTCCGCTCTGGAGCTGGGCCAGGGCAGGAGCCACCCAGCCCAGGACAGGCCCTGTGGAGGGAACTGAAGGAGGCCTGGGGTTCGCAGGAGCTGAGTGTGGAGGAGACCCTGGGGGGAGACGGGGAGGGAGCTGCGAGGACCCAGATGTGTGGGGCAGTTGGGAACATGTGGGTGGGGCCGGATGTTGAGAGCGGATCAGGACCTGCTGCCCCTCCCCAGCCACCCTACCCTTACCGCACCACGGTGGACTACCTGAGGCTGGCTGGCGAAATCATCACACTCCTCACCGGGGTCCTGTTCTTCTTCACCAGTGTGAGTGCTGGCCCCGTGCCCTCTGCCTGCCCAGCCCTCCTCCCTCCTCTTCTCCTTCCTCCTCCCCCTCCTCCCCTCTCCTCCACTTCTCTCCCCCTCCCCCTCCCCCTCCCTCTTCCCCCTCCTCCCCCTCCCTCCTCCCCCTCCCCCTCTTCCTCCTCTCCCCTCTCCCTCTTCCCTCCCCCTCCTCCCCCTCCCTCTTCCCCTCCCCCTTTTCCCTCCCCCCTCCCCCCTCCCTCTTCCCCCTCTCCCTCTCCCCCCTCCTCTCTTTTCTCTTCCTCCAACCTAGGTTCTATTTTCTCGTTCCTCCCTCAGCAACTGAGCCCATGGTCTCTTTTCTCTCCTTCACTGCGCCCCCCTCCCTCCTCTCCCTTCCCCTCCCCCCTCCAACTCCTCGACTCCGCCCCTGTCACTGGCTGCTTCTTCTCTTCCAGATCAAAGACTTGTTCATGAAGAAATGCCCTGGGGTGAATTCTCTCTTCGTTGATGGCTCCTTCCAGTTGCTCTAGTGAGTAGAGGTGTCAGGGCAGAGCTCCTGGGGAGGATGGCCACCCACATAGTGGGGAGAGGCGGCACTAATGTTAGCAGTGAATTCGGCCAGCTAGGCAGCCATAAAAAAAAGGCTGGGTAAGGCCAAGGCTTGGCTGCCGGGAAGTTACATCTACCATGGAAAGAAAGAATTTTGACCTCTTATGCTGGTGATTGAATGCTAGAGTCGACTTGTGATTAAGAATTGTACTGCTGTCTCTGTTTAGTGTGGAGAAGTGCTGTGATTGATTACTATTTTAATTGGTGTGTGTGTGACCGTGAGTGTGAGCATGTGAGCACGTGCATACGTGAGCAGGAGGAGTCAGAGGGAACCAGATCACCTGGAGCTGGAGTTACAGGCAGTTGTGAGCTGCGTGATCTAAGCGATGGGAATCAAACTTGGGTCCTCTGTAAGAACAGTGTGTGCTCTTAACCCTTGAGCCATCTCTCCAGCTCTCTGAGAACTTCTTAACGATTCCCAAAGGCATGGATCTTTCAGGGCCCAGGAGCCAATGTCTGGAGCCAGGTGGTGGTGGCGCACACCTTTAATGCCAGCACTCGGGAGGCAGAGGCAGGAGGATCTCAGGGAGTTCTAGGTCAGCCTGGTCTACAGAGTGAGTTTCAGGACAGCCAGGGACACATGTTAGCGGGACCCTGATTTGGCTGGGGGTGGGGACATGGAGCTGTCTGGTCCGCGGATGCTGAGATGTCAGGTGCCCATGCTCTCCTCTGGGGTCTTGAAGGCCCCGGGACTTGGTGGCGCCCTGCAGGGCGTGAGAGACGCTCTTCTCCTCCAGTCTCATCGTCCCTTCCCCCCTTTGCCCCTCATGCCATCTCCACGGTCCTGTAGCTTCATCTACTCCGTGCTGGTGGTGGTCTCTGCGGCGCTCTACCTGGCAGGGATCGAGGCCTACCTGGCTGTGATGGTCTTTGCTCTGACCCTGGGTTGGATGAATGCCCTGTACTTCACCCGAGGGCTGAAGCTGACCGGCACCTACAGCATCATGATCCAGAAGGTTTGGACGGGGACGGGGACCGCTGCACTCACAGTGTGCCTACTCTGTGGCCTGCAGACCTGAGGAGGGGGCACTGGGGGACAATGGGCAGGGGCGTGGAGGGTTGCGTGCCCTGTGCACCCTTTCCTCCACAACACCCCACCCCCTCCCTGTGTTAGATCCTCTTCAAAGACCTCTTCCGGTTCCTGCTGGTCTACCTGCTCTTCATGATCGGCTACGCTTCAGGTGAGTGTGGGGCGGGTGTGTGTGCGTGTGTGTGTGCATGTGTGTATGCTTGTGTGTACGTGTGTGTACGTGTATATGTGTGTGTATGTGTGTATGCATGTGTGTATGTGTGTATGCATGTGTGTATGTGTGTACATATGTGTGTGCATGTGTGTGTGTGTGTGTGTGTGTGTGTGTGAGAATAGGCCTACAGGGGAAGCCATCATAGGCTGAGGACAAGAGCTATCTCTGCTAGAGATCCCCATGTGTAGGGCCAAGGCCAGCCAGGCTGCATTCCCCCTGCCAGGAAGCCTGCAAGGCAAAGGCCTTCATCATCCCAGTACAGACGAGCCGTCTCAGGTCAGGGAGGTCCCATAAGCTGCCTGTGTTCAAAAGCTACGAAATGGGCCAGCGAGATGGCTCAGTGTGTACAGGGGCTTGCGGTCAAGCCTGCTGACCTGAGTTTGATTCCTGGGACGCACAGAGTGGAAGGAAGCACTTGCCTTCTGACTCGCCCTGTCACTCCTGCATGTGTGTCATGGCGTGTGTATGTCCCGCCCCCACACATCGGTACACTCAAATGAATGTAATTTTTTTTTTTAAGCCAGTAAATGTGGGAGTAGCATATTAGCTACTTCTGTGAAGCAAACTAAAGCTGCAACTTAGAGGTCAGGTTAGGTACCCTAGGTCACAGGTCAGGGCCAGACGTGCTCCTGTTATTCATGCTTGTGCCCAAAGCAGACATTGCTAATGGATCACAGAATGATTTTCCTGTTGTGCCCAAATCAGATCTTAGAGTCCTTCACACACACCGCTTGAGCATCCGCTACACCATGTGACTGCTCTGGTCTGGAGTGAGATGAAGAGGTTTTACCACGCACTCTAGTCCAAGGCAGTGTGGCTTCCTACAGCCTGTTGCATGCAGAGCCCCAGCCTCCCTGGCCTGGCTGGCTTAGGGGTAGTTATCATAGCTGCTCCCTGCTAAAGCTACACAGTTCATCCGGACTGAGCGGGAAAACAGCTCGGGGTGTGTGCGGACCCGAGGGCCCTTACGGAGGGAGTGGAGTCTCTGGGGCCAGTGAGATGGGGTGGTCAGCCTTGTGCTCCATCTCTGGATGGTGTGGAGGGGAAAGAGGCACCTGTGTGGAGTCTGTCCTCAGGAGTGTCAGGCCGCATTAGGACCTCTGGGGACACACGGTGTCCTATGCACTGTAGGATGTGGCTGCACCCCTGACCCCACCCACTGGATGCCAGCCAGCATAGCCACCCACCCGTTACTTGAAATTCTAGAAGTCTCTAGAAGTTGTCACAAAATGCGCCCTGAGAGAAAATGATGGGGGAGGGGGTGAGGGTAGCTCCAGACTCCATTCTGCAAACCCCTGAGTCCTCAGAGGGTTTGGGGTCAGTGCAGAGGGGCCCCAGGCTCTGCGTGTGTGTGTGTGCTTGCCAGCTTGGCTTGGCTTCCTGCTGGCCAATCTGAGGCCGGCGCGCGCGCCCCACCCACCCATCCAGTAGGAAAGCCCTCTCAGCCCCTCCCCGCCCCTCCCGCAGCCCTGGTCACCCTGTTGAATCCATGCGCCAACATGAAGGTGTGTGACGAGGACCAGAACTGCACGGTGCCCACGTACCCCGCGTGCCGCGATAGCGAGACCTTCAGCGCCTTCCTGCTGGACCTCTTCAAGCTCACCATCGGCATGGGCGACCTGGAGATGCTGAGCAGCGCCAAGTACCCCGTGGTCTTCGTTCTCCTGCTCGTCACGTACATCATCCTCACGTTCGTGCTTCTGCTTAACATGCTCATCGCCCTCATGGGTGAGACCGTGGGCCAGGTGTCCAAGGAGAGCAAGCACATCTGGAAGCTGCAGGTGAGGCCGGCTCGAGCGTGCCCCACCCCCCCACGTGTGTGCCGCGCGCGGGCGCTGCCGTCTGCCCTGCGTCTTAGAATCGCGTCACCTTGCATTATCCTGCTGTGGTGCAAGGCTTGCCCCGTGAGGTGAGGCAGAGCTGGCCTCATAGCTTGAGCCTGTCTTCTGATGCTGTTTCTGCCCTAGGCTGCATCCGACCTCAATTGTTGACTGCACAGGATGCACACACTTCAAACCCATCCACACAGGAACTTAGGAAGCCACAGCGGGCAATACGGACACTGTAACCGCTTGTGTGCTGAGCCTGAGTCTCACCTCGGTTCATCCGAGGGTAGGGGCTCCAGGTAAAGCGCTAGCCACACAGACCTCCCAGCCCATTTTGTGAAGCTGGGTGTACAACCCTGTGTTTCCATGGCAAGACGGGGGGGGGGGGGGAATCCCTGGAGGCAGGTGAGCTAGCCTGGGGTACAACAGCACACAAGAGACCACATCTCAAATAAGATGGAAGCCGACGCAGAACCCTGGCTGACCTCTGACCTCACGTGCACTCCTGCCTTGGCAAACCTGTGCCCACAGCCCCATCCGCATGAAGGAAGCAGGCCTGCGGCGCCCCCTTGTGGAGGCCTCAGCGTCCCCCTGGGGGCTTTTCACTGCTCATGGCCACTGCTCAGGGAGGAAGTCCCTGTGGCTGGAGAGCTGCTCCCTGAAGGGGGTTCTTTGTGATTCTGGAAATCGGGGACTCCGGGGCCGTTTGCATCCACAAACCTGGAAATTCATAGCGAACGTCAAACCTATGGCCACCCCACACCCCGTCACCCTTCTGGTCCGAGTGTGAGGGAATCCATGTAGCTCTGCTTTCACCCTGTTTTCAAAACATTTCATGTAAGAGTAAAGCAACCTTACCCCTGCTCCTTTTAAACCCCAGCTCCTGGCCCTTCTGTGGGGGAGGCTGTCCCTGTTGGACTCTGCTGCTCCGCTGCAGTCCCTTGAGAGTGGCCAGTGAGGGGACATGACCATGGTCGGTGGCTGTTCTGCTTTTTCTCCCACAGGGTCCCCAGGGAAAATGGGTCTGTGGAGGTGTTCTAGGCAGGAGGCCCCGAGGCTGGCGCTCTACCCGCCTGGCTCAGCCAGTTAGAACTGTTGGTTAAGCTGGGTGTGGTGGCACATGCCTTTAGTCCCAGCAGGCAGAGGTAGGCAGATCTCTGAGTCAGGGGACAGCCTGGTCTACGGAGTGAGTTCAAGGACAGCCCTGCCCCAAACAACAACAAAACAAAATAACTGGTTTAAAAGTCATGCATGGCCGGGGACACATTCATCCCAGCCCTTGGGAGGTGAAGGCAGGAGGGTGGGGCAGTCGAGGCTAGCCTGGGCTACACAGGGAGTTCGAGGCTAGCCTGGGCTACATGAGACCTGTCCTAAAGAAATCAGTTTACTTGGCCGGTGGTTGCCGTGCAGCTTACCGGTGCACCTGTGTCCTTCTTCCCAGTGGGCCACCACCATCCTGGACATTGAGCGCTCCTTCCCCGTGTTCCTGAGGAAGGCCTTCCGCTCTGGAGAGATGGTGACTGTGGGCAAGAGCTCAGACGGCACTCCCGATCGCAGGTGGTGCTTCAGGTGAGGCCCGGAGGGAGGGGCTCAGAGGGAGGGGCCCGGAGGGAGGGGCTGCAGAGGGAGGGGCTCAGAGGGAGGGGCCGGAGGGAGGGGCTCAGAGGGAGGGGCCCGGAGGGAGGGGCTCGGAGGGAGGGGCCCGGAGGGAGGGGCTGCAGAGGGAGGGGCCGGAGGGAGGGGCTGCAGAGGGAGGGGCCCGGAGGGAGGGGCTGCAGAGGGAGGGGCCGGAGGGAGGGGCTGCAGAGGGAGGGGCCCGGAGGGAGGGGCTGCAGAGGGAGGGGCCCGGAGGGAGGGGCTGCAGAGGGAGGGGCCGGAGGGAGGGGCTGCAGAGGGAGGGGCTCAGAGGGAGGGGCTGCAGAGGGAGGGCCCGGAGGGGAGGGGCCCGGAGGGAGGGGCTGCAGAGGGAGGGGCCGGAGGGAGGGGCCGGAGGGAGGGGCCGGAGGGAGGGGCCGGAGGGAGGGGCCGGAGGGAGGGGCTCAGAGGGAGGGGCTGCAGAGGGAGGGGCCGGAGGGAGGGGCTCAGAGGGAGGGGCCCGGAGGGAGGGGCTCAGAGGGAGGGGCGCGGAGGGAGGGGCCCGGAGGGGAGGGGCTGCAGAGGGAGGGGCCCGGAGGGAGGGGCCCGGAGGGAGGGGCTGCAGAGGGAGGGGCCCGGAGGGAGGGGCTCAGAGGGAGGGGCTCAGAGGGAGGGGCTCAGAGGGAGGGGCTCAGAGGGAGGGGCTCAGAGGGAGGGGCTCAGAGGGAGGGGCTCAGAGGGAGGGGCTCAGAGGGAGGGGCGCGGAGGGAGGGGCCCGGAGGGAGGGGCCCGGAGGGAGGGGCTCAGAGGGAGGGGCTCAGAGGGAGGGGCGCGGAGGGAGGGGCCCGGAGGGAGGGGCTCAGAGGGAGGGGCTCAGAGGGAGGGGCTCAGAGGGATGGCTCCTGCCATGTGTGCCTGGGTTTCCAATGCACTGCAACCTGAGGCCCTGACAGGCCGTTCTAGGGGTCTAGGGTTCAGTCCCGTAAGCAGGTCTCGCTCTCAGCCTCGGTTCCTTTGACTGTGAGGTGGGCGCAATGACGGTACCACTGTCCTTGGGCACCTAGAACTTTCAGGCTGGCATCCTATACCTGTTGGGATGCCTGGAGGCTCCATGGCCCCTCACGGGGGCGGGGGGAGCTAGCAGAGATGGGAGGGGGCTCATCTAGTGCATTACCCGCTGTCTACTGACTGTGGGTGAAGCTGTGGTGTGAAATGGGGAGACTAGGGCAGGCCCGTCACTTTGCTTATCTGAGGAATGGGGCATACCCGCACCCCCGCCAGAGGTCTAGAACTGGCGATCTGTGACCAGTTTGTAGCCTTCAGGACAGAATCCCCCATCACACGCCTCGGGTCCCTCGTCAGTAAATAGTTAACAGCAAACGCGTCTCCCTTGCTGAGCACATGTAGTCATTGCTCTACAAATAGAGAGCGTAGGGAAACAACAAAAAATAACTTTAAAAAATACAACTTATATTGGACCAGTTTGTTCCAAGCCATTCCCAGACTTTACCAACATCCTAATAAAAAGGATACTGTATCAAGGAATATATGCATTATGGGATGAATAGACAGAGCATGGTATGTCCATGCAGTGGAATATTATTTGGCTGTTAAAAAGGAAGTTCCCACCCTGCCGCAGTGTGGATGAACCTTAAAAGCATGCTAAACAAGCGGCTCTCAGCCTTCCTAACACTGTAACCCATTAACACAGTTCGTCGTGTTATGGTGACCCCCAACCATGACATTATTTTCACTGCAACTTCATAACTGTTATTTTGCTACCGTTAGAATCATAATGTGGCTATATCTGCTTTGTGATCCAACCCCCCCCCAAAAAAAGGGTCACAACCCACAGGTTGAGATCCACTTACCAAATGAAAGAAGGCAGACGTGAAGGGCCACGTGGCCATTGGTTTCCTTTATTTTCCTGTAAACCGCCAGGATAAGCACACTCATGGCGATGGAGGTTGCAGGAGCGGGGAGGGTGGCAAGGGGGCTGTGGGGGAGGCCTGCTGGGAAGTGCTAGACGAGGGAGGTGACGTGGGGTTGGGGACAGGACACGGGGCGGCGTTCACAGACTCCCCCCAAACTCTGCCAGGGTGGACGAGGTGAACTGGTCTCACTGGAACCAGAACTTGGGCATCATTAACGAGGACCCAGGCAAGAGTGACATCTACCAATACTATGGCTTCTCCCACACCGTGGGCCGGCTCCGCAGGGGTGAGTGTGGCGCTCCGCAGGGGTGAGTGTGGTGGGGTTGGGGCGGCTGTCTCACCCCAGACTTCCCGAGCAGTTCTATCCAGAGAAGAGGATGGTGGAAGGGCCGCCCATGGCTCCCCGCTGCATCGGGTGGCATCCGTGGTCCCTACCTTCCTTGCTTTATGATCCACGATGCCAGATGGTGGGGTTTGGGGTGGCAGGGGAGACCCTGGGCAGCCCGGGGGGGCATCCTTTTTTTTTTTTCTAATTAAGCCTTAAAGGCAAGATACATTGAAGACTGACCCAGTCTTCAATCTTTGCTCCTCTGTGCATTGCTGCTGTGTGCTCCTGGGCAGGCATCTCAACCTCTCTGAATCCTTCCTCACCTCTGTAAAATGCACGTGGTAGCACCCTCCTAACACCTCCCTCGGTAAATCACTGCAGAGTGCCCAGTATTCAGTGGTGCTCGATGCTTGCACAAGCCGTCCATCAACCCTTCCCCTGCCTGTTTCCTCTGTCTAGATCGCTGGTCCTCAGTGGTGCCCCGTGTGGTGGAGCTGAACAAGAACACAGGCCCCGACGAGGTGGTGGTGCCCCTGGGTAGCCTAGGGAACACCAACTGTGACAGCCACCAGCAGGGCTATGCCCCCAAGTGGAGGACAGAGGACGCTCCCCTCTAGGGGTGCTCTGGAGTCGGGACGTACAGCCCAGCCTTGGCCCCCTCTCCCAACTGTCCTGTGTCTTCCCACGCCCACTGTGACCCCAGAGGTGAGGGCCTACGGACGGACGCTGCAGGGAGGCCCCAGGACCCTCTGGTCTCCACCGAGGCTTCTGCCCTCAGCTCTGCTCCTCCCCACATGGGGGTGGGGCTCCTGGCCACCTGTTCACTCCCATGGAGTCATCTAAGCCTGCTCAGGGCCCCTGCACTCACAGGGCTCAGGCCCTGCCCCCTCCTGTGCATTATTTATTGTCCTCCTCAGGAAAATGGCCCAGCAGGACCCCGCCTGCAGCTGGAACCCAGCTCACGCAGGGACAGTGAACCCAAACCCTGACCTGCTAGCCCTGGCTAGGGTGGGCCTTCTGTGCTTTGTAGAGATCGGGCCGTAGGTGCTCAATAAATGTTTGTTTATTCATCGTGGAGGTGGTGGGGATTAGGACGGAAATGGGAGAGTGACTCCGAAGAGGTTGGAGGACCGGGAACTCTGAGGATGAGGGCCAGGCACTTGAGTGTTGGCAGGGGAAAGCTGGGTGTGATCCCAGTGGAGGTGGAGGAGGTGGCGGGTGTGAACTTGGAGGTGGCGGGTGTGATCCCGGTGGAGGAGGTGGCGGGTGTGATCCCGGTGGAGGAGGTGGCGGGTGTGAACTTGGAGGTGGCGGGTGTGATCCCCGTGGAGGAGGTGGCGGGTGTGAACTTGGAGGTGGCGGGTGTGATCCCGGTGGAGGAGGTGGTGGGTGTGAACTTGGAGGTGGCGGGTGTGATCCCCGTGGAGGAGGTGGCGGGTGTGAACGTGGAGGTGGCGGGTGTGATCCCGGTGGAGGCGGTATTTGAGAGACAGGTAAGGATGGAGCCGCATGGAGGGAGGCAGAGGGGAGAGGTGTGATGCTGTGGGGGGGCAGCAGTGGAGCGGGCCCTGCTGGTAGGGGCGGGCGCTCTGCTCTCCTGCCACCAGGAAAGGTCCCCACACACCTGCGGACTCTTTCCAGAGGAGTGCACAGCTGCTGACGTCCCCTGTGACCTCCCCAGCTCAGGCAAGCGTCCCATTCTCGCTGAGGCGTCCACAGGGAGCCCCGGTGTCTGAGGAGGTCACAGTTGAAGGCAGCTGTAGTGGGCTGGGCTGCACAGTGGCTTCCCCCCTCTACCTACACCCAGGCCATGGCGTCCTGTGCTGGAGAGTGTGTGGGGCATTTACCTCTGAGCCTCTGTGTCCTTGTTTGTCAGAGGATGCTGATGGTGACAGGAAGAAAGCGGTGATGGTGATGGTACCACTCTGTGAGGAGAGAGAAAGCCAGACCTTCACCATCCTTCCTGATGGCCCGTCTCCCTCTGTGTTGGGGCCGGGAGCCTGTGGATCCCCAGAAACCATGGCAGGGACTTTGGGTGTCGTGCCGGGCCTGTGTCCATCTTGTGACCAGGAGACAGGGTGACAAGCTGGCTGAGTCTTCCTAGACCACAGGACAGCTGCTGGAAGAGCCACGTGGCCGGTCAGGTGTCTTCCCCTCAGGCCAGGTGTGGGGCAGGTGAGGCTCTGAGCAGGGAGGGGTTGGTGGATCAGCTTTGACTCTGGCTGGAAATACCGGTGCTGAGCTTGCTCTTTGGGTGATCACTGCACAAGATGGCGCCTGGCTATCCCCGAAGATGTGTTCTGCAGGCAGAGGGAGGGCCCTGTCTGTCTTGGGTGCTCCTGGTTTGTGGACAGTGAGGTTGAAAACATGGGAGAATGTTCCAGAAGGCTCTTCCTTCAGAGCAGGGAACTGGGCTCCAGCCTTTCCTCAGGAATTTTCAGGGTCTTGGGAAACGGTCACGTCTCAGTTTCCCAGGCTTAGGTATGGGTGGATAAACAAAGTGTCTATATAATGGGATGCAGTTTGGCCACTAAGAGGAATGAGGATGCATTGACTCCTTGGGATTCCCAAAGTAGACGGGGTTGTGGTTGTGGAGGGCACATGCAGTTGTGTGAGTCAGAGAGCCGGTCAACAGAAAAGTTAGAATTCATTATCCCACATGGCAGGAAATCCCCATGACTCCAGGACTGATCCAGAAGAGCCGGGTTCTACACCCATTGAGGGTTTCAGTTCCACCTATATGTGAGGCCCTGTGGGGCGTGCAGGCTTTCCCACGCAGGCTTTCCACAGGGATACACTATGGCCCGGATCCAGGCACCTCCAGAAGACTCAATGGGATTCTGCCTCTTTCTTTTCAACCTGTGCCAAGAACACGCTTAGCCTAGCCTCTGCCCATGAACTATTGGCCAAGGTTGTGCCATGTGTTTAATGCTTCAGCCAGTCAGCAGACAGGAAACAGTAAATTCCTAAAGTGGCAGAAGTGACCCCTAGCAGGTCAGAGCTGTGTGAGAGAGGATGATAGGGGTGTCCAGGGAGGCTGTGAAAGCATCTGCTGTGGTCCTTCCCCCAGGTGTCACTCACATCTCTCTCTCTGCTTCAGCAATGTTTCCAAGAAAGGCTGTGGTTCCTGGTGTGTGTGTGTGTGTGTGTGTGTTAAAAGATCGCTTTTTAGCCAGGCATGGCGACACAAGGCTCAGGGTCAGGGGCACATGGATCTCTCTGAGTTCAAGGCCAGCCTGGCTTGCATAGAAAGTTCCAGGCCAGCCAGAGCTGCATAGAGACAGTTTCAAAATGAGCAAGAGTTAACGTTTACATCAATGAGTTCAAGGCAACCCTGGGCTACATGTGACCCTGTCTAAAGAGGAGATAAATTCAGCCTCAGGCCACCTCCACCCCCCAAACTCCCCTCAGAGCCTTCCTCCAGCAGCCACGGCCCTCCCTTGTGAACTGTCTCCACAAACTGGATCCTGGGGTCAGTTCCTGCCTGACTGGTGTCGCTAAGGCTGAGGACTTGGCAGACACTACTACACGGGGTCCCACAGCTTACAAACGACTGAAGGACACAGTTTCCCTGGGCACATGGCATGCTTTTCAGATTCCACAATGGTGGGAGTGACCCATCTGTCTGTGGTCGGGGCCAGCTGTGAGTTTTAAACACCCCCACCCTCCACCTCCAGACTAGTGACCTGTGGGACAGTAGTTTTTGGTAAAGTGCCAAAGCTCCCACATGTGTCACCAAGCTGTGATACTCCGAGAATTAGCTGTTTCACGCGGAATACAAAGGCCTATGATGGCACAGTTGGGCGGTGACGTCATAACGAAGCACTGTGATGTCATAAGCCACAATTCGTGATGGCGGGGACACAGACCTGCTTATCCTGGCTGCGGGCGTGAGGCCCAGCTCATCTCTGGTGTTACTTGGGGTTCTGGGATGGTCTCCAGGGCCTCAAGTGTGGTAGGCACGAAGCCACGCCCCCAACCTTCCTTCCCTAAGTGCAGGGGTGTTCTGCGCAGGGGCACGCAGGCAGGGGCACGCAGCCACCCGTGAGTTCAGACCTACAAGGTCATCCCCGCCCCCAAGGTACTCTTGCCACGTCCCGTGACGCAGAGGCGTCTGCAGGCGTCTAGTGTTTCTCACAGAATTTATGATGGTACAACCCTACCTTTGTTAACAGAAACAGACACCATACGGGCTTCTGTGTCACCCCATTTTAATCTCGTGGGGAATCTTACAAAGTCGGTACTCTTTAAATTAAAAAAAAATTTTTTTTTTAAATGTGTGCGTGTGTTTTGCCCACGTTACCGTGTGCATGCAGTGCGTAGAGAGGCCACAAGAGGGCGCTGGTGCCCTGGAACTGGAGTTAACCTTTGTGGGTTACAACAGGTCTGCTAGGACCCAGGACCAGGGAGCCGCCTCTCCGGACCCTCTTTTGGATTATTATTTGTCACTTTTATTTGTTTTTGTGTGCGTGGGAGCATTCATGCCAGGCCACGCGTGCGTAAGTCAGGAGACAATGTGGCCGGTTTCTCCCCCTCTACTGTGCATACTGGGGTCTTGGTGGCAGCCACGCTTGCACGCTGAGCCGCGTTGCTGGCCCAAGCTGTAGCCTTAATACGCCCCACACATACTTTTTCTGCTGCACGTGACAAGACGTATGCACCTGGTGATTGAGTCCGCCCAACTCAGCCTTGAGCTTGCTACGGCTCGGGCTGGCCGCGAACGCAGCCGGGGTCCTCAAGACCCTGTCTTTGAGTCTCAGCCCCGGCTTCTTTTGTGTGGGTTTTGCCGCAGGCAGGCATTCCCAGGGTGCTGGTCCAGGACGTTTGCAACCCCATCCACCGTCCCAGCCACACCCTGGGGCTCGGGACACGTGCCCACCCCTGAGCCAGTCCCTGAGGGCAGGGAAGCGGAATGCTCGCTCATTGGTCAGACCTTACTTGTCTAGCGTCGCTTTTCCCTGAAGGCGGGGCTGAGGAGGGGGACCAGCCATCTGCCCTGCCCAGGAAAGTTAGTCTGTAGCAGTTATGCTAGATCGCACCACAGCTCTTCCCTTGGCTTTTATTTATTTACTTCTGCTCCACACCGCGGACTGGCTTCGAACCCTCGATCCTGCCCCCACCTCCACAGGTGTGTGCCACCAAGCCCCACTTCTTGTCCACTGTGCTTCGCCCCTGCTGTGAGAGGAGCAAAATTTCCTACACCTGGGCTTGACCATGTGATGCGTGTGAACCAATGGCATGTGAGCAGACCTTCATGGCCCGCCTTAAGGCGGGGTATGAGGGGCGGCAGGTGCGGAGCCGCGTGCCCCAGGTGGCTTTGCGCAGCTCACAAAAACCAGACGCCTGAGAAGTGAACGCGTTCGGATGTTGCCGAGTTTTCTTGATTTTTTTTTTAAAGATTTATTTTCATTATTGTTTTGCCTGCGTGTCTCGTGCACCGTGTAAATGCCCACGGAGGCCAGAAGAGGGTGCGGAACTCGAGTTATGGACGATTGTGGACGCTGGGAATCAAACCCAGGTCCTCTGTGAGAGCAGCCGGTGCTCTTAACCGCCGAGCCATCTCTCCAGCACTTAGGTTTGTTTTCCTGATAGTGCAGTCAGCCATAGTTAATGGATTCAGAAGCCAGCCAAACCCCAAGCCAGGACTCCACAGCATTACAGAAGCCAGGACGGTTGCCAGGGCCGCCAACCGTGAAGGTAAGATTTGAACCCAGCACTGTGCCCTCATGGCCTCTGCCTCCCTTCTGTTGGGTGGGGACCCTGACACGGTCAGCTGAACCCCCTTCACCGCCAGCTCTCTTGGCACCCTGTCCCTTCAGGGACCTCTGCCTTTCCCTCCTGGAGGGGTCATTAGGGGTGAGCATGACACGTGTGACTGCCACTGTCCCCCAAGTTTAAAGCTCTCTGGGAATTGATACATTGTCGAGCTCAGCAAAGGGGGTCAGAGGTCCGATGAGGCTGCACAGGAACTCTGGTCTTAACTGAACAATTCTCATGGCTGGTAATTATTGTTCTGGTGGGTGCCGGGAATTTAGCTGCATTGGCTCCAGCCTGTAACCTCGCTTGTGGGAGGCGGAGGCAGGGGGTTGTATCCAAGGGTCCCTGCCCCAAACAAACAAACAAACAAACAAACAAACAAACGTGTGTTTGTGGCTGTCCTGCCCACTGCCCTCCCATATTAGGACGCTATGAACCTAGGTGTGAGGCTGGGTTGTGGTTGGAGTCAATTCCTTGCTCCCCCTTGTGCGGCTGGGGAAACGGAGTCCAGGGGGAGGGGGGAGGGGCACTCATTCCTTTTCCTCCGTCTTTTCCCCCACGAAGATTTGTTCTCTGGGACATTAATACAAACACAAACTTAAGTTCAAATGTTGGCAGAATGTGGGGCTGAATCTAAAGGGCATTAATCAGCCTGCAGACCTTTTCAGAGCCTTTTATATGCCGGTGTGATGTGTTTCTGCGTTATTTCTTGTGCGGGACAGTGCTGGGGGCTGGGACCTAAGCCATTAGACCTGGTGTGTGTCCCAGCTGCTCTCAGTCCCTGGCTGTACTGATCTGGTAAGATGCAGAAATTGTCCCTTGTCGGCCGTGAATGTGGTGGAGCATGCCTGGCCACTTGATCAGCCTGGAGCCCAAGATAGTTCCGGGGAAGGGAGCCCGGCATGCAGGACTGGAGACCCAGAACCGAAGCTGGGGTGGGGTAAGGTGGAGGAGGCCACTTCTATGGGCTTGGTTGTCCAGCATGCAGGCCTGCGGCCCAGCGGTGCCAGCCAGCCCCTGGTTCTTGAAGGCAAACAAAACCTGGAGCATGTATGTTGCCGGTTGCCCCAGCCATGCATAGAGCCGTTAGGAGTGCAGATGGCCTGCGAGGCCCTGATTAGGAGGCTGTGGGCTCCTGGCGCCTCACCAGACTCACCTGCGCGGCCCTCTGTGCCGGCAGGAGCTGCTTGGTCCTGAGGCTGCTTTGACTGTCACCTTCTATCGCTCTGGTGGCCTGACCTGTCCTAAGGTTGTCCTGTGCACCCAGGGTCACTGTGAAAGCGTCCAGGGTCATTGCCGTGATATCTAGAATGCTCTTCAGGTCAGCCAGAAAGGGAAACAGGCCCAGGGAGGAGGAGCCCAGCCACAGGGCAGACTGGTCTACCCTCCCGTCACCGGGGAGAGCTTGGTTAGGAGCAGCTCAGTATAGCAGTTGGGGCTCAGACCCTGGCCAGCTGCCTGCCATGCCTGCCTGGCTCTGGGTGACCCACTGGCTATGGGTTGAGGCTGTGTGGGGCTGCCATTATTTTGCAGGTGTCCCTTGGGTCCTGTGTCTGGGAAACAGGGGTGATCTTATTCCTCACTTGGTTGGGCCACCGAGGTCATCATGTCTGTCACCTGTTAATTTTCTTCAGGGTTCCACCCCGCCTGTCTTTTGAGCGCTTACCCATGTATCCCCTGGGCTATCAGGTGTGCCTGGCATTGAGACATTGAGACTGTTCCCTTGGGGTGGACTCTGGGTTTCCGGAAGGTTTCAGGACTCTGCCCTAAGCCCCACTACACTGGCCAGGGCTCTGTGTGGGCGGAGGGCTGCCTCAGACTGGGGGTCCCAGTTTTTCCTGGCACAGATATCTGGCTCTTGGACAGGAGAGGAGCTGGGGGCAGGCATGGGTGGGCATGACGGAGCCCTCATCCTGTGGGGTTGGACCCCTCCTCCTGGCTCCCTTCCTGCTGAGTGTTCTGAACCCAGACCCTCACAACACCCCTGCAGACCCCCCCCACCCCTGCAGACCCCCCACACCCCTGCAGACTCCCACACCCCTGCAGACCCCCCACACCCCTGCAGACCCCCCACACCCCTGCAGACCCCCACACACCCCTGCAGACTCCCACACACCCCTGCAGACCCCCTCACACACCCCTGCAGACCCCCCCACACCCCTGCAGACCCCCCACACCCCTGCAGACCCCCACACACACCCCTGCAGACCCCCACACACCCCTGCAGACTCCCACACACCCCTGCAGACCCCCTCACAACCCCTGCAGACCCCCTCACACACCCCTGCAGACCCCCTCACACACCCCCTGCAGACCCCCCCACACCCCCTGCGGACCCCCACACCCCTGCGGACCCCCCCACACCCCCTGCGGACCCCCCCCCACACCCCTGCAGACCCCCACACCCCTGCAGACCCCCTCACACCCCCCTGCAGACCCCCCTCACACACCCCTGCAGACCCCCCACACCCCTGCAGACCCCCACACCCCTGCAGACCCCCTCACACACCCCTGCAGACCCCCCACACCCCTGCAGACCCCCACACCCCTGCAGACCCCCCTCACACACCCCCTGCAGACCCCCACACACACCCCTGCAGACCCCCCCATACCCCTGCAGACCCCCCCACCCCCTGCAGACCCCCCCCCCACACCCCCTGCAGACCCCCCCACACACCCCTGCAGACCCCCCACCCCTGCAGACCCCCCCCACCCCTGCAGACCCCCCCACACCCCTGCAGACCCCCCACACCCCTGCAGACCCCCCACACCCCTGCAGACCCGAGGGCAGGTCTCTAGCGTTTCTCCATGTTGGCCCACGGCACTGTAGCCTCAGGCAGGAGACTTCCCACCTCCCAAGGATGTTTCCAGTGTCGGGCAAGGTCTGCTGGTCCCTGGTGAACAGTGAGCGCCCTGTGACAGGACTAACAAGTGTCTGGTCCAGCCATCTGTGCTGGCCAGGATGATGGCAAGCCTGTCCCCAGCTACTCAGCCATTTAAGCTGGGAGGGTGACCAACGGGCTGGGAGGGACTTAGACGGGGGAGGGGTTGGAACCCACTCAGCGCTGGGAAGAGCTGTGGGAGCTGGGGTTTGATTCTGATTCTGCTCCTGTGGATGGCCCGTTGGCCATATATAACGCATGGGGTAGCACCAGGCTTGGAGAGCTTGGTAATAGCTTGGGCATGGAACATGGCTATGCTATCCCCCCATGCCCGCCAGGCTCCCTGGGGTGCCCTCCCGTGGATCCCAGAGGGAGGGAGCCAGGGAGAGAGGAGACAGCTTCACCGCAAGCATACAGCTGAGACACCATCTGTTTTCTGTTTTTTTTTTCTTTTCTCTTTCTGTTCGTTTTTAAAACAATATAGTGCAGACTGTACTTCTCACAGTAGAATATAATGGTCAATTTTAGTATATAAAAAAAACATTCTCGGAGATTTGTAAATGCACTTAGTGCTTGGACAGGCCTTGGAGAGATACGGTACCGCTTCTGGAGCAAGCGCCTGGGGACAGGCTGGGGCTTGACCACTTCTGGGGCTTATCTACGTCCTCCCCCACCCCACCCCCCAACAGTGCAGGCCGGGGGGGGGGGGAGGGTGCAGAAAAGGAGCTGGGTGCGGTATTCCAATTATAGCCAGTTGCTCACCCTCTCCCTGGTTCCTCCCAGGAGACCCCACACTGGAAGAAGCCAAGGTCATCCTTGTGAACGGAGTCTGAATTTACAGGCCCCTTGCCAGCCCCTGTGACGGCTTTGTGCGAATAGGAAAATGGTGCCCCTTCCTCGAAATGCAGACAACTGTAATAAACATACAAGTCTAGGGTGCAAATGGCATCTCCATGGGCAGGGTGCCCTTGTGCAATGCACCCGCTGTCCCCAACAGCCATATAGGGTGTGACCGAGGGAGAGAAGAGGTCGGTCCAGCCAGAGCGGAAACAGTGGGGTGGGATGTGACTTCTCAGGAAGGGTGCTGAGAGGGGACGGGGGGGGGGGGGGGGGCTGGTAGTTGCCCTGAGGCCTGTAGGAGTCTGGAGTGGGAACGGTCTTTACCTGGATTAGCTGGGAGGGCGGGGGCACTCTGGACCCAGGGACTTCCTAAGCTCCCTTCTGCTCCTTTTCTGAGAGACTAGGGGATTGGGGGTAGAGACCCAGCCTGCGACTCAGGCTGTCTGGAGCACCCCTGGTCTGAGTACCTCTGCTGAAGCCCCAGAAGGAACTTCCTGTCTGCGGAAGATCCTCTTTCCTGCCTCGGTGGAGGGAGGATGGGCCTTACAGGCCGCCCCTAGACCCTCCCTGCTTCCTGGGGCAGCAAATTGGGGGGTGAGGGGGGAGCCCTGTTGCGTGAGGTCAATCTGCCTGCCCACCGAAGTGCAGGGTAACCAGCCTGGCTTCCCTGTGGACACATGGCCCTAGGGCAGGTGGGAAGCCCTGTAGCACCCTGTGCCCTAGCCTGCCAGCCCCCGGCACCTTGTCCATCCGCCCATCAGTTCCTGTGCCGCAGGGCGGGCCTTATCTGTAGACAGGTAGCCGGATGTGGGCGTGCTGGTGGTCCAGCAGCCGGGGTACAGCCACCGTCTCGTAGCCCTTGCCCAGCATCTGCTCCTTGATACAGGGCGGCCGGATGTCGTTGATAAGATATTCCAGCGACTGTAGGCTACTGCTCAGCATGGCTGTGTTGCACACACTCTTGCTGGCCAGGCCAGAGAGTGTGTCCGCAGGAGGTCCCGTTAGCTCCCTGCCAGCTCCTGGTCCCAGCTCTGTCACTATGGCAGCTGCTGCTGGATTGTAGCAGTCGCTGGTAGGTGTCACCAGAACACTGTTCCAAGGGGCAGTGAAGTACTGGCCCACGGTGAAGCTGGTGGGCAGCCCCATGCCACAATTGTGGGGCGACGCGTTGGCCCTCTCAAATGCCCGGCCGCCACACGTCTCAGGGGACTTGTTGGCTACAGTGGTGGTGGTGCTGCTGCTGCTGTAGGCCCGAAGTGGCTGGGGTGGGGGTGGAGGTGGCTTCTGTGGCCACAGCAGGTAATCCAGGCCGCCACCGCCACCGTCTGCAAACCCTGCAGCTTTGATGGCCCCGGGCACTGTCAGTGCTGGTGTGGCTCCCTGGCTCAGCTCTGTGCCTTTCCGGCAGTCTGGCAGACCGGCCGTGGCTGAGTAAGCCATGCTAGGAAAGTTGGGCACCGGGCCGTGCTTGGCTGGACTAGGGTGGGGCACAGCCACGCCCTGGCAGGCGCTTGGTGCAGCACCGGGGGCCTGGCACTGCTGGTTGAGCTGGTAGAGGATGCTATGGATGGAGGGCAGGTTGGAGGGTGGCAGGGGAAGGCCCCGGCCCGGCAGAGGGATCACAGACGTGGCAGCGGCGGCTGCAGGCAGGCTGGGCGGTGGGACAGGGGCCTCGGGTGGCTTCGGGTAAGCCAAAGGCCCCAGGGTGCTGGGCACCGGGTAGGGTGCGATGCCCACCTGCACCGCGGCCGGCGACAGTTTAGTCCGCTTGCCCTCCACACTCTTGAGCACACTTTTGGCGTGCCCAGCGGGCACTGCCGAACTAGAGGAGACGACCGCAGCCTTGACGATGGCCAGCAGGCCCTGGTAGCCGGTGGAGTGCTGAGGGTATGGGCTGTAGCGCTGGCCACTGGTGTCATAGCCGTTGACCGTGCGGCTAAGGTGCTTGTGCTGCGGCACTCGGATGTTGGTGGGGAAGATCTTGATGGACAGCGGGCTGTTGGCCACCTTCTCGGCGTAGGCATCCAGCTCGGCTGGGCTCGGGTAGCGGGAGGAATGCATAGAGCTGGCCACCGACTCGCCTGCAGGGAGACAGAGGCGCACACGTGAGGTCAGGCCCGCTTCCGACTTTTGAACCAAAGCATAAGGTTCATGGAGGAGCCAGCACACGTGTACGAGGTTGAAATACAGGCGCCCCCCCCCCCCCCCGCCACAGCCAAGCTGCCTGTCCTCTCCCTCTCTGAGACAGGGTCTGCATGTGTTCCAGGCTGGCTGCAAACTTAATGTGTACACAAGAATGACCCTGAGCTTCTGGTCCTCCTGCCTCTCCTTCCCGGGAGCTGGGATCACAGCTGTGAGCCGTCACGTCCTGTTTCTGCCTGCCTGGAATCGAACCCAGAACCTCACAGCGCCAGGCAAAGTGCCCTACTAACCAGGCATCCTCAGCTCTACCCCCACATCCAGCAACATGGAGTAGCTGTGCTGGCGTTCCGGGCTGGGTGAGATGAACCGGACGCCGGGTGCTCTTGGCGGCTGGCCTGTTAATGCTGAGTGCGACATTCTAGATCATGGGACTTAACCCGCTATAGGTGGTCCCTACTGGCTCTGCCATGGGGGAGGTGAGTTGCTGACAACAGCATCCTGAGCTATTCTAGACCGAGCACAACCCAGCGTGTCCTCTGAGGCAGGGTGACGGGGGGGGGGGGGGTGTCATGGCGGCACACAGGAAGACCGGTACTGGTGCTGGCAGGGTTTGGGCGGAACTCTGGTTACGTGGGCTTCGGCAGTGCTGAGGGGCCTGGCTGTGTGAGGGTACAGTGGGTGATGGGCTATCGTAACCCCTGGGGGACTTAGGTAAGGGGCTTCACCATGCTGGGCCTCTGTTTCCCCTGAGGGTGGCTGTGAGGGGTTAGCAGGGTCCATGTGTAGCAGCCGGTGTTGGAGGAGAGCAATGTGCAAGTCTGGCCCAGGGCGGGGCCTCGCCAAGGAAGGCCACACCCATGATGGCCTTGCAGTTGGAGGCTTCCTCCCAGAGCCCTGACCTGCACCGCCTTGGTCCAACCCTAGCCTGGATGGACAGTGGTTCTTTGTGTTAGACAGGGCGGCAGAGGCAGCTGGGAGAGGTCAGGCCCGCCGAGGCAGGGCCTGTGCACATCGGGGCGGCTTCTTACCACACTGGGTACTCCTGCTTGTTGTGACTAGGGCTGTGCATACTGGTGGCTTCCAGTTCGACCTGGCAGCTGCCTCACATCCCACAGCACGCAGGACAGACAGCACAGGCGTGATCCGCCCAGCCCTGTTGTCCAGCAAGGCTCAGGCGCAGCAGGGTAGCAGGAGGCTGTGACATCGTGGCACAGGGTAGCTTTTCTCCATCTCTCCATCCTTTGAGCCTCCCTGGGCCCCGAAGGGGAGCCCACCCTGGACCCTGCTCTGGGCGTCCCCAGCTGTTAAGTGGCCTAAAATAAACTTGGTGTGGAGAATGGAAATGTCACTTTGGCCAACGGGGGAATCTTTCTCTGCGATTGGATTTAAACTACATTATACAAGCAATTTCATGGGCGCTTAGCACCGCTCTGAGAGTCCCGCGAAGAAGGGGCCAGCTCTTCGGTTGCCAGCCATAAATCAGCAGTTGCTATAATGAGCACAAAAATGTCACTTTTATGCAATTTTACAGATGAACAAAACTGGTGAAATTAACTGTGGAAACCTACCAGACTCAGCAAAAGCGGCTGCCGGGAGGAGGAAGAAATGATAGCCATGTGTATTTCTGTCCTCCTTAAACTCTCTTTCCAAGCAAGGCTCTGCCATTGTGGTGTGAAAAACTCATTTGTCCCCTGCATTATGCTTTCATTCGGAGTTTATCTTGAGTATCCAATGAGCCACCAACTGTGAAAATGATTAAATCTACAAAATCTATCTAATGGATGGAATAAATTAGGTGTTCAGAACCTTAAGAAAGGGGAGGAAATGCCTGCTTCCAGGGTCTCCTCACCAAACGGGGACCCACCTCGCCCCCGTCTGGCCAGTGGGCCATCCTGCAGGTGGTGGCTCTCGAGGGAGAGCGTGTCTCGCATGCAGAACCTCCCCGGCTGGGTGTGGGCTCTGCATCCGTCCTTTCCTGAGTGGCTTGTGTGTGGAGGCCCAGACAACTGTGAGGGTGGGAAGAGACGCTGTGACGTGGCAGCCGGCCTGGAGTTCTGCTTCCCTGGTGGCTCTGACCACCTGGCACTCCGGCCCCTGCACTTCCCAGGACCCACACCCACCGGGCAGGGTTGGACTGTATAGCCAGCCAGGGCCTTTGGAAGGAAACACGGTTTTCTGCAGTTTGGCTCTCCTACAACACCCAGTCACATGGGGACCTTGAGAGGCCATGACAGCTATGCTCAATCCCAGCTGCGTCTCCTCAGGGACCCCGAGCAGACACTCAGCCACACGGGTCTCCGTTTTGTAGTTGGAGAGGTCAGAGGTTACAGCCAGCAGGGGCAGAGCTAAGTCTGTCTAATGCATCACCGTCACTCCACCCTGGCCGAGGGCCACCCTCAGGAGCCACAGTGCAGCCGCTCAGGGACTGGTTGGTTGGTTTGGCGAGTCTGTTTCAGGGCATGGCAATGGTATTTATCCCGCCACAGGCCTGGTTTAATCGTGGGCCCCATGTACACCTTGGAGACGGCATCTCCGCCTTAAGTCTTGATCCCTGAAAGACTTTTCTAGCTACCCCCACAGTGCTTTCTTTAAATACAGCCTGTTCTGCCGTGAGCCTGGCTTGGGACCCCAGGCTTCTTGGCTCATGGACCCGGGTTGGCAAAGTCCCAGACTTTGCGGTGGAGAAAAGCCAGTCTCAATGCCCATGCCATCACATGGTCTGTTTAGTAAACGCGGGTCAGGAGGGGCTCTGGCGGCGGGCTCCTCCGCTGAGGGTAAGGGGAGGCTGAATGGCCCCAGTGGGGAAGCCCAGTCCCCCCCTCCCGTGTCCCACTGGGTTTGGGGAGTCACAGTGGCGTCGCCATCCCTGAAGGGACCACAGCGGACCTCACACTCAGGGCTCCCTGTCCTGGCTTGTGCCCGGCTGGAGCTCCACTACCCATGGGACACAGGGAACGCGTAAGCCTGTCTTTTCTGGGCCCGCCACCGTCTCTGTCTGCCGCATACCCTCCCTGTCCTGGTCCTACTATGCAGGCAGCGAGGGAGCCAGCACTCTGGATGGGGATGGCAGGCAGCAACGAGCCCCAGAAACAGGATGATGGCAGGTTGACAGGTGTGGCGGACACATCCGCATTCTTGGGCGCGGCTCCCGTAAATAGTGGTGTCTGGTTCCCCCTCGATTGACTGAACGGGATTAGTGGGTCCATTATACTGGGAAGGATTGTAGTGGGTGGGTGGGGGGGCTGCTAAGTGACTTTTCATACGGTGATGTCTTCATTTATTTATTTATTTTGGTGTTTTCGAGTCAGGGTTTCTCTGTATTGCTTTGGAGCCTGCCCTGGAACTCACTCTGTAGACCAGGCTGGACTCGAACTCACAAAGATCCACCTGCCTCTGCCTCCCGAGCGCTGAGATTAAAGGCGTGCGCCACCACTCATGGTGACTTGGTGAAAGGCCGAAGACCCTAAATGCTTCCCCGTCCTCCACCCCAGGGACGCCACAGGGCAGCCTGTCACTCGTGTCCAGGGCATAGTGGTTGCCTGGCACCGACTCCTGGGACAGTTTGGCACGCTGCCCTGGGCATCCACAGTGAGGTCCCGAGGACTGAACGGTGGCCTGGAAGGGCTCGTGGCCAGTGAGGAATCAACTTCTGGGGAAGAGGGAAGAGAGGAGCCATACAAGGTCCAGGCCTCAGGCCACCGTGGTCATCTGCTGTACGTGCCATGTGGTAGGTTGGGGGGTGGTGTGTGACAGGACGGACTGGGGTATAATTCCCTGGAGGGCCCCTTGCTGGGGTCTTGAGGGCACTGACGGATTAATGCGTTGGTGTGTTCATCTTGAGCTGACCATGAGGTGGGCCTGGCTGGACAAAGTGGGTGACGGGGGTGGGGGACGCCTTTGAGTATGGGTAGCAGGCAGGAAGGTGACGGCCCAACTGAGTAGGAATGGGCTTTTAGATTCCAGGTCTGTCATGAGTGCCCTCAGGGTGCCGCCGCCCCCTCCCAGAGCTCTGGAGGATGCCGGGAGCAGGCGGGTGCTAAGGACTGGCTCTCCTTGCTGTCCTCGGCCTGGGCCAGTGCGACAGTCATCTCTTTAGCTCTGGTGTGGCAGAGAGCTCAGCTCCTCCCGGAAGATTCGCCTTTAAGGCGACACTGGAGGGACCGGCCACCTGACCCAGCCCTCGTTCCTGTCAGTTCCCCCTGGGTCAGGCACTGTGCCCTCTTGGGTCGGCTTTGGAGGGCCCGTTGCTGCAAAAGAGGTTAGATGTGCAGGGTTGGCGCAGAGTAAGGGTGACCTGGGCTGCCTCTCCCCGCTCAGCTCCCTAATCCATCTCCATCCAGGGAGCCCCCATTAACGGCTTGTCTGGAGATTTAAAAGGCTGGCAGGAAGTGCCGGGCGGACTGTCACTGCCATTAAGTTAATGTTATGGACCTTTTTACAGGTGCGTTAAATAGACGCGGTTATTAACGAGTATATTAAGCCAATTAAAACCAGCCCTCTGAGTGGGGTTTAACGTTGCCTCAGGGAGACGAGAGGGCTTCACTGCACTGCTGTCAGTGGGGAAGGGGAATTGGGGAGGGGGAGGGGAAGGATGGGAAGGAGGGTGGGGCTCTGCTGTTGGGCCCCCGGGGGGGGGCACTGAGAAGCTAAGCCTTAGACTTGGTCACGGGCTCCACCTTGACCATGTCCACCTCAGGCAGCCTGTGTTCTGACCAGCGTGGGTTCCACGCTGTAATGAGATGCTTGTCCAAGGGAGAGAGGGGAGCCCACCTCCCCAGAATTCCTGGCCCTGTGCTCCAGATGCCCTTGCAGGATCCAGGCCTGTACCACTGAGGAGGTGGCCCCCGGGGACAGGCTGTTTGGTGAGGTGTGTCCTGGGCTCGCTCCACACCTGCTCAGGAGCCTGGGTCTCCCCTGGTAGCCCGGCCCCCTCCTGACTCGTGGGCATGTGCCCCAGGGCAGTTCCGGGGGAAGCTCGGCTTCCTGGGCCTGTCGCTTTCCCACAGGAGAGGGAGCGCAGTAACGCCATCAGTGAGATGATGTCCTCGCTTCCATCCTGCCCATCTCTCCACAAGGGGTCAGGAAGTCCCAGGGCACCACCCTCCATCTGCATTCCCCTTCACTGTGACACTGTGCCCTTGGAGGTGGCAGCCTCCTGAATGCTCAATTAATGTGACACTAATTAGCTGGTGGCACCGGCAGAATGCCTAATGAGGCCGCTCGGGGTGGTGGGGGGCGACGGGGCAGGGGAGAGCAGCTGTTCTCTGGTCCTTATTGGGAAGGACGCAAGCAGTCACGGGGATGTCTGCTTGGCACCTTGCTGGCTGTCCCAGGGACCCCAGTCTGCTGCACATACTGACCCCTGGTGGTCACCCAGAGGATCAGACCCTGCATAATTCCAGGCATGCTCTGTTAATGGCTGTGTGTGCGTATGTGTGAGTGTACAGGAACACGCGCTCTGTTAATGGCTGGGGACCTCCTGGGTGTGTGTGTGTGTGTGTGTGTGTGTGTGTGTACACAAGCACGTGCTCTGTTAATGGCCGGGGAGCTCCTGGGTGTGTGCATGTGTGTGTGCGTGTATGCGTGTGTGTGCGTGTGTGTGTACGAGCATGTGCTCTGTTAATGGCCGGGGAGCTCCTGGGTGTGTGCATGTGTGCGTGTATGCGTGTGTGCGTGTATGCGTGTGTGAGTGTACACGAGCACGTGCTCGGTTAATGGCCGGGGAGCTCCTGGGTGTGTGCATATGTCTGTCTGTCTGGGGCGTGGGAGAATGTGACTGAGCACACGGAGGAAGCCATGAGATCTAGTCAGGGACACCCTGCACACACTGCAGTCACTCCTCGGGCTGGGCCTTCCTCGCCCCCAGGCTGGCTGGAGCCTGGGGGCCTCTGTCGTTTCCATCCTTCCCACCCTGACCTGCCTCTCCCTCACCTGAGCCTCACGATTTCTCACTTGCCCCTCAGCCTGGCCGTTTCCACCATACATGAGTCTGGTCTGTACCACAGACACGAGGGTCAGCCGGACTCTGCCCCGCCACACCAAGGCTCCTCCTCTGGGCCTCACGCCCTTTGAGTTCTATTCCTATGGGCTCACATTTCAGAAAATAAGATGAAATATTAGGGAGGAAATATTAGGGTAGAGCAGTTGCTGAACGCGCACAAGGGTTCTATCCCGGGCACCGGGTAGAAACAAAGCTTACTTAATTCTGTTCAAAACAGCATCAAAACAACAGGAATAAATACAACACAACTAAGTGGTCTGAAGGTGACAATGTTGAAGGAAATCAAACAGAGGGGAAGAGATCCCTTGTCCGTGGACTGGGAGAGTCGGGACAGCGGCTGGCCTCCTGGCAGAAACTACGAAGCTTGTCCCAAATCTCTGGGAATCCAGAAAAGCCCAAACAGTTTCTACTTCTGAAGCCTGATGAGCTAAAATGATCGGGCCCCGAGGGTACCCGTCATAAGGAGAACACCAGCAGGTTGGGGGACAGATTCACAAGAGCACTCAGGAGGGAGAAGTCGATCTTTCCAGTGCCTGGTGTTGGAGACGAGTAGGTATCGAGATATTTACTGGTGGTGATAACTAGACAGCTGCATTCCTTCGAGTTTTTCTTTTACATTTTTATTTTGACATGTGGAGGTTACAGAAACAACGCACAAGTCAGTTCCCTCCTTACCATGCTGGGCCCAGGAATTGAACTCACATCACCAGTCTTGGCAGCAAGCACCTTTACCCCCTGAGCCATCTTGCCGGCCTTATAGAAAGGCCAGTGGCTCTGAGTTCACTGGGGTAGGTCATAGGGAATGCCCAGCCGGAGCGAAGGGTAAGAGTCAGCTGAGAGTCTACGTGCTCCTGAGTTAGGTGCCCTGCAGTGAGTCTCGGCCACGGTGAGGACAGTGGTGGGACTCTTATCCGGCTATAGATACAGAAGCTGGGGCTTGGGAAGATGGCAGGCAACCTGTTGGAACTGGCTGCTGGCCCCTAAGCTCTCTTAACCCTGTCTCAGGTCCAGTCACACGCATGCCCGGTGTGGGGTCTGGCCAGGACCTGACCCCTTAGATCCATCCAGCTCAGTCCCTGGGGGCCGGGGCTGTCTACTGCCCGTTCCCGCAGCAGCGCCCTTGGGTACAGCAGCGTCCCTGAACCCTCCCCTAGCAGCTCGCGGTACCTCCTTGGGGCCCTGCAGAGCCTGTGTTTTAGTAGCACGTGACTCGGTTTGTGTATTAGCTGCAGTGAGAAAGGCAAATGTGTGTCCGCTGCTGAGGCTCTGCATAACTGGGATGATGCGGCCGGGGATGATGAGGTTGAGCTTGGGACCCTGGACAGTGGGGAAGACTTAGCTGTTGGGCCTAAGGGAGGGGACGCACACACAGTTCTTTCCAGGTGACATTCTGCACTTACCTCGAATAGGCGGCCAGGGCTCCAGGCCACAGCCTGCTCATCTGTCCCTTCGCTTTACAGAAGGGGACACAGGTAGGAGACTGATCAATGTGTCCGAGTCATGCTGTCTATGCCCTGGCCAAAGCCTTCCAACCTTGGTGCTAATCCAGCACAGGCCAAAGCTCAGGCCAGCCCTCTACTCGGGACAACAGAGATGAGAAGGCCCTCACCTATCAGTCCCACTAGAAGGGAAAGGCCGGAGCCTCGCCCAGGTGTCAGGGCGGAGAGTCTGGGACACCACTCCCTCCCTCTCGTGCTTCGGGTAGGTACGGAGGCACGAGAAGGCTGGAGTGGGAAGCAGACAGCGGGAAGGGTGGGAAGCAGCGTGCTAGACGGCAGGAAGGGTGCAGCCGCCGGCCCAGGCAGGGCGGCCCACACCCATGATCCCAGCGCGGGAGAGGCAGAGGCCACAGGAGCGCTAGGAGATTGTGGCCAACCTCGACTCCACGGTGAGGTCCTGACAAGGGCAGATCCTGTGAGCCTGGGCCCTCCTGGAAGGACTGCACTGACTGCAAAACATCCCAGACACTCACCCAGCGGTGTCCAAACTTGCCATTGCCCCGCGTAGAGTGAACATGGCTGATGAGGCCACAATGCAAACAAAGATGCATGCTTTAAAGATCAGGGGAGGTGGGAAAGCCCGGGAAAACGTGATGCACTGAGCCAGCAGCATGCACTCCCCAAGGCCAGGGGACATGGGACACATTCGGCTGAAGAGGACACAGGACTACAAACAAAATCACATAGCCATGCATGTCCATCTGCTTTGCAGCGCGGGAGCAATGCATAAGTGCATTTGTGACATTTTAAAAGTCCAGTCAGGCCATGGCCTCAGCTTTCCTAAACCATGAACTTCCGACACCAGCTGGGCGGAAGATGGGAGATGTCATTCTGTACATGTTTCTCTTATTGGTTGATGAATAAAGCACCGTCAGCCAATAGGAAAGGAGGATAGGAGGAAAGAGGAGGTAGTAGGGAGGAGTCAGCATGGAGAGACTGGAGAGAACAGAGATCTGTCCCGGCCCACTCTCTGGTAAGATGAGACCACGTGGAAATACGTAGATTAATAGAAATGGGTTTAATACTTAAGACAGAGGTAGCCGATAAGAAACTAGTACCTGGCCAACAGCATTGTATCAAATACAGAGTCTGTGTGTGTTCATTGGGGCTGTTGTGGCGGTGGGACCAGACCAGCGGCGGGGAAAACCTACTCGTAATAGGCGGGACAAACTCACTTTCCCCAGAGGTAAGCCATGCTGAACAAGCAGCAGACCTCATCAAAATAAAGCTTGGTGGCAAGGTCGTGGTTGATACAAAAACTACATCCCAAGAGGGGGCAGCAGGGACAGCCCAGTGCTTGATGGTGAGAGGGACCAGGGAAGATGTGAAGCAGCAATGCCTCCTGGGAAGCAAGAGCACAAGCAGCTGCTCGGGAGGGGGGAGGGGAGGGGGGCCGGGCCGGAATGAAAGCTCGCAGCCGGGCTTAGCGGTCCCGGGAAAGGGGTACAAACAGGTCACCCGAGGCAGTAAAGTGACTGGAGAGCGCGGGCACCTAAGTTTGAAAAGAAGGGTGCAGGGCGGCATCAAGTTCCATTTTCTTTAACCCTCTCTAACAGCCACGGGAGCCGGAGCATTTGGGAGGCAGGAAATCGTGAATATGGATTATGTGAGGCCACCCAGCAACACACTGGTGACTAACTTCAGATGAGGGAGCGTAAGGCTACACATTGGTGCATGACCTTATTTCTTGAGAACGCCGTGAACCAACACCAGGAACTGGGCTAATGCCCCAGAGAGGCTGCAGTGACGGTGCTGCGGTCCATGATAGGGAATGAGGGGCTGGGCCCAGCGCGGCCTCATCCTCATCTTTACTAACAGGGACCAGAAGGTGCCACCTGCAGCTGCTGAGGTTGCAAATATAAACTCCAAAGAGCAACTGCTGAACACACCGATTCCATCATTTTCTGCAGGGAAAAAGATGCAGCTAGCTCTGTGCCTGCCCTGTGCCTGCTCTCGGCAGTATGTGAAGGGGAGGGAGGGAGGGAGATAAGGGGTGCAGTGCCTGGCGCCCGGCTTTGCCAACCGCTGAGCACTGGGTTTGGAGGGAGACGGTGGAGGAAGGCACCCCTCCCACCCCACCCCACCCCACCCCCATACGTAGTCCAATCACAGCAGTAGAGCCACATGGAAACTAAGTCATCCAGAGAGCTGGCAGGGCTGCCATGAAAAACTTGAGTTCAAAAGCAGGGCTTAATTAGCTTACAGTCTCATCCAGGCTCCAAAGCGTTAAATACATTTTTTTTTTCCTTTTTTAAATGGATTACCATGAAGGTTTACAGTACTGATAGCTGCACATTAAACAGCACTGCAGTATCATCATGGAGTCTACAAGAAGAAACAGTCTGGAGATCATTAGCGGAGGGCACGTAGCTCCTTATCCAGGTGGATGCAGAGAGGAGAAGGTGTGTTCCGACCCCTCAACCAAAGACAGGCTGGCAGCCTTCTGAATCCCCATTGAGAAAACCAAGCCAAACCAAAGGTTACTTTATACCAGGAAGGAAGGACTGCACACAAGAGCTGGTATTTTTTGGGTGGTATGTCCCTAGACACACACACACACATACAAACACAGTTAGGGTGCAGTAAAAGTCAAGATGAAGAAAAAAAATCAGAACCAAAACTGTAAAACTAGAAAATAAATTCAAAATACCAGTGTAGACTGTGTAGCCTTTTTCTTTAAAAAAAGAAAAAAAAATTACATCATTGCAGACCATGCAAGACGGCTCAGTAGGTAAAGGCACCTGCTGCCAAACCTGAGACCCGAGTTCAATTCTTGGAGTCTCATGATGGAGGCAGAGAACTGACCCCTGCAATCCGCTCTCTGACCCACACCCAACAGCGGTGGTGTACACGATTTCTCTCACACACAGAGAGATAGGAGGATTTTAATAAAGAAAAGCATAAGCCAACGAGTTAGAATCCTTAAAAGGGTAATGTTCCTAATAAATACTATAGATTGATCGTTAGGGAATGGCAATAGATCATAACATCAGCTAATGTAATTAAGGACAGGGGAAGAGGACAGGAGACAGTAACCCCAGCACCAGCTCTGAGGAGGCAAACACAGCCCAAAGCCTGGGGCTCACAACTGGCAGCCAAATCAGCAGGTTCCAGCCAGGGGAGAGACTGCTTCAGACAAGGGTGGGACCCTCAGGTAGGCTGTGCCCTGTTCCCTCCCAGGCCCCCCCCACAACTGAGCAGGAAGCTACAAACACAAAGAAAATATCCGGCCTCAGGGTGATCAAGTTACACTATGTGTTCATCCCTATGTAGCCTCATTGAAAAACCTGGATCAAATTATGTTAAAATTATCGGACCCATTCATGGAGCAGGAGAAGAGACAGCCCCACCCGGCACACACTGGCTTAGTTTTACCCTGGAACTGAGCAAGCTTTCCAACAGACAGTCCCACTTAACTGCCCACAAGTGTGCAGGGAGACAGGGATGCTGCAGATGGTAGACAGTCAACGACAAATTGTTCTGATGCGGGGCAGCGGGCAGGGTTAGGGCTACAAGGCAAGAAGACCCTTTATTAATGATAAAAACAAAAAGACCTTTCTAATTGAGATAAGAATCTTAACAGATTCGAACCCGAAAGCCTTATGAAGAACGATTCCTCCATGACCACGTGGGGTTCAACCACAATGCAAGGGTACTGCAACATGAAGGCGCCCAGTGACGTCACCTCTCATAGACTCTAACCCGGAAAGCCATCTGGAAATGTTCCAACCCCCATTCTTGATTGTAAGACTTTAATAAAATGGAGGCTGACTTAACTTGATCAAATACTCATTTCACAGCTAGCGTTCCCTTGGCAGGGCAATCTGCACACTACAGGATGTGTAATGGCGGCTACCACGGTCAGTGTTCCATGGATGACGGTCAGAGAGGCAACCCTGTTCAACAAAACAAGGGTAAGGTAGGAGCCAGACTTGGTGGCCCACACTTTAATCCCCAGCACTGTGGAGGCAGAGGCAGGTGGATCGTGGTGAATTTGAGGCCAGCCTGATTGACCCAGCAGACTCCAGGCCGGCCAGGGCTACGGAGTGAGACCCTGTCTGAAAACAACAAAAAGCCAGCATGGTGATGCACCCCTGTGATCCCACGTCCCTTCAGGGGGAGCAGCGTGGTGGGTGCGTCCTAACTCCCATGACAAATGTGCAGTCCCATGATCAGCACCGGCTACGGGAGAAGTGGTGTGTGGAAAATGCTCTCCTCTCCAGGGGCAGACTGGCCCCCAAATGTGTGGGAGCTAAATGCGGGGCGGGGCGGGGTGGGGGACACAGGAGGAAGCCTGACCATTACAAAACACCATTTCTCCGGGATAAGGTATGCACTCCCACACCGCTAAGTAAGTGGCTCCTCAGGTCAGAAGGCAAATAAACAAAGTTGCCATGGAAATCTGGACTGGGTTACCAAGGAGCATGAAGCACCAAGTGACCCTCAGCATGTGTCACCCTTGCTGCAGTGTGGCTGACCCCGGAGACCCAGCCATGCCGGGCCAGCCACATGGCTGGCTCAGCGCATAAAGGTGCTGGCCACCAAGCTGGGGGACCCTGAGTTTGACTTTTGGGACACACATGATGGAAGGAGATAAGTGATTCCCACATGCTGTCCTCTGACCTCCGCATGTGCTCACACGTAAAATAAATAAATGCAAGAACAGAAACAACCACAAGGAACACACATGATGAATCGATTGTGAGAGCTGAGCGTTGAACTTCGCTGTGGAGACGGGGTGGAGGGAGGCGGGCAGCAGCTGCCGCTGGGTTTGAGGCTGCCGCGATTGCTGATGCTAATCAGACTGTGAGTACCCAGAGATCACTGCTGGCTGGATGGGGTCATCGCTCAGTAAACTCACCTGGCTAGCTAGCCAGTGGACAGAGCTTGCTTACATGAGGGCCTGGTTCAAGCCCCAGAGTCGCCAAACAGAAAGGAAAGAGGCCTGTACTGGGCTGAGTGCTGACCTCACTCAGATCTCTCAGCCTCCTACTTCAAAGCCAGTAAATCATAAAACAATTTGTTTTCGTTTTGTTTTTTGACACAGGGTATCTCTACATAGCCCTGATGTTCTAGAACTCACCATGCTGACCAAGCTGGAACGTTGGAACTCACAGAGATTCCCCCTGCATCTGCCTCCCAAGTGCTGGACACACACTTTTTTTTTTTTTTTTTTTTTTTTTTTTTTTTGTCTTTTGAGACAGGGTTTCTCTTTGGAGCCTGTCCTGGAATTCACTGTGTAGACCAGGCTGGCATCAAACTCACAGAGATCCACCTGCCTCTGCTTCCCTGGTGCTGGGATCAAAGGCGTGCGCCACCACCGCCTGACCTACAAACACTTTTTAATACTATAAAAACAGAGAAGCCTTTTGAAGCATGTAAGTCGTATACTCTTAAACAAGAGACTGGAAGAGGGCTTGGAGAGACCGTTTCCGTTTAAAAAGCAGCCTGGGGAAAGGTCTCCTAAGTAGGACTCAAAGTCACAAAGGACCAGAATCCACACAAAACTCAAACCAGGGGAGTACTCAGTTCACGTGTGACCTATACCACAGCTCGCACAGATCAACAAAGGACAGACCCAGCGCCCCATCAAAAAGTGGCCCAATAGACAGACGCACAGAATGCTATAAGTTAGAACAAATGCTACCACACAAAGACACTGAACTTCTGTCATCACAAATGAAAACTACACGAAAGCCTGTGTGCCCACCGCCCAGGTGTCGGGGCCTGTTCTGTGGGGAAGTGGGTCCTTTACACTGTCACAGCTGTCAGGCCACACCCACCAGCATGATGAAGTCTCTAACCTGCCCTGAGCCCGGATTTCCTCTTCTGGAGTTTCCCCATGCTGTGTCACACTTGGTGACAACACAGGGTTTACTTCTGCTTATCAAATCAACAAGAGGTGGACAGCTTAAATAGAGGGTTGGCCAAATAAATTATGGCTCATCCCTGCCAGAGAAAGGGGCACAGGAAGAGGCAGCTCTTTGGGGATGACCTGAGGACCGAGTGAGGCGCTGGACCCTATCAGATGTGCAAGCATTTGCCAAAGCTCGTAAAGCATCTATGGGCTCGGAGGAAATGGACAGCAGCTGCCTCTAAGGAGGGCTCGGGCTCATTCCTTCCCCAGGAATGCTGGACAAGAATGCTACTTTCAAGATAAACAAATAGTTCCAGCAGTAACAGCGTAAACAGCTGCTCACGGGCCACAGGACAGAAACTATGTTGTGCCTCGCTGGAGACCCATGGGCCATCCCTGCTTTAATGTTACAAAGTATGTAGTCCGGGCTGGCCTCCCTCCTGGGTACTGGGGTTACAGGTGCACATCCATACCCCGCTCCAGAATTCTGACTTGGAGGCGTGTGGTGGGTGGGCTCCCTGGGGGATGAGCACAAATGTATCTCAGTGTAGAGGCTGAGGAGCAGAAAGCAAGTCCCAGAACTCAGAGGAGGAAGAGGAGGGGACAGGGACCGGGAGGCAGAAGAGGGGTCTCACTCACACTTGCGCAGCTCCAGGCTCTTGCTTGGACAGACCAGGTGTTGGCCGGGCGGGTTCTGAGTCCTCTGCAGACAGGCCAGCATGGCTGAGCTGGGAGCCCCAGGTGGGCACGTCCTGCGCGTCCCTGTGAAGAGGGAGGTAAGGCGCTGGTCACCGACAGCCGCTCCAAGCAGCCTCCCGCCCTCCCCAGCACCTCAAGGAACATCACAGATCGGTTGTTTTTGAGGCCATTCTCTCTGTAGTCCAGGCTAGCCTACAGCATATAGCCCCCAAGTGCCGGCATTGGTGGGGGGGGTAATGCCACCACGCATGCCTTCAGGACAGATGTTCAGAACACACATTCCATCTTCAGAGGAGGAAACTGAGGCATCCACAGGAGCCCCAACAGGCACAGGGCGGGATTAGAGGTCCCCACCACGACATGGCCAGAACTCATGAGCCCTGTCCCTTGGCTAGCTCAAGTGTGTGCATCGCCCCCAAATATTCCAGATTCTCACCCCTCTATCAGGCTGCACTTTGGCTGGCGGTGGACCCCAGCTCATGGGGAAGGGGCCCACACAGGAATATTCAGGTAGGGCCAGTGGGTACAGTGTCCCTGTTTACACAAGGTCACTGGACTGTCCCCATATTACCCCTGGAGACGAAGTGTCAGGATGGTGTCCTGGGGAGGAGGCCTGGGGTGGCTCCACCCTGACTGCTCACCCCAAGTAGGAAGGTTGAGGCCAGGGTCACCCACAGCGGCCCTTGATGGCAGCGAGACGGGCCCAGCTGTTATTCACCTACCTAACCGGGCACCAGGGGTGGGGGGACAGGAATCCCACATGTCCTCACCAAGCAAAGCCCACCTTCCTGAGGGTGTGGTACCCTGACAAGCCAGCCTTAGAGGCCTCTGGAAGATGGGGTGTCTCAGTGGGGGCCTCCCTCTCTCCCCCTCCTCCCCCTGTCTCCCTACCACAGAGAAGGGCTCAGCTGGGTACCCTAAGGTTTTTGTACCCTCCCCGTCGACAGCCTCCCCGCCCCTGGCAGCCAGCCTGGGTCGCCTCCATCCTGAGCTGGTTGGAAAGGAGGAGGGGCTGTTTAAGGAGAGAGAGGGAAGGTATTTAATACTAAACAGGTGTCTGAAGCCCGGAATTCTGCTGCTTCTAATAATGAAGTATTCATGAGGAAAAGCCTTTTTTCACCACTTTCTTAGGATACTAATTTCACAACAAGCTCCTTGTTATGGCGCAATTATTCCAATCTTGTATTCCCCGAGACGGTGGCAGCCTCCCGTCTGTCCTGGCCTCTCGGTAAATGAAAGACAATCATCGCGTAACCACCTTTCATTATGCTTCTATTTTACTTTCAGCAGAGGTACCCGCGAGTAAAGATTTCCTCTGAAAGGGACTTTTATTCAGTTTCAAAACCAATTTTCTCCTATTACTGTCTATAAAAAAAAAAAAAAAGAAGAAGAAGAAAAGAGAAAAAAAAAGAAAGGAAGAAAAAGGAAGTGGGGGATGGATAGGTGTGGGGGAGGGGGAAGAGCCTCCCCCTCCCCCAGTCACCAGTGTTAACACAGCGAGCAAGCGAGCAAGCGAGGAGGCAATAAAAGCAGCAATATCCACTTCCCGGCTTTGATTTCTGGTAATTTTAAAATATGCCATTACAATCAGGCAGAAACGACAGCATGAGGAGGGAGTGAAGTGGGCTCATTGCAGGGATGGAGCCCTTGACTGCAGAAAGCAGCCGGCTCTTGAGGGACCTGGATGGAGCAGGTGGCAGGAACATGCCACCACATGCCACCGCGCGGCCTTGAGGCCACAGTCCCCCATTCAACCCGAGTGTGCGGATTTCCACACACACTTTTCCACACACTCATGCTTGTGCAACATATACCTCGTGTCATGCTCCCTCACATGGGTGGGGTCCCCGAAATACTCGACCGGTACCCGCACACACAGGTGTGAGAGGCCCATGGCACTCGCCTTGACCCCGCCCACTTCTCCCGAACCCCTCCGTCACAGCATCTGCTTTCTGCCACCCTGATGCACTAAGACCTGCCCAGGCTTTCCTCTTCACAGGTGATACTGGACTGGAGGGGCAGCCCTTGGCTAGGAGGGACGTCAGAGGCTGGAAGTCCCGACGCCCAGTCCCTGCACTGGCTGGGTGGTGCTCTCTGGCTTGTAAAAGCCACTCCATGATTCTTCTAGAATCCCAAAGCACTCTCTTGCCAGGTGCAGGAGGCCAGAGTCCAAGCCCCACTCCAGGATGAGGGCATGCTGGTGGGCTATCCATCCTAGCACACTTGGTGATGGGCTATAGCTGTAGAATGAGGGCAGCCTGCCTGCTCTGGTACCCCAGCAGCCTCCAGAGCTCCAGCTCCAGAGGCCTCTCAGCTCCAGAGCTAGGATGTCCAGGAGTCTCGGGGCCAAGGAGGCCACCAGGCTAGGAAGGAATAGATGACGCCCACTTCTGGTTCCTCTCAGTTTCTCAGGGCAATTCTTGCCAGTTTCCTCCTCTGGAGGAACCAGACTGACTGACCCATAGCCTGGGATACCAGCTTCATCTGGAGATGGAGAGGAGGCTTCTCTGCTTCGAGTCTCCCAGATCACCGTCCATTCTCCCCAAACCCTGTATCCTGCTGTGAGTACTGGACACTGTGTGTGTGGAGGTCTCAGATGAGCCAGGGGCCAGCCAAGCATCATGGGGAATAAATGCCCACCTCAAGTTCCCATAACATCCCAACACTTTGGCCGTTAAACTAGTCCCAACACAATCAACCTTCTCTGCTTGGCCCAGCTCTCCCCGCCGCCAATCTCTAATGCTCCCACAAGGCCCTCCTCTGACTAAGGGGCTCATAGCTCCCGACCACGGTACCTGCTGTGCCCTGGGTCTGTGGCACCGCCAACCAATCATGTTAATTCAGGGCCACCTGGGTGTCCCTCGCCACAGCCCTAATCACACTCACTTGTAATTGCCGACTTCATGTCTGTCGTCTCTGCTGAACCGTGGGTTTCTATGGGGCAAGAACCACGCCTATCTGTTTCCGTCTCCCCAGGGTCTGGCCAGGAATGACCCTTAAATAAGTAGACATTTGGAGACAGCTCTGCAGTTAAGTGTGTTGCTCTTAAAGAGGACCTGAGCTTGTTTTCCAGTACCCATGTCACTCCAGCTTCAGGAGGTACACACGGCACACCCTCACACGGACACAGCACATGTGCACACATGGGACACCCTCACACGGACACAGCACATGTGCACACTTAACACACCCTCATATATGCAAATAAAAACAAAGTAAAAATAAGGCATCCAAACGAACTGGTCATTGTGAGATGAAAAAGCCCAGAGATGTCAAGGGTCCTGCACAAGGTCACACAGCAATCCAGGAACAGGGCTGTGGTGGGCACTTAAATACTCATGCCACTGGGTAGTGATGGAGCACGCCTTTAATCTCAGCATTTGGGAGCAGAGGCAGGCAGATCTCCATGAGTTCAAGGCCAGTCTGGTCTGCAAAGTGAGTTCCAGGACAGCCGGGACTGTTACACAGAGAAAAGAAACCTTGTCTGGAAAAACAAAACAAAACAATACTAATGCCTTTCCTGAGGTTTCTGGTCGGCCTCCTTGCCCGGCCCCATCCCATCTGCAGATGGTGGGTCCCTCAACCTTCCAGCACAAAACCATCACCGTCCAGCCCAGTGGGGACCATCTGGAGAGCCACTGTCTGCAAGTCAGACTGTTTATAAGCTCAAGGCCTTTTGTGACTTTGCTAATAAAGGGGGGTGGGGGATGGGATGGGAAAATGTCGCAAAGCCTCAATGATTAGAACGCTCTGGCACCATCCCTGACGTGGGGGCTGATAAGACGTCTTATCTGGGAGACACCCAAGGAAAAGGTCCCCTCTGCCAGATAACACCCCCAGCTGTCAATGTGCCCTTTCATAGCTGGACTGCAGATAAGGAGCTGTGACGGGAGGGGAGGACAAACTTTCTGAGCTGAGGAGAATTAAGTCTGATGCCCGAGTGGCAGACAATGAACGGACGCTGTCTCCGGGCTGTCTTCATTTTACTCAGAGTGGCACTGGGGGTGGGAGGTGACACCTCGCTGCCTTTCAGTCATCGATTCCCCCGTGTCTGGCTGCAGGGGGCGACAGGGAGTCCCAAGCCGTGGGAGGGAGAACCGGGAACTAGCCGGCTGCTGGACACTGAGGACAGTGTTTGCAAAAGCCCTCCACATCTGAGTGCGCCCTGTCCCTCAACCTAACCGGCGTGGCAGCTGTGGCTAGCAGCTGGTTTTAGCTTCCTTTCACATAGTAACAAATGGTCACTGTGTGTGTGTGTGTGTGTGTGTTTACAAGATCAGATGATTTTTGTTTTTGTTTTCCAAGACAGGGTTTCTCTGTGGCTTTGGAGCCTGTCCTGGAACTCGCACTGTAGACCAGGCTGGCCTCGAACTCAAAGATCCGCCTGCCTCTGCCTCCCGAGTGCTGGGATTAAAGGCATGTGCCATCAACGCCCGGCTGATCAGACAGATTTTTTAATAAATATAGTCCAAGGTATCAGATCCTGAACCTCAGGCCACCGCATGGCAAGTCACCGCCAAGAAACAACTGCAAACCCTAATTTCCCCACAGTCCGCTTAGATTCTACCTGGAGAGGGGCTGGGAAGAGGACAGAGGCTCCCTGGAGGCCACCCACACATTCTATAACCATTCAACAGGACGCAGCATGCACGCGAGCCATGCAGCACGTGGGACCCTGCCCTCCCCGCACTCGCTCATCCACCTGTGCAGTAATGCTTGAGAACACCTTTTGGGGGGCCACCCCATGCGGTGTAAGTAAGCATGACCTGTCACAAGGACCCAGGATATCACTCAGAAATGCCCTCCCTGGTAAATCCAGCACAAGCTGAAATTAGACCATCCCAGCTTCCTCTCCCTCCATGGGGAAAACATGTCCACCTCCCTCGAGGGGTAAGGCAGCCTGGAGTAGGGCTGACTGTAGAGAAACACTTGGCCTCCATGAAGGCCACAGCCTGTGCCACCTTCAGCCTCCATCTTTGCCCTTATCTAGAACTGCCTAAGCAGATGTCCGCTCAAGGCCAAACACAGGCTGCATCCTGGAAAGCAAGGTCAAAGGAGGCCTAGCAGGGTGAGGAGTTCAGAAACGGCCACGGGGAGCTATGGTGACGGCAGCTAGGCAAGGGCTAGGCACTGAGCTCTGGAGTGAGGATGCACAGTGTCTCTCTGAGTCTCCTTCCCTGCCTGAGACTTGATGGGAATTAGCCAGGCTGGACGTGGGAGCATGTCACCTTTTGATTTTTTTTTTTCCAGAATAATTCATAGCATCCGTTATATGCGAGACCACCCAGGGCTGGGTCCTTGGCTCGTTGTCATGTAAGTAGATACAGTTCCCATCCCTGAAGGAGTGAGAACCCAGAGTGAAGCCGGGAAGCCAGGGGCATTCACATGGGCTCTGCTCGCCTCTGGCTGCCATAGAAGTCCCCTGTTTTCACCTTGCCCTGACCACACAGATTCTCTCCAGACCCAGGGAGAGCCCTGCAGTGTTGAGAGGCCCAGACACGGGGCTCAGAGCCTGACTGTGTGTCGGAGAGAGCACTACCCCTTCCGCGAGTCAGTACCTCAGAAAATGCCAGCCAGCCCATTGCAGAGGCGTTCCAAGGGCCCCTAGGCTGCACAGGACCCCAAAGGGACCTCTCTCCACCCCCCTCCCCTTGCTGGTCTCCCTGCTCACCCCCTTGGCTTCCCCTCTATCCCCCTCTCTGAGGCAGCCAGAGCAGAAGCCCACCTCACCCCCTTCCAGATGTTCCCTCCATCCCCCTCAGGTTCCCGAGCCCAAGGCCTTCCAGGGGACCCTGTTAATAATTAAATGTTAATCTAAAAAGCAATTTGAGCTGCGGCTGGGCAGATCTGGTTAGAGATTACATTAGCATGGAGGAGGCCAGGGTAATTTTCTTTAACCCTCTCTCCATCTCTCTAGCCTGGGAATCTTCAAGTCACGGGGTGGGCTCTGCTGATTAAACAGGTCCAGGGCTGGGCTGTGGATAAGGGGAACTGTGAAAAGTGATTATTTCCCGCTGCCAGTCGGGCTGGCACAAGAAGGGGATTGTCACTCTTTTAAGGGCGGGGGTGGGGCGCACTGCCCCTTCCACAGGAGCCTCATCTCCCAGCCAGGATTGCTACCCGCAACCCCACCCTGTCTCCCCTAATCTAGCCCAGCACCTCTCCATTCAGTCCTCTTCGGCTATTTTTAGCTTTCGAGTGTGGGCAGGGCACTAGAGCCAGAGACACTGCTAGTTCTGGGCCAAGGGGGAAAACTAAAACTAAACTGCCAATCTCAAAATCTGGGTGTAGGCAGAGTGCTTGGGTAGACTTCTGTGCTGGCTTCACGGCGGCGTCGCCTTGACGCAAGCTGGAGTGGGAAGAGGGGACCACAAGCAACTAAGAAACCGTCTCCACTCCACGAGGCTTGGCCTGCAGGCGAAGTTGGCGGGTCGTCCCGGGAAGCATAACAAGCAAGCTGAGCAAGCCATGAGGAGCAACAGAGGAAGTAGTATTCCTCCCGGGCGACTCTGCTGGGTTCCTGCACTGACTTCCCTCAGCACCGGAAAGTGACCTGAGAGTTCTAAAACCTTGCTTTTGGTCATGGCTTCTTACTGCAGCCAGCCACAGGGATGCTTAGGCAGCTTCTCCCACGGCAAGGCTCTCCCCAGCACGCTGAGGACGACTCAAACACTGCACTCCCTCCTCGCTAGCCCCCCCTTCTGGTAGAAGATTCTTTTGTTTGTTTTGCTTTTTGAAACTCGGTTTCCCTGTGTAGCCCAGGCTGTCCTGGAACTCGCTCTGTAGACCAGGCTGGTTTCGAACTCACAGAGATCCGCCTGCCTCTGCCTCCTGAGTGCTGGGATAAAAGGCGTGTGCCACCTCCAACACCGCCCAGCAAATATTCTTTACGATGTTTCTTGATCTTTGATTGAAGCCCAAATCCCATGGGGCTTTGAAGATTTCTAGGATGCATGAGGGACGCTCAATGCACAGTGTGACAGGTAGATCCTAACGTAGACTTCAAACCTTCCTGTGTGGGTCACCAGTGCCTGCACATAGTAGGTCCCCAGGGAAACTTCTCCAGAGGGAAGAATGGGCAGGACATGGGTCTTAGCAAGTGTCTCACTGTGAGGCAGGGCAAGGGGGTGCAGGGAGGAAGTGGACCAAGTCCTTCAGCACCACGGCCAGCTCCCAGAGCAAAGCCCCAGGAAAGGGGCGGGGCCCACTCTAGGAGGGCGGTGATGCCAGTAGCCTTAGGAACCAGCTGTACCAGTCTTTTCTCCAAGATGCCAACTTCTGGGAACAACATACAAAGCCCCTATGGGGTGCCAGGCTCTGTGCGAATGCTGAGCTGTCACAGCCTGAGGAGGCAGGAAAACGGGGTCACCATCACGGGGGCATCCTACCAAGCCTGGGGGTGCCAGGAGGAAGGCCACTCACCAGTCTCATGAGGAAGGTGGGCAGTACTGTGACCCGAGCTGTGAGGCCAGGCGCTTGAGCTCTGTCCATGAACTAAGCTACAGTTTTATGTCTGAACTTGGTCTGAGTCTCATTCTCTTCATCAGCCTCCTTTCTGTGGACTGGCAAAATGACTCAGAGGGAAGAAGCAGTCTCCATGACTGACGATCTGAATTTGATCCTGGAAACCCACGGGATAAAGTTGTTTGTGGTGGCAATTATCTATAATCCAAGCATTCTTTTTTGGTGAGGTAGGGAGGCTGATTCGAGACAGGGTTTCTCTGTGTAGCCTTGGGTGTCCTAAAACTCGCTATGTGAACCAGGCTGGCCTTGAACTTACAGAGATCCACCTGCCTCTGCCTCCCGGGTGCTGGAACAACACTCTTACAGTCAGAAGGAAGGTGGAGGTTTAAGGAATGTCTTGGAGCTCCACGTGCACTCGCGTGTGCGCACGCACACACACGCACGCACGCACACACACGCACGCACACACACGCACGCACACACATGCACAGACACACACGCACGCACACACACACACACACACACATACACACACACACACGCACAGAATACCATAATCCATACAGGTATACACCAGGCCGCCATGGGAGCTGCGTAAAGTGAGAGCAATTGTAACATGCTCAACAGCAGTGATCCCAGGAGGCTAAGGGAGGGGCGGAGACACTGGGAGGTCACTGGCGGCTGCAGAGCATACCCTGATGGGAGGGGCAGGCATGGGGTGTGCACCCAAAGAGCCTAGTTTGTGTGAAGCGGGCCGGGCCCTGACCTCAGATCAGCTTCAGAGGGACAAGAGTGTGCTCAGCACGGGGACAGGCTTGAAGGCGATGAGGGCTCACTATGAAGGTTCAAAGGCACTCCCCGTGCAGTGGCAGAGGGCCGGTCATTACCACCGTCATGACATAGCTGATCCTCTCCCAGGGCCAAGGCTGATCTCCTTGAGTAGATGAGTGGGCACGGACGGACGGACGGACGGATGCCCAGTCCCTCATCCAGGCAGAAGCAGAGGACGAGTGCTGATGGACCAGGTCCTAGCTAAGGGGGCCTGCAGACCACTCCCCAGTTCTGACCTTCTGAAGCACTCCCTTCCAGTCCCAGGACCCAAGGTGCGAAGTGCAGGGTCTGTCCTTGGGACTTCCCAGAAAAGGACGGGAGAAGCCAGCAGTCGATATGAACTGTGGGTGTTGTGAGGGTGTGGGCCTGGAAGAAACACCCTGGCCCAGTGTTTCTGGAGGGGGGCTGTACATTTTAGAGGGTCCCGATCAGGCAACCCTGGATGTGAGGGGTCTGTGAAGAGGCGATGCCGTACGCGCAAAGCTAAAGCTATGTAAAGAGATAGGGCGCCCCAGGTTCCTGAAGCAGCGTGGCTGAGTAGGATTCCGAGTGGTCGGGCGACGGAGAAAACACTAAAATCCCTGGGATGACTGTGACCCTGGATTTATACAGAGCTGAGGAGGCAGGCTGGCTGGGATGGTCCAAAAATGTCTGAAAGATGGAGGCGAGGGGCTGTTCGCCTTGGCGTTTGTGGGAGGGACGTGTGTCTCTCTCCTCCGAGCGTAACATTTCTACCCTGGACAAGTGTCATTTGTTTTGTTGGTTTCATAATCTCTAGCTGTCGGAAGACAAGACAGAAGGCTCAGGGTAAACCACTCACAGGACAGACAGCAGCTGTTGGGGAGGAAGGGCTGGATAGGGGGTGGGGCCAGCAGACAGACTGACGAGGACCAGAAGCTCTGACGGCCAAAGACGCAGAAAAAAGCTCTCAGCTTTCAGGAGCCAGCAAAGTGCCAGCGGGGACCCTCCCGCCACAGACCTGGCTCTCTGAGAGCCAAGGCCACCAAGTTTCCACTCTGCTCTTCACCCTCAGGGTCCAGGCCAAGAGTTCCACCTACAGCCCACCCCCACCCCCAGACTTCTAGGCATTTCTAGCATCTTGCTCAGGAGAGCCTGCACAGCCCGGCCTCTTGTTAATTGCCTGGCCATGCTGGCTGTCTGTCTTATGCTCTAGACAGGACTTCCAAGTTTCCGGTTTTGTCTCTCCAACAGAACTCGGCAAGCTCCATTTCTAAGTATAACTTCTCTATAGCCGAGAGGAATTAACCTCAGCATCGCACCCTGCTTAACCCTACAGGCTCACAGCTAGACCTTAAGGCACTGATAAGGAGTGTCATGTTCCTCTCTGCACTGAGCCTTTGAAATCTAGACACGGACTTGGTAGCCACCTGTGGGCAGCACCTGGCTACGAGCTGTCCAGCCGGGTCCTTGTCACCATATTTTGCAAGTGGTAGTTGCTTGCCAGCCCACCTCATTTTTTCTGTCTCAGCTCTACCATCTTCTCAGGAAGTCCCTCCTTAACCACCCTCCCCAGGGCCACAACCCCATCACCACCTTCCTTAATGAGGCCCTGGGGCACCCTCTCTCTCTGGCTTCATGGCTAAAGGCGCACAGGCCCCACTGCGTGCGTGCATGCGCACACAGTAGGGATTTGAGGGGGGAGAACGGGAGTGTGGGGGGGGTGGGCCAGGGACCCCTCGGATGACTACTTCATGTCACGTCCTATGGAGTGGTGAGAGGCGGGAGGCTAGGGTGTGCACACGTGTGTACATGCACGCATGCGGGTGCACATGTGTGCAGGACAGCACATACATACACCGCTCCCCACAACCACTGAGAAGTGGAACTGAGGATGGGACCTCCTTTCGCAATCAGCCTGCAAGGAAAAATGGCTGTGACAGCACCAAGCCATGACTGAGTCAGCAACGGGCCGACTGCCTAGTGACAGTTACAAACGACCTGATGTGGGAAAGACGGGATCAGATGTGTGTAGAACAAGGGCACCCGGCCAGCGCCCACACATGCCAGACAGCAGGCTGCCTGGGGGCGGGGGGCTCCCCAGAGCTTGGGCTCGGCGTGCGGCCCTGGGGACTCAGGGTAGACTGGGTTCTTCCCAGGACCGGGCCCTGGACATAGTGATGCCCACACTCCCTCCACAGAGCCAGCCCTGCCTGCTCAGGACGGCCACTTCTGGGAGGTGCACACCGGAGGCTTCGCACCCAGGCAGACCCTCCCTCGAATAGCACCAAGTGCTTAGCTCAGGGCATTGACATGGTGGCTGCTTTCTAGCATTCATCAGACTTGTCACTTCCAAATATTGAAAGCAGAATGTTTCTTTAGTAACAGGGAAGAGGCTGTTAGCAGCCCAACCCTGTACCTTTCCTCAGAACTCAAAGAGAAGTAGGCTGGCTACCTGCTACCATTTGCGACACCTTCGGGAGACCTCTCCCCTGAAAGGGGGTGGGGCTTCCAGACCCATGTTCTCAGTTACCTGATATAGACCCTCACCTCACTGAGACGCCCGCCCACCCACCCAAAGTACTCTGAGGCTAGATCCAGAGAGGCTGTGTGGCTTCCGCAGGGGCGTCCAGCAGGGGTGCAGTGGGGGCCTGAAGCCAGGCTGACAGGGCTCAAACCCCCTGCTAAATGCAGCAATGGCTGGGCCTCTGTGTCCCCGGCTGAGCTGGCTGACCTGGCTTTCAGGGCCTGGCCCACCTCACCCTACGACCTACCTCACCTCAACCTGCCAGACTGTGTGTGGGCCACAGAGGGCCACAGAGGGCAGGCAGAGGAGGAGGGCTTCCCCCGGGCTCACCATCACCCTTCCTTGGGGCTGAGTTACAGAGGCTGAAGGGCTGGTCCTGAAGGAGGGGTGTCCCCTTGCTACCTCAAGTGGCAGAGGACCCATCCCTTGGGCCTCCCAAACCCAGGAGGGCAAGCTACAGAGGCTGTGGGAGAAAACGGATTGGTCCTAGGTCACCTGGTGTGCCTGAACATGAATCCATGCCTACTTGACTCGGAAGCCACTGGGACAGCTGTCCTAAGGGAGATCTAGAGCCTGGCGGTGGCAGGCACTGGCCCCTACAGGGGTGGGCATTGGGCTGCTTTCTCTAGCCGCCGTCCTGGCCCTACTTCGATGCCATGATGCATGTGAAGAGGATGATGTCAACGGAGCCATCTAAGGCCAACGACCTCGCCCTCAAACCACCAGCCCCACCCTGGTGCCCTACTGACCCACTTTCCCCGGCCACAAAGCACTAACCCATCTGTCCTGGTAGGTTCGGCCCCGGGAAGCACCAAACAGCTCTTCGGCTGAAGTGTGACCCCCAAACTGACTTCCGATCCAGCTCTGCCGCTCCCCAGCGGGGTTGCCCTAAGCCCCAGAGCCTGCCTTGGTTTCCCCATCTGAAGTGTGAAGACTGGTCTGGTTGATGTGTCTGAGTGACTCACCTGTCACTCACTCCTGGCTCTCGGTGACTAAGGGCCACGTCAGGGATGTGTCCACGGTGGCCCTGAAGCAGGGGGACTCGGTCCAGCAGGGAGGGGAAGGGGGCTCCACAGGGCTCTGGTCAAAGAGCCTGCGTGCACCAGAAACCGCAAGACCCCACAGATGACAAGGACAACAGGGGGCCCAGGGGGCGCTACGCAGGACTGGCAGGGTCCTGGGAAGGAGGGCCAGGCTGAACACCCAAATACTCCAAGGCCAGGGGAGCCTTGGCATGGAGTGCAGACATGTCCAGCGGGGGCTGGTGGGGTTAGTCAGCCAGGAAGAGTTCACAAACCACGGGGGAGGCTCTAAGAGTGACCCCCGTCTCCCCCTCCATCCTAACCTCGCTGGGGCGGGCGACTGTTACTATCCCGGCATCCTAGGAGGAAACACAGGTGTACAGGCTTCAGAGAGCTGGGGCTGCAGCTCTTCCAGCCTAGACGAAGAGTGGGAAGCCCTGCTAGACGGGAGGGAAGCATGGGGCAAAGTGGGACTGTGTGTGTGGGTAATGAGCGAGGTTAGAGACAGCAGGGGTCCTCAGAGGCCGGGCGGGCCGAGCAAGAGTCTCACCTGCAGACGGCATGGGGCTGTGTTAAAAGCACTGGGATTCGCGCTCGCTCTGGACTGCCCCGGTTTGCCTGCTGTGCCGGCCTGGCAGAGCCACTGCCGGCTCAGTGCTTTGGTTCCCCCATCTTCCCGTACAGACCCGGGAGAGGAAATCTGGTACACAACCATTACTACCCATTTACTAAAGGAAGAAACATAAAGGGTTGTAGCTACAGCTTAGCAGTCAAGCATTTGCCTGCTGTGGTCTTGGGTTCGATACCCCGCACTGAGAAACCAAAAGCTGGTGGCCTAAAGTCACGCCCGGCCAGTGTGGGGATGATTTGGTCACTGGGCCAGCTCCCATCTTCGTCCAGGAAGAGGGGCGGCGGCGGCGGCACAGCTCTGCCTTGCCAGGGCGCATGCCAGCATGAGTCTGTGTGTGTGTTGCTGCAGCAGCTTCTGTGCAAACATGTTAATTTGTTTTCATTTTGTGTTTTTTTTCCTTCGCAGGATAATTGGGTGAGTTTGAAGTCTTGGCGAGGCTGCTGATTATAGCTGTTTGGGTGGTACCCTCACGGGGGCTTGGGCCCTGCCTCCCGCCTCTGGCAGAGCAGTGGCAGTGGGGTTGTTTTCCGGGGGCGTTTGCCAGGGCTTGGGGTGGGTTCTGAGGGCTGCAGGCTGACCTGGGACCTCTGACATGCTCCCTTGCGCAGACAGCATGGCATTACTGAAGCATGCTGCACATAGCTTTTCTCTGTGCTGCTGCTAACTGCATGCAATTAAGAAAGAAAGAAAGAAAGGTGGCCGGCATGGTAGTGCGTGCCTGTCGCTCTAGCATGCGGAGGTTCAAGTAGGAGACAATTCCAGAGGTTCAGCACAACCTTGGCTGTGGAGTAAGTTCTAGGCTGCCCTAGACTACAGCAAGACTCTTCCAAAACAAGCAAAAGCCGGAGGAGTAACTTCCCACCCTCCTCTCTCGGCCATCAGAAGCGAACCAACCTAATGGCTCACATCTCGGAGGACAGGTGGCAGCTGGCCTGTTGGGAGGTGGGTGGCCACGTCTTCCACTCCGGAGGAGTGAGGCTGTGGGAACAGAGCAGGCGACCTTAGCCATCCCCTCTCTCACCTAGAACCCCGTGCCTTGCCCTGCGATTCAAAGACCATGGCTGGGTATCACCAGCATCCATCGGCGGCTCTCTGCCCCGTGGGTACCCTGCACGTGACCCCACCCTTGCTGCTCATGTCTGCCCCCCTTCTAGGCAGGGACCAGTGTGTGTGTGAGGCTGGGCCATCTTTGGTTCTCATTTCCCTGAGGGCACCCCGAGTCACACTGTACATGGCAGCCACGCTGTCAAGCTGTAACGTTCGACTACTCTATCTATCGGGGTTCACAAGGGCCTGGCTCCATTGCTGCACACAGTAGGCCCACAGCAAATGAGGTGGTTGGTGGTAAGGCTCCGGATCCGATGGAGGTGGTGGTGGGAGATGACAGACTTCTGGCTGGCCCTGCAGGTGGTTGGCAAACCTCTGAGAAGGGCTTGGCCTGTTCGTCACATGGGGTGGCAGCTGGCAGCGCCCCTCCCCCACCGAGAGCCACACAAAGGGGCCTCTATTTCTGAGGATTTGTTCCTGGCCTGGCTGGGCCACACCACCCTCTGCCTGCTCTGCTGGCCACCCAGCCGACTGAACAGACACAAAAGCCAGTGTCCCTGTGGGGCCAGCCGGACCCCAGAAGGCCCTGCACACAGAGAGCTCGAACGTCAGAAGTGTCCTGGGGGGGGATGCAGTGCCCAGGGGTGAGGCTTCCCATTCAGGTACCATGGCGAGGGGACAGAGGACAGGGAGGGTTCTCAGTTTTGAGTTCCAGATTCTGCACCTCCCTACTCACACCATCCTGGGGCGGGGGCGGGAAAACCTCCGTGTCCAGCCACCTGGGGTGTCAGAGCTCGGGGAACTGTTCCATTGGGGGGGGGGGGACAGAAGTTGGTAGGCACTTCATAGGCTTAGGCAACCATTTGCATCTCTTGAGTTTTACTCAGGAAATTGACAGAGTAAAACGAGCAACCCCCCTCACGTCTGGCAAAGTCCAGACTCGGGGCACTGACTCTCAGGCCAGGCTCGGGGCACTGACTCGGGGCACTGACTCTCAGGCCAGGCTCGGGGGCACTGACTCTCAGGCCAGGCTCGGGGGCACTGACTCTCAGGCCAGGCTCGGGGGCACTGACTCTCAGGCCAGGCTCAGGGGCACTGACTCTCAGGCCAGGCTCGGGGCACTGACTCTCAGGCCAGGCTCGGGGGCACTGACTCTCAGGCCAGGCTCCGAGGTCCTGTCTTTAGGTATGACAGTGACTGCTGGTTATTAAACAGCTACTGTATATAGGGATTCAGAGCCACCTGATCTCCCAACCCCAGTCACTGCATGACGCCATGGTCAGGGTCTGAAGCCCTGCAACCAGGGCTCAAACGCCTCCCCCGCCCTGAACAGTACATAAGGAAAGCGACTCATGAGGCCTCCAGGTCCAGCAAGCCGGACCACGGGGATTCCCCAGAGTCAGGGTGGGAGCTGAAGCCCTCTGATGCTTCCTGTTGCCTGGCTGTGTAGGAGGCACCGTTCCAGGAGCCACACAAGGCTTTGTGGGCCAGGGTCCCTCCACAGCCCCTGGAAACAGTGTCCGGGTTTCTAGTTTCTTATTTCACTTGTCAGACCCCGAGGACCAGAGTCCTAGAAGCCCTGCAGCCTGCAGAGGGTGGGGCCTCTCACCCGACTCATCGGCCCTGCTGCCCCTGGAACATTGACCCTTCCACACATCATCTCCCTGGTTCCCTCCTACCCGCCTGCCCAAGCTGGGGCAGCCAAGAGAGCAGCGGAGTGCCAGGTAATTAAGACGACGCCCCATCCGGGTGCCTGGGAATGCTGTGGGGTTTCCCTTTTGTGTTTATAGCAATTGTATGAAAATGTGCGACACGGAACGGCACGAGCTGACAAATGAGATGAGACAGGCAGGGTTCCGGGCCGGCTTTTTTCTGGGCCTGATTGGCATTAATTGTGAGCGTTTACAAAGCACAACTCGGCGCCTGACATTTGCTTCAAGCGAACGTTTCCTTCTAATAGTTTTAATGATTACATCGGGAGCTGGTGATCACCACAGGGCGGGGGGGAGGCTGCCTGGAGCCTGACTTCCCGGCTACCTGCTACAGGAGGGCTGTGCCAAGTGCCAGGCTTTGGGCACAGGATGGGACCCCAGTGTGGGCCTACCTGCTAGCACCTACCGCTGTTGCCAGTTATAACGCTGATGAAGAAACGGTGGAGAGTCCCGGGGGGGGGGGGGAGGGGATGGGGAGGGGAGCAGAGAGGGGACATGGGTCTGGCTGGAGGCCCTCAGTTCCCCGTGACTAGGGAGGGCCCTACAATTGCTGAATGCAGTTTTCTCACTGTGTGACTTTGGCCAAATCTCTTCCGAGCTCTGGGCTTGGTTCCCTTACCTGTTAAGAGGGGTAAGAATTCATTCAGACCAGACTCCTACACACAGCTCTGCCCTGAGTCTATTTCCCTTACCTGAACTGAACCCAAGGTGAGTTCTGAATCCTAGGAAAAGGGGTATGGGGGACCCCAAATTCCTGACAGACCAAGGCCCGCCCTGTACTGCCTCCTCCTCAGAGAAAATGCTGCACATCGATGACTGACTAGCTCGCTCACACACCGCTTACATGGGCACGCAGACACTTGCTCACTCAGGGACTCAATGCCTTGCTCACTCACTCACCCATGCACACACTGGATCGCCCATGTAACCCGTGCACACACTGGATCACGCATGTAACCCGTGCACACACTGGATCACGCATGTAACCCGTGCACACACTGGATCACGCATGTAACCCGTGTACACACTGGATCGCCCATGTAACCCGTGCACACACTGGATCGCCCATGTAACCCGTGCACACACTGGATCACGCATGTTACCCATGCACACACTGGATCGCCCTGTAACCCGTGCACACACTGGATCGCCCATGTAACCTGTGCACACACTGGATTTCCCATGTGCTCAGTTAGCTCACAGATCCATGCATTCACTCACTCACATGCTTACTCCCTTATGTGCGGGCTTGCTTGTTCATGCAATCCTTGCTCATGCCCTCACCCATGAATTCCCAAAGACATCAAGTGCCCAGGTTAGGAATCCAGGAAGGCACGAGGGGACAGTGCCTCCCTGACAGGGCTCACAGCTCACGACAGAGATGACTGTTCTTATATTTTTGGTTGTGAGCCTAGCCTTTAACGGCTGAGCCACCTCTCCAGCCCAAGGTGACAGTTCTAGACGCGCTTGTGTAGAACACTCTGTCATCCTTTCTCCAGTTTACAGTAGAAGAAACTGAGGCACAGAGGAGAAACAGAGTGACGTCAGTCTGGGGAACACATCTGGACATTTGTGTCAGAGCCAAATCCTCTCAGCTGCTGCCATCTGAGGATGAGCCCCATGGTTGCCTTTCTGTTGTAGCATGGACTTAAATGCATAGCCGGGCGGGGCATCAGGGCAGGGGCATCGGGAACAGGGCAATCAGTGACGTCCTGTCCCCCCACGACCAGGCTCCGTTTCCTAGAAACTCATTGCTCTCTCATACATGGCTACACGCTAAGTCTGGCCAGAGGTCATGCGGAAGGCCCCTTGCCAGGTGTATGAGGAGGGCAGCCATGACACACGTAGGGACCCACAGAGATGAGAGGACCCCGTGGGGTCGGGAGCAGCTGGCTGAGCACCAGCCTTGCCGGGTCCACCCTGCAGGAAGTTTCCAAGATGAACCCGGGTCCTGTACTCTACTGGCTTCAGCCAAAAAAACCTCTGACAAAATTCTGAGTTAGTTTGGGATTACAGTGGGGCGGGGGGAGAGAAAGAAAAGAGGGGAATCTCCCCCTTTTGCATATGGTGGCACAGATGGGCCCATGACCCGTAAAAGCTGCCTGCAATTAAGCTCCCACTTTGTACGGCTGGGTTTGTCAGTCGTCTGAACCATGAGTGGAGGGCTGCGCGCTGACAGGCAGGAGCTGGCGGGGGCGGGGGCGGGGGGTGAGGCAGGATTCCACAGGATGGGCAGCAGCCCAGGGACCTTCGAGTGGGGCCTGACGGATGGCTGCGTGAATTGGAGGCGACAGTGACCGCATCAGCTCTTTCTCCGGGGTGTCCACCTTGGAGTTTAGCAGGGCAGCCAGAGAGCTGGGTGGGGCCTTGGCTAGGGGTGGGTGCCTGGACTGCAGGGCAGTGAGGTGGAGAGTGAGGTTAATCATGCTTGGATCCTGCCAGAAACCGGGCCTGCGGCCTGGGACAGGCCAGAGGGTAGATGCTGCATGCCACGATGGGAGTTCCTTAACCACGGTACAGTGCGCAGGTGCGGGGCCGAGGAGCCAGAGCCCGCGGCCCAGTTGGCAGAAGGAATGGAAAACAGCTCCAGGAAGAGCTGCCAAAGGCCAGAACCGACTCACTGTCGTCCCCAGAGGAGTTAGTCCAGCCTCCACTTAGGGGAAGCAGGTAGGAAACCAAGGCAGGTGCCAAGATGCTCTCAAGGATCAAGGCTGGCTCTGCCAAACTAATGGGCCCTGCATGTGTCAGCACCCTCTCACAGGCTTCCTCTTGCTACCCCCCCCCACACCCGGGGGGAGGGGGGCTCGTAGTGCAGGTCTACAGCTCCAGCTGCCCCCACACACACACGGGGGGGGGGGCTCGTAGTGCAGGTCTACAGCTCCAGCTGCGCCCCGGGGTGTTCTGTTGTTTGGGTTAACGAATGTCTCGTTTGGCTTTGGGACATCCTGAGATCACTAATAATCGTCCCATGATGGAAGAAATGAGGCCCTGACGGACCTTTCCCTGCCCGCTCCACACTGGGAGAGAAAAGTCATAAAAACGGCTTGCTCCCTTAGCTATCGAGGCCCCGACTAGATGTCACTGCTAATTGGGTATCACACCCATGTCTTGTTCTCTCAGAAGCTAAATCAAGGAAGCGCCACTGCCGCGGACTAATTATATCTCCGGCCTGCAGCCTGCGTCTCCCTTTATTGAGTTAAAAAATGGTCACGAAGCCTCATCTTTCATCCCCCCAAGTGCCGGGGGCGCACACTGTCCTCCGGGCGGGCGAGGCTGCTCAGGTGCGCGCTGCATGCACAGCACAGGTTTGGTAAGGGGCCTCGGGCACCCAGCAGGGCTGTGGAGGGCTGAGAGGGGCCTAGCCCAGGTACCTGCTTACTCTCCTCCTCCCCAGGGCCACTCCTCTGCCAGGCTGGGGTACTCCAGTCTGTCCTGGAGAGGGAGACTCTCTCCCTGTAGCAGCTGGACCCCCTGGGCTCAGGTACCTTTCTGCCCTGTGACCATGCATGCATTCATCCAACCTACTTGGCTGTCGACCTACTATGCACCAGGCACCCTTTCTGGTGGCTTCTAGTAGCCCAGAAGCAGGTAATACCCCAACACAGCACCCTGGTTGGCAGAGGCACTGGATACGGAGAGGGCACCTCATTGTCCCTCTGCTCAGAGCTGCCTCCACCAAAGGCCAAGGCCGGCATCTGCCCCTCCCCCCAGTCCCCTCCGGACTGTCCTTTCACTTAAAACAGTCCCACCCACCTGTCATGGCTGTTTCCCGGTACTGGTACTGCCTGTCGGCCCTCGGGGCTTCAGAACACAGGGCAGCTTGTGCAGGAGGCTGTCACATCTGTGTGACAGCCCCAGGCTATGGTCTCGGAGTCCCAGGTGTGTGACAGGTGTGTGACGTGTGTTAGCTGCTGCCAGTCTTCAGCTTTCTGTGAAATGGGCAGAGTCCCTCCTGGAGGTATAGAGGGGCGTGCAGTGCCCCGTGGGGTGACCTCCCAGAGCAGGTCAATAAAACAGTGACTGTAGAGGAGTCCCGGCTACAGGTGCTTCGGGACTTGCATAGGCAGGCAGCAGCTGGCCCTCACACTTAGTTCTGGGACAACCTCTACATTCAGAGAAGGCCCCCAGAATCTCTAGATGTGGTCCCCTGACCTCTGAACCACGGATGGCAGAAGGAACCTTGAGCTCATCAAGGCCAGGCAGCCGACCTTGTTTCAGCCCATAGGCCCGGATGATTGGCCCTCGCTGCCCAGGGCGCTGGAAGGAGCCCAAGGCCGGGGAAGGAACCAGGCAGGAAGAGGGTGGCCATTGATGGCGATGGCAATGTCTGCCAAGGGCGCTCTGGCAGAAGGGGAGTCTGGCCTGCCACAGAGATTACCACCCTTGACATTTTAAGGGGCATGCTTGCATCTGGGTTGAGAGAGGGGTAACTTGCTCAAGGTTGTGCAAAATGTGAGAGATGGCTAGTGTATGATGGGCGCCGTGGCTCCTGTTCAGGCGTCTTTGGAGGACAACCTTCCCAGCCCTGGCCTCCTTCCACAGAAGAGGACCCTGCTACCAGCCAAGGGGCCCTGGCCCTGGCTGTCCCCTTCACCTCCCTTCTCCACTGAAAGGGGGATAAAAGTGCCCCTGGGGGACAACAGGGGCATTAAATGAGCATTCCAAAGGCCAGCGCAGGAAGCTCCAGGTCTCATGACGGGTGGGCGGAGTTTAAAGGGGATGGGACCATAAAGCAACAGGACCCCCCTCCATGAAGCCCTCCCTGCTCTAAGCTGGCACAGTGTGGCGCAGTGAATCCCTCTTTAGTGTGGCAGTTAATCTAGAGTCTGAGGCGGCTCCCTCAGCACCCCCCCCACCCCCACCCCCCCCCCCCCCCCCGCCTTTTGTCCCCAGCGGTAGGAGCGGGAAGCCCTCTGGCCTGTTCCCTACCCAATCACTCTGACTTTAGCCCCTTCCCCTCAGGTAGACTCCGGGCCCACCTGACAGACAGGAAGGAGCCTGTGGTCACACAGATGGTGAGGGTGCCTGGCTTCAAGAAGCTGCTTCTGCCTCCATCAGCACCAAGCTTGGCCTTGGCTCTGCCAGGGAGGGCCCTCTCCCCACAGGTCATCAGGTTCTGTGTGGAACTCTGAGAGCCTGTTCACAGCCAACTCCTCTGGCCTCAACTCCTGACCTCTCAGGCCACTGTCCCCTGGGCCTCTCTCTGTACATTAACAGGAGCTCCCGGGGTTGCTAGAGCTGGGGCAATGGCTTGAGGTGGAGCTGAGGTAAATGGGCCGGACCTGAGCCTCCCTCACGCATCGCCACAGCTCCCAGGAGTGTCTCCCCAAGAGTGTCCTGTACACACAAAAGTTTCCCACCCACAAGCCCATCGGAGAATTGCTATTGCCAGTACACCAACCAGGACACGGATCTGTATGGGAACACACATACCCAACGGGGAGAGAAACTAGGGTTCCACCCCAGACAGGCCTAAGGACCCCAAGGACCCTGCTGACCTCCCCAGTTCCTAGGCCAGGCCAGGATGATCTGAAGTCCTTCTTCCTTTGGACACACGGGACCCTTAGCTTGGCCGTTGAGATGATCTCCTCCAACACTAGTTTTTTTTTTTACCCACTCTCCCCTCTCCTAAGCTGTCCTTTTCCGGCCGTGGCAAGGGTACCCTCTGCCAGCGACGCCCCTTGTGCATCCTGGGTTAGGCAGATTCCACAGCCTTTTGCTCCTGAGGTCCCCTCCAGCCTTACTCCTACCCAGTCCATCTGCAGGCCTCTGGGCACACTGCACACCAGGGTCCCTCAAGACTGGGATTAAGTGTCTATCCAAGGGGACTAGAGATGACCCGGCAAAAGACGCTCAGCCCAATTACCCCCCTCACTGCCAGTGTCCACCCTGTCCTCAAGAACCCAGCCTTCCATCACTTGCCTCTCCCTGGCGTGTGACCGTAGGTATGAACACCAGTGACACAGATTGGGGCGTGTCACCTGGCTCCTCAGAGACCTCTATTTCCTCATCTCTGAAATGGCACTAACTCCACCAGGACAGCTGGGAGCCCCCTACCAGCCCCGGGCTTGGCTTGCCTTTTGTTTGAGGCTCCCAGTAGGCCCTCAGCTGTGTCTCAACTAAGCAATCAGTGGTCCAGGTGGAAGGAATACACACACACACACACACACACACACACACACACACACACACACACACACACGACAGCATCCGCCCCTCCACAGAATCCCTCTCCCCACCCCCAGCCCGGGCAGACTAAAATAGTCATTAGGCAGATTTCAAAAGATGTCAGTAGCTTATAATTATAGTCGACATCCTTCTGAGATAAAAGTGATTACCTTGGATGCAAATCGCTTAGCAACCAATCAGGGCGGCGGGCGGCGCCCGCGGAGGTGACCGGCCGGCAGCACAGCCCTTCTCCCCCGGCTGCACAGCAGAGGCGGCGGCGAGAAAGCGCACAATAGCTCTTGACACGCAAATGGGTTAACACAATAAGGGCGGCTCCGGCCGGTGCTGGGGGAGAGCAGCAATTCCCGGCCCGCGGGAGGTAATAAAGCGGCCCTTTTGTCCGCGCCTCCTCGTTCTCACCCCCGCCCAGCCCCAAGGAATCGCTGCCTGATTGAATTACGGTTCATGAATACGAGCTGCTTGCCTGCTTCCTCTGACTGGGGAGGGTTGGCAAAGCAGAGTGGGCAGGAGGGAGCTTGGAGAGGACGCCCTGGCCAGGCCCCAGAGTCCCTGGCACTCAGATGGGAACCACGTGTGCTCACCATGTGGGCTCACCACGTGGGGGCCCCCTTGCTGAGGCGCTGGAAGGGTAGGGGGCCCCCCAGCCCAGAACTGGGTCTTCTGCTCTGGGCGAGCTGGAGATTTTGCTCGTAGCAGGTATAAACTACATGTATGGAACACTTACTGTATGCCCTGGCCTGCAGTGAGCCCTTGAGGAATGCCCACCACGCCCCTGGGAAGTGGGTACTGCCTGTAGCTCTAAATTGATGAGGACACCAGGCCACGCAGCAGCACCGTGACACAGGCAGTCAGGCCCAGACCCAACCGGTGCAGAGTCTGCTGCTCTCCAGTAAGCCTCCCTGGGGAGCTTTGCGTTGCTTATCAAAGGCATCAAGCAACCACGCAGGGCCTACCTGTACCTAATCCAGAGCGGCTGTAAGTGCTCGGGACTTTGGACAAGTGAGTGGAGGCTGCTGGGAGAATGTAAGAGACTGGAAGGTACAGCTCCTGCACACATGCTGCAGCCCTGTCACCCGGGACTCCAGGATACAAGCCACCTCAGGGCCACCCGGCCTCCGTTCAACCCCCAGGCGGCTCCGGACCTCTCTGGTACTGCTGGGATTGCTCTCCTGTTCGCCCCCTTGGGGACTCACATGCCCTCTTCCTGGAGCACACCTCCACCTGCTGCTGGGCCAGGAGCTCCAGCCATTAAAGTCCTTTTGCCATCTATAAGCCAGCCTTCCACCAGCAGAGCCTGCCAGGAGCTCCGGGTGGCTGAGGTCCCCGGGTGACCCAGGGCTACCACAGGCCCCTCTGAACAAGCCCAGGGCGGCCAAGGCTGGCTTCTTGACTACCTCTGGCAGGCAGGTTTTACGCTCTACGTTTCTCCTCCCGGGGCTACAGAAAGGGACCCAGCAGGAGAGGGCAACAGGCTAAGTAAGGTCACAAGAACGGGAAGACGGTGCCACTGAGTTCAATCGAGCTTGTCTCCCCCCACGAACGGAGCCGTCCAGGGGCTGGGCCCCTCCCCTTGTGCATGGGGGTGAGGTTGGGAAGGTCCTGCAGATTCTAAACCCAGGGCCACTGAGGCCACCGATCGCACTGCAGCCACCTGGCTGAATGAACGCCTACAAAAGCCCATCTCTTCCTTGGCTTTCTCTTCAGCAAAAGGGGTCACAGCACAAGCCACTCCAAGCAGCAGCTGAGATGCTGTAAAATGCCTGGCACTCAGGAAGACGCTGGGTAAACTGGCAACTCCCCCTGTTTGTCGTCTGGCGCTCACTGCCAAGCCCAGGGAGCCGAGGGAGAGGAACAGAAGGAGTTGCCCAACTCTGACAGCCTTTCCCTCTGCCTTGGCTGAGGGAGTGTAAATACTCCACAGAGGGCCTCCAACCGCCTCTGTGTGTATGTGTGTGTGTGTGTGTGTGTGTGTGTGTGTGAGTGTGTGTGTGTGTGTGTGTGTCTCTGGCGCGCACTCCAAGTTTGTTTCTAAACTGGGAAGTGTCAAGAGGCCGTGCAAACAGCCCTGTACCCACAGCCTCTCCTGCTCCCCCAATATGCTGTGCTAGGAAGCAAGCATATGTTTAAGGAAACCGTTTGAGCTGGAAATACCATCGCCCCCCCATCCAGCCCCCAAAGCAGCTTCCCTGGTATTTATTGACCTGTTACTAGATAGAAGGTCCTGGGAGAAGGCTGGGAAATGTTTTCTGTACAAAGAGACTAGTCCTGGCTTCTCAGAATGGCCCCTCACTGCGGGAGCAAAGACACCAGACTCTCCCACCATTCCTAGGATTTGACCGAAGCTGTCTCACCCATACCTGACCCGGGCAGACATTGCTGGGTGCTAGGATGAGCACAGACCAGTCGGCAGGATGTGGCCTAGGAGTTCTCAGGGCTCCTCACTGTACAGACTGCTGTTACCATGGGGTGGGGGTGGGGCTCTTGCCATCCCTACCCATCCCCCCCCAGCCCTGGCAGAGATGGACATATCCAGACCTCAGCTCCAACTTGCCCTGCGTTTGCTTAATAAGCATCCATCACACTGCTTGTCAAAATCATCTTAAACACCGGAAGGAGAATGGCTTAGGCAGGAGTCCCAGCTAGGCCAAGGCCCCTCACCTTGGGGTTGGACAGCAGGGGGTTCCCTGGACAGACACACAGAGCAGACACAAGGAACAGGAAGGTCACACCTCCTCTCTCTCTCTCTCTCTGACTCCAAGCAGAGCATTCCTATTTGAAAGAGAAGTAGCCTGCCCTGAAGGCTGAAGCCTGCTTTTCTCTGGGGACGCTGGGAACTTTGGCTGCTGGCTGGGTACATGGTGGGGTTCACTCACGAGAGCCTCCTCTCCAGCACCCTGCTTACCAGTGGGAGGCTGCTCCTCAGGGAGTTACCGGCCCCCAGGAGGCATGGGGCAGAGTCCGGAACACCTGTCCTTAGGGGCAGGATTCATCAGTGGGGACAGCTGGCACTGCCTCCCTCCCCCCACCTCAGGTGGTGACTGGGGATTTAGGTCATAAGATTGCAGCAGAAAGAATGGAAGGAGTTGGCCTTCATCACCTTCTGCTACCGCGGAAGGACATCCAGCTCTGGCCATTCTGGCTCCTGGTAAAGGCTAACAGGGCTGCCACCACAGTCCTCTGACATCAGAGGTCAAGCAGTGATGTCACACGCAGCCCGCTGGGAACATGCTGTCTTTGTGAGTTATTTGTTAACAATAGAGACACAAATGTCTTGCCTCAGAGGGCTCGATCCTCAGACAGAAGTTTTGGGATTCCACACGGCCTCTGGCTCTTCAAGATCTTGTAGACCCCACATGCCTGCCCACCCTAGACATCCCCAAGCAATTCCTACAAAACTACAGGAGTTCCCCGGGAATTTTCTGAGGGTAGAGAGAGCCACTACCTTTGTTAGCTTCATGGGTGGGGTGACCTTTCCTCTCTGGCATCTGCCGAAGCCCAGCAGAGTACCCACCAGGGGTCCCCACCCTTCACTCCAGACAGTCCAAAATAAGTTACGGACAGAACAGGGGCGGACGAGAAGATCTGATGCCTCTGGGCGCTCAACAACCTAGGGCCCCCGGGGGGCCAGTACAGATTGCCCATTTGTCACAGGCTACCTACCCCCAGCTCAAATCCCAAATCCCGTGCCCCGCAACTCACTGTGTCAGCCAGGCAGGTGAAGGGCACCAAGTCTCAGAGGCCACAACGCTCCAACCTGCCGGTAGCGGCCATGCAGTGGTGATAAAGATCGCCCGAGGGAAGTGCTTTTCTTCGGGTGGAAAGGGAAGCTGTCGGTGAGGGCGATCCCTACGCCCTGAAGCACTGTCCGTAGTCGGGGAAGGGGGTTTCTCTGCTCAGCACCGGTCGCGTTCGCCCGGGATTCCGGCCCCTCGCGCGCTCAGGCGGTGCATCCTCGCCGGAGACTGTGCTCCACGCATCCGGCGGGAGGCGCTGCGCCTCCCTTCGGGGGCCCCGGCTCGCCGCGGCAGCTCTGCCCGCGCCTCTCCCAGGGCGCCCTCTCCGTCCGCGCTGGGAGGCCGGCGGCCGCAGCCCCTCTCGCCAGCCCCAGCTGCAGCCTGTCTTTGTTGCTTCCTCTCGCTTGCCCGCCCGCCCTCTGCTTGCAGCTCCCGGGTCTGCCCGGGGGCGAAGAGTCCGTCTCCTCGGAGGATTGCACGCACCTGCAGCGGCCCCGGCTCCTCGCCCGGCGTGCACCGGCCCCCGCAGGTTGCAGAGAGCAGCTCCGAGAACGCACCGGCCCCTCCTCCTCCTGCTGCTGCTGCTGCTCCGAGCCTCGGGTGTGGGGGGAGGGGAAGCCGGCGAGCAGCGGCAGTGGCAGCCGCAGCGAGCGGCAGAGGCTGGGATACAGCCTCGCGGGCCTTGGTGCTGAGGGCCAGCGAATCCGGCTGGCGCAGGGCAGACTCGAGGATGGAGAGCCGTGCACCCGGTGTGGGGTTCGAGCGCTGCAGTAGAGGCGCGGTGCGCGGGTCTCTCCCGCGCCCGTGGCCCCGGACAGCTCGCGGGGCTCCTGGGGCCGCAGCCGCGCACCGCCGGGCACCCTCGCCGAGCCTCGGGCCCGGGTCTCGGCCCGGCCTGGCCGGCGCGCGCAGCCTCTTCGCCGAGCTGCCGGCCCGGCAGTGCTGCCCGCTGCTCCGCTCCGGCGCGACTGACAGGCGCGAGCGCCCGCTGCCGCCGCGGCGTCTCGCCCCCAGCCCGCCCCCCGCGTCGCTGTCCAATCAGCAGCAGCCGAGAGGCGGTTACCACGGTGACGCGGCGCCGCGTCCTCCGCGAGGCGGGGCCGGGGGCCGCCACGCGCGCTTTTCGCGGCAAAATTCAAAGGCCGGCAGGGCGGCTCTCCAACCTCTTTCCCCAAGCCGGAACGAGGCGGGGCCTGCTCCCGGAGGACTTCAACTCCCGGCATGCTGCGCGCCTAAACCCGGCGAAGGGACCCCGCTGGGAGCGCAGGGCACGCTGGTAGTTGTAGTCCCTTTGTTGAGGACCTAGGGTTGAAAAAGTGTTGTTTATTGAGTGCCCATTTGAGGGTACCATCTGAATTATTATTTCGTTTACTCTTTGAACCGCGGCCTCATAAGGCGTGTGCTAAAGATAACAGAAAGGTTGGAGTGCAGCTAAATGGTAAAGGTGCAAGTGTGCAGGGCCCAGTGTATTACACACACACACACACACACACACACACACACACACACAGAGCACACTGACACACATAGCAAAGTGCATACTATTCCTAACCTTCAAAACTGACCTGCGTTTTACAGTTTGGCACTTGTCCCCAGGGTACTGCTGAAACTGAGATGTGGAGGGCCCTGCGTGCCTTGTTCCCCGGAGGGTTTGGGGACGGTGGTGGAGTTTTGGCATACTACATGCTGGGTTCCTTGTGAGTGTGTATGTATGCCTTGACCTCGCCAGGCAGGTACCAATGTCCTCTCAAGTATGTAATTCGCGATGGTCTCAAATTCCTAGCTTCAAGCAATCCTCCGGCCTCAGTGTCCAGAACTATGGGCACAAGCCACCATGCCTGGTGAGGGAGCGATTTTTCTTCCACTTAACAGATGGAGAAACTGAGACACGGTGTCGGTATCACCTGAATCTGAGCTGTTTCCATCCTTATTTGCCTGACAGCATCCTCCTTTACAGACTGAATCCTGGGAGAGAGTTTCCTCCATCGTGAGGTGTCTGTCACAGAACGAGGTGGACATCCAACTTTCCAGGCAGAATGCCAGGGTTCCTACAGAAACAAAGAATTGGACATACCCCCCCCCAATCCAGTCTCCACCTTAGGCTTTATCTCAGTGATGCCTGGGGGGGCCAGAACCTTGCTCGACGTTGACCTTGGACCTTGGCCATTTATCTTCAGGGCTCAGTGTCTGTTCCCTGTCTGTAAAATGAGAAGACAGGGCATTTCGATCCCCGCTGGATCGGGCTGGCCTGAAGGCACAATGAATTATGGTCAGGAGAGAAGAACCCGGGCGTTCAATGAGTGTTAGCAGTGGTCCTCCGATCTGGAGGGCTGGGGAGTGAGTCCAGGGTGTTGTGTGGATTATAATCAGGCCTTAGCCTACTTTCAGGAGCCAACCAACCCCTTCCCAGAACCTGGGAGAGGCATTGGCAAGGGACCTCCAGGGCAGGCCCAAGTAGGCCACCGCTCCTTATCTAGGGCAGAAGCTGGCCCTGTTTCGGATCCCAGGGCAGCACTGTGAGGTTCCCAGCAGCTCTGGGCTCCAGTACTAGTTCCAGTTCCCAGTGGCTTCCTCCGGCCCTCGCCCTGCTCCCTGAGCGCTGGTGGGGGGTGGAGGTTTACCTGGAAACACGATCTGCTACCAGCTGCTTCCTCTCTGGGCCAGCTGCCAGAGCAGCCCTGACATCAGGGTGAGTTACCCAGGCGACTCAATAGCTGGACCCAGGGCAAGGACACGTGGGAAGACCAGATTCAAGCCAGGACAGGGTAGGAGACAATGGCAGCCAAAGTCTAGGGGCAGAGAGCTGGGGGATGGGGGGTGTGAAGATGAACGGCGGCGCCAAGCTACATACAACCTTCTCGAAGCCTGCGACTGTGTGTGCGCAGGTCACTGTGACGACCGGCCCCTCCTGACCTAGCTCGTGCTGTTCATGTTACATAGTCATTTTGCCATCCTAGCAAACCTGTACCGTGCGTATAGAATTACCACCCACATCTTGTATGGGAAGAGGGCCCTGGGACTTGCCCAAGGTCACCCAGAGACAGAACTGGAACCTGAACACCACAGCCTTGGTTTATCGCACCCCTCACCAGCCACTGACTGACAAGGTGTGACCTTGACAGCACATTTCTTCTCTTTTCTGGGCCCATTTCCTGTCAACCTCTCCCAGAGGTGGGTCTGTAGTTCCCAAAGGATCTGGCGTGATTCCGAAACAGTGCAGCGGACCGGCTAGGGGCTAGATCTGAAGGAGCCGCCTGTCTCTAAACTCAGGGAGTTTGGGAGGCATTAAAGGTGGGCAGTGAGCTAGTAGTGTTAGCAGACAGGTGTCTTCTAAGGAGCAGAAGGCCCAGCAAGAGCTCAGCCTGAAGCCGGGTGGTGGATCTCTGTGAGTTCGAGGCCCACCTGCTCTCTTATAGACTACATGTGAGCCATTAAGCTCTCTCTCTCTGTCTCTCTCTCTCTGTCTCTCTCTCTCTCTCTCTCTCTCTCTCTCTCTCTCTCTCTCTTTCTCTCTCTCTCTCTCTCTCTCTCAGATGGTCTCGCTAGGTAGCCCAGCAAGTGGGCCTGGAACTCCTGCTGTCCTCAAACTCACAAGGATCGGCCTGTCTCTTCCTCTCCACTCTCCCTAATGGCTGGGGCTAAAGGGGGCTCTGTTTTCCATAGAGGAGGAACGTGAGGGAGGCGTGGCAGAGCAGGGGGCGTGGAAACAGACCGGTGGGGTGCACCTCCCTGTGATTCAGTTCCCCTGTGCCTCAGCTTCCTCCCTCTGTGAAGGAGACTGAGTCAGTGCACGGCCCCACAGGGGAGGTTAGTTCTGCTCTCACTACGGAAGCATGGCTGTCCCATTTCCATCGCCAGTCCCCCATATTTTCAGCATACTCTATCTAACACATGTCCCGCGCCGGACCCTAGGTTCTGCAGTGACAGATGGAGACGTGGGCTCTGTGTAACGTAGGTTTGCTGCGGTCCTGGAGAAGGAAGCTAACGGTTGTTACAGCGGACCGGGGAGGGCGTGCCCTGAGCAGATGCTGCCCCAGCGCGGGGCGGGTGGTGCAGGACACACGCGGAGAGCCCCGCGGGTTGGGTCGCAGGCTGAACGCGGACTGAGCCGGCCTGGATTCCGGCAGGCAGCCTCCCCCTGCCCCCCCCCAGTCGCCTCACCTGCCCCGGTTGCTCTAATCTAGGCCACAGCCAGGAGGGAGCCCAGCCCCCATTGGTGCACACCATGTAGGTTTTTCAGAGATAATTTAATCAGAGCTATTAATAAGCAGAGAAGAAAGGGCTCTTTATGCTTCTCAGGGAGAAAGGGGGAGGGAGGGAGCCCTGGTAACCTTGCCATTCACCTGCCCCGCCCCCCAGTACCTGCAGCCCCTCACGGGGGAGGGGCGGGCAAAGGGGACGACGGGGTGGCAAGACCAGGTCACGGGCAAGTCATGCGAGAGGCCAAGGCCTCCTGGCACTAAGCTTCCGTGGAGCTCCCCACCCACGGCCCACCCTTGCCCCCTCTGGCCCCTTCCTGACTGCCACGCCCTTGTCCCCAGCCCCCACCCCCAGCTAGGCAGAGGCTGCCTCCCCTCCCCACCCACCCTGTCCACCCTGAAGAGTTTTCCTTTGGTCTTTGCACCTCTGGCTTAGCGCATTTCAGGTCCTAGCTCAAGCATACCTGTCTCCTCTTCTGAGACACCCTCCCCTACCCCTTGATGGCTAGTTTCAGATGTCACCTTGACAGGATCGAGATAATCAATCACCAGGGTGAAGAGCTTCAATGAGGGATGATGATCAATCAGGTTGGCCCGTGGACGTGTGTGGGGGGGAGCCATGATGACTGGAATATATTAATTAACGCGGGAAGAGCTGCCCGCCATGGGTGACACCATTCTCTTGACAGGCGATCCAGGATGGTGTTGAAACTGGAAAAAGCAAGCTGAACACTAGCAAGCAGGTGTCTCTCTCTTCTTTCTGGCAGATGTCACATGACCAGGCTACTTTTGTCAGTTTTTAAAGTCACAATGACAGAAAAGAAACCAAGAGACTCCCTCATCAGGAGCCGCCTTTCCCTATCCAGTGCTCATCATGGCTGGCATCTGTCCTTGATTATTGTTACGCTGCCTGCATTGTGGGTTCTAGGTCAGTGTTTGCTGATGGAGTTGGGAAAGGTTCAAGGGCTCTGAGAAGAGCAGGTGGAACGGGAAGGCAGGTGTCTTGGGCCTTCCCTCTAGGAACGAGGACTCTCTGAGAATCCCAGGGCCATTAATGTTCCCGTATTATACAGATGTGGATCAGGAGGTCCAGAGGGGGGAAGCCACTTGCCCAGGGACACACAGCAAATCTGGGACAGAGTAGATAGAACCTTTTGGAAACATGCAGTTCCATGTAAGTTTCCCCTGGAACACAGGTCTGTCTTGAAGAGGGTTCCGAGGCAACCTCAGGATGGAGAGTACTGTGCTGTCATGGGTAGTGAATCAAAGGCTTGTGGCCTGGGGTGGGGGTGGGGTGGACAGTGGAGGGGTGGGGGGTTAACCCTATGTCTATGTTTCTGAGATTGGGGGCACATAGGGCCCTGGGCACCACCCTCTTGTAGACTCCTGGGTGGGATGACCAACTCCCCGGGGCTCAGTTTGCACATCTGAAAACTGGGGCTTTGGGTCTCAACCTTGGCAACCTCAAGACAATAATGAGAAAATGGGCTCCTGTCTCACTGTGAAACACACATGACAATGGTGACCGCAGCCCTTGGTGGGGGGGGTCACTGTGATGCGCTAGTATTCTCAGTTCTTCTGAGTTTTGATCTGTAAACCTGGCACAAGCCGTGGAGAAGACTCTGCCTGGGTTATAGATGTGGGCTTTGGTGACCCTGGCTCTTGCTCAAAGGTCATAAGGATGGAGCTGGGATCTGAACCTTCCTGGGCCTTTCCCAGTCAGTGTTTCCAACTCTGCTGGGTGCTCTCAGTACCCAGACACAGAGACTGGAAGTGAGGGTGGTCCCTGCCCCAACCCCCCAGGCAGGCCTGGTCCTCTGTGGCCCTGAGTGGCAGACACATTTCCAGGGGATTAAAGCCAGCTGCTGGGCCTCCCCTCTGACCGGGAGACCAGTGGGCCCTAAGCCCTCCTGGCAGATTTCCTTTTGTATAAAAAGTTATTGACTTATCAAGGCCATTCTGTGCAGGCCAATAAAACAGGGACACGGCCACATCCTGGCTGTCAGTGCAACCCGGTTTTCATGGCAACAGACCCTCTCTGCACAGTAACCATTCAGTTGTGCAAAGTTCAGGCGTTACATAAACAGGGACTTAACAGCAGCACTAGAAATCAATGTCTGGCCAGGCATGGCCTGGGGAGATAGCATTGATTAGACCTTTGTCCTCCTCCTTAGGCCAGGCCCTTCCTGCCCAGTCCCCACCAACCCTGGGATCTGACCCAGAGCTGAGCACTCCAGGAGAGGGCCCGCCCCTGCCCTTTCTGGCTGGGATCCAGCTGTGAGTGGCTCTGCTAAGGTTGCCTTCCAAATGCGCTGTGCCCAGTTAATGGAGAAGGCATTTTGTCACCCTTCAAACATTTCTAGCACATCGGTGCCAGGCCATACACAGCACAAACACCAACGTGTGCCCCACTGGGGTTCCACAGACCAGGTATGAACCCAAATGGCTGTTTGACCTTGGGGTGGTCATTTTACTTCTCTGAGTTCCTACTTCCTGTTCTCGCACACAAGAACATGTTGTCAGTCCAGTGGGAATGGCCTCTGGCCTTGGCCCTCAGCCCTGAAAATAAAATGTAAAAGAATGAACATAAAGTGGTCGGAATAGCCGCTGCAGGGGCTGGAGGGATGGCTCAATGGCTCCGAGCACTGGCTGTCCCTCCAGAGAGACTAAACTTGATTCCCAGCACTGTGTGGCAGCTTACAGAGGTCGGTAACTCCACGTCCAGGAGATCTGACGCCCTCTTCTGGCATGTTGCACAGACACACGTAGACAAAATACACACATAAAAACAAAAACCCAGGGTCAGCTTCAGGGGCTAAAAGTGGGCAAGAAAGCCTAGAGGAGATGGGAGGACTCGGATCTCAGCCATTGGAGAACGGCCTTAGGGTAGCTCTCCATCACTCTGGGCCTCAGCATCATTCACTCCTCTAGAAGCGTCCTGCAAGAGCCTTGGGGTTTGGCTCTATGCATAGAACGTGCCTATACCAAGCTGTCCAAGCTAGACACAGGCACACACGTGTGATCCCAGCACCTGTGAGACTGAGGCAGGAGAATCATGCCTTCTAGGCTGGCACATGGTCTGTGCTATGAGACCCTGTCTCTGAAAAAAAGAAAAAAGAAAGGAAGGAAGGAAGGAAGGAAGGAAGGAAGGAAGAAAGAAAGAAAGAAAGAAAGAAAGAAAGAAAGAAAGGGACAGAAAACAGGGCTGAAGAGATGGCTCAGTGGTTAGGAACACCTACTGCTCTTGTAGGGACCCGAGTTCAGTTCCCAGCATCCATAGAGCGGCTCACAACTGCCTGTAACTCCAGCTCCAGCAGATCCAACACCTACACACATGCACACATCCCGACACAGACATGCACACGTGCTGAAAGGTAAATTTCATAAGGCAAAACAAAACAAATTTAAAGAGACGTACACATTTACGTACACATTTAAAGGACTTTGGTCCTTTCTTCAGTTTTCTAGTTTTAGCCCGGCCACTTTCACAGGCTGCTGAAATCTCATGGTTCTTTCTCTGTTGGGAAAGGTGAAGCTAAGAACAAAGAATCCCCAGGAGGCACCCCAGGTGGACAGTCAGAGCTCTGTACGTGTTTGCAGAGTGGTATTAAACTCAAGGACAACTGCTCAGTTCCCCTCTGACTGGACACGGGGTAGCCCAGAGATGGGGGTGGTAACTGGAATGACTTAGTATGTTGGGGGGTTACCCAACCACAGTGCAAGTGTGCCGAGACAGTAGACTAGTTGCTGGAAGCCAAGCCCCTTGGGTGGATTGAACGCCGGCCGGGAGCAGGGCCCAGTGGGCTATTTCTTTTCTGGGATGGCGGTGGGAATAGCTCTTGCAAGTGGCATTGGGTAAGCATGGCCTGCAGAGTGGCTGGGTTCATTCCCGTCAATTTTCCTGTCTACCCCAAGGCAGAAGGCAGGGCAGGGCACAAGATGGATGGAGCCTGCCCGCGTCCCTGAATGGCGGTGGGGGACAGCAGCCCTCATGCTCACCAGCGACCCTGGGGTCCACCCATCAAGGTAGCTGGTGCTGTCTGAACCAGTTCCCCTGACATCCCAGCACATCCCTTTCCCAGCAAGCTGTCAGGGTGCCCTCACTTGACAAGGCCAGTACAGTATGGTAAAATGTTAACGGCAGGCCAGGCGCCAGGTGGTGGGTGCGTAAGGTCTGTCGTGAATGTCTTTCAGTCTCCCCGTGTGCTTGAACATTTTCATGACAAGGAATGACCAATTCTTGTACTTCCAAATTCTTTCTAGGAATGTTGGGATTTTAGGGAGACACAAGGACCAGAAGTTGGTGACTGGGCTTGGTAGAGAGTGATGAAAGATGGCGCTTCAGGCGCCGTAGTACTCTTTCCGCACAAGCTTCCTCAAGGGCAGGTTCACCTTCGTCACGGCCCCGAGAGTTTGATTTCTTCCTTTCCTTTTCCTTTTCCCAGGCCAGGTTTCTCCTGTAGCCCTGGCTGTCCTGGAACTCACTCTGTAGACCAGGCTGGCCTCAAACTCAGAGACTCGCCTGCCTCTGCCTCCCGAGTGCTGGGATTAAAGGCGTGTGAACCAGCTGTTTGCTTTCTTTTAAAAATTCATTTTTAGTTCATGTATATTAGTGTTTTCACCACATGGGTGCAGTGCCTGTGGTGGCCAGAAGAGGGTGTCTGATCTCTGGGCACTGGCGTTATGGAGGTTACATCCTGCTTGTGGGTGCTGGGAACTCTGCAGGAGCAGCCAGTGTTCTCAGCTGCTGAGCCATCCTCTCCAGACCTGGCATACGGTTTTTGTTTGTTTGTTTTTTAAGACAGGGTTTCTCTGTAGCCTTGGACCCTGTCCTGGAACTCACTCTATAGACCAGGCTGGCCTGGAACTCACAGATCTCCCTGCCTCTGCCTCTTGAGTGCTGGGACTAAAGGTGTGGGCCACCACCGCCTGGCTTGATTTTTTTTTTTTTTTTTTTAAGACAAAAAATGTAGAGAGAGGAAGTTGGGAGGTAAGGAAGGGACATGGGAGACCACCCGGTGAGCTGAGTCTACTGGAGGGAACTGTCACCTGCCGTCCAGGCTCGAAGTCGGATGGTGAGGCAGGGTTGGGGGATTGTTCTCCTCTTGTGATGGACGCAGACCCTCCAGCAGCGTCATCCAGGGCTGAGGGGAGGGGAGCGAAGGGGTCACAGTGCGTGGCCAGGGCAGGTGTGACAGCGAAGGACAGGTTAGCAGTGCTCTGGGGGTGTGAGGAGGGTGGCAGAAGTCTGGGTGTGTTCGCTGAACCAGGCTCCCCCTTGCCAGCTCATCCCTCATCGGTTGGCTGCTCTGCCGTACCAGGTCCCGGGCGCCTCCCTGGAGCTGCCCATGGGGACCGCAGCACACAGCAGCAGTCAGAGCCCCAGTTACAGCCCAGGGGCCAATCACAGTCCCAGCTGATGATGGAACTCTGCTGGACGCAGAGCTTGCATGGAGAGACCAGACCACAACCCTTCCCTAGACTTCCAAAGGCAAGAGAAACAGGGGCGTGACTAGCTGTGTGACCTTCGGCCTTTCCCTCTCTGGGCCTTGGTTTCCTCTTGTCTGAAATAAAATAGTTGTGATGATAACTGGCTGGCCTGACGGCTGTGATGCGTTGATTTTATACATGAAGGCTTTAAGGACAGTGTTTGGCCCACAGCTAACGCTGAGCATTAAGGACCGTTATCAGTGCCCCGATGGGCAGATCTAGCCCTATTGGTGAGTGTTAGCCTCGTGACAGAGGGGCACTTGGAGACCACCCGAACCCAGCCTGATGCCTGTGTGCTAACTGGGCCCATTGGGAGGTAATGCTAGAGGGCTGGCTTGGATTGGGCCAGGTGAGGATTGTGCTACACCCCATTAATGATGCCTGCCACGGGAAAGGAAGGAAGAAGAGATGGGTGGGCTATCCAGAAGCCAGGCCCCATGCTGGCTCAAGCCCATCCCCTGGGACTAAGACTTGTCCAGGGCCACACAGGCCACTGAGCCTGTTTCTCTGCATCCTCGCCTGGCTCTGGTCTTTGTCATTTGATGCTGTGGAGGAAAGTCATTATTTCCCCATTACGTCTCCCAGCCTGCTTTCTGGAAGCAAGTTAATTGATTTAAACTTTTCCAGAATGATTGCCCCTCCTCCTCGCCGCTATTATGAGGGTGCCACGGAAATGACTAGATGGCATCCGTGATGACAAACACAGGGGTCCCTGGGGAGCTGCAGGGCAGGGCTGGGAAGTGTGGCCTTCCCCGGGGCCCGCCTTGGGAACCTCTCCTGTGAATGACAGCTCATGTGGCTACTGCCAGCTCCATCTCTTGGAGCCGCCCACCTCCTGCTGAACGGACATACTGTGTGCTATGCAGGGTTCTCCACATACACAGTCCACTAATGGGGAAACCGAGTCACGGCGAGGCTCCCAGCACTGCCAGGCTCACACACAGTCACACACAGTCACAGCCCAGCCGAGGCTGTGGCCAAGGCTCTGCTTGGTGCCTGAGGAAACGGAGGACCCTCCCAGAGCAGAACGGTCGTCCTCCAGCCCCATGCTCAGCTGGCCCACAGCCAGGTCCTTTCACCCTACCAGGGCAAAGCAGTCGAGGGGAGCTCAGAGCCCCGCCAGCCTGGGCAGCCTTGCCAGCCGATTCATCTTCCTACTGCAATATTTATTTACGCACCCCATTTAATCAGGATATGCCATAATTAGCGGTGGATTTGTGCCTCCTGCCCGCGGTGTTATTTATGCCGGGTTCCAAGCAGCCACTTTCTCGTGTGGAGTGTTTGCTGGGCCTGGATTTCAATCAGACGGGGCCACGCTGGAGCTGTCCCCGGGGACCTCACAGAGGCACTGCCCCCCTCAGAGTGATAAATGAGATCTGTTGGGAGTGGGGGGGCTGGGGGTGGGGGTGGGGGCTGGTGTCAATCCCAGGGCCTTGTCACTGTGGTACTGCCCCTCCCCCAGTACCAGACAGCAGCCCGGCACCCCAGCCCAAGGTTGCCATGGTTGACTGGCCCAGCACAGGTGGCACTGGTGAATAACTGAGAATCCCTGCTCAGGTGCCCACAAGCCCCGACTCTGAGATGTGCCTTTGGGGATCAACTTTATTTCAATTATTTACTCACTTTGTTTTGCTTTTTTTGTTTGTTTGTTTTGTTTTGTTTGTCTGTCTTATTGAGATGAGGTCTTACTATGTAGCCCAGGTTGGCCATGAACTTTTGCTCACCTGTCTCTGCCTCCTGAGTACTAGGATGATGGGCACTGGCTACCACACCCGGCTTGGGCCAAACGTTAGTTAATGTCAGGGTATTTGTAACTCCCGAGGTCCCATGAAGGACACCCTCAGTCATCACTGGAGGCAGTGCGGGTAGCTTGGACCCTTGGGCTGCAAGGGATGGAGGAGAGGTGAAAATAACTCCACTGGCCTCCTTTGGGCTCAGCCCCTCCCATGCACCCTGACACCTAACACTCCTGCGGTGTCTCTGTTTGGGTGCCGCATTGGGAGAAAAGCAAGAGGCGCCTCCACCCACCCCGCCAAGATCTCACAAAGACGCCAGCATGCAGACAGTAAGAGCTCAATAGTGTAGCATGCAGACAGTAATAGGGCTTGATTGTTATAATCTGACAGGTTTTGGGGGTTTTGTTTTTTGGTTTGGTTTTAGTTTTTTGAGACAGGGTTTCTCTGTGTAGTTCTGTAGACCAAGCTGGCCTCAGGCTATAATTTGACAGTTTTTAAAAATTATTTTTGTGCCAGGTATGGTGGCACCCGACTTTAATCCCAGCATTTGGGAGGCAGAGGCAGATGGAGATGGATCTCTGTGAGTTCAAGGCCAGCCTGGTCTACAGAGTGAGTTCCAGGGCAGCCAGGGCTACCCAGAGAAGCTCTGTCTTGAAAAAACATTTAAACATTTTTATGTGTATGTGTGCCACACATAAAAGTTTTATGTGTGCTGGTGTCTGCTGAGGCCAGAAGAGGGTGTTGCGTTCTCTAGGGCTGGGATTACAGGTGGCTGTGACCTATCTGATGTGGGTGCTGGGAACTGAACTTGGCCGGTCCTCTGGAAGAGCATCATGTGCTCTCAGAGCTGAAGTGTCTCTCTAGCTCTGCAGGTGATTAACCCTTGACCTAATCCGGTGAGTCAGATACACAGCATCCCACAGCTGAAGAAACTGTTCACAGGATGGCCTCTTCACCTTCCCTTTTTAAATGGAAGACATCAGGGTGCCCTCAGGAATGGCCTTTCTGTCCAGTGGGCACTCGATGCTGAGCTCTCAAGGTGTCTCAGCTAAGGAGGCCAGTCCCCTGTGTAGGGACCAGAGCACGGGCCTGGTGAGCAGAGGGTCCCATCAGGTGTCACAGAGAGGCCAGGGACAGCTCAGATCTTTCAGCCTACATTTAAGCCGCAAAGCACTGGAGACAATTGACAGAGTCTCTGGGATGGTCAGCCATTCCAAGGGGACAGGGTTTTTGCCACTGCTCCTCCTCTGGGGACTACTCTGTGGCCACCCCATGAGGATGGCAGGGGTAGGGGGCTTTGTTAACTATGGGAGACTCTCCTTCCCAGCAGAGCTACAGTTTGCAGACCGATGGGGAGATGATTTGTCAGGGATGCAAAGTGCAAACCCCTGGAGGCTCAGCAAGGGCCCCCCAAAGTGCAAACCCTGGAGGCTCAGCAAGGCCCCCCAAAGTGCAAACCCCTGGAGGCTCAGCAAGGCCCCCCAAAGTGCAAACCCCTGGAGGCTCAGCAAGGGCCCCCCAAAGTGCAAACCCCTGGAGGCTCAGCAAGGCCCCCCCCAAAGTGCAAACCCCTGGAGGCTCAGCAAGGGCCCCCCAAAGTGCAAACCCCTGGAGGCTCAGCAAGGGCCCCCCAAAGTGCAAACCCCTGGAGGCTCAGCAAGGCCCCCCAAAGTGCAAACCCCTGGAGGCTCAGCAAGGGCCCCCCCAAAGTGCAAACCCCTGGAGGCTCAGCAAGGCCCCCATAGGCCTTGGATGCTCGTATTCATTAGACCTGTCTGGGTCCAAGATTACTTTGCCTTGCGTGTGGCTTCTGCCTCTGAGCCTCCCTCAGGGGCTCCCCTGGGAAGGCAGAGTGGGGGGACATAGGGAATTCCGGAAATTCTCGGAATGGGACAAAGCTCGTGCTCTGTGGCGTCTTCATCTTTGTTAGTCTGTTCCCTCTGCCTCCGTTGCCTTTGCGGGGCTCCTTGGCCTGGCTGACTTCTCAGTGTAACCCTGCTCAGCTGTCACCAAGTGTCCTTGCTGAGGTCGCTTAGGATAGATCTCTTGCCTCTCCAGGACAGATATGGCAGTTTGTGTGCTTAGCTGGGGTCAGGACTGCAGACGGGCTATCCCAGCCCCTGCCTCTGCCAAGAGCCAGGATGCTGGTGGTGGCTTGTGTGCTACGTGATTCTCAGCTCTGGTAACTAATGCACTCCCTTGGGATGGCTTGGGCAGGAAGCCTGGGGGTGGTGGTGGGGGGGCAGCAGGGTGCTGGCCCTCTGTCTTGGTTGTAACAATAGAGGCTGGAGGTGGGACCAGCCCTACCTGGTGGCGAAGCAGCCCAATATCCCGGCCATGATGTTCCTCATTTTTACACTGGTTTGGTGCCATCCCGAAGCCACTTTCCACAACTGAGGACAGTGACCCTCCAGGAGTCTCCTGGCCAGGAAGCTGCAGCGTTCAGGTTCCAATGCCAGCAACTCCAACAAAATTCACACTGCTCCAGTCAGGTTGGGGGCTTTGTCCTGGAATGGCACTGGGGAGCATCTGCTGATTGGCTAAAAGAATGAAGGATTGGCTAAAAGAAGGAACGATTTAATGGGCTGGCCAATTCGTATAGGGTGTCTATGTAGGCAGGAGGGGATTTCTGAGTCACCTGTCCCCCTCCGCCTCCCACAGTGCCTCCCTCCCTGGGGCTCAGCCAGGAGGAGGAGCAGAGCAGAGCTAAGGGCTGACTTCCTGTCTTCTCTCTGCTCACACTCGGTGACTTATTGTTTAACTTTATAAGCCCCTCTGCTTTTATGAGGTTATTTACAAAGCCCAGGGCTTCGATGTGCAGCATAAAAAAGCAAACTCCTGTGTCAGAAAATGTCACAGGGATTAGAGGAGCCTTTGAAGTCCCTTCCTGGCTGGCAGTGGCTGCCCAGCCGCCCCTACAAAAGGCCTCTGAGTCTGAAGGCTGAGCCAGGGTCTGGGCCTCCTGTGGGATGGAAGTGCCCCCCCCACCAGGCGGGGGACAATTCTCCCAGGCCCCCTGCACACACTGGGCCATCTTGGCCTACAGATGTGAGCAATGTCTGTCACTCATGGTTATGGACAAGCTAACCCTCACACTCATGTCCCTCCCTGAGCCTCCGTGTAGGGACTATAGGGCTCTGAAGGGGACACCAACTACTCACTGGTGGGAGGGGACAGGGCAAGCAGCAAGAAAGAGTGCAGCTTCCAGCACCTTCCCAGGTCTCAGAGCTGGCCAGCTATCCACCCTGTACCCTTCCTCCTCAGAAGTCAGCTGGGAGACCGGCTAGTGCACAGACCTGCATGGTGAGTGAGCCAAGTAAACCCTCTGCAGTGGCTCCTGTCCCTGCCAAGTTTCTGTGGTTTAAAAACAGTGCGTGTGCGTGCGTGCGTGCGTGCGTGCGCGCGTGTGTGCGCGCACATCTGTACATGATCCATGCTCAGATCTATTTAGCCACTCCTACAACTCAAATGTCTCTAGGACATTCTCCGGCTCCCTCTCAATCCCAGGATCCCCAGAGCTGAGACAGGCCCCGGCTTGCCCCTGCAGGCTGTGGGACCTTCTAGAAGCCTTTGCTCTCTCCGGAAAGCCCTTGACTGATTTTCTGAATGGGAGCCTCCCATTAACGGGAGCACCTGCCTTCAAAACCCTTCTCCTCCTGCAGTGCGCCTCCTCCAGGGAGCCCTCCTGATTGCACTCATTAGGCGTGTCTGCGGCTCCCTGGGCCCTGTACTGGTCTCCATTAATGTCAGAAGTTTTTGAAAGGCGGGGAGGCGGTCTTATGACCTGCCCTGTAACTAGACTGAGCTCCAGGGGGTAGTGCTGGGGTTAGGCTGCCCCAGAGACTGAGGTTGGCATGCAAATTATTATTTAAGCTAGAGAGAAGAGGGAGGGAATATGGGGCCCTGGGGGTGATGGGAAGAGGGCAAACATGTTGTATCACACACTCAGGCCTGTGCCCACCCAACCCAGGACCTCCAGAAGGAGTGGCAAGCAGCTGTCCTGCTCCAAGAGAGGGCGTTAAGCTGTGCCATTGGCTGGGAGCAGTCTAGCATGCCAGTCAAGGGGAGGCCCTGCTGTGCAGTTACCAGGAGAGTCCTGGAACCCAGAAGAGGCTGTCCTCTTCCCAAGCATAAGTAGGAGTTCATGATGGGGACTGGGACACCTGGAGGGACTCAAGGGTCCTGGGGCCTCGGGCCACGGCCTCCAGGTTCCCATGATAGACCTCATCTTTGTTTCCCTTTCCCAAGTACCCAACGTGGTCCCTGACCCAGAGGGTACCCTGTGAGGGCTGAGGCTGTGAGTGAAGGTGACAGACAGAGCAGAGTTGCAGGAAGCCCACACACCGCCACGGAGTCTGGATCAGAGGCCACAGTTACAGTCTCTGCTCAGCTGTTGGCTGGTGTGCTACAGGTCCACCTCACAGCTGATCCCCAGCTCTGACACCACACTCACGCAAAGGGTGCAGCCCCCAACAGAGCCGCCCTCAGCTCTGTCACCAGCTGCAAGCTCAGGGGTCACCAGTCCTCTCCCGCACAGGGACTCCTCCCAAGGCCCCCAGGATGGCCCTCCTGCTTGACACGACTGGCTCACAGAACTGAGGGGAGCGCTTGCCATCAGGACAAATGCACACAGGATGAAATCAGGACACACCCTCCTGCTCATGAGCCCCCATCCACAAGCATCTCAGCACTCAGAAAAACTTCAGCAGGTGTAAATTTGAGTTTGGTGGCCCATGGCCATGGCTTCAGCACTCGGGAAGTAGAGACGAAGGATGAGGAATTTGAGGCCAGCCAGGGGAGAATGGAACCCTGTCTAAAACAAAACAAAACGAAACCTAAAACCAATAAGCAAACCCTTTTGGGTGTGATGCTGTAGGTGCTTGCCTGTACTCTAGATATTGTGAGGCTGAGCAAGAAGATCGTTAGTTCAAGGGCAGCCACGCTTCAATAGGGAGACCCCGTCTCATAAAGCCAAGCTTAAACTGAAAGAGCAACAAAGATGCTTCTGTTACTGCTGCTTCCAGCCTTCCTCCCAGGAATCGAGGCCACGCACTATCGTCAACACACAGGGATGGATGGGTGGATGGGTGGGTGGGTGGGTGGATGGATGGATGGATGGGTGGGTGGATGGGTGGGTGGATGGATGGATGGATAGATGGGTGGATGGATGGGTGGATGGATGGATGGGTGGGTGGATGGGTGGATGGATGGGTGGATGGATGGATGGATGGGTGGATGGGTGGATGGATGGGTGGGTGGATGGGTGGATGGATGGGTGGATGGATGGATGAATGGGTGGATGGGTGGATGGATGGATGGATGGGTGGATGGATGGATGGATGGGTGGATGGGTGGGTGGATGGATGGCTGGCTGGGTGGATGGATGGATGAATTGATGGGTGGATGGATGGATGGATGGGTGGATGGATGGGTGGGTGGATGGATGGATGGATGGGTGGATGAATGAGTGGATGGATGGATGGGTGGGTGGATGGATGGATGGATGGATGGATGGCTGGGTGGGTGGGTGGATGGATGGGTGGATGGATGGATGGATGGGTGGGTGGATGGGTGGGTGGATGGGTAGATGGATGGGTGGATGGGTGGATGGGTGGATGGATGGGTGGATGGGTGGATGGATGGATGGATGGATGGGTGGGTGGATGGATGGATGGGTGGATGGGTAGATGGATGGGTGGATGGGTGGATGGATGGGTGGATGGGTGGATGGATGGGTGGGTGGGTGGATGGATGGATGGCTGGATGGATGGGTGGATGGATGGGTGGGTGGATGGAGGGGTGGATGGATGGATGGATGGATGGGTGGATGGATGGATGGGTGGATGGATGGATGGATGGATGAGTGGATGGGTAGATGGATGGGTGGATGGATGGGTGCATGGATGGATGGGTGGGTGGATGGGTGGGTGGATGGATGGGTGGGTGGATGGGTGGATGGATGGGTGGGTGGATGGGTGGGTGGATGGGTGGGTGGATGGGTGGGTGGATGGGTGGATGGATGGATGGGTGGGTGGATGGGTGGGTGGATGGGTGGATGGATGAGTGGATGGGTAGATGGATGGGTGGATGGATGGGTGCATGGATGGATGGGTGGGTGGATGGGTGGGTGGATGGATGGATGGGTGGATGGATGGGTGGGTGGATGGGTGGGTGGGTGGATGGGTGGGTGGATGGATGGGTGGGTGGATGGATGGGTGGATGGGTGGGTGGATGGGTGGGTGGATGGGTGGGTGGGTGGATGGGTGGGTGGATGGGTGGATGGGTAGGTGGATGGAATGTCTGATTTTTGCAGGAACTTACTGGGCAGAGTTATATAACCACAGAGTTATACCTGGACTCCTCCTCCTCTTCTTCTCCTCCTCCTCCTCCTCCTCTCCTTCTGAGACAGGCTTTCCTTACATGGTTCAGACTACACTGCCTCCACTTCACACACTTTGGGTGTCACAGGTGTGTGCCACGGTGGTCAAAGCTAGTATCACAAGCACTCACAGTGAAATACACCGTAACTGTTAGTAATCACTCATAAGGCATCCTTGGTCAGATTTCACATCATGTTGCTGTTCGCACACTCTTTTCTCTGTCAAGAGTCCCAGGCTGACTTCAAACCCACGATGTGGCTGGAAGAAGCCTATCTACAGACTGAGTTCCAAGACAGCCATGGCTACACAGAGAAACCTTGTTTTGAAAGGAAAATAAATAACCGTATGACTAAGCAAACAGGGCTCTAGGCACTCTTGCTCACAATGAAGCTTCTAGCAAGCATGGTCAGAGAATACATGCACCTTCCCCCAATTCCCAGGAAGTGGACTGTACCAGTGTGAAGGTCAGTCGTTGGAGGACAGGCGCAGGGCACTCGAGAGGCTGGAGATACAGGGTTCTGAACACCAGGTCCAGAGAGGCAGAGTGTCTGCTTAAAGTCCAACAGCATAGGAGTGGCAAAGCTGAGCTCCTCAGAGGATGCACAAGGGCCTTCCTTCTGCTCCCCGGTCCCTAGGCTTCCTCCATCTCTTTGCTCAGGGACACCCTGGGGTGGTTTGGTGGTGTAAGCAGACCCTGTGTCCAGCCTGAAGTTCTACAAGTAGAGTCATCTGTCAGGTCACTGAATGCCAGCTAGTGGGCCAGGACTTTGATTAGTCATTGTGGCAGGGCAGACTAGGGAAATCTATCAGATTGGAGGCTGCGGGGGAGGGGAGATTGGGCACCGAGAGGTCATGGGTAAGCCTAAGGAGGGTGCTCCTGCAGATGACAAGGCTAGGGGGAACAGTCCGGGGACAACAGGGTCTACCCATCTTTCCCTAAAAAGATAGTCCCCTGTGTGTAGCTCAGGAAATGGCCGGAGGTCTGAGGTCTCTGGAAGGGGCACCTGCCTGCTGTATCCACACACCAGGGGCTCGGGGGGTGGGACACCCATGGGGCAAGGTCACCCCAGGATGGCTGAGTGCTGCTCCTGGCTCTCACCGGTGTGTGCAGCCAGCGCTGCCAGGCAGGTGGGCCCTGCCTCCAAAGTGGCAGTGTAGAAGCCAGGCAGCCTTAGCATGGTGCTAACCCGCTTGCCCTTAGTGCCTCAGTGGTTAAGAGCAGTGGCTGTTCTTCCAGAGGTCCTGAGTTCAATTCCCAGCAACCACACGATGGTTCACAGCCATCTGTAATGAGATCCAGTGCCTTTTTCTGGCCTGCAGGCATACACTATACACATACTAAATCTTTAAAGGACAAAAGTTCAGGGTTATTCTTGGCTACACAGTAAGGCAAGCCTGAGCTACCTGAGAGCCTATTTAAAAAACAAAAAACAAACAAACAAACAAAAAAAGGCTTTCTGAAAGGCCATAGAGCAGTGGCCCAGGCTGGTGAAGTACTATGCAAACCTCAGCCTGGGACCTTGGGTAGAATTTCATTTCATTTCACACACAGCTCCAAGCACTTCCTAGGCTCCCAAGATCAGCTGGACTGCCCAGATGGGCATCACTGGATAGGATCCTTCCATTGGTCAGTTGGACTTCTGGAGTCGGGGAGCCTGTTTGGCTGTCTGATAGGCCATGGGTATCTGTCTAGAAAGTAGATCTATTTGCTCAATTTTCCATATTTCAGGAGTTTGCAGACATAGCAAACCCTGTCAGGGGTTTCTAAAGAGCTTCTGTTTTCAGAACATCAGGTTCCCCCCTCCCTGGGTGGGGGTTGCTAACGCCAGGACACTGGGTCCTTCTGCAGAGCTCTGGGGTGGACATGGGTATGGGAAGCCATTGTCCCAAGGAAGCTGAGGCTCCTAGAAGTTCAAGGTGCTTGTCCAGTTCGCAAATCTCCATGGACAGAACCAGGACGTGTGTGTGTGTGTGTGTGTGTGTGTGTGTGTGTGTGTGTGTGTGTGTGCACGTGTGCACATGCAGGCAGTTCTGAAGATGGCATCTGTGGTTTAGGGATGCTAAGCCAGGGTGCTATGATTAGGCTGCATCCCAGCTCAGGGGTCTGAGCCTTGATCGTCTGATCTCCAGGGTTGCTTTAGATTGGCTGTGGTCCCTCCCTAATGTAGTGTGTGTGCATCCAAGATGCAGGATGTTGGAAAGCCGTGACCTGGTGTGGTGGATCATATCTGTGATCCCAGCACTCCAGAGGCCGAGGCAGGAGGATTGAAGATTGGTTCTATTCTAAGCTCCACAGTAAGACTCATCTCAAGAAATCATGATGTTTCCCGGGTTCATTCTGTGTCATCCAGCGTTCAGAGTGGCCCAGGGAACACACAGGCTTCAGCGCCCGAGAAAACTACTTCTCAAAAGTTTGTCATTTTATTCTTTGAATGTTGCTTTTAGTAAACCATGACTAGGAAAACTAATCCGTGTCTTTCGTTGTATTTGTTTGTTTTTGCCATGGCTCCTAGGAAGCTTAGGATCAGTTTAGACTTAATTGCTGTTGACTTGAACCTATATTCATTCTCTGGCGTAGTAATCCTGCCCACAGACAACAGGGGAACTCAAACTCTTCTTTAAAATGCCTCCTAGATTATTTACGAGGGGATGCTGACCTTGCAAGAGTTAGAGCATGGCGCCTTTTTGGGTACAGATCCTCACCTCCATCCAGCAGCACAGGCCTGCCTTCCCCCACTTGCTCCCTGAGGAGGGCGAGGCACTTTTCTCCTCCAACAGCATTTATTCTTAGACCTTGTATTGTATTTCTAATTTTAATGGTATAATTTTAACTAGGCAGAGGTTTTTTTTTTTTTTCTTTAATGTCAACCACTTCAAATCATCTTTTGGAAGCAATCCAGGCAGCTACATAAAACACCCCCGATCTTTAGATGTACACATACTCCTTTCAGACGCATGCGCACACGCTTACGCTGGCATGTCTATCGGGTCTGAAGGCTGGGTGCTTCTGGGACCCTGCGAGTCCGTTTCCTGGCCCCACCTAGCGCTGTTGTGCCGGGGCTCCTGAGAACTAGGCCATTTCCCTCTGAGCTGCCAGAGCACCGAGAGCAGAGAGAGCCCTAGGCTGAGACCCCGACCATTGGGCGAAACCCTGGGAGCCAAAAGACTGTGGCCTCAGCTTACAATCCAGCTGCAGCTCTCTCTCTTGCTAGGGAATTTGCTGTCTCCGGTTCTCACTTGCTCTCTTTGAATGATGGGGGAGAGATTCCAATACCGACCTTCTCGATTGTTGTAAAGCAGCAAAGCCTGCCCAGTGGGTAGCCTGCAGGCATGGCAGTGTCGGCTGCCCCCGTCCTCAATAGCATGTCCAAACAATGACTCAGGACCTGGTTCTGGGACCCGTGGGCGCCCAAGAGGTGAGATAGTTTTAGTACGGACAAAGGGAAAGCTCAAAGCCAAGAGCCAGCCTCTACCAATGTGGACCTCTACCAACCTGCCCCACCAACCTCCTGTTCTGGTTTGCCTTCCATTGCTCTGATAACCACCACGGCCCAAGGCAGGAAAGGTTCATATCACAGTCCACCACCGAGGGACTGTGTCCGGGGAGGGACCTGCAGGCAGGAACTGAAGGAGGAGGACTGGTACCATCCGTGGCTGTCTCACTGCCCAGGACCACCTGCCCAGGGTAGCACCACCCGCATTGGGCTGGTGGGCTGGATTCTCCCGTGTCAATCATCAGTCACAGACAGGCCCCAGGCCAGGCTGAGGGAAGGTTCCTCAGTGAAGGTTCCCTTCTCCCAGGTGACTCTAGTTTGTGTCGACGGGACAACTAATCAGCGGGCCCTCATTATCAAGCCACCCACCTATCAAATCACCCATTCACGTCCGTCCACTGATCACAGAACCTTCTATGTATGTATGTCTCTATGTAATATCCACTCCCTGTCTCCCGTGCACCTGTCTACCCACACGCCTTCTCTCCTCGCTACCTGCTTTTCCTCACTTCACACCTTCTCAGGGAGTCACTGCCGGCTCCTCTCCACCATTGCAGAAACACCCCACAGCCCCAGGCACACACAGAATGCCATAGGTGAGCCACTTACTCCCAGCAAGCCAGAAGAAAACTGATTCTCAGAGCTGCAGAGAAGGCTCAGGGGTGAAGAGCACTGGCTGCTCTTCCACGGGACCCGGGTTCAAGTCCCAGCACCCACACGGCAGCTCACAACGGCCTGCGACTTCACTTCCAGGGAGGCCGACGCCCTCTTCTGGTTTCTGTGGGCTTCAGGCACACGGGGTACATAGACATACACGCAGGTAAAACACACACACACACACACACACTCACACACACACACACACACTCACACACGCGCGCGCGCACACACACACACACACACTCACACTCACACACGCGCGCGCGCGCACACACACACACACACTCACACTCACACACGCGCGCGCGCACACACACACACTCACACACACACACTCACACACGCGCGCGCGCACACACACACACACACACAAAATAAAATAACTAAAACTTAAGAAAAACCCCCTAGACATTCTAACACAATACAATCCAAGAATATTAATTTGACACATGCAGGGTATGATGGCAGAAAAATATTAAAAATCTCTGTCTTCCATAATTAAACCGTGACTTTTTTTTTTTTTTTTTTTTACAAGAACAGACAACTCTGCAGTAGAAGCAACTGCAGTTGATCTCATACAGTCTCGAAGCTGAGCCGCGGGGCATCAGGCGGTGTTGGTTGGCATCGCGTGGGGCGAGTGCGCGCGCAGCACTAAGAGCATGCGCAATTCTAACCAAGGTTGCAGTGGCATCCTGATATGCAACACCAGCAAGGCAAAGCGGGAAACCCCTTCTTTGGCTCTATTACATGTTTGGTTTTGAGTTAACTTTTGGCCCGTGCACTCAGGTACCTTTTACTGGTTTCAAATTTTTTACATTTTTTACACCCCCACCGCACATGCATCGAATGATTTCCTAGTGGCTGCCAGGGTTGTATGAACGGCACCGTGGGCATGGCTGTGTCCCAGATCACTCCCCATGCTATCAGCGCGTAAAAGACAAGTCCTGCAGCTCAAGTCTCTGTTCTTGTGCTGCGACCTCGGATGACTGCTCCCAGAAACTATTTTAAGAGGATTGCCTGTTAAAACCCCGTTGGAATGAGATTGCCTCAGAACAGATTTGGGGGCTGGTGGTGGTGGGGTGCTGATCAGCCAAGGGGGGAAAGCAGCAAGTGTCATTCAAAAGGCACAGAGAGAACAGAGCGCTGCTGGGCTCGGGCGAGGTCTGAAACATTGACGGTAAGAACGCGCTGGCGCGAAGATATTGCCCTAGGTAAAGGCAATGGTGTCCTAGGCAGAATCATTCTCCCGACCTTCTTCCTCGAGTAGGAGGTGCCGAGTAGTCAGTCCTTCCTACCTGTCAGTCTGTACAGGCGGTTTCCTTCCGAAGGCACGGAATGAGAGGCTTCACACAGAGGAGCCTCAGGAACATTCCCTGGGCTTCGTGGTGAAGGCTGTGGCCAGCGCAGGAGACAGGGCCGGTGGTGGTTTAAATGCCATTGGCCTCCATAGTCTCTGGAGCGGCACCGTTAGGAGGTGTGGCTTTGTTGGAGTGGGTGTGGCCTTGTTGGAGGAAGTGTGCCACTGTGGGGCGGGCTTTGAGGGTTCCTGTGCTCAGGACGAGGCTCAGTGCTTCAGTCAACTTCCCATTGCCTGCAAGATACAGGAAGGACTGTCAGCTACTCCTCCAGCACCACATCTGCCTGCACGCCGCCATGCTCCCCGTCATGAAGATAACGGACTGCACCTCTGAAACTGTAAGCCAATACCTCGAATAAATAAATATTTTCTTTGCAAGAGCTGCCTTGGTCATGGTGTCTCTTTGCAGTAATAATAATAAAAAAAAATACCAACTAAGACAGGGTCCCTGTGTCCTTTGCGGACAGCATGTTGTCTCTGTGGTTTCCCTCCCCAGTGTTGCTGGAGGAGGCCATCTCACACCCCCTCCTGGGTGTTAGCCTATCTGGTCAGAGCCCCACATGACCCATGACCACCAAAATGAGGAAATTTGTGGCTGGGGAGGCGGCTCAGTGGAAGCAAGCATGAGGACCTGCGTTCGGATCTCCAGCACGCGCATAAAAAGCCAGGCATCTCAGCCCTCACCTGGAATCCCAGGGCAGGGGAGGACGCGGGGAATGTTAGGGTCTCTCCTAGTTAGCCTAGTTAATCACTGAACCATGGGTTCATCAAGAGACCTTGCTTCTAAAACCAAGGCGGAGACTGACAGAGGAACCTGATGTCAACCTCTGGCTTCTACATGAGCGCGCGCGCGCGCGCGCGCGCACACACACACACACACACACACTAACAAACAGAACCAAGGAAATTTCCAGAATTAACTGTCCCAATTAACTAAGAAAAAGCTACTGTTGATGGGACATAGGAAAGAAATGGGAACATGGATCAAAACTAAGGATTTTGTTCCAGTTAGCAGAGATCTGATGACCTTGTTGTGACATGGATGTGGTATGTTGTTCTCAAGAGGCTAAGATGGGGGGAAGTGGTATAGGGCGTCCAGGGAACCTGTCTGTTCTGGCTACATGATGTTTCTGTAAAGCTAAAGTGCTTCTTCCTGTAAATATGACCCTGACCGTTACTTTGGATCTGGGCACAGGGGCAACACCTCCATAGCCCTAGCACCCAGGAGGCTTAAGTTCAAGTCAGCTCAGGCTATAGGGGAAAGCCTGATTCAGTGAAAAGCGAGTACAGTCATCAGAGCTCAGGGAACAGGAGGGCGGGGTTCACAGGGAACAGGGCAGCCAGGTGTCCTGGGTTATCCAGAGGGAAGAGGGGTCAGGCACTCACTATGTGCCTGTGGCTCCGGGTTGGTGAGGGTCACACTCCTCATGTAAAATGATGGAGATGTAGAAACCCCTGCCAGCCGGGTGCTGGTGGCGCGCGCCTTCAATCCCGGCACTCGGGAGGCAGAGGCAGGCAGAGCTCTATGAGTTCGAGACCAGCCTGGTCTACAGGGTGAGTTCCAGGACAGCCAGGGGAGGGGGTTTGATAAAATTAGGCTGTGTATAGGTGTATACAAAGCACCGGACACGGATGGCTCCTGTCTCTGAATTATTTTGGCAGAGGAAGGAGAGATCTTGGAAGGCCTCAGAGAGCAGAGATGCAGGCTCCGCCGTGACTTGAGAATGGAGGGTTCTGGACAGGGCTAGGAGTCAGAGCCAGCTTCCCCCAAAGCAGGGAGCGGACTCACCTCTCCTGTTCTCTCAACGCCCTTCAAGGGCGGTAGAGCTAAGTGAGGGTCAGGGGGAGGCAGGGGATGGGAACCTCAAGGCTAGGTCCCTGGCTTCCCACCTAGCCTTGGCTTTGGCTGCCTCTCTGTCTGCTGGGGTCTTTGAGATAAACCAAAGATAATTCCTCCCCTGAGCACCTGTAAGCAAATGAGCTGACAGGTGGTGGCCTGGATAAAATATGACCTGCTCAGCGGGACATTTGCTTACCAGTCGGAGGCAGTCCACCCTCTCGATGGCCTCCGGGAGGCCCACCCCATCAGCCTCAAGGACTGTGCCACAGGGCAGGAGAGAGGAGGGAATGCCCCCCCCTGGGCCTCTAGGTCTCTAGCACAGGCGTGAGGACACCCCGCTGCCCTGTCTGTCTGTCTGGCAGGAATTGGAATACAGGACGCATCTTCTGGCTCCGCACTGAGAGCTGTGCAACCTGAGACAGATGTCTTCCCCTCTGGGCCTTGGCTCTCAACCCTCTCCAAATTGACTAGTTGCAGGATGGTCAGTGGTGGCGCACACCTTTAACCCCAGCGCTCAGAAGGCAGAAGGAGCAGAAGATCTCTGCGAGTTTGAGGTCAGCCTGGTTTACAGAGGGAGCTCCAGGACCAAAAAAAGGAAAGGAGAGAAAGGAGAAGAAAAAAAAAAAAAAAAAAAAAAAACTGGACTAGTTGTCCCTTTCTCCCTGGTGGGTTTGTTGCAAAGAATCAGGAGAAAAATTAGGCAGAAACATAGTTATTGCAACAGCAGTAGATGGAGAGGTGACTTTTGGGTGGGCAGGTAGCTGTGGGAAATTACCCTGGAGGCTACAGTATCTGTTGTAACTAGCAATGAAGTTCCCAGGCAGCTGTGAACTTGGAAAAGCACTGGCTGGGAGGGGAGAGAAGGGGGGTCAGAACTTCCACCTCTCAGCCCCAGTATGGCCCAGAGAAGACGGCCATCTCTGTCACAGTCACAGGCTTAACAAGATGACATTGGTGTGTGTCAGCCTGAGAAAGGGCTGCCCTTCCGGCATGGAAACTAGGCTGAACCAGGCTGGCATTTCAGGGTTCTGAACTTTCGGATCAGCTCTCCGCAGGGAACTTCAGAAAGCTCCAGAGACAGGGTGAGTGCTGCTGTGAGGTGGGGGACCCTCTGTGAGTGGCTTCACGGCCCCCACCCCACCCCCTACAAGGAGATCCACACACACACACACACACACACACACACACACACACACACACACACCCACCCCGTCCTGGACTTGGACGAGGACCCCTCAGGAAGCGCTCCAGCCAGGGCTGTGGGGACTTGGTGATGAAGACAGAGCCGTTTGCTAATACCATGTGGCTGCTGTGACAGTCTGTTAATGCCATTTACAACGTGCTGTAATTATGTCTCACACATGCTGGCTGGCTCAGCCAGCAGGAACATTCCCTGGGAGGGGCTGAGGAGAGATTCCTTCAGCAGAGAAGGGGGCTGGGGACCAGAGTGGGCCAGAAGCTGTTGTATAGGAGAACAAAATCTCCAAGAGAGGGTGGCGAGCATGTCGGTGCCCTCACGGACAGTGCCCCGGAGTCGTGCACCACACAATCTGCTCGACCCTACCTGGCTGCCCTGGCGTCCAAGAAAACCCTCACCCCCTGCTTGTACCTGTGTTTCTCACCGTGAATTGTTCTGGCTCCTCTCTGGGCCTCAGTTTCCCCTTTAGTAAAATGAGGGCGGGGCAGGGTGGTGTGAGGTAGGTCAAGGAGCAATGCATGTACTCTGCTCTGTTTACTGGGGGCTCAGAGCTACTGGAGCCCACGGTGAGGCTCCAGGCTCTAAGCTGGGTACAGCAGCACACGCCTCAAGTTCCAGCACCTGGGGGCTGAGGCAGGACGATGAAAGTCTGGGTCCAGCCTGGGCTACTCTGACCCTGGTCACCTTAGTTCAGATGGCTTGGTGCGTTCCAGCTGGTTTCTGCCCCAGGCCCTCAGGTGTGCCAGAGGCTGTTGGTCCTCTAAGCTGCTCCCTGTTGCCTCTCGATGCCTTTCGTCCTGGTTGAAGGCGCCCAGCGTTGGATCTAAACAGACTGAGCCTGTCTCCATACTTGCTCTCCGGTGAACAACTCAGCTCCCAGAGCCTCAGTTTCCCCTTCCAGAAAATGGGTCGCCATCAGAGTTAAACACATCCTGTCCCTCGGGTGTCTACCACACAGCTCAGTGTGCCTCCATTTTCGTGCCTCACCCCCATCCTCTCCTGGAGGAGCCGAAAGCATCTGTGGGAAGCCCTCAGGAGCAGAGAAGCCGATTTCCAAGTCATTAGTCCCCCAGTGCCGGGCTGCAGGATGGATTTTGATCAAGAGCAGGGTGACATTTGGCAAAAGTTGCTGATGAGGGATTGAATGATTAATCGTCATGACAACCGGGCTGGAGTAATGACAGGGATGCGATGGTGCCCCGAGTTAAACACAAAGCGGCCCGTGAGCCGGGGCGGTAAATTACTAGGCATGTCACTGCTGTGCTTTTGGAGAAAGCGGCCGTGCGTTCCTAATGAGAGGTTAACTGTGTCCCCAAAGTAATTACCGCCGATTGAAGAGGTGGCTGGTAATTAGAGGATTAGCCGTGATGAGCCTCACCTGCGTGGTTGCCTTGACAACGGAGGATGGGTGGGGTGGGAAGGCAAGAAGGGTCTGGACCTTTCCCCAAAGCAGGTGCCAAAAGACCCTCTGATCCCATCTGCCTTAGTGCCTTCCACCGATGGCCATGCTGGGCAAGGTGGGGACCCAGTCTTCCCATCTGTAAACTGAGGGCTTGGGCCCATTCAAGGAAAATGCAACACAGAAGATATGGTTCTGGACTCTGCTAGGAGCATCCGAACAGTCCTCATGTCCAGCAGGGCTGGGACCCAGGAAGCTGTGTGAGCCTCCTTGTGACATGGGATAAGGGGCGGGGCACTGGCCTCGATTCTCCCTTCTTTAGGATGGGAGGACTGGGGAGAGAGATGCTCTGTGGGTCCCCTTGCTGAGGTCACATCACCAGGACCCACACTGAGCCAGATCAGTGCTTGCCTCCGTCACCCCAGCGGAGAGATGGAATGGAACCCTGAGACGGAAGAATCTCTAAAAGCTTAGGGGCAGCAGACAGAGTTGTCCATATACACACCGTGGTGCACATGTGTGTGAACCCTACCCCCACCCCAGAGAGAGAGAGAGAGAGAGAGAGAGAGAGAGAGAGAAACTTTGGCCCTGGCTTGTGAGAATAGTTTGCAGAATAAAATTAAGTCATCGAGGAACACAGAGTCAGACACGTTCAGTCAGACTCACCTTCCAACAGTCTCTCTCTCTCTTTCTCTCCAATGGCCCGGAGGGCTGGGGGAGGGGCCTGCCTCTGTGGGTGAATACGCTGAGCCCCCCATGAGTGACAGGTGATGGGGAGGGAAGTAATGTCTTGCTCACATGCTGTGCATCCTTGGCCAAGTTCCACTGCCTCTCTGAGCCACAAGGCAGCATTTTGTTTTGTTTTAACTTAGCTTATAAAAAATTAACTTTAGTCTCTCTCCCCGTCTCTGTCTGTCTGTCTGTCTGTCTGTCTGTCTGTCTCTCTCTCTCTCTCTCATGTGTACTGGTGTGTGAGTAAGCAATCGTGCCATGATCTGTATGTAGAGGTCAGAGAACAATTTTGTGGAACTGGCTCCATCCATCTTCCTGTGGCTCCCTGTATAGGACGCAGCTTGCCAAGCTTGTGGGGCAAGTAAGTGGCCTTACTTGCTGACCCATTTCCCTTGCCCCTAATTTTATTTTTTAATCTTGACACAACTAAGTACACATAGATATGCTGAAAAAAATATCCTGGTTTTGTGTGTTTGTTGCTGTTTGTTTTTGTTTCTTGAGACAAAGTTTTTCTGTGCAGCCCTGGCTGTCCTGGAACTTGCTCGGTAGACCAGGCTGGCCTTGAACTCAGAGATCTGTCTGCTTCTGCCTCCCGGGTGCTGGGATTAAAGGCGTGCACCACCATGCCCTGGCTGGCTCCCCGGATTGGTTTTTGTTTGTTGTTTTGCCTCCGGTTTTATCTTTATTTTTTTGAGACAAGCTTCCGGTAACCTAGCTAGCCTCTAACTCTCCATGTAGCCAAGGATGACCTTGAACTTCCGATCCTCCTGCCTCCACTTCCTGAACGCTGGAATTACAGGCACAAAGCACCAGACCTGTAGTGATCAAATTGAGGACTCGGTGCATGCTAGGCAAGCAGGCTATCTACTGTCCTGTGCCTTTACTCGCTCGCCCATTGTTCGGAGGCTTAGAGAGGGAGGTAACCCGTCTGGAAAAACAGCTGGAATGTGGCAGAGTGAAAATTCGAGGGTAGGTCTGACCAAGTTCCTCCAGCTGTCACATCGAGGGATAGCTTTTGCCTGAGAAGCTAGGGCCACCACTTCCACCTGAGGTGGCGGGTGTGGCCCCACACAGGCTGCATTTCTCAAAGGAGTGTCCCTGGATCGCCTCTGACCAATTTCTAAGACATCAGGGGGTGGGGCCTGGGTAGAATCTCCACCCAGAGCGGTCATGGGGTGAGGCTGGGCTGGGAATGATAAAGGACTCAGATTGGTTCCCAGTTAAACTGCTGGCAGTGCCTGGCAACCGGTGCAGGCCTCGGTGAGCCTGTGGAGAGCAGGGTTTAATTATTCCATCCATAAATGATAAGCCTGCTCATTTCCAGGCCTTCATGATAAATTCATGGCCTTATTTAATGTGTTCGCTGCCGACCTTCCCCGCACGGCAGGGAGATGGCACATCTAGAGGGTAAGGTGAGGGACCATTATGGGCACCTGGGGCCAGATGCCACTTCCCCTGTCTCCAGGAGGCCCTGGAGGCCTCTGTGCGGGTCCACCCGGCAGGTACAGCTTAAAAGTCTGTTTGCCTCTGCTTTACCTCACAGGACAAGCCCCAGAGCTCCAGGTAAGGAATCTGATTCCCAAAGATGCAAGTTTGAGTCCTGCCTGCTGTCCTGCACGGGGTGACCTCAAACTTGGTGTTATCTGCTTCTGCTTAGGACCGTGAAACGGGATGAGGATAGACATTGTCTCTGCTCGGGGAGGAAGCAGGGCCTGGGGGCCTCTGCTGGCTGTCCTAATGAAGAGCTGACTCCTCCAGGGTGCCCAGGACCCAAGCAGTGTCCCCAAATAAAATCAAGTCCTGTGTAAACTTGGTAACAGGTGTGGCACGTACACATGGATGTCTGGTGCCGTCAGAGGTCAGAGCATCCTGGCCGCAGGGTGGGTTTTGCAGCCATCACACCATCCACTGTTTCGGTCAGTTCCACCAGACCCAGATATGGACCCGCAGTGGTTCACCACACTGTGCCGAGGCAGTGGCTCACCACACTGTGCCGAGGCAGTGGCTCACCACACTGTGCCGAGGCAGTGGCTCACCACACTGTGCCGAGGACAGGAGCAGGTGTGATGGGGTACTGAGGCCCGCCTTGACCCAGCTTCGCCCATGCAGCTGGACCACGACTGTCCACATGTGTTCTCATGTTTATATGAAGGTGCTTCTTTAAGAATGGGATACCTGCATATGTGTGCATGTGTGCCTGTGACCTGGCTGGGTCACATCTCCTGACGACAGTCAGTGTCCCCCGGCCTTTGTGTCTGGGAGCAAACATCTGTTTGGAGAAAAGAACTTTTTTTGGCTTCCACTCTTAAAGAATCAACATAATTTTCATTCTCATTTGCATGGGACTGAAGTCACTTCCTCCTCCACAATCCCATTAGGGAATAAGCAGACTGGGCCCTCTCACCGGCTGTCACCAGTGGCGAGGTTCTGCAGGGTGCCCCATCTGTTGCCAGGGCTGACTCCTCTGTCAGCAGGTGACTGAGCTGAGCTCTGGTGAGCTCTCGTCCTCCGTCTAGGGATCTGGTCGCAGTGCTCATCATCTGCAGTCTGCAGCGACTGCCCTTGATGCTCTAGGAGGGGAAGAGTCGACAGAGGAAGGGGCAGGAGGAGTGTGAGTGTGTGAACACGTGTATGTGTGAGTGTGCATACGTGTGCATTGTGTGTGAACAGTGCATGTGTGCATGTGCATTGTGTGTGAGTGCGCATACATGTGCATTGTGTGTGAACAGTGCATGTGTGCATGTGCATTGTGTGTGAGTGCGCATACATGTGCATTGTGTGTGAACACGTGCATGTGTATGAGAGCTCGTACACATGCATGCGTGAGTGTGTGTGCAGGCTTTTGGGTGGGTCCCGAGTCCATGGGTGTGGGAGCGTATGTTTAGTTTTCCCTTCAATGAAACAGCTCACTGCCTGCATTTCAAGCATGTAAGTAATATGTTCTGGTCATGCACTTAATCCTCGCAACAGCCATGTGAGATGCTCAGGGTGGTGAGGCGATCCTGCTCAAGGTCACACAGCCAGTGAGAGTGAGTGACAGCTGGCCAAGTGGTTCTCATTCTCAACAGTCACCAGTCTGGGGTCAGGAGGCCCCAGCATCTACCGTGTTGACCACAGTACAGTAGGCATCCACGGGGCAGTGTGCACACGGTACGCCCGTCTATGTGCGTGTACACTTAGGTGTTGTGCACACACATGGGCATTTCTGCGTACTCGTGTGCAAGCCCCGTGTGTGCATTCTGCTGTGTAAGTCTATGGAGCACACTTGGGGAAGTGTGCATCTGGATGCAATGGCCGTGCCGTGCCTGGGTGTGTGCTGGGAAATCTCAGCTCAACTCAGCTTTGCCGTCACTTGGTCCGAGAGAACGCTGAGAAAGCCTGGGTCAGGTGTGAAGCCATGGGGACCGGGATCCCTAAGACCTGGAGAAAGGGGGTGCTCCCTGGTTGCCCTTTGCCCAGGCCTCCAGGACACATTAATAATACTTCAGCAAATCCCAAACGTAAATAGGGCAATCAGACCCGAAAATGCAAACATTCATCACCCACATACAAATTACACTGCAGCAGGTGCAATTACAGAAGCTCAGCTCGGTGCACCGAGCCTCCTCGCCCTGCACCTCTGAGTATGCCTCCCTCTCCTGAGGACCCCACCCACCACCCGACCCCGCAGGGTCTCATGCCATGGTCAAGGGCTCCAGCTGCCTTACATCTCTTTATTGTGCTTTGAAAGCAGAGCTGCAGTATCAGTAGCAGCCAGACCGTGGGTGACGTTCCTGCTCTTTGTCCCAGCTTTGGAACGGTTGGCTGTGGACCCTGGGAGACCCTTTCTGGATTTCAGTTTCCTCTTCCATCCAAAGGAGATATAACAATGCTGTGTGGTGTTTCAATCACTGGGTTTTACAGTTAGGAGGGCCTGGGTTCAAATCCCAACCTAACCGTCCCTGAGTTGGGTGATCTTGGGAAAGTTTCTTCCCCTCTCTGAGCCTTGGCTTCTTCACCTGTGAAGTAGATAAGATAGTGTCTATCTTAAGAAATTTCTGTGAAGCGGGAAATAATATTTGTCATTTTAGTTGGTGAATTTAACTCGTTCACACTTATTATGATGATGGTATCATAGTGTTGCACATCGGATGTCAGTATCTAGGCTGGAGAGATGAGGAACCAGCAGTTAGGAGCACTTGCTGCCTAGCCATGAGGACAGTTTGGATCCCAGTACCTATGAAACAAGCTGGTTGTCTTGCACATGCCTGTGACCAAACCCACTTATGAGTGAGGCAGAGATGGGAGCATTGGTAGGGTTCACTGGTTTCCAACCAAGCTCAGAAACCACAAGCCTAGGGTTCAGAGAGACACCCTGCTCCAGCAGCAACAGCTGGAGGGTGATGGAGGAGCATTCTTGACAGTCCTTCCTGGGCTCCGAGTGCACGTGCCACATAGACACAGGCACACACAGACAGACACACACATAGAAACTCAGACAGACACATAGACACATACTCAGACACACACACAGACAGATACACACACACTCACACACACACACAGACAAACACACAGACACACATACTCACTGACACACACACAGATACGCACAGAGGCATTCATAGACAGACACACACAGACATACACAGACACACACACACTCAGACTGACATACATTCACAGAGACATACACAGACAGATACTCACACAGACGCAGATTCAGACAGAGACACGCACACACACATACTAAATCAGTATTTTAGAAGACAAATCTCCACTAATGTGTCACGTGCATCTTTCACAGCTGTTTAGTCACTGGACACTCCCTTGTCACATGTGCTGGTATTATATTTGTCAGGGCTTCCTGTGTCTCCTTCTTAACCAGGAAGCTTTAAAGTATGGTGACAAGATAAGTATTTGGACCCTCAGTTTGTGGCCAGGAGTTTGGGCCTGGCTTCTCTGGTGGCTTGGCTGAGTAAGGGCCCAGACACACTGTTCCCTCTCACCGAGACCCAGACAACCAACTGGAGCTGCAGCAGCCAATCTTCACAGTGACCGGCCATCCTCCCTGCCTGAGTCCCTCAGTCTCGTGACACGCTGGCTTCCCGGGAGCGTATGGCCCAGGAAAGCAAAGCAGGGGTGGAGGTCCCAGGCTTGGAAGTCACAAATCGTTGCTTTTGCAGCCAGCACCCAGCTCCCATGGCTCTCCTGCATTGTAATGTATGTAAATCACCTCCCCTAGGCCCTGAGCAACATTCACCAGGGTGACCCAGTGCCTGGCACGGAGCAGGCATCAACATCGAGGTGGTACCATGAGGAATGACTGAAGATGAGGCCACCTGCCCATCCTTGCCCCTGCCCAGGCCTTGCTTGGCCTGGGCTGAGCCTGGAATGCCAGGAACCCCTGCTGTCTCTGAGACAGAGACCAGAGCCCAGACCAAAGGCATCTCCAGGCTTGCCTCGTCCTAACTTTACATTGATCAGTAATTAAACACAGCCTCCAATTACTATAATGTTTGGCGAGACACCAAGCACATGTGAAACCCCGCAGTAAACACCTGCTTCATTAATTGCTTCTGGGTGCAGTGCGTGGTTACCGGAGTGGGGAGACAAGATGGAGGGCTGGGAAAGGGTCGGGGAGAGGTAAGCGGGACAGAAAGGGCTGTGGCGCCACTGAAGGGCCCGACTGTTCCCTGTTGGCCCCTTAAAACTCTGTAAGGCAGAGGCTCAGGCCTGGAAGGAGGGCTGGAGAGTCCGTCTCAGGATTTTGTCAGGAGCAAGTGACTTTTCTGTTGCTTTTAATATTTTTTTTTTCAGAACCAAAATCATCTACTCATCGATCACTTAAAATTAAAGAGAGAAACTTGGGGTGAGGGTGTGGTTTAGTGTCAGAGTATCTTCTAGCTGCCTGAAAAGAAGGAAGGAGGAGGTGGGGGAGGAGGGAGAGGAGGAGGGAAAGAAGACAGAGGAGGGAGGAGGGAGAGGAGGGAGAGGAGGGAGAGGAGAGGAGGGAGGAGGGAGGAAGGAGAAGAGAGGGGAGGAGGGAGAGGAGGGAGGAGGGAGAGGAAGGGGAGGAGGAGAAGAGGGGAGAACTGGGAAGGGGGAGGGAGGAGGGAGGGGGCATAAACTCACCACTGGAGCCCCGTGGGGGTGAGCTAGTCCCTAGGGTGTGCCACACAGACAGAGAGCACGTACAAAGGTCTGGAGGCAAGAAGTGGGCGGAGTCCTGGGATGCTCGTGGTTGGCTCTGACTGAGCCATCAGAGAAGGAACCGGAGGGCAAGGCAGGTGGTACCAACCTGCAAGGCCGTGTAGATTCTGCTGAGGATGGGGACAAGTGGGGACACTGCACAGTGGCATTCGCGAATGAGTTTTATTCTTTGAAATGACCTATACTCTCTTAATCTTTACATAATGAAAATGTGCTACCTCTGCAATGAGAATTTAAAAGTAGCAATGACAATGACTACAGAGGGGCTAGGGTGATCGTTCAGTGGGCAAAGCACTTGCTGTCTACAAGGACCTGAGTTCAAATCCCCAGAACGATGTAGTCTCAGCATTCCTATGAGGAACTGAGAGGCCAAGACAGGAGACTGCAGGCCAGCTGGGCTGGCAGAAGCAGCGGGGGAAAGCAGACCCGGTCCCCAAAACAAGGTCAAAGAAGAGGGTCCAACACCCAAGGCTGTCTGCTGTCTGCTGACCTTGGCTTTCATACAATTGCCATGGTGCACTCATTTCCGTGCTCGGTCATACAGATGTGCACACAAGCACATACACATAGCATGCACACACACACACACACACACACACACACACACACAATTACCACAGAAAAGGGAGAAAGCAAAATCAGCAGCACAGTCAAGTGGTAACAGCGTAGCCCTGGCAGGAGTGATAACAACAGTAATGGCACTGGTGACGATGGCGGTAACAGATAACAGTAACGGCTCTGGTGACGATGGCGGTAACAGATGACAGTAACAGCTCTGGTGACGATGGCGGTAACAGATGACAGTAACAGCTCTGGTGACGATGGTGGTAACAGATGACGACTGTAACAGCTCTGGTGACGATGGTGGTAACAGATGACGACAGTAACAGCTCTGGTGACGATGGCGGTAACAGCAACGGTGGTACAATGGTGGTAGCAGTAGAGGTGACAAACATTGTGGCGGTAGTTACAAAGATGTAACTATTATAGCCACAGCGGCAGTAACTGCCATATGGGAGTATTGATGCTAATGTAACTGTGGTGGTGATAGCATTAATGCTTATGGGTAACAGAGGTTGAGGTCCCCTGAGAGGCGCCTGTCCTGTGTGTGAGTGTCTGGAATCTGCCTCCTGACCACCTTCTCGTCAGGAGTTCACCTGCCGGAAGACGCCTGTTGCCAGAACGTCTGGCATCCAGTCAGGCGCTGGGCTCTGTGGCTAGCTGGCTTCGGCCATGGCTGCTGAGCATGCTGGAATTCTGCCTGATCTCTGGGTTTTCTGTAATCTCTGTACTTTCTAGGTTACGTGAAATTTAAGACCAGGCAGCCACCATTTATGCTGGCATAAAACATCGCACCCATAAACAACAGATGTAGACACCAAAGGAGAAAACACATCCAAAGTTTTAGGATGTCAGCTCTGGTGGAAGACAGCCACCCCGTAAGATGGAGGGTGCCATCGCAGCGGCCATGTTGTGGGGGAAGCCCAAACAGGTTAAGCCAGGAGGCTGAGAGGAGAGGAGGGATGTGGAGAGCCACAACCACCATAGACATGGCATCTGGGAACTAAATGTGTCACCCTGGGCATTTTAGCCTGGGTACATGCAACCTGGATAGACCCAAGGAACCTTTGGATAGGCAGAGATAGACCTCGGGGTCATTTAGGCCCCAAATTAAGATCCGGTCATCACAGAACAAAGAGGATCGCCATGTTCTTGCATGGCTCCAGGGACTTGGACCTGACTGGAGCAGCTAGGAAATGCAGAAAAGACAAACACATAGAGACACACAGACACACAGACAGAGACACACAGACACACATAGAGAGAGACATGGACACACACAGAGACACACGGACATACACAGAGACACGTGGACACACACAGAGACACACAGACACACATGGACACACAGAAGAATCTGAGGTCGGTGGGTAGTCTGGACTCTGATGGAGATACCCCAGCACCCCAGCAGCTCGGGGAGTTTAGTCTATGGAGTTGAACCGAGGGGCAGGGTATGCGGTGCATAGCTGAACAAGGAGGCATCTTTGGTTAATCTTGGCAGGGGCAGTCTCCAGGCTGAGAATATCCGGGGGAGCACCAAGGTAGATATTTCTGCACACGGTATCAACATCCACACGTGGACATCTGAGGCTCTGGTGTCCCTGATATGGCCATGCCCAGGTCAGCAGCACACATTCACATTCACTCAGGGCTGTGTTCACACAGGGCTTCCTCGGCTCCCTATGGAGGACAACTCTACCTGCTGGTCTTCATCCCTGCCCCATAATAAAAGTCTTTGCTTGGGGCTGGAGAGATAGCCCAGTGGTTAAAAGCACTGGCTATCCTCCTTCAGAGGACCTGGGTTCAATTCCCAGCATCTCCATGGCAGCTCACAACTGTCTGTAACTCCAGTTCTAGGGGACCTGACACCCACGGCAAATCACCACCGTACATAAAATAAAAATAAGTAAATTATAAAACGGAGCCTTTACTTAAACACGATTAATACCTGCATATGAGTTCTAGTTTTCGGCACGGAGGTGGGCCAGTCCCGTCCTTTGACATCCCCCAGTTTCTCTAACCGTGGATTAGGAGCTGTAGATGTGGAGTGAGAGCTTCTTCCGGGTTTCATTTCCTGTCATATTACGAGAGTGACATGACAAGGGGTACCGGCTTTCAGAGCCTGAGTCCCAGGTTCGAGTTTCAGCTCTGGCATGCGTGAACACCTGCCTTGATTTCCAGTGCGGGGAGCTCATTGCTTCCCTCCCTCCTCCCTCCTTGTTAAGCTCTGCTTTCCCGTTGCACAGAAAATGTGTGATGGTAGATGTCACCACAGACAGAGCTGTGGCGAACGCTGCAATTTACATTGCTGTCTTCAAGTACTTTTGATGGTTCAGACATATTTTGGCAACACTGGGTGTGTGTGTGTGGTGGGGGCTGTTATGGGCCAACTAGATGGCTCAGCCGGTAAAGGCATTTGCTGCCATGCTTAGCATTCTGAATCCATCTCTGGAGGTCACTCAGTTGTGCAATTCTGATGACCTGACTTTAATACCCTGAGCCCAGATGTCCCCCAACCTCCTCATGCACCATGTCTTGGGTGCCCAGACACATGTATCACAAGCATACATGTACACACACACACATACACACACCTACACGCAGACACACATGTGCACACACACATCTATACACACACACACACACTCACCAAAGGACAGGAGAGATGACTCAGTGGGTAAAGGCCTTTTCTGCAAAGCCCGATGACCTGAGTTTAGTCCCCAGCCAGAGCCCATATGGTAGAGGGAAAAATCCAGAAGCAACCCTAGCTCTGTATCAAACCCTCTGCACAAAAGTATACATACATACATACATGCACATAATATATATTTACACGTATATATTTACACACATATTTTTACATATATGAGAAAAAAACTTAACTAAAAACAGTGTTGTGCATGACGACATATGTGTACAGTTCTAGCACTTGGGATGTGGAGGGAAGAGGATCAGAAGTTCAAGGCCAGCCTTGGCTACACAGCGATTTTGAAGCCAACCTAGACCCCATATGACCCTGGTGGGTTTTTTGTTTGTTTGTTTGTTTGTTGTTGTTGTTTTAAGAAAAGAGAAGAAAGGAAGGAAGGGGGGAATAAAAAGAAAATAAAAGGACAAACTTTGCCTCTGCTAAGTAGCCCTCTTGGGTAGTCTATGCTCCGGTGACAAGCCTTCTCTGAGTGGGATAAGGACTGTGTCAGGGGTGTCCCCCACACCCTGCATTGTAAGTCCCTGCCTGATTATAGAGCCAAAGGGTGACTGAGATTAAATATGTGTTAATTATGCCAGGTTCTGCTCCCGCTTATTCTCATAAATAAGACATGAGCCCTGGCTCCACACTCCTACCCCAGCACACCCACGCACCCTTCCTGGGGGTGATATTTATTATATGCAAATCCAAAGTAATCACTTGTTTATCAGACAGCCTGTGGATGGGGTGGGAAATAACCCAGGGTGATGGTGCCGTGTCTATCCGGATGCCACAGGCTTGGATCTGCATTCACAGAGGTCTGGACCAATCACAGGCTGGGGTCCAGTAGTCTGGGGCAGCTTGGGATTGGAGCTCTTTGCTTCCTGCTGGGACTGGTGGGACAGCTCGGGGCGCGCTCTGCCAGTGACCTTTGCTGTGTGCCTGGCGGGGGGGGGGGGGGGGGGGGTAAGGCCATGGGAAGCTGGCAGGGGAAGACCCTGAGAGCTGCTGCCCGTTAGCCTGGACAGTTGTTTACAAGAAAGATTGTGGCTGGCCTGGTTCAAAAGCTCCACCTGCCACTTCTCCTGTGACCCTGACCTTGCTCCACCAGGCCTCCATCTCCTCGTCAGACAAATGAAAACCACAGTTCTGTCCTGAGTATGTCTGGAGTGACGAACTTCACGTCCAGGCGGGCCTTCCCCTCTGCTGATTCCCATCTGCAAGGAGGAGCTCACTAAACCTGGTCTCTGCCTCCTAAGCAGTTCTTGACTGCGGGGTGCTGTGTCTGGCACCCTGTGAGCACCCTGTTAGTGCCATATCCTTGTCAAGCCTTTGCCAAGCTACATGACACACCGGGTGTTTTGAAACCAGCTTAACCCTTATGCCAAGGACACCCTTTCTCTGCCCAGAAGCCTGCCGAGGCTCTGTAGTGACCTCCGGATAAGAAACCCACGTCTTTGCCGTGTCCCCCGATGGTACGTGGCGCGGATTCTGCAGCTTTTGTCTCCCATACACTCGGCCCCTCGGGTCATCTCAGTGTGACCAGCTCTCACTCCTGCCCAGGTATTTGCCTCCGCTGTACCCACTGCCTGGAACGTCCGCCCCTGGCTTCTTCTGATTCTACACTTACTTGTCATCTCCCCAGAGGAAAAATGCTCCGTCTAAATTAGGTTCTCTGCCAGCCACTTGCCCTCTCTGGAAACCTTGTCAGTCTCCTTGGTGACACAGACCCCAGTTTGTCACAGGGCCGTTTATTTGGGTTAACTGGCTTGTAGGTCTCTCTTTGGCGGACAGAAATAGGGCCGGAACAGGTTCTGTTCAGCAAGATGGATGCAGAGAACAGCATCTCCATGGACCCAAGGCTGCTGTATCTCCAGGGCAGCTCCGAACAGAGACGGGGTAGCGGGGCTCTGGGTGGGAGTCTGCGTGCCCTGAGGAGGAGGAGGGAGCCAGGTCACCAACTTCCGTGTCCTCCGGGCATGCTTTTCTGCCTGTCCCTAATGACTTGACATGCAAGGTCCTGGTGACAAGGCTCCCTCTGATAAAAGATGCAAAGCTAACATCTGGCGGTTAATTAATAAAGAACCGCGGTGTCTGGCGGGCATGGTGTGCTGACGCGGACAGTTTCTCCACCCATCCCAAGAGATGCTGACTTGCGCTACAAAAATGGGGGAGAAAAGATCAATTTAGAGCGGGCCATGCTGACGAGGCTCCCAAGGGGCCAGAGAGACCCCGTTGTCTCCACTTAGGGGTTAATGTTCTTTTTCCTACTGTAGGGACAGGATGCTGGAAGGGGACCCGCATGGGGTACGTATTATGAGCCAAGTTCTATATTCCCTCGGCTTCACCCAGGAACTCCCGAGAAGGGGATCTGCCTGTGGACACACAAGGAAAATGAGGCTGTGGTACCCACTGCAAAGCCTGGGCTCTGCCTCTTTTTCCAGGAAGCAAGGGCAGCCAGCCTGTGTCAGCTGAGGAGTCAGCGGACCCTTGTGTCATGTTACACCAGGAAGTTATACAGCTCTGCCGGGTGGGACCCAGAGCAGTGTTATTGAAACAAATAAACCAGGCATGCCTCTGTGGCAGAAGGTGCTAATTCCAAAGATCGGAGGGGAAAGGCCACAGACCCAAATCGTTATGGCCAAATTAGTTAATTAAAGCAAGCTTTTTAATTCATGTACACGGGCTGCCTCCCCCTAAGACTGTTCGAGAGGTCAGCACTGGATGCGAGGAAGACAAGGCTTTTATAGTTCAGGGGTGTGGGGTTTCCAAACCCCCGGGGGGGGGTAGTCAGGCAAAATAGTCAGAGTTACAGGAGCAGAATATAATAAGGGTAACAAATCAGTCACAATAACCTCCTAAAACAAGACTGCAAGGTGCTCATAACAGGCAGTCAGAACAAGGTAGGTTATAACAACCTTCTGAAACAAAGGTAGGGTTCTAAGATGGTTAATCATAAACAGGAAGGAACTTAGTTTCTTTTTACTATAAGATAGCCTAAGATGAAGGCAGGCTGGTCCATCAGAAGTACAGCTGCCCACCACCACCACCACCACCAAAATAAGATTGTGTTAACATCAAGCATTTATTCTGCCCGGGTTGTATCCCAGGGCCTGCCATGATCTCAATAGTGGTACATAAAAGCAGGAAGGATTGACATCTCCATCGAGGCCTAGAGGGGAAGTGAGCTGGCCAAGGCCACATAGCACTGAAGGTGAATTCTAGCCCAAATCCCCTGGGCATCGCACTTCCCAGTTTCTTCCTGTGTGTGGACCCTGGATGGAAGCGGCCCAGCCCATGTTTTTAGGAGCCACCCAAGGACTAAGCCTAGATCTATCTAAGCATTCCAGGCACCTGGGTAGGCCTGGCTCTGACCGCTGGCCCCAGCATTTGTGGGTCTCTGGTAGCCTCTGGCAAGCAAGGGAGCCCACGGGCCTTCTGTGACTGGTTCCTTGGGTCTGAGAAGTGGCCACCTACTTTTCTAAGAAAAGGGACAGGGAAGCATCACTTGGTAGCTTTCTCTGATGACGGGAAACCACGTGGGGGGGACAATGGGGGTGGGGGGACAAGGTAGGAGCTCGGCACAGAGGAGGGGGCTGGGAGAGTTGGGGGCTCCAGAGGGAACCGGCAAAGAGTCCGAGCCCCCCCCTCCCCCGAGCCCTCCCCTCCCCCGAGCCCTCCCCCGAGCCCTCCCCTCCCCCGAGCCCTCCCCCGAGCCCTCCCCCTCCCCCTCCCCCGAGCCCTTCCCCTCCCCCGAGCCCCCCCTCCCCCGAGCCCTTCCCCTCCCCCGAGCCCTCCCCTCCCCTCCCCCGAGCCCTCCCCCTCCCCCGAGCCCTCCCCCTCCCCCTCCCCCTCCCCCGTGGGGCCCGTGTAGGGTCTTGCCTGTAAACAGGTATTAGAGGTGGATACTGGGCTACCGGGAACGCAAGGAGACTCGGCTATAAATACTGGTGTGGGAGCTCTGGGGCTACATGGAATGCTGGCCTGGCCTCTCTGGGCTTCAGTGTGACCTTCAGCAACGCTCACAGTCCTGCCAGGACAATTAGTAACATAAAAAGCAGAGTGCAATCCAATACGCCACACGGAGGCCTTCGAGTTTACCCGGTGGAGGGCTCGTAGTGCAACAGTGCAGGCTGTACACACTTTTGGGGGGTTCTGCTTGTACCTGAGGGGTAGCTGGCCATCGACCTGGGAAGGGGTGCCAGGCAGCCCACAGTCCCTTCCTCAATCCAGTTGTCACCGGCCAAGCTGTCCTGTGACTCTTCAGTTGCCGATGTGAGTATACCAAGGCCTACTGGCCAGGGTGAGGAGACCAGGCCCCAGATGTCAGGAGGCTGGGAGTTAACCCTGTAAGGGGTTTGGGGAGGCCTGTGTCTCTAGGATCCCTAGCTCTGTCCCCAGCTTGCCTCAGCAAGTCTGTCACTTTGGACCTCGGTCTCTATGGCTTAGTTGACTCCTGTGACTGGGGGAGAGAGGGAGGGAGGGAGGGAGGGAGGGAGGGAGGAGTTCACTGGGACAACCTGAGGTTTCTCTCCTACCTCCTCCAGTCCCAGTCTCTGCGTTCTTAACCCAGCTTCAGTCCTGCGGGCCTGTGTCACGTGTGTGTGTGTGTGTGCGTGCGTGCGTGCGTGCGTGTGTGTGTGTGCGCGTGCGCGCATCTCAGCCCCCAGCTCTGATGGCTCCACTTAGGAAGCTGGGACTTTTGACTTTATGATGGTATAGTTCTGCCTTCAGGACTGTGTTTGATAAACTGAAAGGTAGACTCAACCTCCCTTCATCCCTCCTTCCCTCTCCCCCCTCCCCCCTCCTCCCCTCTCCCCCACCTCCCTCTCAGACCCTGTTTTTCTTTCCCTGTGGCTGTGATAAAATACTCTGACAAAACAACTGTGGCAGTTTAAATGAAATGTCCCCCACAGTCTGGCACATTTGAACGCTTGTTCCTAGTTGCTGGTGCTGTCTTGGGAGGACTTTCTGGGGGAGGACTTTCTGGGGAGGACTCTCTGGGGGGGAGGACTCTGGGGAGGACTCTCTGGAGAAGGACTCTCTGGGGAGGACTCTCTGGAGAAGGACTCTCTGGGGGAGGACTCTCTGGGGGAGGACTCTCTGGGGAGGACTCTCTGGGGGAAGACTCTGGAGAAGGACTCTCTGGGGAGGACTCTCTGGGGGAGGACTCTCTGGGGGAAGACTCTGGAGAAGGACTCTCTGGGGGGGGAGACTCTCTGGAGAAGGACTCTCTGGGGAGGACTCTGGGGGAGGACTCTCTGGGGAGGACTCTCTGGGGAGGACTCTGGGGGAGGACTCTCTGGGGAGGACTCTCTGTGGAGGACTTGGAGGCATGGCCTTGCTGAGGGAGTGTGTCACTGCAGGTGGGCGGTGAGAGTTTAAAGACTTGGGTCACTCTTTGCTTCATGCTTTCAGATTCAAGACAGGAGCCATCATCTTCCTGCTGCTGCCATACCTTTGCTCCAGCAGCGTGGACACTAACCCTCTGTACGCCTAAACAGACTTTTTCTTCTGTAAGTTGCCTTGGTCACAGTGTTTTATCAAAGCAACAGGAAAGTAACTAGTAAAGCAATTTAAGGGAGAAAAAGTATTTTTCCTGGTTCACAGTTCAGGTCCCGCTCCATCAGGGCAGGGAAATCGGAGAAATGGGAATTGAAGCAGATGGTTGCAGTCCATTCTCAGAGAGCAGAGAGCAATGAATACATGCTGTTCATCTCTCCATTCACACCACCCAGTCACAGTCCTAGATCATAGCCAGGAGAGGGTGACACCCACACACAGCCAGAGGTCCTTGTCCCAAGTGAGTCCAGATTCTGGCAATCAGCACTGATCACCACAGGGTCTCACGCTAAAGTCTCCATCCTAACCGCAGCAGGGTCTCCATCCTAACCGCCGCAGGGTTTCACACTGACCGCAGCAGGGTCTCCATCCTAACCACCGCAGGGTCTCCATCCTAACCACCGCAGGGTCTCACTATGCATCTCAGGATGGCTTTTGAACTTGATCCTCTCCCTTCTTCATCCTCCCAAGTGCTAAGATTCCAGACATATACCACCACGGCTAGCTTCATGCTTTAGCATAGAAACAGGCACTGTGTTAGATGATGTCACCTGCTGAAGGATGATGCCATTGTCCTGAGCATATTTAAGGTCAGCAGAGCTGAGCTACAATGTCAGTGTCCGTGGGAATTACGTGTCATTGACTTACGATGCTTTCATCTTATGATCGACTTATTGAGATGGCGGCTCCATCGCTGAGTCAAGGAGCTACGATTATGTCCTGCCTACTAAAAAGAGATCCTTGTTCTTAACTCCACTGCTCAGCTGGGTAAACCGAGGCTCCAAGATGGAAGGGAAGAAATACGTGCACAGGAAGGAAGAATCAACCCCCAAGACGAGCCCAGTGTGGAGGTCAGCGTCAAGTGCCTTCCTCGGGTGTCTGTAGCTCTTCACTGCAATAGGGTTTAAGCGTGTATGGCCTTACATTTCCCCTTCCTACAGCAAACCTGACATTTGTATATAGTTTCGTCTAAATCTTTTTCTTTAGACTAAAGGGGAATTGTAGAGAGAGACCCACCCAGCAGCACCTGTGGGACTGACCACGCCCACTTGGGTGTGGTCACAGGTGCCTACCTGAGTATGTGGTGTTTAGTCTGGGGTCCTGGACAAGCTTGCTGTCTCTGGCTCCCAGGGCAGCCTGTGTGGCTCCTAGGAGCAAGGTCTTGCTGTGCTGATCTGTACCGCATGTAAGTGATTTCTCCCGGAATAAAATTATATTGATCTATATTTGAGCCACTCCTGTGAATCTTGGGCTGTGCACCAGTTATTTACTGCTGTTCTGCATCTTATATTTTGAAGCAGGGTCTCTCACTGAATCTGACATCCATCTGTCCATCTCCCTAGCCCTGGGATGACTTCTGTGGAGTTGGGTTCACAAAGTACAGGCACAGGCTAAGTCCTTGTCCTAAACCCAGTCATCTTAGGTTTCTAGGAAGAGCCTCACCTCCTAGGACAGACTGCCCTCCAGTTGAAGTCAGTTATCCAAGAGATGATACCCCAAGACGAAAGTAATCGATACCCTCGGATAAGGTGTCATCTTCAGATGACGTGGGTCAGGACTTCTTCAGACAATGGCGGGGGAGACCACACCTAGGTCTGGGCTGTTTCATTATTAAGGGGCTACTTGTCCCCTTGTACTCCAATTCTTCTATTTAAACCCAAGGGTCGAATTGGCATCGTAAAGATGGAGGTAAGGGTCACTGACCCCTTTGCCACCCTCTTCCCACAGTGGCCGCACTGAATGAATCCTGTTCACCATTGCTTGCTTGAGGGATTGGCTTGCTGGGGTAGGTGGCTGAGCCCAGCGTGGTGGAGCTTTGGGACCCTGAGCCTCCTCTCCCCTCCTACCTCAGCCTCCCAAACACTGAGGTCCCCGTACTGCCTGCCTGTCTGTCTGTCTGGCTTTGAGCTTGCCTTCCTCTGTCCCATCTTCCTGCCTGTCTCCTACTTGGCCTAGAGAAAGGTTGGGGGACCCTCCCCTGCCCCCATACATACCCAGTTCTTCTCTTCCTCCCTGCCCTTCCTCCATCCTGCCCAGAGCAATCAATTTCTTCAGATATAATTTGGGATTCTAATGAACGGAGTGATTTGGCATTTAAATAATTATCCACTCTCTAACTGTTAGCGCTGCTGAGTCGGGAGAAATTTCCGCATCTTATTTATGAATATGGTTTTTCCCCCTCATGGGGTGGAGGTTTCCCAGCCCGCCCCTTGCTGGGCGCCCCCTCTTTTAAATGCCTTTTCAGCTCCTGCTTCCAGCAGGGCCCCCCACCCCCCCAGCCTCTAAGAGCCTATTAACAACTTTTCCCTTCTGCTCTCAGCCCCTGTCCACGCCCCTTTTTATCTTTACATTTCAATATCATTACAAATCCTAGTGTTATTCAAATTGCATCAATTATTCAATTTTTCCTCCCGAGTGCAGGCAGTGGCTTCCCAGTGGCTGAACAGGAAAAGCAAAGGCTTCCAGGGAGGGGTAGGAAGTCACTGGGGAATCGTCTCCGTTCCATTAACCTGGGCTTTTGGCTCTCACAAACCATGGAATTGATTAAAACACACATTTGGGCACTGTAGCAGAGCTGCTGAGAGACACGAAGGGAACGGCTTAGAGGTAAAACGCTCTGGCTACTTCTACATACTCATCCACAGGATGTTTAGCGAGCTGTAAGACCGGCAGCCACTTATTGGGCACTTACTGTATGCCAGACATTTCCACAAGTGCGTGCTCCAACAGAAATTGCCTCCTGGAAGGTCAAGACAAGAAACTGATGCAGTTTCTATTTTAATTCCTTCTCGTTTTACAGAGGGAAACTGAGACTGAGCGAGGCCATGGCGCCATCAGGGTTTGGGTTCATTTGTTGTATGGATGAAGGTCGCATGCCCTCTGCTTTGGCTGCCAGGGAACGCTCAGCCCACGTGCAGCCACCAGCTTCTCCTTCCATCTTCTCATCCAAGTGTCTCCCGCTTTGTGTAGACCAGGCTGGTCTCGAACGCCTAGAGATCTGCCTGCCTCTGCCTCCTGAGTGCCGGAATTAAAGGTGTGTGCCACCACCACACTTGGCTGAAACCTTTCTGAAATGAGTTCAATTATAAATGTCTCTCTCTCTCTCTTTTTTTTTTTTAAAGGCATGGGCCAGCAAGCTGGCTCAGCAGGTAAAACTGCTTGCCCCTAACCCTGATGACCTGAGTTTGATCCCTGGAACCCACACTGTGGACGGGGACAACTGACTGACTCTCCCGGTGGCCCTCTGACCGCCACGCATGCGCATGTGCCCTTGTGTACGTGCACACACTCTACATTGACATACACGTCTTAGGGTTCTGTTGCTGTGAAGAAACACCATGACCATGACAACTCTTGTAAAGGAGAGCATTTAGTCGGCGTGGCTTACAGCTCGTAGGTCCAGTTCATCATCACCACGGTGGGACGCGGTGGCATGCAGGCAGATGTGGCGCTGCAGAGGTGGCCCAGGGTTCTACATCTCGCACAGGCAATAGGAAGTAGACTGAGACATGGGGCCTGGCTTGACCACATGTGAGACCTCAAAGCCCGCCCCCGCCGTGACGCACTTCCTCCAACAAGGCCACACCTACTCCAACAAAGCCACACCTCCTAACAGTGCCACCACAATATGTAAAAACACTTTTTAGAGAGTTGTTATTAGCCAGGCATTTCATCACATTGTATGATGCTAAGACCGAGCCCCAGAAATGCTGAGAAACTTGCCCGAGGGCATTCAGTAAGAAGTGAAGGCCAAGGTGCGGGCATGGCCCACAGGCCTGCAGAGCCCTTTCCTTAGCCTGGGGGGGGGTGCGCCTCGTCTCTCCCCAACTGTCGTGGAAGTCAGGCATCACGAGCTGGCACACACGGGCCCCACACTACCTCACGGTAGAGTGCCTTCTCTCCTGGCCTTGTTTCCCCCACTGGGTCAGGCTGGGCTGGCTTTGGATCACTCCTTGTTTGCTGTTCGAGAAGTCTATCTGCTGTCACGTGATCCTGGCCCCACCTCTGAGTCACAGCTGCCATCCCCAGGGCAGGTGCAGACCCCAGGGAATTGTGTCACTGGGTTCCCAGGGTTTCCTGGTGACGAGAGAGAGAGAGAGAGAGAGAGAGAGAGAGAGAGAGAGAGAGAGAGAGAGAGAGAGAGAGAGAGAAGAAGGCAGTGGCAATAACGAGGCTCTGACACATGCCAACCACCCGTGCTTCTGACCCTAGTTTCCGGGAGGCCTCACCCCTTCCTAAACCCAGAGGTTTCTGCACCTCCCTGGTCCCCGGCTATCTAGAAGGTGTGATACCCAATCAGTAGGTGGGCACAGGCAGACCAGGAGGGTGTAGGCAGAGAGAGGGGTCCCCAAGGAAAACGGACTCCATTTCTGTGTGCCTGCTCAATGCGTTACTGTCCCAGAGGTTGTATGATGGGAGATGCCATTCTGTAAATATGTTTCTCATACTGGTTAATGAATAAAGCACTGTTGTCCAATAGGAAAGCAAGATAGGAGGGACTAGGAGACAAGGAGGAAATAGGAAGGGTAAGAAGGAGTCAAGATGGAGAGTCTGGAGAGAATAGGACGCCAGCCGGCTCTCCGGTAAGAGCATGTGGAAATACGTAGATTAACAGAAATGGATTAATACTTAAGACAGAGCTAGTCGATAAGAAACAAGTACCTGGCCAACAGCATTATATCAGATACAGAGTCTCTGTGTTAATTGGGGCTGGCGCGGCGGCGGGACAAGACCGGCAGCGGGAGGAAAAACCATACTCCTTACAGTTGTACACTACCGTCATACCTTCATGCGTGTGTTTCCCTGGAGAAATTCACCATTTACTTTGTGTCTCAGAATTGACGTTTTATGGTGATGCTGTTGTGTGTATGTGCCCGACATCTGGACCCCTGACTCCCACTTTCGGGGAGCTGAGGCAGAAGGATGGGGAGCTCCAGCCTGAGCTCCAGAAGACCCCTGGTCCTCACAGCTCCTCCAGTCTGCAGGGAAGCCATCCCCCTGGCCAGGTCCTGAAGTGCTGTGCAAGGCGCATGGCTGGCTATACTCCTACTTTATGGTTTGTTTTGTTTTGTTTTTTAAGCTGCAAAATTGCTGGGTGGTGGAGTCTCGCACATACCTGTAACCCCAGCACTCAGAGGCAGAGATGGGCAGATCTCTGGATTTGAGGCCAGCCTGGTCTACAGAGTGAGTTCCAGGCCAGCTGGGGCTACACAGAGAAACCCTGCAGTCTTTCTAGCAGGGAGATGCAGTATACAGCCATCACTTGAGAAATCAGTCTGCCCCATTCTGCAAAGGCCTGTATAGGGGGCCCCCTACAAGTGGGGTCCTACGTAGTCTCCACCAGGCCTCTTAGTACCTTATGTGGTCTCTGTGGGCCCCTCATCGGCACCACGCCTTCTGGACAGGGGTCACAATCCTGCTTGCACATGGGAAGACAGAGATGAAGGTTTTCTCCATCACAACATCTCTCCCAGCACGTAAAATTTTACCTGCAGACCCTGGATTTAACCCCCTGTGGGTTCCCCATGGCGTCTGTATTTTTCTGCACACGTACCTCCAAAAGCCACCTGACTTCTCAGTGGGCCTTTAAAATCCTCACCACCCCATCTGCAAAATGAGTATCCTCGAGAGCTTTTCTGGCGTATGGTTGCAAACTGAATCAGGCTTCCCCGGGGCCAGAACTGGGAATTGGACCAACCATCTTCCATTCCGGTGCGACTGAGACTCTCTGAGCTGGGGACTCTAAATGTAATCTTATCCAATCCTCATAGACTCAAGAAAGGGAGGTTCTACTCATGTGGCCCTTTCACAGGTGAAGAAAGAGCCTGGACACTTGCCCTAAGGGCGTTGTGCTCATAGCCAGGCCCCGTGGTGTCCCTTGCCCAACGACACAGCTAACGGCGAAATGTTTACCATGAGTCCTGTGAGCGTGTGACCCACCCACTGGCAGGAACTATGTCATGTGTGGGAAGTGGGTCTCCCGTATCAGTTCCTCATGTCGCGGTCCCCCCAACCGTAAAATTATTTTCGTTGCTACTTTATAACTGTAATTTGGCTACTGTTATGAATCGTAATATAAGTACCTGTGTTTTCCTATGGTGTTAGGCAATCTCTGTGAAAGGACCTTTCGTTCGACCGCCACCACAGGTCCAGAACCACTGCTTTTAATGGAGGCCAACAGCAGGATTTGGCTCCCAGGTTCAAATCCGTGCTGTGACCACGAGAGATTGTGCCCTCTGGCACCCAGTCCCCACCGCACAGCATTGCCCGTTTGCTAACTGCTAGGTTAGGACTAAGTTGTCCGGCCTCGTTCTTCCCGTTCTGTGTTCCCAAGGACAGGAAGGTAACACGGCCACCTTTGCACCCTACTTCACCATCTCTCTGCACCACGCTCCAAGACTGAAGCCTGTGGGAAACTCCCCAAGGAGCCCCACCCCTTGCTCACTGCACCCCCCCTTCAGTTTACTGCCAATGACATTCAGATAAATAGCCTCTGTCAGCGGCAGTCCCACAGAAAGGCATGCCGAGTGATGTATGACCTCGTGCTGAGCTCTGAGGGGTGCTTTCACCCCGGCAGCCCCTGACCCTGCTCCACAGCTGGGTGATGGGCTCTCCTGCCCGGCCCGGCCCTGGGGATGAGTCCCTGTCGGATGCCATTATGGGAGTCTTTAATTACAGTCTTTGGAACCTCTTCCATGTCCCCTAAACCCTAGCCAGCCCCCTCCTCTCCTCTAGTGTCCTTCTACTGCATCTTCTGGGGCTCAGGCCCCCGAAAGGGTTGTCCCAGAGGAAGAAGCCAAGAATAGCCCAGCAGGGAACAGAACAGAGGATCCATGGAGGCCCTGTGGCACTGAGGCCAGCAGCCTCCCAGAAGGCCAATACTCAGACGGGTGCTGTTATCACATCTCAGGCTTCGCGAAATGCCCTGTCCTGGTTTGGGGCTTCTACCAGCTGCCAACTCTGTCACCAAAACAAGAGGCAGCTGCCACTATAGCATGTCAAAGGTTTTATGGGGTACAAGCCCCAACTAGCTTATTAAACACAGGCCCCACGTTTTCAACCACATATGATACAAAGTCACATACAGTGTCAAGGGAATGCCGGGATTTCTAGGGACCTCCTTACATCATGTTAAAATTCACAGCATCTGCTGTGATACCCTTGAGACAAGCACCCCAGAGCCCCAACAGCACCTCACAGGTGGAGGCACAGAGCCTCTCATTTGCCCAAAGACACACACAGCCAAACAGGCGTGCAGGCAGTCAAGCTTTGCTTGTAAGCCCAGTGCTCAGAGGTAGAAATGGGCTCCTCAGAGGAAGCTGGCCAGACCAGATGAACTGTCAAGAGAGACCCCGCTTCTGTAAATAAAGCGGAGATCAGTCAAGGAAGATACCCAAGATCAACCTCTGGCTTACACACACACACACACACACACACACACACACACACACACACGTACAAACATGGACACATACATACATAAACATATGCAAAACACCATTGAGTTCACAATAAAAGGTTCTTACTGAGGGCCTGGACACAGACCCCCAGACCCCACAACCCGACCCACAGGGGACAGACTTGCTCACCCTATACTTCATCGTTTGCTCCTTCCTGGCAGAGGCGGACATGGGCAAACATACAAGCCTACGATAGCTTTAAACTTGCTGGTGAGAACAGACACGCCCCCCCAGGTGGGCCAACAGTGTTCCCCGGCCTTTTCCGGCCTTCTGTGTTAGTGAGCACCCGTGCCGTGTGGATGGGAAGGAGGGAAATGCGTGTTGCTCTGGGACATTCCCATGGGCTTCTGGTAAGCCGGGGAGACAGAACTGTGGGAAATCCAGTGGTCAGACTCCTGGGTTTCTGCCCACTCCCGCAAAACCTGTTGTGCCCCACAGGGAGACATTGGCTGGGCTCTGAGGCTACCGTAGCCAACAAGGCCATCACACCCGCACGTCGTGGACAACTTTGCACAAAAGTCCCCCGGAGGCTGATGCAAACGGGTCCATCCGTCAACGCTCCAGCCCCTCGAAGTGTGGGCTCCACACACACTATCTCGAGCCGCTGGTGGATCGTCACCTACTGTGACACTCCGGCTTTCTTAGAACCCCTTTATCAGTAGCTTGCTTCCTTTACCTTTTTCTCCTCCCCAAGCCATGCGAGTTTCATTCCAAGATGAGCATAGCACAGAGCTTCCTCCCAGGGTCTGCTTTTGGGGAGCCAGCCATTTGGAGGGGAGGGGTTGTCCCTCCCCAGCCTTCCCAGGGAAGTCTGGAGGAAACAGGACACTACAGAGTACTTCCTCTATAGAAGGCAAGAGGGTAGGAGGTGGCCCAATCTTTAGCGTCCTTTTAATCCATGCCTATTTTCAACACCCTGCTCTTCTTAGGGCTCCTAGCAGCCCCATAGGAAGCAAGGGCCATTCCCAACCTGCTTTAATGAACGGGGTAACATGGCTCAGAGGGGTTGAGCCACTCCCCTGAGGATGCAGAGCTAGGTGTCCATAGCATCTATCATCCTGCTGTATGATATCAGAACCTCAGGACCGCCCAGGTGGCAGGCCTCCAGGGCTCCTTCTCTGCTCTTAGCGGCCTGTGACAACCCCCCAACTCCACGTGCTCCCACCTAGCCAGGACCTGTTATCTGTTTTGCACACGGCTTGCGCCCGTCAGGGTAATGGACTGTGCTTGTCCTAGCAGAGGTGGGCCTCTGGCAGGAATGATGTATGAGGCGCTATTGTTTGATATGAATGCATTAGGCGACATTGCCGATAAAGACTTTACCAGCAGAACGGCGTGTGCTGGCAGCATCCCCCGCGGAGGGAGGGGCAGGGGCAGAGGCAGGGCCGGAGCACTTTGGGAAGCAGACCCACTGGGCTGGAGGGGCTTCACAACTTCTGGGTCCTGAGCTCAGCTCTCGCTCATTCTTCACAGCCTACCAGGCCGTGGCTGGGGGGTGGGTGCAGCGGGAGCCCCACAGGTCTCATAGTGAGGGTCAGAAGCAGAAGGGCAGGGTCCCGGGCCCAACCTCAATCCTCAGAAACTGGGTCTCCTGGGGGAGGCATTCGGGACTGGGTTCCCCCAGAGAACCTGACACAGATGGTTAGAGGAAGTCAGACCCTCCCTGAGTGTGGGCCTGGGACCCCGTTACTAAAATTCCTGGGCGGATATGTAAACAATGTCCACCCCTCCTCCCAAGGCCCCAACAACAAACTGAGGTACACTTCGGACTAAATTCCCTCTGGGGAATCCAGTGAGCTTATCGGAAGGGAGCAGAGGTGAGTGGCGCATACTGGGGTGCGGGTGCCCCCTCAGAAGGCTGGAAAGAAAACAAAACCAAACCAGGAAGTCTTTGCCCAACAGAGATGGGAGCTTCCCTGCATATGCACTACAGAGACCCCTGGTGTAACCTTCCCCAGCCCCCCAGGCCATGCGTCATTAAGGCAGGCTGGACACTCAGATGCAGGTCCGTGACCCTCCCCACCGCTGCATGGCAGCAGCGTGTCAAAAAGCCCCACTGGACAACCCTTTTGCAGGGGATCAAAGTTGATGTCCCCTGGATGATAGTGACTCACAAGAGGCCCTCTGAGCCACATCGGGCGGGCGCTTTGACAAGTCACTCCTGTTGAGACCTTTTGCTACAAAACATCTCAGTTTCCCAATCAGTAACATGCAAGCTTCGGCGGCCTGCCTGGGCTCAAGGGGCTCAGCCAGGGCTCCGCCTACCACTCTCCTGGACGCTCCATGGACCTATTGGCCAATCCCAGGCAGTACGGGAGGAGGTACCTGCAGGCCCCTCCAGCAGTCCTTCCTGTGTAGGACAGGGGACGCTTGTCGTGCTCTAACGCACTCTATGCACCCCGCAGCCACACATGGGCCTGTGGAGGCCAGGAAGGGCCTCCAGGAGGGGTAGCTCAGGGCACCATGGAGGGTCTCAGCAGAGATCAAGTAACCCAGAGTCCTGGGTCAGGCCTTCTGAGAAGCCATATAAATGAAAGACACCTCCAGGAAGCCGGGCATTGGTGGCGCACGCCTTTAATCCCAGCACTTGGGAGGCAGAGGCAGGCGGATCTCTGCGAGTTTGAGGCCAGCCTGGTTTATAGAGTGAGTTCTAGGACAGCCAGAACTGTTACACAGAGAAACCCTGTCTCGGAAAAACCAGAGAGAGAGAGAGACAGACAGACAGACAAGAAAGGAGGTGAGTTTGTGCAGGTTTGCAGCAGGCTGGCTTCAGGCACACAGTGAGTTCTGTCTGTCTGGTTTTTTTCTGTGAGAAAGTCAAGTTTCCTTTGCGCCGTCTCCCCATACAGAGTCCCAGCTGTGTTTGGTGCTGCCTTGGGCTGGAGCCCAGTGGTCCCCTAAGCTGAAGGCATGCCAGAGGGGAGGCGCATGCAAGGCAAATAAAGGCAGAAACGGCATGTGTTGGTGCAAACGAACCTTGAAAATAGTGAAAGAACAGAGAAGACACAACAGGCCGCCTATCGCTATCCCTTCCTGTTGAGTCAGGGAAGACAGAGCAGCCTCAGCCGCATACCTTAGTAGCCACAGCCACGCAACTCCCTATGACGCCTGCTTACAATCCCACGCCTTCCTGCCAGGGACAGCCGTGTGTTCTCTCTCCCATCTGCCACGGGGGTGGGGCCATCCCCGCGCTCGTGCGGCAGAACCTTCAGGGAGGTATGCCGTCCTACATCACACAGAGGAAGACAGCCACTCTGGGGTTCCCCCAAAAGGGACCCCCTAATCTCCTCACGTGTCGTTACGTGTCTTATCACCCATAGCGGGGCACACAGACGCCACTGTAACCAGAAGGCCCGCCATCCTGTACCACGTAGGCTCGTCAGAATTGCTCCTGCAGACACTCCAAATCGCTCTTGTCACGGTTGCAGGGACCCTGGCGTCTCTTCTCCCGCACCCCCCTGTGGTCCATCTACGTTTGGGTGACAATTGTTTGTCCCCCTGACAGTACCAGTGACTGAACCCAGGCACTCCTGCTAGACAAGTACTCTACCACTGCCCTACAGCCCCTGCCCTTGGGCGTCGGCCAACTGTGTTATTTTATTTATTTAATTAATTTATTTATTTATTTTTGGTGGAGAGAGCAATATGAACAAACGTCTATTCACCCTACCCAAGAAACCAACGATAGAACAAAAAAATTGGTCTAAGTCTGGCCTGGTGAATGGGCGGGTTTACTGAAGTCACAAAGCTTGCTGGAGCTCCTGCCCAGCTCGTAGGCAGCTCCTCCCAAGTCTCCTCTCCCCCGCAATCGCAATCGTTTGCTACCTTCATAAGGTAGGAGAAGGGCTTTCTGGGTCTTTGAACTTTCTTGTAACTTTTTGTAACTGTCCTGGGAGTTGTGCGAGTCTCCCCCATTCCCTCCGGAAGAGAGTATTTCAGAGAAAATCACTATACAGCGAAGGGTTGAGCAGCAGGGACATGCCTCTCTGAAAACCTTCCATCTGGCGTGTGTGTTGACCTGAGTTACTGAAGCAGGAAGGACAGTGAGGCCAGGCTGGAAGGAGGCTGGCTGGCACCCTGCAGGTGGATGACCTTGACAGCGGTGGTGGGCGGTGGCTGGATTTTTGGACGTTGACAGGACGTGGTGGTGACAAACTGTTGAGAATTTCTTTCCAGCCAGGTCCCGCAGCCATTTAGTCCCAAAATAAACACACTGAGGCTTGCATTAATCATAAACGGTCTGGCTGATGGCTCGAGCTTCCTATTGGCTAGCTCGCTCTTAATTATTAACATTTCTATTAATCTATGAGCTCCACATGGTCTTGGCTTACTGGAGAATGCCCGGGCGTCCCACCTTCCAGGTGGCCACATGGCATGTCCCTCTGGAGATTGCTTCCCTGCTTTTCCTCTTCCCAGCATTCTCCTGTTACTGCCTGGCTCCCGGCCAATCAGCATTAATTTGCCAACCAGTAAGAGAAACATTCTCTCACAGCATACAGAAGGATGTCCCGGAGTGATGCTATGGTAGAAGACCATGACAGGAGCCAAGGACACGGGTCATGGAGCCACTGTGACCGAGAGGTGACCGAGAGCCACCGGGAGGGAGCAAGGTAGGTCTGGGGTCAGCTGGGGTCAGAGCAAGCCGGCAACGCCCGCCCGTGCGGGGAGACGCTGGGTAACCAGACAGACACACGACCCTGGGCGGAGGCAGGGATGGGAGAGAGAGCACCACAGGACCACAGGGAGGACGGCTGAGCGCACGCGCATGGAAGCATTCTGATGCTTGGTCCCCAGCTGGGGCGCTGTTTGGGGAGGAGTCCTAGGAGGTGTGGCCTTGTCGGGGGAAGTATGCCACTGTGGCAGGCCGTTTCTGTTTGTCTCTGTCCCTCTGCCTTGTGCTCACATTTTTGATGTGAGCTCTCTCTCGCTGCCTGCGCTCTGGGTGCCATGCCTGCCGCCTGCTGCGTCTGCTCCGACCAGCACGGGCCCCAGCCCTCCGGAACCTTAGGCCCAAATAGACTCGTTTATAAGTCGTGCTGTTTTATCATGGCAACAGGAAGGTAGCTACCTCCACTGGGGATGAAGGCCAGGGCTTCCTGTGTGCTAGGCATGATCCCGCCGCACCCCGCCGCTTCCCAGTGCACGGCCCTGGCTCAGTTTTCTCGTCTATAAAATGGGGGTGTTATACAGCACCCTGAGAAGGGTGTGGTCAAGAGGGCAAGGGGGTGTCTAGGCTCAGCCAGTGTCCCTTCCTTGCCCATCTTGGCTAGCTCGCACACTCCAGACACTTAGGAAATGTATGAGGCTATACTTGCTCTCTCTGTGCGTGCCCCCCCCCCCACTCTATACCCTCTGAGCAGCCACCAAGTCCCTGGTCCTGTCCTCACTGCCCTCTCCTGCCTTCCTACCCCTCTCCAAAGCTTGCCTCTCCCTGGCCCGGGGTCATAGCTCTCCACGTCCACTGTCCAGGAAGTCCCCTATCCTCAGTGAGCTGCACACTAGGAGCTCAGCTATATTTTATGCAGAAACTTCTAGCGATAAAGCCATAGGAGCAGTGGGGATTTTAGGACGATAGTTGGCCACCCTGCCCATCCCAAGCACACTCCGGAGCTCAGCAGAAGTAGGTGACACAGAGCGTGGCTGTGGATGTGACTGTTAAAGATAACTTATGTTCCATTCACACGGGCTCCAGATGCCAGGGATCCTAGGAGGATTTATCTGAATGCAAGGGAGGGGGAGGGCTGAGCTGAGCCCTCCCTCCAGCTTCCCCTCATCCCTCGTCCAGCTCTGAGGACAGCCCTCATCCCTCGTCCAGCTCTGAGGACAGCCCTCATCCCTTGTCCAGCTCTGAGGACAGCCCTCATCCCTCGTCCAGCTCTGAGGACAGCAGGCCATAGTTTCCCCAGCCCCTGCCCTCGCTGCTCCTTCCCTGGACCCCAGCCCTTGCACCCCAAAACTGTCCCATTTGAGTCACAGCCTGGGAACAGAAGTCCCCTTCCCAGGTAGGGGACAGACAGGACAATTAGTGACTGTACTCAGTGCTTGTAGGAAAGCGTGACAGCCAACGCTTCACTGGCCTGTGGGCAGAACCGAGCCTCCAGAAGCAAATGATAAAGCCTGCAGCCCGGGGAATGGGGCCTCACCTAGACATGCAGCTGCCCACCGTCTCAGTGATGGGGAGTGAAAGCAGACTTACATTCTCAGAGATGGATGCACAGGTTTTTATATAAAGAATTATTGGTTGAATATTTGATTCTGTGGATCTTCAACAGTTCTCAGAATTAATCAATATTTTTTAATTTAAAAATGGGGGTGAGCTGGATAGTTTTATGACAACTTGACACGAGCTGGTGTCATAAGAGCGAAGGAAGCCTCAATTGAGAAAATACCTCCGTAAAATTAAGCTGTAGGTGAGACAGTAGAGCATTTTCTTAGTGATTTATGGGGGAGGGCCCAGCCCACTGTGGGTGGGGCCATCCCTGGGCTGGGTTCTATCAGAAAGCAGGCTGAGCAAGCCATGAGGAGCAAGCCAGTGAGCAGCACCCTCCATGGCCGCTGCACCAGCTCCTGCCTCCAGGTTCCTGCCCTGTGTGAGTTCCTGTCCTGGCTTCCTTCAATGATGAGCAGCAATGCTGAAGTTTAAGCCAAATAAACCCTTTCCTCCCGTTGCTTTGGTCTTAGGGTTTCTATAGCTGTGAAGAGACACCATGACCAGAGCAACTCTTACAAAGGAAAAGCATTTAGTTGGGCTGGCTTACAGTTTCAGAGGTTTAGTCCATTATGGACACGGCAGCACATGGCGGCATGCACGCAGACATGGTGCTAGAGAAGGAGCGGAAGTTCTTTCTACATCCTGATCCACAGGCACCAGGAAGTGAACTGAGTCCCACACTGGGCATAGCTTGAGCACAGGAGACCTCAAAGCCCACCCCCACAGTGACACACTTCCTCCAACAAGGCCACGCCTACCCCAAAAAGCCACACCCCCTGATGGTGCCGCTCCCTTTGGAGGCCTCTTTCTTTCAAAACCACCAGAGTCATGGTTTCTCATCAGAACAACAGAAACGCTAAGACAGGCCTGTCGTGTGTGTATGTATGTGTGTGCATGTGTGTGCCCCAGTGCATATGTGGTAATCCAAGGACAGTTGTGTCTTTCCTTCCATCATGGGGGGCCCAGGGATCGAACCCAAGGCCTCAGGCTTAGTGGCACACACCTTTACCCACTGAGCCCTCTCACCGGCCCAGCATTTTGGTTTTGTGATCACCAGTACTGAGAACCCTGCCTCATATGAATATGTAGTACAAACTGGCATCAGTATGTGCAGGACCATTTCAGAAATCGTGGTAAAGTCTGTCCTCGTCCCAAGCCAAAACTCAGTTAATGTGTTTATTTTAAATGAGACTCAAGCCAGCAACTCAAATAGTAGTTTTTTTTAAAAAAAAATCACCACAAGCTACTCCGAAAGCAGACTAATTTGATACTCGCACTCTGACAACACCGGTAGGAAACCACGGAGTCTGTGTTTTCTGAAATTAAACCACGGTGTCTGCTCTCATACGAGTAAGAGCCTGTGTATGTACAGTAAATACACCGGAATTCACAGCATGCAGTACTCTCGGGTCTGAGCTGGGGTATTTGGGGCCGTGTTTCTGGCGTGTGGCTCGGTGACACCCGCAGAGCAACGCGCTAGCAGTGGATGCTCACACCCGAGGCTGCAGTGCAGCTGTGAGACTCAGCGTGGGTGGGTGGGAGCTCAGAGCCCGTACACACCAGAACTTGAAGCTATACTTTCAGAAACTTTCAACTGTTGACATTTTTTTTTTTTTTTTTTTTTTTTTTTTTTTTTGTGGAACTCCCACATTTAGTTATGTGACTGCACCTGGGATCAGGGCCACGGTGTAAGGAGCTGGGTTTTAAACCATCTTACCTGTGCTCTTTTTGCCTCCCAGGGCCCTAGCAGACTAATACAGTGGCCGTGAGTCATGATGATGGTGGTGGAGGGGGTGGCGGTAATGGTGATGGTGATTATGGTGATGGTGACCATGGTGGTGATGATGGTGATGATGATGGTGATGATGATGGTGATGGTGATGATGATGATGGTGATGATGGTGGTGATGATGGTGATGGTGATGATGGTGGTGATGATGGTGATGGTGATGATGGTGGTGATGATGGTGATGATGGTGATGGTGGTGATGATGGTGGTGATGATGGTGATGGTGATGATGGTGGTGATGATGGTGATGGTGATGATGATGGTGATGATGATGGTGATGGTAGTGATGATGATGATGGTGATGATGATGGTGATGATGATGATGGTGATGATGATGGTAGTGATGGTGATGATGATGATGGTGGTGATGGTGGTGATGGTGATGATGATGGTGATGATGATGGTGATGGTGGTGATGATGATGATGGTGATGATGATGGTGATGGTGATGATGATGGTGGTGGTGGTGATGATGGTGGTGATGATGGTGATGGTGGTGATGGTGATGATGATGGTGATGTTGGGGGCAAGGGTGGTTTTGCTTTCTGGGTTAAGAGCCTCTCAGTTTGGCAATGATATACTAAAGCCTCAGATATGAGACACTGCACCTTCTTTTCCTCTTCCTCCTTCCCCTCCCCCATCTCTTTCTTCCTCCATTCCTCCTTTCCTTCCACCTGGTTCCCTTTCAGGTTCTGCCAGCCCTCACTGTTCATCGTATTCTGAGCTGGGGTACTGAGACCTGGAGTGGGGTAGCCACACACCTACCTGTGTGCATGAGTGTATGTGTGTTAGTGTGTGTGTGTGTGTGTGTGTAAAAGAGAGTATTATGTGTGAGTGTACGTGTGTATGTGAGTGAGTGGGTGTGTACATGAGTGTATGTGTTGAGTGTGTGTGTGTGTGCATGAGTGGGTGGGTGTGAGTGGGTGTGTTCACATGCACACATATGTCTGTACATCAAATGCATGGCCAGAAGAGGGTTTTGGATCCCCTGAGGGGAGCTACAGTGCTCTGATCGCTGAGCTGTCTCTCCAGCCCCACATCCCTACTGTTAGGGAGCTTGCTGCGTAGGAAGGATGGGGGCCTGAACATAGCATGGGAGAACACAGCCTCCATGGTTTTGAAGGTGTGCTGGCTGCTGGGCTTTGTTACTGCTGAGACCACCTATGCTTGGGCCCCTCTGTCCCTCTGCACCTCTGAACTAGTTTGCTTTCTGTTGCCATGTAAAAACTAACACCAAAACGCAAAGAGGAATGTATCCATTTCATCTTACAGGTTTCAGTGCTTCAGGCGCTCAAGGCAGGAGCCTGGAGGCAGGAGCTGAAGCAGAGACCGTACAGGAAGGCTGCTTACCCGCTTGGAGACAATCCCTCCACCGAGTTTCCCTCTTCCCAGGTGTCCTCATCTGCTTTCTGTTGCCAGGACTGAGAAAAGGCAAGTTGGTGGAGAAATGGATCTATTTGGCTTACAGATTAAGGTCTACCATTGAAGGGAGCCAAGGCATGAACTCAAGGCAGGAACCCGGAGGCAGGAAGTGAACTCACTCAAGGCAGGAACCCGGAGGCAGGAGCTGAAGCAGAGTCTATGGAAACTTCACTTGCTGACTTGTTTTCATGGCTTGCTCAGGTTTTTTTTTTTAATGCAACCCAGAACCACCTGCCCAGGAGTGGTATCACTGGAGAGCTGGGCTTTCCAGTACCAATTGACAACCAGGAAAATGGGCCACAGACATGCAGATGGCGTAGAGACAACTCCCTGCTGGAGGCTGCTTCCTCTCAGACGACAAGTTTCTGTCAAGTAGATGAGAACTAAATAGTACTTAACAACAATCTACAAACATTTGTCCTCATACCCACAGGTAAGGGTGGTTCTCATCCTTATCCAGGAAATGTCTCTCTGCACCAGACCACTACAGAACACCACAGCCACTTAGAATGTGGAGTTATGGAGACACACCCGCACCTAAGGCTCAAGGAACATCACAGGAGAGGGGTAGAAGGATTCTAACAGCTGGAGGATCACACAGAAGCCACACTCATAAAGTCTGGCCAACGTGACTGCCAAGCGTGAGCTGGACAAGGAGGACAGCAACAAACAGGCCAAACCGGAAAGAGAGAAGCCCAAACCAGGCCCCTAGCCTACACAAGAGCGGCAGGCCCCCGGGGAAGGCTGGGAGAGCACACCAAAGAGTCGGCCCTGAAAACACACGCAAGTAATTTACACAGAACGAGCAGGTTATATTCAGGAAGATGTGAATTTATACATATACACATATAAAGGTAATAGCAATCAGTTAAAAAAAAAAAAAAAGGGGCCATGGCCAGGTATTGGTGGCAGACTTCTTTAATTCCAGCACTCGGGAGGCAGAGGCAGGTGAATCTCTGTGAGTTCGGGGCCAGCCTGGTCTACAGAGTGAGTTCCAGGACAGCCAGGGCTGCACAGAGAACCCTGTGTTTAAAAGGAAACAAATAAAAACGGGCCATGAATTTGAAGGGGAGTGGGGTTCACAGGTGTTACATATTGCAACTATATGTTATAATCAAACTATAAGCTCAAAAGGGAAAAAGGCAACCCTAGCCAGCACAACCCCAACGTCTCTCCTGCCCCCTCCAGGCCTTCAGGCTCAGACACTCACCTGCCCTCTAGATGAGTCTGTCTGTCTGTCTCCTTGGGACTCGTGTCCCTCTGCTTTCTGCTCTTTCCTCTCTTCCCGGCTCCCGGGAGAGGCTGAAGACCTAGGCCTGCCCTGGGCTTCTCAATGAACAGGGAAATGGCGTGCTGACTCCTTAATTACGGCCACTGTCAGAGTCACATTGACACTGTCTGATATCCCCTGAGAAGCAGCGCTCACGGTAGTCAGAGCCCTTGATTCCCTGTGGCAGATTGGAGAGTGACTCCAGCTGAGACCCCGGTGACCGCTTCCTACCTGTGAGACAGCCGGCCATGGACAGGGAGCCCTTTGGGAGAGGAGACAGAGGAGAGATGCCCCCCACGCCCTCACCTTGACGGCCTGGTCTCTGCCTCGGTCAAGTTCCTGACCAATCTGGAGAACACATGAGAGGCTAGTCTGCCTGCCTGTCTGTCTGCCTGCCTGTCTGTCTGCCTGCCTGCCTGTTTGCCTGCCTGTCTCTCTGTCTGCCTGTCTGTCTGCCTGTTTGCCTGCCTGTCTCTCTGCCTGCCTGCCTGTCTCTCTGTCTCTCTGTCTGTCTGCCTGCCTCTCTGTCTGCCTGCCTGTCTCTCTGCCTGTCTGTCTGCCTGTCTCTCTGTCTGTCTGTCTGCCTGCCTGTCTGTCTGCCTGCCTGTCTGTCTGTCTGCCTGTCTCTCTGTCTCTCTGACTGTCTGCCTGCCTGCCTGTCTGTCTGCCTGCCTGCCTGTCTCTCTGTCTCTCTGACTGTCTGCCTGCCTCTCTGTCTTCCTGCCTGCCTGTCTCTCTGTCTGCCTACCTGTCTCTCTGTCTGCCTGCCTGCCTGTCTCTCTGTCTGCCTGTCTCTCTGTCTCTCTGTCTACCTGTCTCTTCTGAACACTCACCCGCACAACAGTTGCCTGACATCTCCACCTGCCATTGCAAGGTGTCCTGCTGCAGCTCTGGGGGGGGGGGGTCCCATCTGTAAATGCTGTGTCAAGGACACGTGTGTGACCCCAGAACTGTCCTCCATCGCACCATCAGGAGTGCGCTCCGCGTTACCCTCCACTTCACAGACGATGCCGGAATGTTCCAGACACTGGCCCCAGCTCACCGACTGCAGAGGGGGCAGAGCAGGGAACCTGCCTCAGCAGCAGCATAGTCGGCTCACGAAGTGGGAGGATTTGTTAAGGTCAGTTGGATCTCTTGCAGCAGAGAGCAGACAAAGGTCAGCAGGGGCCCCTGTATAAACAAGCTTCACCCAGTGAGGGAGATGAAAAAGATTTGAATTCTTTGTACTAAAGTTTTACAAGGTGAGGGAGATCTACGGAACTTTGGTCCTGGACAGGCTAGCCACTTTTGATAGATAAAAGAAAAAGCACATTTCTCACACAGGGACTCATGTCCACAGATAGGCCTGGCTGCTAGGAAGAGGCAGCACCAGCCAGGCTCTGAGCAGGGACTGGATTCTACAGCCTGGGCAGCTGGCATGTGACACTGTTAACAGAGTTCACATCACTAAGCCTCAGGTTCTCAGCAGTAGGTGAGGTGTCACAGTGACATCTCCCTTCTAGAGCCACCATTGAGAGCCCAGGGAGCCTGGCTCTCCTCAGCCCACCCCTGACTAACTCAGCAATTTCAGAGCTCTTCCCACTCATGGTGCAGGCCAGTGGCTCCCATAGAGCCTTCTTCCTCCAGTCTTGCTTGTCATTTCCAGGTCCTTCAGAAGGTCTGGGATGCAACCTTGACTGCCTGTCTGTTCAGCAGGCAAGGAAGTCGAAGCTCAGAGGTGAATATACCTGCTAAGGGCCCGAGACAAGCTTGGCATTTTGGATGAAAATGGCTTCCATAGGCCCATAGGGAGGGGCACCATTAGGAGGTGTGGCCTTGTTGAAATAGGTGTGGCCTTGTTGGAAAAAGTGTGTCACTGGGGGTGGGCTTTGAGGTTTCAAATACTCAAGCCAGGCCTAGCATCTGTCTGTCTGTCTGTCTGTCTCTGTCTCTCTCATCCTCTTCCAGCTGCCTGGCCATCTAGATGTGGAGCTCTCGGCTCCTTCTCCAACGCCGAGTCTGCCTGACCGCCACCATGTCTCCCACCATGACAATAATGGACCAAACTTCTCTGAACCTGTAAGCCAGCCCCAGTTAAATGTTTCCCTTCATAAGAGTTGCTGTGGCCACGGCGACTCATCACAGCCATAGAAACCCTAACTCAGACAACAAGAGACCCCAGATGTCTACTGACCATCAGATCTCCCAGCCAGGGCACACCCTCCTCACCATCTGAGGAGCCCAGAGCTGCCAAGAAAACGTCACAGAGCCCAAGTCCCAAGCCTAGCAGTGCTATCTACCTGGGAGAAACCGAGGCTTGTTCACACCCAGACTGGCATAGGATGTTCTCACTAGCATCACTCACGAGAGCAGAGACACAGCCAGAACCCACATGCTGACCTGTGGAGGAACAGGCAAGCAAAACACAGCACAGCTGCCCCACATGGACGTGATCTAGCCACAGACATGACTACTGATGCAAACCGAGACATGACCACCCTTTAAATGTCACGATCTGGACCCCCTCAGGCCTGCAAAACCAGCACCACCTGGCTGACCTTACACGACCAAGTTCAGCTGCCAGCACGAGATGGGACATCTCTGAGCCCTCTTTGTCTCTCCACACTCATGCCCTGTCCCTTCACTCAGAGTCTAAACTGACCCAGGCCCTGTACTGGTGCTGGGGACATAGCAGAAAACAAGCAATGCTCTGACTTTCAGGAAGCCACCAGCCAAGGGTGCAGAGTTGGTGGCGGTGTGTGCCAACATGCCAGGCAGGGAAGACAGTCTTAGTGAGGAACTGCCTAGCTCAGGTTGGCCTGTGGGCAAGCACGGTGGACACTGTCTAAATTGCTCACAGATGTATAAAGACTCAGCCCACTGTGGGTGGCGCCATCCCCTGTGCAAGGGGCTCTGAGCCGAATGAGAGCCAGCAAGCTGCAAGGCGGCTTTACGCTCTTCACTCTTGACTGTGGCCGTGATGTGACCCAGCCTTGACTTATCTGAAATGGCGGGCTCTGGAGAGTGTGGGAGAGCACTTAGGACTCTACACTGAGATCCCAGCCTACACCACCGCCTTGCCCCAGCTGCTATCCACAACAGCAGAAGTCAGATGAGAATGGAACAAGACATCTCAGGAATTCTTTTCCTTTTTTTCTCTTTTTTCGAGACAGGGTTTCTCTGTGTAACAGCCCTGGCTGTCCTGGAACTCTCTCTGTAGACCAGGCTGGTCTCAAACTCACAGAGATGCACCTGCCTCTGCCTCCCGAGTGCTGGGATTAAAAGTGTGCACCACCACCTCTACAATTGCGGTGTCAAAGAGACCAAAGCCAGCATGGTAAATGTTGATGGTTGCACCTGCAGATCAGGGAACCCACACAAGGACAATGACATCCTGAGCAGTTACAGACCAGAGCCCTGAATTACCCATATGAACCTGTCCCCAACTTCTTGTTTTTAATTAAAAAGCACTTTTTGGCAGCTATGGTTTGAGAGTCTCTTGTTCACTGTGCTTAAATCATGAAACATTTCTTCAGCCCTAAGGAGGAGCCTGGCAGAGATGGAAACCCAGGGCCATGGCTGACGGAGACAACGGATGTGGGCTCAGTGCCCTGCCACCGTCTGTGACAACACACCTGGGCGTAATTCCAAGGAGCTCACAGTCTTTGCTCTGAGTGGGGACCCAGCCTGGGAGTGGGGGCTCGGGCCTAAGAGATGCCCACTGCATCTTAAGGATTTCAGCAAAACCTTTGTCTGCTCACCCTGGGAGCTGTCCCTGACCTCTACTAGCTGATCTCTTATTCCTTCTTCCATTGGCTACCCAGGTACCTAGGTACCACCCAGCCATCCACTCCATTGGCTACCCAGACCTTAGGTACCACCCATCCATCCACTCCATGGCTACCCAGGTACCTAGGTACCACCCAGCCATCCACTCCATGGCTACCCAGACCTTAGGTACCACCCATCCATCCACTCCATTGGCTACCCAGACCTCGGTGCCTGATGGGAGATGTCATTCTGTATATGTTTCTCATACTGGTTAATAAATAAAGCACTGTTGGCCAATAGGAAAGAAAGATAGGAGGGACTAGGAGACAAGGAGGAAAGAGGAAGTAGTAAGGAGGAGCCAAGATGGAGAGACCGGGGAGACCAGACGCCTGCCTCACTCCCTGGTAAGGAGACCACATGGAAATACATAAAAATGGGTTAATACTTAAGACAGAGCTAGCCTATAAAAAACAAATAATGGGCCAACAACATTATATCAAATACAGAGTCTATATGTGTTATTTGGGGCTGGCGCGGCAGCAGGACAAAACCAGCGGCGACAGGCAGAAAAACCCGTATGCCTTACAGGTGCCACCCATCTATCCACTCTATGGGCTACCCACACCTTAGGTACCACCCATCCATCCACTCCATGGCTACCCAGACCTCGGTGCCACCCATCCATCCACTCCATGGGCTACCCAGACCTCAGTGCCACCATCCATCCACTCCATGGGCTACCCAGACCTCAGTGCCACCATCCATCCACTCCATGGGCTACCCAGACCTCGGTGCCACCCATTCATCCACTCCATGGGCTACCCAGACCTTAGGTACCACCCATCCATCCACTCCATGGGCTACCCAGACCTTAGGTACCACCCATCCATCCATCCATTCACTGATCTACCCAGCACCCTCCCACCTGCCGTGGATCCATTCACTGCCTCACCGTTCACCCCCCCCCCATCCACCCATCTATGACCCAGCCACCAACTTACTCACCATGCAGCCTGGAAGGCAGCCAATGAGCCTTCAGCCATTACTGTAAGCACCTCCCCCATCAGATTCTCATGGAACACCTTTCAGCTAAGATCCATCATGCCCATTTTACAGATGGGGAAAAAAACATAGGCTCTGAGATACTTGGATTGCTTGCCCCAAAGGCCAGCCAGTGGACAATTAATTTAGACACAGACACAGGCCACTGATGCTGAGGGGTTTGGGCCAGGCAAGAAAGACATCTTACACGATACCACACCTATGTCCCACCCCAGTTCTGCTCCCCAAATCCCACCCCCTGGCTCCTGGACCAGGCGTCAGCTGCCAGGCCATCTCTTTCCCAGAGTGCGATGGGAAGTGGGCAGCACCCAGTACAGGGGCCCACTGTGCCCCCTGGGTGGTACAGGCTTCCTACTGTGTGAAGGCAGCGGCAGGTGGGCTCCAAGCTTCTCCTGAGACCCAGCGCTGGTCATCCAACTTGGATTATCACTACTGTATGACTACAGGGGCCCTTTGTCTCCAGAGGGCTCTCTCTCTCTCTCTCTCTCTCTCTCTCTCTCTCTCTCTCTCTCTCTCTCTCTCTCTCTCTCTCTCACCTGCCTAGACCTCCCATAACTCCAGTCATGGAGGTTTACATCCAAGAAACCGGGAGACTCAGGGTCAAGTGGGCAAGCACACTGGATTGGATTAGGAATCCCCCACCCACCTCTTGGAGCCTCAGTTTCTCCATCTGTAACAGGGGTGGTTCCTGCCATGCCTCGTCCTTACTGATCATGAGGGCAGGGCACTTGGAGGTCACCCTGAGTGTGGGATTGGGCCAAGCTCTGTCCCTGTCTGCTGTGTGTACCCCCTCCCCACCCCGAAGCTGTTTCCTCATCCGCACTGGAGAAATAATGAAACAGGGCCTGCCAGAAGGAACAGCATGGCTCAGAGTGCTCAGCACCGTGCATTAAAGAACGTGGTGCCACAGTACAGCGCAAAATGAACTATCACACCTTAGATCTCAGCACTCGGGGCAGGGGAGGGGGCGGGGGGAGGGCAGCCTGCTCTACAAAGCTACACAGAGAAACCAACCCTGTCTTGAAAAACAAACAAACTAAACATCCCCGATGCAGCGACAAGATGTGAAGACCCCTTTTTTGGTCATGTCCTGCCTCCACTCAGAGAAGACACGCACTATTTCTGAGGCCACGTCACGTGGCAAGGGAGTCCTTAACCAGGCTCCCACAGCCATCCCTGGACTGGCAGTCCTTTAGAACGGGGCTTCCTAACCTTTTGGGGCCTGAGATCCACTCTGCCCAAGAAAGTTTTATGCAACCCCAGGTATATAGGTACGAAAATCAAACATTTGTTGATGAGGAACCATGAAATTTATTCTTGAAATTTACCAGCATGCTGAAAACTTTTATCATTTTATTAAAAATTAAAGCAAACTTGCTTATTAGGAAGATGGATGCATCCTTCGTGTCCTTCCTCTCTAAGAATATAAACATCGAGCTGGGTGCTGGTAGCGCACACCTTTGATCCCAGAATTTGTGAGGCAGAGACAGGTGGATCTCTAAGTTCAAATCAGCCTGGTTTACAGAGTGAGTTCCAGGACAGCCAGGGCCACACAGAGAAACCCTGTCTCAAACAAAACAAAACAAAACAAAAACAAAAACAAAAAAACCCATTGACTCCAGCTGTATTAACTAGCTACTCTTGGGCACGGGGCCTGCCCTGGAGTCTGGTGGAATATCAGCTTCCACATCAATAGAAACCCTTCTCCCTGACCCAACCAAATGCAATAGCTCCTCAGCTGGGGGTGGGACCTCGCGCCCACCCCTACCCCCTTCCATTCCATTCCGACTGCCTTCGCTTGCACAGGTCCTTGGCATGTTGTTGGCGTGTGGACATGGTCTCTTCCAGTTCATATGTGCATGCTTCCTGTTCTGTCTGGAACACTGTTTCCCTGAGTTGTCTACCCCAACTGGTTTGTAATATTTCTATCTCTTCATTCACATAGATATCTGAATACCTGAGCGTCGTGGGGAGGTACGCGATGTGGACGCCCACTCCGGGCTGAGGATACCACGGTCTCTAGCTTTCCACACACTGACCAGTTGTGGGCTTCTACTAATTGCCATCTACTGCAAAAAGCTTTACTTAGAGTCACATCCTCACACTTTTCAGGGTTAGGTGTCATTTCAGAAATTGCCACAAGTTCTGTCTTAATCCCAAGCCAAAATTCATTGAAATTTTTTTATGATTTTTTAAACCAAGTAGTAAAATGGTTTAAACAGCAATTGTCTTTAAAAAAAAATTTTTTTTTTTTTAAAGACAGGGTCTCACTCTGTTATCCTCAGACCCGTCTAGAACTTACTATATAGCCCACCTTGACCTGGAACTCACTGATCTCAGACTTACAATGATCCTCCTGTCTCAGCTGCCTAAATTCGGGCATTATGGGTATGTATCACACCACACCTGAAGCTTTATTTTATCATGTACCCCAAACCTCTAACCTTCAACTACCAATGTAGCTGAGGGTGGCCTTGAACTCCTGATCCTCCTGTCTCCTCCTCCCCAGTGCTGGAACTGGGAGGTCCAGATACCACATTTGGCTACAAATAGCAATTTTTAAAATAAAAGATATTTAAACACAATTCAGCCTAAAGATACTCAATGCTGAGTGATGGCGGTAGGAAAACGTTGACTATTTGCTTTCTGTGATTAAATCATCACATTTCTATAAGGGCAGAAAGTTAAAAATCTAATTCCTGATCTACAATGGTCTGGGATCTGAGGTAAGATGGTTTGTGGGTGTGTCCAATCGTTCCAGATGAGTGTTCACAGGCATGGTGTGTGGAGGATGGAGGCTGATGTGGGTCTGTGATTCCCATGCTTGCATGGCCAGCTCTTTGCTTACTGAGCCATCTCCCAGCCCTGAGGTGTTTTAGGCAGCTGCCCTTGGTTTGGAGGGTGTAAAGGCGTGCTCAATGCTGAAGGGACAAGTCCAGGGCTCAGAACCAAGACTGCATGATGTCATACACCGGCAAGAGCAGCCAGGATTCACTATGCACTTGACTCTGAACTAGGTTTTTGGTATCGTGTGTTCAACCCCTTTGACTGTTGCTAAATGTCTGGCAACTCCCCCACCCCCCTCCACATCCCATTACATAGCACTGGGCTGGCTCCTCGTACGGGCACCCTGGCAATGGGGTCCTGCTCTGAGGGTGGCTTGCTTAGGGTGTGAGCTTAGCTTGGCTGGACTGGATTCCCCGGTGCTGGGACCACCCATTTGCAGGAGTGTAATGAAGGGACACATGAAGGGCTGAGGAGCCCAGAGAGACATCGGGGTTAGGAGTGGCAGGGGAAGGGTCCAGCCCTGGATAGAGGACGCCGAGGCTGCCCGCAGGGAGAGAGTGGGAAATACTGGCAGGGCCGCAGCCCACCCTGCTGAGGTTGGTCACCAGGAAGGCTGTCCCGATGGTGGCTTCCTCTCTTCAGGGCAGTGGTCACTGCCTCTGTTGAGGACTCAGGGCCTCGCCTGGGGTCAACAGAGTCGGCAAAGGAAGAGCTCCATTTAGGCACATAAGGTCACTAGATGGTGACTTGGGTACATAGCAACAGTGCCACAAAGCCATGCACAGGCCACCCAGACAGGGCCACAGAGACAGAGAAGCATATGGGTCACTAGATGTCAGAGAGACTGATGGTCACACACACACACACACACACACACACACACACACACGCACGCGCACACACACACGCGCGTCATTCGTCTGATGAACAGTGTGACGCTGACTATGTGAGTTCACGGGGTACATGTCACACATTCTGACATACGGCATCATCCTACCAGTGTCCCTGTTCATAGGCTTGGATAGTCCCTTGCAGATGACATAGAGGGTCCTGTACCGGGAGAAATAAATGCATCTGAAGGACAGTGGTTGTGTAAGTGACCCCCGCATGGCCAAACTGTTCCATCTGCTTTCTGTGGTCATGTGGCAGTAGCACACTGGCCCAGATTACGGTGTCACAGTCAACAGACTGTGTGGATGTAGCCAGAGGAGCCGAGAGAGAGTGATGCTCTCAGGGACGAATGTGGACCCTGGTAGCCAAGTGCCCTCGAGAGTGTGCGCAGGGCCCTTCCGGTCCCAGACACTGCCTGCCGGTAGTGGGTGGAGAAGTAGGGGTCAGGAGGTGGCCATCTGAGTACACCTGGTCCTTAGCCTTGAGTGTCAAGGGCAGGCTGGAGAAGGCTGGGACATTGCACCCTCCAGCCATTCCCCCTCACTGGAGGCCTGAGGCTACAGCTTTCTGGCCCTGCTGTGGGACCCGTGCTGTGAGCGGGTGACTCGGTGACTCACTGAACTCGAGAGCCTGGGGTGTGGGTTTAGAGACTGTCTAGGAACCCAGGGGCCACGGCTGAATTGAGCTGTTGACCCAGCTCAGCCCAGAGCTAGGTTCAAATACTGGCTCCATCTGGGACCAGCTGTGTTACCTTGGTAAAGTTCCCAACCTCCCTGAGACTTCAGTCCCTTTCGTCTGAAGGCTGGAAACAAAATCCGTCTCCTGGGAGCCTCAGATCAAACACAGCCATGGAGGCAGGTATGATGCCGCCCAACCATACATTCTGTACTCAGAGGGTGAATGAGGAGATTCTGAGGTCAAGGCTAGCCTGAGCCATGCAGCAAGACCTTGTCTCAAAAAAGAAAAACAGCCGGGCGGTGGTGGCACACGCCTTTAATCCCAGCACCCGGGAGGCAGAGGGATCTCTGTGAGTTCAAGACCAGACTGGTCTACAGAGCGAGTTCCAGGACAGCCAGGGCCACACAGAGAAACCCTGTCTCAAGACTCTGCCCCCCCCACCAAAAAAAAAGATAGAAAAAGAAGAAGCAACAGGATTGGTGAGATGTGTCAGCCGTTAAGAGCACAGACTGCAGGGACCTGAAGCCAGTTCCCAGCACCCAAGCCAGGCAGCTCCCAGCCACCTGTAACCCCAGCTCCAGGGGCTCCTGCAACTCAGGACTCTGAAGACACCTGCAGGGTCACACATGTTCCTGTGTAAGTCTCTCTCTCTCTCTCTCTCTCTCTCTCTCTCTCTCTCTCTCTCTCTCTCTCTCACACACACACACACACACACACATGGGAAGGGGATTAAAAACAAATCTTGAAAACTAAACAGTCTTAGCTTTTTTAACTCTCTCTGCATTCAGAGATAACACAGACGCCCAGGCCAGTCTCGGGGAAATGGCTGTGATTTTTAAAACACTAACCGGTAGAGGAAGCCACAGCTCCCTGTGGGACCTGCAGGCCCGGGTCCCCCCTCCACACTGCCTGTGTCTCTGCTGGGAGCAGCTGCAGCCTCTTCCTGGGGTGGAGACTCCCAGACCCGCTCCACCAGCCCCACCCGAGCTGCGGGAGGCTGGACACATGTTCAGAGGGGGCATTATCTGTGCTTGGCTGAGTGTAAACGTTTAAGCGGAATTGACTGTGTACTGAGCCACTTTCAAACACAACTAATCTCCATCGGGGCGACGGGAAGTGAAATATGTTATTGTCGGTGGCAGTAAATTACCCGTGCCAGGCCTGGTGCGGGAGGCATTATGGGACTGGGGCCGGCGAACTCTTTCACCCGGCCGCCACCCGCTTGCCCTGAAATCCATTATTGCCAACCACCCTGGTCATCTCCCGCCAGGCCCGGGGACTGCTCCTTGTCTGGATCTGGCCCCCATCCACCCAGGGCCAAAGAGGTCAGGGGATGGCTTTGTACTTGCCAAACAACCTGCCTCCAGATGTCTGGGTAGGAGGCACAGTCACCTGCCTGATTCTAGAAGAGTCTGATCAGAGGCCCAGGCCCATTTCTGCCCCTGCCAGCTGGGGTTGTTCCCAGTTTACACTTTGCCTCTCTCTCCAGCGACTGGTTTGAGGGAGCCACTCTTAGGTGGAGCAGAGATGCACTGACTTTACTGGAGTGTGGGACGAGACCAGGCCATCGCCGGGTGTGTACCCTAAAGAGGGCATCGGGTTCTATAATGCTAAATCCAAAGGCCACAACCACTTCTTAAAGGCTGGTGACATATGCAGCCGCGTCCCTCACCACTGCCACTCACTCATTTCAAACCCTTGGGTCTGTTTTGCAAACAGAATGGGTCATTCATAGCGGCCTTCCGGGAAAACACTGTTTACTGAAGCCCATGACTCTCCCATGTGTTATGATATCTTACAAGGTAATATTTAAACGTTTTTAAATTACATTTCATTTATTGCGGGGGGCATGTGGTGGTCAGAGGACGACTTGTGGGAGTCGGTCCTCTCCTTCTACCATGTGGGTGCTGGGGACCAAACTCAGGTCACCCAGCTTGGTGACAGAGCCTTTTTCCCACCGAGCTGTTTTTTTTTTTTTTTTTTTTTTAGGCCACAATATAATAGTTTTAAGAAGCTGCGTTCACTAATTTCACCACCTGTATCTTTAGGAAAGTGAGTAGAAATGCTAAGGCCACCACAGCAGGTACACGTTCTCTAAGATTCTGAGTTGACATCAAAGTCCAATGCTATCACTGTTAACTTTGGGGGAAGTAACCGCCCAAAATTCAGCCATAAGAGGCTAGGTCTCTTGTTGTTCTGAACAGCAATATTCTCTCAGGCAAAAAGGGACTACAGCTGGAGTGTCTCAACAGCTCATCCCCTTTCTCAAGCAGAGTGGAGCTTCTGCTCCCCAATGGGGAATTATCCGAAAGCTGTTCACTGAGAAGCTTCGTTTTGTTTTTGTTTGTTTGTTTGTTTCTGAGACAGGGTTTCTCTGTTAGCCCTGGCTGTCCTGGAACAAGCTCTTGTAGACCAAGCTGGTCTCAAACTCACAGAGATCCTCCTGCCTCTGTCCCCCCCCCCCCGGCCCCCAGTGCTGGGATTAAAGGCGTGAGCCACCACCGCCAGGCTGAAGCTTCAATTTTTAAAATTAGTAACTGGTCACTTTTCATCAAGGGCCTCTTTAAGCAGTCGGTGTCTAAAGTCAGGGTTACTATTGCTGCAATGAAGCACCATGATCAAAAGCAAGTTGGGGCGGAGAGGGTTTATTCACTCACACTTCCAGATCAAAGTCCATCGTTAAGGAACACAGGACAGGAACTCAAGCAGGGTAGGGACCCGGAGGCAGGAGCTGATGCGGAGGCCATGGAGGGTGCTGCTCACTGGCTTGCTCCCCATGGCTCACTCAGCCTGCTCACCCAGGACCACCAGCCTAGGGAGTGGTACCACCCACAATGGGCTGGGCCCTGCCCCATCGATCACTAAGAGAATGTCCTACAGCTGGATCTTAAGGAGGCATCTTCTCAATGGAGCTCCCTCCTCTCAGATGATGCTAGCTTGTGCCAAGCTGACATAAAACCAGTCAGGACAACCAGGGTGAAAGACATGGTTCCTGTAACCTCTCCTTTACTCAGCTCACGCTACCAGGCCGGCAGGATTTCCCACGAGACAGCTTTTTGCGATGTAGTCCAGGCTGGCTTCAAACTCTCAACTCTTATATCTCTCAACCTCCAAGTACTTCAAGGTCCACTGCCCTGGACTTTCTGAGGCCGCGTCGCCTGTAGGTCACTTTTCCACCACCGACTCAAACACCAACCCCAACGGGAAGGGCAAATAATGTCTTTGCAATATTACAAACGCAGCTTTAACCTCACAGACACACAGAAGGGATTGAGACCCCGGAGGTGTGTGGCTCTGCTTTGAAGGCCACCCATTCAGACTGACCCTTCCAGGCAGCTGGGGAGTGAAGAGAAATAACGGAATTTAGATGGGTGAAGGGACCTTCAGACATTGTCCCTACCTCATCCGAAGCCACACCGCGTCTGACACTACCCAGGCTTCCTCCCCACTCCGGGACGAATGTCTCCATCTCCAGACCCAGAACTAGCCGAGGCTGCTAATGAGAACACTTGCATTTCTTTGAGACACTGGTCCAAAGCCAACTTCTTGCCTAATCCATCAGTGGGAGCACCGTTTCCCTCATAGGGACTGCCGGGAAGTTCACCCTGTTATCTTGCTTGCACCATGATTTGGGGTGTACTGAGCCCTCCACAGCACCCTGTTGATGGAAAGGAATGAAGACTCCACACAGCAGGACTCTTTCACAACAGTTGAAACCGTGGGAGTTTCTGCTCTGAGCCACACACCCCAGGCCAACCCATTCAGCTGTCCAGGGCAACCAAAGTGCTGGATGGGACAGTTTGTAGGGACAGTGCTCACAGATGTGATGGAATTCATGGACGACAGCAGCCGAGCCATCATCCACAATGTGAGAGTGTGATGTGCTAGCTGAATTAGAATCAGAAAGAGAGGCTCAGAGGGTGCACTGAACTTCCTGCTTGGTCCTGGAGAGCCACTGCTTGGCCCATAAACCTGCAACTAGTTAATAAAGCATTCATGTTGTATGTTAAGGAGGAGGAGGAGGGGGAAGATGAAGAGGAAAAGAAAGAGAAAGAGAAGAAGGAAGAGGAGGAGGAGAGGAAGCAGCTCCTTTTAGCCTCTGAATTCCGCTGTAGCAGCCTGTCTGGGTACATGCAAGCTTTCCGGGCCACAGACATTGGAGCACAGCCTGATGCTGACTTTCAGATGTCCCCTGACATCATCCGACGCTACTGACATCATACCTGCACTTCAGCTAACCCATGAAAGGCTCTGACTCTGACATTCAAATGTCAGCTGACATCAAACCCTCCAGGATACATGCGCTAGCGAACGCAGCCAGATAACTTCCATCATGCCCACAGCCTGGGAAAAGTATGGTCCCTACGCGCTCTCCAGAGCGAGACTCAGGGAGACGTAAGTCACCCCTACACACACACACACACACACACACACACAGTCTGGTCTATCATATGGGAAAGCGATGTCTCAATAACAAGCTCATGTCACTCCCACACAGTCCCACAGTCCCTGCATTCAGAGTCTGTCTTGTCAGAACCCAGAGCTGTCAAAGCCGCAGCTCTGACCCCAAGACTTCTCTGCTCACCACTGGTGGGTTAGGGCGGGTGGAGCCCTGCGTAGGCTCTCTGGGTACTTCACCAGGCCTCCTCCCTCCTCTGGGTACCTCCAGCCCAGGCTGGGTGGTGCAATGGTTAGCAGCCGGGCGCATTCATCTTGCCACCAGGCAACCATCCAGGCAGTGGCTCCTCCAGCCCCTGCATGGGCCTCTCCTCTTTGGCCTTTCTTTTATTCTTTTAAAACAGAAATCCCTGCAAGTGGAACAATCATTGTGTTGGATTTGGGAGATGTTATTCCTCGTGACAGACAAGGGCAATTACCTGCGATCCGCCAGCAGTTTTAGCCTAATTTCATTACTGCTGTGCGAGTTTCCCCGAGCAGCGAGTCTATCAATGTCTTGCAGAACGGATTAGCGGGCACTTTCTTCATCTTCAAATGAATTTTAGCTGTCATGCCCTTGATGAATTGAGCAGGGACAGGCAGCTGACCCCGGGCCTAGTAGTGGCCAAGGGGTGGCTATCAGGCACCCTCTGGCTCTGGCGGGAGTGTGAGGTCGAACAGAGCGGTCCTGGGAGAGGAGACGAGGGGCAGGGACTCAGGAAGTCCACCTTCCTAGACCCATCTGTGCCGCTCCCTATGACCTGGGCGGAGGGCTGCTTATACACTGTGGTCTTGGTCAGAGGGTCTGTACCTCAACACCCCATCCTGAGGGCAGCCCCCTGGGTCCCAGGCTGTGAACATAGGCGAATCCTCTGCTGGGAGCAGCTAGCAGGCACCCAAAACCCCATCCCATGTACCTAAAGCCTAGTGTCCAGCTTTGTCTTACAGCTCTTGCATCCTTCTAGCTCAAAGATGCTCTGACTGTTTTCACGTTAGACAAATGACCCCCAGTTCCCCTGCAGTGTAGTCCTGGAACATGGCGAGGGCCCATGGCTGTCAGATGGATGGGCAATGTGACAGAAGCTAAGAAGGACGATGGGGAGGGCAGAGCTCAGCATTTCACTGGGGTAGCCTGGTTTGATCTCAGATCTGCTCCAGGGCAGGAGCAGACAAGGTGGGAGGGGCAGGGGAGGGGAGGGCCCTGTTTGCAGAGACCCACGCACCGCAACACGGAGTGAGGCCTGCACCTGTCGAGGACCCTGGCGTCTACTCTACTCCCGCTCACAGACCTCACCCACAAAATACCTCCACTCTTGCCAACAGGGGCTGTGCGGGTGTGCTTGCTTGCTCTAGGTTTTGTTTTTTGAGACAGGGCCTTACCCGTAGCCCAGGCTAGCCTGGAACTCACGATCCTCCTGACAGCGCAGAGTACTGGGATTGCGTGCCTGTGCCGCAGTGACCCTGGTCTGTGGTGGGTTCTTTCTTACCACCCCACCTGCCCATTCTCCTCTAGACAACACTGTACCCCAGGAGGCTGACCTTCAGGGTAGCTCCAGGGCATTCCCTGTCACCCAGGCAGGCTATCTGATGGGAGGCTAGGGGTCAAAGGAGGGGGTTGGACATCCCTGCCCCACACTGCACATCCAGGGTAGTATTCCTGGCAGCGGAAGTGTCCTTCGAGATCACGGCTCTGGGGCACCCGCCATCTTGGCGGCTTTAGATCCTCTGGGCTTTGGCGGTTCCCTCCTGCCCCATCAGACTTAGCTTCAGCTTCTTTCCAATAACGGTGATAGCCAGTACCCTACGTGCCCAAGGAGCCTGCTCTCCTGTCAGAACACTGGGGAAAGGAAGAACGATGGATTTTATCATTACAGCCAGCCTGGGCTGTAGTCAGACCCTGTCTCACACAAAATCCACCACTCAGAGTCCCTCCTGGCAGGAATTCAGGTTTCTCTGGGTGGGGCTTGCGACTACGGCGTGAGGGGTCCTAAGATGCTTAGAGCTGCCTACCCATTTTACACACAAGGAAACTGAGGGAAGAGGTGTGCTCAGAGCTGCAGGGGAGACAGGGAGTCTCAGACAGAGGCTAAGCAGTCTGGAGTGGGGCTGTTTCCATTTTCCAACTCTGTTTCTTTCTTCTGCACCACACCCCTGAGACTCTTCCCAAGTTATTGATCGCTGAGGCAACCTTGAGTCAATATGGTGCACTTTGCTAATTAATCTCTTCCAGATAATTGCAGGGAATTATTGGTTGGTGTGAACAGAGGGGAGACAGGCAGCTGTGTCTCCCAACCTGCCCAGGGCAGCTCCGGGAGGCAGACTCTACCCTTTGCTCTTACCTGCCGCACACAGATCACTTCTGCCTCCCCCAGATGAGCCCGTCTGGAACCTTAACCCAAACTCCCATCAGCTCAGCCGCTGGGGTGGCCCTCTGAATGTGGCGGGAAACACTGGGGTAAATTGTATGGGACTCAACCCCTAATTACAACGACTAGCTGCGCATCTCTAGCTGGGTTGTCCGGCTTCCCTAGGCCTTGGGTGAAAGGCGACACAGAACTCGCAATGCTGGTGTCACGGACTGTGCCACCAACAAAGAGAGCAGGCATTTTCACAGAACATTTCACCACTGCTCTGCTCGACAAAAACAGTCCCAAAGGCAGTTGACACCACACAGGCTTTGCTAATGGCCGGGTGCATTTGGAGCGTCCGGTAGATGCTTTGATGATCCCATTTTATGGAAAGGGAACCTGAGGTCCTGGCTCCCAGTCAGGGAGAGGCAGAGCCTTGATCCTCAGTCAGAGACCCAGACACTGATCCCGGCTCCACCTTGCGGTAGCTTTTTACTGTGCCCATCTCAGGAGAAGGGAGAGTGGGTACCGGGATGTCACAGGACTAAGAGGCGCACGAGGCTTCCTCTCACCCATAAACTCTGACTAACCAGGATGTGAATTCAAGGTCCCACACTCATTCATTACAACTGGGTGTGTCCAGATGAAGTTTCCTGTCCCGGGGTGGGGGTGTCCCAGATATCAGTTAATCCGTAAGCATGCCGGGCCCTATCTACCTGCTCTAATAAACCTCGAAGACGTTAATGAACTAAATAGCAAATTACTTTTTTATTCAAGAATGAAATTTCATCATATTCATAATTCATATTTTATTTCAGACATCTGCTGCTGATTACATTACATTTAACTAAAATTAGATGACGCTCAGAATGCAATTAAGGCTCTGCCAAATTTCTTCGGCCCACCAATGCCGGCAGAGCGCAGCGGGGGCCGCCAGGAACCTAATATGTAATTAGGAGCTATTTTCTAGCTGTTTTTAAAGTCTGAAAATTAGCTGCCTTTATTAATCACACAGACAAATATAAAGTGGGGCCCGACGCTCACTGAAATTTCTAAAAGGGATTTTTTGTTTAATTATACACCGCGGAGCGCCGGGGCTCGTTTCGCATGTTGATTTGTTGTGCGTTGACATTTTGACAACTCGTTCTCAATTTGTCTGTCGTAGTTAGGGAACAACAAAGCCGACGGTAACACTTTAACTTTCAAACCTTCAGTGTGCCAGGGGAGAGAGAGAATGGCACTCCTTGCTTCAGGCCTGGGGTTCAGGCTCTGGAAGCCACAGGGGTCAGAGATGCAGGGAGCAGGGTGGCGGAAGATGATGCTGGGCCAGGAGTCCAGAGGCTGGAGCCGGAGTCTCCTTCCTTCTCATCCCAGGGCCACAGCCTCCTCATCTGCACTGCAGAGGGGTTCAGAGTCCGAGCTCTGGAAGGAACTTTCTAGATGCCAAAGTACCACCTGCTTTCCTCCCATGCAGGGTGGCCTCTCGAACCCATGATAGGAATTTGTACAGATCATGAAACCAAGACATGGGTTAAGTAGCCACTGTAGAATTCAAGCACATAACCCCCGCTCCAGCCTGGGTAGCCCTGAACCCGCCAAGGCTTTGTGTTCCGAACGCACAGTTGGACACCTTCAAGTGGCAGAGTTCTGCTGGGGCAGGGAAGCAGATTCAGCTGGGGTGCCCCTGTGGAGAGGGACTCAGCCCCTAAGGGGGTTCTCAGCCCTGGAGCTCACCTCATGCCCGAGGAGGCCCCTGTGTCATCCTGGAACACTATACCCAGTGGTTTCCACTGGGCCCTCAGCACACACTGGCTACCCAGGAGCCCGGCTCCATCCTGCTCACAGGCAGATGGCTTTCCTTCACATGCCTGCAGTGTGCTGACATTTTATTACCTTCACGATTCCCACGGAGCCTATAGGACAGGCTTAAGACCGCCCAGGAATGTCACAGCCAGAGTTCAAATCCAGTTATTGCCTCTTCTCTGATCACCTGACAAGTATGCCGGAATTTTCTGAGCTTCAATTCCCCAACACTAAGATACTGATCTAAGGTATCTAACCCACAAACTTCCCTGCCAGGAGGGTGCCAGCCTTCCCAGGTTTGGTGTGGCCTGAACGTGATGGTGATGACAGTGCTTGGAATAGATTTGGCCTCGGCCAATGGAAGTACAGATTGCTCCCACTTGGTAGATGGGTATGCTGAGGCACCACAGGAGACAGATCTGCCCCGAAGTGCTCAGGACCTAGCTGAGAAATACCCCTGGGTGGGTCTGATGCCACAGCCCATGCTCTTAGCCCCATCACCTGGCCCCCTGTGTATCAACTGTATCAACCGGGCGGGCTGAACCAGGACTCGGAGGTCTGTGGACTCTGCCCCGCCCAGGGCGCGCTCCACCGTCTGCCTCTTGTTCCCCTTTGCTCCTGGGGAAGGGGATGTCGCGTGGGGTCCACTGCTGCTGCTGACCCCGGCCAGGGACGCCGGCACCCCCGGTTTCCCAAAGTGGCCTCTGCCTCCCCGCTCTTGCCACCACAGCCTCTCCTGATGCAAACGCCCACTGGGAGAAGAGGATTTGGGGTCTGACAATGAAACTGCCAATACAGTCTGGGTTTGAGCTAGGAGTGGCGGTCTCACTGACAGCTGAGATCCACGGCAGGGAAGCGGCACTGTGCGGACGTCGACACTTTCTCCTGAGCGCAGTCCGGGACACACACACACACACACACACACACACACACACACACACACACACACACACACACACACACACGCACGCCTTACCCCGGCGCCACGTGGGCTCTGGCTGCTGCTCCGGGTCAAACAGGACACACACACACACACACACACACACACACACACACACGCGCGCGCGCGCCTTACCCGGCGCCACGTGGGCTCTGGCTGCTGCTCCGGGTCAAACAGGACACACACACACACACACACACACACACACACACACACACACACACACGCGCGCGCGCGCCTTGCCCGGCGCCACGTGGGCTCTGGCTGCTGCTCCGGGTCAAACAGCCTGAGGTCACGAGGAGAGGGACCTGAACCCGGGGTCTCTCCGGCAGTGGCGTCTCTGATGTGCTGGCGACCGAAGGTGCAAACAACCCTTAACCCGTAAACTTCCCTGCCAGGAGGGTAAGAAAGAACTGTGCCCCCAACCCCTCAAAAGGACCGGATGGGTCTGGTCTCCCGCGGGCCCCTATTGGGAAACTCAAGTCTTTGCAGATGTATCCCGGTTACATGAGGTTTGGGGTGTGCTCGAACTCAGGGGCTGGTTGGTGTCCTGAGAAAAGGCCCCAAGGAAGCACAGGGATGACGTGTCCTTCGGCTGCACACGGAGACCCAGGGGCCCGGCATCGGGATGGAGGGAGGAGGGTGAGAAGTCCTGCCAGGTGGGCCCTCTTCTGCAACACACAGGGCTAGTTTGCCAAACAGCCCCTGGCAGGAGAAATGCTAGAAGCCAATATATCCCCTGTCAGGACAGGGCAGACAATCGGAGCCCCAAAGCTGGGAGACTCCTTTAGCAGCTGTGACACCCAGCGTGTTCCACCTCCACTCCGTTGTCCCCTCCAGTGCTTGGGACCTCAACACCCATTGCCCTGGAGCCACCTTGCCTCAGAGAACTTGCTGAGGTCAACGATGAACTGTTCTCAGGCTCCATCACTCACAAAGGCTCCCTGGGGCCCTGGCTCTTGCCTTCCCACGCACACTCCCACGCACACACATGTGCATTCCTGCGCACACACATGTGAAAGCAGGACTCTGCCCCCAGGGGCTGGGGCTCTGCTGCCCAGAATGCCCTCCTTCACTCAGGGGCTGCTAGCTCAACGGGGACAGTATCTGCCTGGCACGCGTGAAGCTGTGGCTTCAATCCCCAGCAGCACATAAACCAGGCATGCTGGTGAATGCCTGCCATTCCAGCATTTGGGAATTTCAGTCAAGAGGGTCAGGAGTTCAAGGTCATCATCAGCTATACACTGAGCTTGGAGTTAGTAGGCGCCTGAGACCCTGCCTACCAACAACAACAAGCATCCAGGTGCCAACTCTTCAAGAAGCCCTCTCCTTGCTCCCCCGCATCCCTGTCTCCACTTAGGCTGAGAAAAGCAACCCTCTCTCCTCCCTGGGCTCTCTCTCACACTGCCTGCTCACCCAGCTCTGTGAGTTTGTGGGGTATGGACCCTGTCTCACTCACCTCCGAGCTCTGAGGCCATGCGGTTCTGAGAGGCTGAGGTCAGCCAGGGCTGAGGGTTAGCCATCGTTTTCTCTGGGATCCCAGAGCCCAGGCTTGTGTCTCATTATCAGCTGGCCGGCAGCTTTGTCCCCGAGCCTCGTCATTTCCCCCTGCTAAATTGGAACAATATGGCTTGTGGCACCGGGCTGAAATGCAGCGGTCATGAATGGTTATCATCTCTGTCATCATAACAATAGTGATTATTACAGCACATCTCTTCCCAAGGTCCACGTCTTGTCCTCCTCCTCAGATTAGTAAGTCATGAACAGACCCTGTGACATGCACATATGTGATGCTACCGTTGCATTCTTGTTACTCTTTACACATACATTGTCCTCCCGATTGATTATTCTCTCCCTTACCTGTCTTAGGCAGGGTTTCTATTGCTGTGATGAAACACCATGACTAAAACAACCTGGTTTACACTTCCATTTCACTGTTTACTATCAAAGGTAGTCAGGACAGGGACCTGGAGGCAGGAGCTGGTGCAGAGGCCATGGAGGGTGCTGCTCACTGGCTTGCTCCTCATGGCTTGCTCAGCCTGCTTTCTTATATGACCCAGGAGCACCAGCCCAGGGGATGGCCCCACCCATAGTGGGCTGGGCCCTCCCCCATCAATCACTGATTAAGAAAATGTCCTACAGGCTTGCCTACCTCCTGGTCTCCTAGAGGCATCTTCTCAAATGAGGTTCCCTCCTCTCTTATAACTCTAGCTTGTGCTGACATGAAACTATCCTGCACAATTGACTCCTTGTCAGTCTGACACACAAACACATCACTATTAAGCCATGCCTTCCCTTTCTTGTTCTTCCCCAAGATCACACATTAATATCAATTTTAATGGTCCCAGCGTTTAAAAATCCAAACTCTTTAAAATAGACAGTCTCTTAAAATCCAAAGTTTTTTTTTTTTTTAAAGTCTCCCAATTGTGGGCTCCTTTAACATCAAAAATAAATATTTTCTCACTTTGAGAGGGAAGAACCAGTCACAATCTGAACAAAGCAAAAACGAATTGCAACTGTAAGTAACTCAATGTCCAACAATGTCTGGGATTCACTCACTGTCTTCCGGTCTCCTCCTAGGGCCTGGGTCACTTCTCGGCTCCGCCCTCTGCGGCACACACAGCTGTCCTCTGGGCTCTGGCCAGCTCCACTCCACCGCTGCCGCTGTTCTTGGTGGCTATCCCGTGGTGCTGACATCTCCAAAATGCTGGGGTCTCTGCTGCAACGGGGCTGCACGTTCACCCACAGCCTCTCCTGGGCTCTTCAGGGGCTCCAGCCCCGCCTTACAGTGCCCAGCCTCAGCTGCCGCCCAGGACCCCTTCAGGCCTGCAAAACCAGCACCACCTGGCTGACCTTACACGACCAAGTTCAGCTGCCAGCACAACCTGGGCAGCTTCTGGAACACAGCTCTGTGTGCTGACCCTAAGGACACACTTCCCAGAAGACTTCATCTCAGTGACGCTGTCTCCTCTTCATCACAGCTGATTCTCCAGCCCCAGCTGACCAGTGTCCAGTGTCCCAGCAAAGCAAAGGCTTTACCTTAGTGCTCCGGTTTCTTGTTAATCACAGCTGACTCTTCAGTCCCAGCTGACCAGACGCCGCAGACTCTCAACTCAAACTCACAAACAGCCCTCTTAGTTTTTAAACTTCTCTCTGAGCTTCATAAGGCAGACTGACTGTCTCAGTTAGGGTTACCGTTGCTATGAAGAGACACCATTACTACCACAAACTCTTATAAAGGAAAACATTTAATTGGGGCCCGCTTACAGTTTCAGAGGTTCAGTCCGTTATCATCATGGTAGGCACAGGCGTGCAGGCAGACACAGTGCTAGAATAGGAACCCAGAGTCCTACATCTTACAGACAACAGGAAGTGCTCTGTCTTGCACTGAGGGAAGCTTGAGCAAAAGAGACTTTAAGGCCTGACCCCAGTGTGACACACTTCCTCCAACAAGGCTACACCTACTCCAACAAAGCCACACCTCCTAACAGGGCTGCTGCCTAGGGGTCATTTTCTTTCAGACCACCACACAGGTTCCCATCGTCTGCACGACTCCCAATGTTCTTGTCTTCCAAGCTCCCGCAGAACATCCACTGAGCTCCCAACACTCGATGGCCTTTCTATTCCAACATCCTTCCACAATCCTCTCCAAAACATGATCAGGTCTGTCACGGAAATACCACACTATGCTGGTTCCAATTTGTCTTAGGGTTACTACTGCCGTGATGAATCACCATGACCAAAAAAGCAACTTGGGGAGGAAGGGGTTTCTCTGGCTTACACTTCAGCACTGCTGTTCATCATGGAAGGAAGTCAGGACGGGAACTCAAACAGGGCAGGGACCTGGAGGCAGGAGCTGAAGCAGAGGCCATGGAGGGTGCTGCTCACTGGCTTGTTCCCCATGGCTTGCTCAGCCTGCTTTCTTATAGAACCCAGGACCCAAGGATGGCCCCACCCACAGCGGGCTGGGCCCTCCCCCAGCAATCACTCATTAAAAGATGCCTTACAGCTGGATCGCATGGGGCGTTTTCTCAATCAAGGGTTTTACCCTTTCAGACAATCTAGCTTGTGTCAGTTGACATAAAATTAGCCAGCACAGAGCCACTCCCAAGGGTGTTAAGAGTCAGTCTGGCTGCTCTGAAGCCCTGATTGTGTCCTCAGTGGGTTTCAACCTTCTTGATGCTGCGGCCGTTTAATACAGTTCCCCATGCTGTGGTGACCCCAACCATAAAAGTATCTTCATTACTACTTCATAACTGTGATTTTGCTACCGTTATGAATCACAATGTAGATATCTGTTTTCCGATGGTCTAAGGCAACCCCTGTGAAAGGCTCATACACAGCGGACAGGCCAGCAGGCGTCTAACCTCAGAGACCTGGACCTGATCCGTGCCTGGCTGGATGACCCTGTCATGTCCCAGCACCACTATGGACCTGAGTGACAGGCTCACCCCCGAGAGCCACTATAGATGGGAGGAGACCATCAGTTCCCAGCTCGGAAAGGCAAATTCAAGGGCATTGGAGGCTGGGCTGTGGTGTTTTGTTTTAGGAGAGTGTCAGACCCAGGATGGCCTGGCACCTTTGACCCCCCCCCCTGGCTAAGCCTCCTCCGTGCTAGGGTTGCAAGTGTGTGCCACCAAACCCAACACGTGGTTGGTTTTTATTGCACTAGGTTAAACAAAAGTTACATTTATTATTTATTGTATATGTATATACATGTGTATGAATGATACATGTGTATGTATATGATATGTATAGTTCCGTGCATGCGTGCGTGCGTGCGTGCATGGGTATGTAGGTCAGCTTTCAGGAGTTGGTTCTCTCTTTCCATCATGCAGGTCTTGGAACCAAACTCAGGCTGCTAGCCTTCACTGCCGGCTCCTTTACCCATGGCACCCTCTTGCTAACTAACCCAACACTGGGTTTTTGTGACTATCCAAGCTTGCGCTTTCCCAGGCCAAGCCCTCTGCTGAACTCTGGCCGTTCAGTGAAGACGGTGCGGTGAATAGCCCAGCATGACTCTACCCCCCCCCAGGGCCTTCCTTGTCCTGGAACCCTTTCTGCTCTTTCAGTCACAAGGCCACCAGCCATAGATGCTGGGCGAGAGAAAGCCACAAAGACCCTTCCTTCCCTCTGGGTGGACAGAGGGTAGAAGATAAACACTGCATTCAGACCAAGACCTGAGCCCACTCATTCCAACACCCAGAAGCCCTTTGGAGGGGTGGGGGGGGGCTGGCTCAGGACTATGAGGTTCCTCAGCCAGCAGGAAGGCCACCATGAACAAGAGAAGCCCCTCCCTCCCTCCCTCTCTGCATTCACCCCAGAATCTCAAACACACACCTGATGGAAGTAGGTAAGACAGATGTGAACAAGGCAGCTAGCTGCCTGCTTTTGGGCGCTGACGATGGCAGTGACAAATTCCCAACCAAGAATGTCAGGGCTTGGAGAGGAAGAAAGCCAGGGATGACCACTTGAGGGGGGGGGGGGGGTACTGACGACATGATACACCGTGGGAAGGCTCTGTGAGGAGGGCCAGGGGAGGCTGGGGAGGAGGGCAGGGCCAGGGGAGGCTGGGGAGGAGGGCAGGGCCAGGGGAGGCTGGGGAGGAGGGCAGGGCCAGGGGAGGCTGGGGAGGAGAGCAGGGCCCAGGGGAGGCTGGGGAGGAGGGCCAGGGGAGGCTGGGGAGGAGGGCAGGGCCCAGGGGAGGCTGGGGAGGAGGGCCAGGGGAGGCTGGGGAGGAGGGCAGGGCCAGGGGAGGCTGGGGAGGAGGGCCAGGGGAGGCTGGGGGAGGAGGGCCAGGGGAGGCTGGGGAGGAGGGCCAGGGGAGGCTGGGGAGGAGGGCCAGGGGAGGCTGGGGGAGGAGGGCAGGGCCAGGGGAGGCTGGGGAGGAGGGCAGGGCCAGGGGAGGCTGGGGAGGAGGGCCAGGGGAGGCTGGGGAGGAGGGCCAGGGGAGGCTGGGGGAGGAGAGCCAGGGCCCAGGGGAGGCTGGGGAGGAGGGCCAGGGGAGGCTGGGGAGGAGAGCCAGGGCCCAGGGGAGGCTGGGGAGGAGGGCCAGGGCCCAGGGGAGGCTGGGGAGGAGAGCCAGGGCCCGGGGGAGGCTGGGGAGGAGGGCCAGGGGAGGCTGGGGAGGAGGGCCAGGGGAGGCTGGGGAGGAGGGCAGGGCCAGGGGAGGCTGGGGAGGAGGGCAGGGCCAGGGGAGGCTGGGGAGGAGGGCAGGGCCAGAGGAGGCTGGGGAGGAGAGCCAGGGCCCAGGGGAGGCTGGGGAGGAGGGCCAGGGCCCAGGGGAGGCTGGGGAGGAGAGCCAGGGCCCGGGGGAGGCTGGGGAGGAGGGCCAGGGGAGGCTGGGGAGGAGGGCCAGGGGAGGCTGGGGAGGAGGGCAGGGCCAGGGGAGGCTGGGGAGGAGGGCAGGGCCAGAGGAGGCTGGGGAGGAGAGCCAGGGGCCAGGGGGGAGGCTGGGGAGGAGAGCCAGGGCCAGGGGAGGCTGGGGAGGAGGGCAGGGCCAGAGGAGGCTGGTTTAACCCTGTTCCATCTGCCCCGACACCCTGTGTAATTCACAGCACCCAAGAGGTTCTGAATTATCATGTCCTGCACTGAGCTAGACCCTTCTACAGCCAGACCAGGGGCAGGGGTGGCTATGCCCCCCACTACTTCACCAAGGATCCTCTCTGCTCTGCTGTCACTGTAACAGGCTGGCCCAGAGGTGTCACTGAGCAGGCAAAGTGAATGCCGCTTGCTCTGGACCCAACGCCTGCCCCACCGGGCGCCTCCCAATCCACTCAGCTGTCTGCTGAGCTGCTTCACTGTTTCGAGATGAAAAGGTCACGGTCAGCCTGGCGTCTGGCTCATTAATCTCAGTACTTGGGAGCTGAGGCAGGGGGGTTGCTATGAATTTGAGGCTCGCCTGGGATGATGTATAGGAAACCTCGTCTCAAAAAACTGAACCGAACAAAGATGAAGAAATGGTCAGAGGCCCAGGGAAGGGGCGCCGCTCGCCCAGTGCTGCACAGCCGGCATGGGGCAGAGCTGGGCTTCGAACCCAAGTCTATCTGGGATTTTGCTTTCTTTTTTTCCCTTCCAACCCAAGTCTATCTGGGATTTTGCTTTCTTTTTTTCCCTTCCAACCCACCCTCCCTCAGGCTGCAAGATGGGGAAGGACAGTGGCAGAGAACAGGGCCCTCCAGCCCTCCTCAGAGGAGGCAGGTGGGAGGGGGAGAGGGGAGGGGACACGGGACACTACCCTGGCCGCTCCATAAATAAGCATGTCCCTGGGCCCTGGTGGCGGTGGCTCTGTGTGTAATACAAACAGCTCTAATCCCCTGTCAGTTAGCCTGGATATCAGAGGAGACAAGCTTCCGAGAGAGCGGAGGCCTAATTGAATGGAATTGAAAAGGCAGCATGGGGGGTAGGGACAGGGGCACACAGTGGCCAGGAGCAGCTGGCTGGGGCTCCCAGACTGGCAGGGCCTCATTTCAGCCCCCAGAGGCAGGGAGCCAGGCTGGGGGGTGCCGATGGGTCGGGGGCCCCAGCCAGGGTGCTCCAGTCCTCAGGCCTCCCCTTCATCTGCTGGCTCTGCCTTTTTCTCTCTCCTGCGCTGACCCTTTTTCTGCTCTCTCTGTTATCTCAAATAATGTCACTGGCTCTTTAGTATCTACTCATCAGAGCAGAAAGAAGCCAACGCTGACACTGATAAAAAAAAAAAAAAAAAAAAAATACCATCTGTGCCTCCCGGGGACAGAGCGAGCTCAGTTTGGACCGCTGGCGCCCCACGTCCAGGCTGCCATTTCCCCTCACAGGGTAATCACATTCCACAGGGCACTCGGTCCTCCCTCCCAGGGCTCAGTGGTCCTCCCCAGGGAGCTCTCCCACCCACAGGAATCTTGGCCTGGCCCCTTCCTCCCTTCCTTCCTTCCTCCCTTCCTTCCTTCCTAATTGGTTTTTCATTCTTTCTCAGTAGTATTTAAAAACCGCCTGATATTTGGAATCTCTTTTTCGAAAGACAGAAGAGCCAGGGATGGAGGCAGACAGAGGTCTGTAATCTCAGCGTGTGGGAGGCAGAAGCAGGAAGGTGAGGAGTTCAAGGCCATCCTCAGCCACATGGTGAGCCAGAGGCCAGCCTGGGCTGTATGAGACCCTGTCTCCAAAATAAATATACATAGATAAAATAAATAATAAATAAACCCAAGTAGAGGCCCAGAGCTGGAGCTGACCGGTCTTTATAAGGTGTGCGGAGAAGCCAAGTTCAGCACTGGAATGTGGTCTGACACAAAGGAATGGACAGCAGCCCCACCCCACTCCAGGGTAACAGCTGGCTGGGGCTAAGGTCAGGCAATGCCTGTTGCTCCTTCTCTAGCTAGGCTGGAGATTTGTGGGTATGAGGTACCTGAGCAGACTTCTCAGGCTGATGCTAGAAGCCATGGAAATCACAGGCCAGGCCTGGAGATCAGACCCTCAGAAATAGCAGGGAGACCAGGGCCAGAGAGGGCCAAGCCCCTCTCCCGGGCCACAGCAGAGCAGAAGGCATCTCCCTAAATAGTATGCTTTTCAACTCCGTGAGATGGGTGAGAAGTCCTGAACTCAGGTCTATGTCTCACACCTCCTGTCCTAAGGCCATGTGGCTCCTGCATCTGGGAGCCTCCCACCCGTGGGGCTGACTCTGGGAGCTCAGAGGGCTGTAGTGGAGGGGTGCCAGCTGAGGGAAACGAGGTGACGCTAGCTTCTGCCCTTTCTCCGGGCCTTAGGTCTGGCTGAGCTCCATGTCCTCAATCCTCTAGCAAGCCTCAGCTAACACTGTGTCCAGGAGCGGTCACTCCCCAGCTGCTTGCCTGCCTCAGTAACCCCATCCACAGTGGGGGTCTCTGTGGCTGTGTTGGGGGACGGTCTTGATGGACTCTGCTCTGAGGCAGATGGCTGGAGATAACCCGGAGGGACGGGTGTGAGGGCCACTTGATGACTGCCAAGGACAGGCCAGCTCATGTGCTGGAGGCCCCCACCCTGCAGGGTCACAGGGGGTGTGGAACAGATGTGTTATCTTGGCAACAGATGGCAGGTGCATGGGTCCAGGAAGCCTTTTCCTCCAAGGTCACGTCCTCCAAGGCCCTGGCAATCTGGCATGCGGGCACCGTGGCTGAGGCCCAGCGTCCTGCTCAGTACAGCCAATCCTGCCTTGCTGCCGCCCAACTGCCAGAGCAGAAAGGGTGGCTCTTCCTGCCTCTCTCTCAGAACCCAGCCTTACCTGTTAGACAGTGAGCCGGGTACTCCGGCTTTGGCAGCTGTTGTTACAAGGTTTGAAGCCTCTTTGAGCCTCTGTGAGCTTCAGTTTCCCTGTAAGAACAACAGCAGCTCGACTTCCTGGATGCTTGGGCTACACGTGATGTGAGCAGAGATGCCCGAGGCTCCCACGAGGAGGCGGTCCGACTTAAGTCCTACAGCTGGGAGGGGGGTGGTGAACCCTGAGTGTGGGATTCACGGATATCCAACAGTGGGCAGGTAGAGAAAACAAAGGTCCAAGGTCCTGCCTTAGTGAACAGACCTATTGTCTATGAATAGGAAGACTGAGGCCCAGAGAGGGCGAGATAATCTGTTTCTGGTCACACAGCAAGCTGTCTCTCCTTGCCTTGTCTACATCCTGGTCACTCTGTCTCTCTCACAATGTCTCACCCACCAGCTGAGGACAAAGGCAGCCATTGGGTCCCCAAGGGCAGGACAGCTTTGATCTCTGGGGCCTGGCCCCTTCCCTGCATACAGCAGGGTTGATCGCGACTCCGGGGCAGAACCTGCCAGCCTTGGCCCTTGTAGGGAGGCAGAATCTTTCTCTGAGAAGAGGAGGAAGCCCTGGGGTTGTTAGGAGGTCTGGGGTACCCTGGGGTTCCCTGCCTCAGCCTATGCATCATGAAAGGACCTTTGAATGATGCCTTCCTAGTTCTATAACCCTCACAGTGGGAGGGGGAGGTGTCAGGCCTCATGGCCCCACACAGGCTCACTTGGCACACACCCCATCCCTTGGGTGTGCGAATCTGCCCTATTAAAGGATGCACCCAGGCCTCCCTGTCCCTCCCTTATGCAAGGAGGGAGCTGGGGAGGGGTTGGGAGGAGAGGAAGCCTGTGACCACAGGAGGATCCCATTTATCTGCAATCCCATTCACCACATAGATCCATGGTGAGGGAAAAAATAAATAAGAGAGAAAACTCAGTTTTCACTTGATGTCTCAGTCAGGGGCTCCAGGCCCCGAGCCCCTCAGGAGTCTCAGGCAGCGTGGTGAGGGCCCAGCACTGACTGACCCCATCCAGAAGCAGGCTCTGGTCAGCACCAGGCAGGCTGGCAGGGCTCAGACTCAAACCAGTCACCCATCCTGGCTGAGGGCACACCTGCCCATCTGCCTCTCTGTAAAAGACGGGTCATTCTGCCACTACCCAAGATGCCCTATACCCAGGAGCTTGATGGCCAAGGGTGTGCGTCAGAAAATCCCATTGGTTGGCCAATGTAGTAAATCTTATTAATTTGGCCCTTCTCCCTTCGTATCGAGACCCTGCGAGCCTTCCGAATACCGCTAGAAATCCTACACTGCGCTGCTGCGGACTTCAGACTGGGCTGTAACTCCCTCCGTAAGCCGTGCCACAGGGCCCATCGCCACTGTTAACCCTGACGGCAAGCAAGATTTTCCGCACACTACCTGGCGTTTTGCCTGTGGGAAAAACAGACCCAGAATCGGGAGTTAAAGCAGATGCCCTGTGCCAAGCTGGGCAGGGAGGGCAGAAGTGGGCTGGTCATGTGCACAGCATCCCAGCTAGGAAAAGTAAGGACAGAAGGCAGCGTGAGGCAGCAGGTGACCAAAGGAAGGTGGAGGCAGTCACACTGCGTGGTTTGAGACAGTACACGCTCATCACAGTGAATTCACATGACTGAAAGCTTTCTGAGAGAGAGAGGAGGAGAAAGGCGGGGGGGGGGGAGAATGAGAGGGAGGGGGAGGGGAGGGGGAGGGAAAGACAGAGAGAAAGGGAGAGAGACTCTCACTACGTAGCTCTGGCTGGCCTGACTCAGAGAGATCCTCCTGCCTCTGCCTCCCGAGTGCTGGGATTACAGCTGGGCATCCCCAGGATCACTATCACGTGAAAACATTGGCTCTGGCTGCAGAAGTGCCAGATGGCAGGTGTGGGTGAGAAGCCTGTCCACCATGAGCTGGGAGCCGCACCGCCAGAAAAGCCAGGCTGCAGGGTGAGGGGCCTGACCCACAAGGACAAGACCAGAGGGCAGAGCCAGGCACATGGGTCGGCAGAGCAGCCAGAGCCTGCGCCGCCTGCTGGCCGGAGGCATCACCCGTGGTGTGTGCAGCCCGCCTCCCCACTGGGACCCTGGTGTGCACTGGAGGGCGGCAGACACCGTCCTGTGCCAGGAAGAGGGTGCCGGGCTGTGTCAGCTCCGAGCAGAGAAGCTAGCAGGGGCGAAGCTGGGTGGAACTAACAATTTTTCCAACAGTGAATGGAGAGAAGGCTGTCTCTGACCAACAAGGCTGGGGTTTTAGCCAGCACTGGACACCGCTGAGGTTTCTGGGAAACACCTTAACATCCTGTGGCACAAGACTGCACTGAATATTTGGTGAGCGCTCACGGTGTAGCCGGCACAGTGCGGAGCACTTGCCGTGTGTCCTCTCACCCGATCTTCACACGACCTCTGGAAAGGCGATTCCCTTCACCTCACTAAGAGAAAGCCTCCAAAGGTGACTTGGCCCAATGCCACACGGCCAGAGGTTAGCAGAGCTGGGACTAAGCCTGCCAGAGCTGAGCTCAGGCACCGTTTGGTATGCCAAAGGGGACCTTGTGGTCCTTTGCTTTTATGACCTCAGGCCTGAGTGTACACTGGAATTACCCAGGAGCTTTAAAAGCTACCAGGGGGCGGGCAAGATGGCTCTGTTGGTAAAGCCTGTGGCTCGAAAGTTGGCTCAGCTGGCAAAGGCACTTAGTGCCAAGCCGGATGACTTTAGTTCAACCTGCAGAGAACAGACTCATGCAAGCTGTCTTTTGCTGTAGCACACACGTACACATACATAAATGTTTAAAAAAAAAAGATAAAAACAAAGCCTTTAGTGATGGAGCTCCACCCACACCAGCAAGGGCAGAGTGTCCAAGGCAGGCAGGGACAGCACTCCTGGGTCTTTGGGAAGCTCAGGGCTGACTGAGAACCACCGAGGGACAACCACTGCATGACCAGTAAGGGTAGTAGTGGCTGCAAAGGCCCACCAGACAGGTGGCTGTGCATGGTGGCATCGGGAGCCACAGCAGCAGCTAAGTTGGCTACGCTGGCCAGGACACACAGGTGGCTGCTACCGGAGGCTCAGGGCATCATGCCAGCATCGGTTGCTGACACCCGGCCCCCAGGGAGCATGAAGGCGATGTGGATCTCAGCCTGATAATCCCGGTCGGTGCTTTAGCTGCTGTGAACATGTCACCTTCCTCAGCCAATTGCAGGACAGTCCCAGCTGCTCACTAACTGTCTGGCCATGAAACCATGTGGGCCTTTGCGCTACAGGCAGCTACAATCGCAGCCAGACTGGGGGGGGGGGGCAGGATAGAGCTGGGTTTGGAGTCAATCGACCTCTAAGGCTGGTCAGCTTCGTGGCTTTGGACAATTAGCCAACATCTCTGAGCTCTGGCTTCTTGGTTTGTCACATGAGCATAAGATTGCCGATTGTGCTGTGAAGTCGGGCACAGAACGGCCATTCTCAGATGAATACCATTGCTGTGTGCATTTGTTTCTGAAGGGCAGGGGCACAGAACTGCCAAGAAGTCTGCAGTGATCTCCTAGTGGTGTACTCCAGCCCAGCTCCCACCCACCCTCCTCCCGAGGGTGCTGGGAAAGGCATCAGCTGCCCCCTAGCGGCTGAGGGCAAACACACTGAGTCATGGGAAACAAACTAAGCTCAGCCCAGCCCATCTTTACTTCAGGCCCCGGCTCCCAGGGGTTCAGTGGGTGAGAAGCTGCTTTACCAGGCTTAGGTGGGCCCTGCCATTCCAGGAGCACGAGGGTCCCTCCACCTAGACAGTTGACATCAGAAGGAAGGGATGGGCCGGCTGAGCGGTGGTGACCACACGCCTTTAATCCCAGCACTTGGGAGGCAGAGGCAGGTGGATCTCTGTGAGTTCAAGGCCAGCCTGGTCTACAGAGTGAGTTCCAGGACAAGTTCCAAAGCCACACAGAGAAACCCTGTCTCAAAAAAGCAAAACAAAAAGACAGAAGCGTTGTCCTAGGCCTTAATTTCACTCCCAAGGCTGTAGAGTTGTACACATTGGTGGGCACTCGAATCCAAGCTCTGTGTTGTAACTGAGGCAGGGATGTCCCTGCCTCTACTCAGCTCCAGGACTCCCAGGGAGAGGGCGAGTGCACCTGAGAAAGGAAGGAGGAGGACAGGGAGGAGGGAGGAGAGGGAGGAGGGAGCGTACCAGCTCTACCTTCCCACGGGGCCTGAGGCTTTGCCTGTGCAATCTCTCTTTATTTCTCCCACGGCAGCTTCCCCACAAGTACACATGGAGACAGACGTCAGCCAGCCTTGGCCCAGCTGATGATCCCTGGGTGAGGATGACAGACAGGAACCACCGGCCAGGCAGTTCCTAAGGAGCCTTGGGTGGATGGACAGAAGAGTGCATGGCTGAGAGCCAGAGAGTTTGAGGGAGGCAGGTGGAGGCCAGGCTCAGGCACATGCACCCACCAGAGCTCCACGGTGAAGGCCGGTATCAGCCCGCCAGTTCAGGAGACCCCGCGACTGATGTCTGTCTGGCTCCAGAAATGCCAGCGTACAGGCGGGACGCGGAGGCGGCGCCTCTCTGTCACCAGCAGGCACAGAGGCCGACTCTGGCCCCAGAATACTCCAGCGAGAGGCTTCCTTGCAGGACTCCGTGTGACATCACCTCAGAGGCCCAGGGCTTGCCGGACAGGGTCGTCTACGGAGGCAGCCGAGTGCATGGAGACCCCAGGTGCTCCAATGCTGGTCTCCCAGCAGTCAAACCCGCAGCTGGTCAGGGCCTGCATGGCGGCCTCCACTTTGGCTCGCTCTAGACCTGGAGATGGAAGGTAGTGGACCCTGATGGATGACGCGCGGCAGACTCTTCCGGCTTTACTGCAGCACCCATGAGCCCGTGCCAAGCCCCACATCCTCCTCATGGGCTTTAACCACCGGGGCCCAGCCTTGCCATGCATCAGCCGGTCACGCGGCTTCACGCCGAATCCCCATATGGGCCTCAGTTTCCCTATCTGGGAATGAGGCCGACACTGGCCACTCCCCCACCAGGGTGCCTGGTATACTGGACATGCTCTCATAGCATTTGCTCACAATCAGCATTGGCTGTGGATCAGAGCTACCACTCAGGGCCTCCCAGAAGCCAGAAGCCACTACCTACCAAGAGCGAGAGGGGACACGGATAAGAAAAAGGCGGAGGGTGAGTGGGCCAGGGTGGGTGAAGGTGGGTGGCATCACTGGACGCCTGCCATACACGGGCAGCAAGAATTCCCTGTGCTCTGGCTTGGCCTCGGGCTCCTTCCCTCAAGTCCCTACTGGGTCTTTCCCCCAGGCTAATGAGCACTTCACTCTGCCTCTGGGCCACCGCGTCCTGCTTCACTGTGGGATGGGAGCCGCCCTGGCTGTCTCTGAAGCTTGTGGCGGGAGGCAGCAGGAGCAGACCTACCTGCTGTCACCCTGGTCCTACCAGAGGAGACAGAGGCACAGTGAGGTTAATTAACTGGCCATCTCGCCAGCCCCGGCCGTACCTGGCTTCAGGAGGGTGATGCCGCAGCCGCCGCCACCCGCGCCTGTCAGCTTGCTGTGCAGTCCGTGTGCTGCTGTGACCTGGCAGAGCTGGTCCAGGGAGGTGTGGCCCACACCCAGGGCATTCAAGTGGTGCTGGTTCATGTCTATCAGCTCCTGGAGAAGGTACCATCTGTCCCTGCCTAATCCACCTGAGGCAAACCCGCCGTCCCAGCCCAGTCCCAGCCCACGTCTCCTGTCGGCCCGGCAGCTGCTGCCTGGGGCAGCTCATGCTCCCTACGTGGGCCTTAGTTCATGAACGGAACCAAGTTCATTCTCCCGCCATGGAGGTCAGTGCCGAGGCTGGCCCTTGTTACTTATACGGAGCAGGCAACTAATCTAAGTTGGTCAGATTGGGGGAAGTGTCTAAAACACCACCACCCAAGCTACCCACCTGCCATGTGGTCACAGATCCCAGGATAGGCTCCTAACCACCTTGCTACAACCTCTGGATCAAACCATGCTTGAAGGCATCACCTCTGCCCCTCCTCGAGGAGAAAGCTCCTTTTCCATTAAAGGCTAGCGGGGACAGGTTTGCCATGTGTGAGAGAAAATGCCTCACACAATCTGCCATCATATTGCTGCCTCCTGGGCTGCTTTGCAGAATAAGAACCAAGCTGTCACTCCAGCAAGGTCACAAGTGAGAAAACAGCTAAATATTTGTTTAGGTTTCTTCAATTGTTTGCAATAAAATTGCTGCTTGCCAGCCAGCGAGGAGCATGTGAGCAAAATGCTAAGGACGGCCGCAGTCTGTCCCTCACTGGCGGACGGGTGCACATCCAGTCAGGCTCTGCCCTCCCCCCTGGGCCTGGGGCTCCGGCAGGCTGGGGGCGAGGTTGGGCTCTGCCCTTCGCAGCCCTTAGGCGGGGTCCTTTGCTCGAGTCTTTCCCCGTGGAAACAGATGGCGTGAGGTCTGCCTGCCTCCTGGCTGTGTGAAGGCAAGGACTTCTACACAGTGTCTAAGCTGGGCAAACATTCTCCTACTAGTGTGTGTCACCACCACCTCATTTTATAGGAGGTGGCACTGAGGGCCAGGGGCAGAAAACCTGTCTGGGACCTCCCATCTGTAGGTAACGAGCCAGTGCCGGAAGTGTTTCTGCTTGCAAGATCGCCCTTGGCGTTTCCATTGCCCCTCTTGCTCAGGGGCGCTGGTGAGCAGAGCCGTGCAGGGCTCTGCTCTGAGCGCAGGGCTCAGGATGCCTGTGCACTGAGGGCCAACCAGCACAGAGGCAGCTCTGCCAGACTCCCAGGCCCGCCCCACTTCCCAGCATTCTGACAGACGGACGGACGGACGGACAGGCAGTGGCCTGCTGGCAGCCCTGGGTGCCTTTCACGAGCCCGGTGGGCCACATGTGGAGATGTCTGGGGGCCTCTCTGTGCCTGAGCTCAGGTGTCATGTTGTCAAGGCACGTTCCAGACACCTGTCACATGCTGATCCAAAATCTGTCAAGGATCAGATGACAGGCTGTGACACTGGAGAAGAGCTCGCTGCTGGCTCCCGTGCAAAGCTGTCCAGGAGCGGAGCTGTGCACCTTCAGCGGCTGTAGCAGCCAAAAATAGCCACGCTGTGCGATCAGCGCGCTGTTCCCCAGCGTTCTCGGGCAGGGTTCTATCTTCATCTCTTTCCTGCTCAGGTCTGCCAGCCTGAACATGGGAGGAAATGGGAACCCGGGAAGCAAGGCTTGGGGACTGCAGGAGGGCGCCTGGGAAATGAGGACAGGGGCTCCAGATTCCGTGTCCTTGTGCCCAGCACACAGTAGGTGCTCATTACAGCTCTGAGATTCTGGGTGTGATGGCGCACATTGCAGGCACGTTTCTGAGTCTGAGGCTCGCCTGGTCTACACAGTGAGTTCTAGGCCAGCCAGGGCTATACAGTCTTGAGATGTAAAAATGAGTAAAATCTGTGAGTGGAGGCACACACAGCCATAAGTTTGGGTCCTGGCTCTGCCGCCATCCCCTAGCTGGGTAAGCTGAGGAAGTCAGCCATTTTGGACCTCAGCTTTTAAGCCTGTAAAATGGAGACCCAGGTGGCTGCAAGGAGCAGGAGGGGCAGGGAGAGGCTGCACGTGGGGTGCCAGGCGGGGCAGGCAGAGGCTGCACACGGGGTGCCAGGCGGGGCAGACAGGGAGAGGCTGCACACGGGGTGCCAGGCGGGGCAGACAGGGAGAGGCTGCACACGGGGTGCCAGGCGGGGCAGACAGGGAGAGGCTGCACACGGGGTGCCAGGCGGGGCAGGTGCTGCGGCAGGGGCCACAGGACAGTACCGGAGGCCATCAGAGCAGGAGTGTGCCGGGCCATCCGGAGGGGACTTTGCCGCTGCTCGGCTATTTCAGCCGGGGCTGCTGGGTCCCCTTGTACTCCAGGCCAGATGGCATTTTACCATCAGCCTGAGTCACGAGACCAGATGGCCCATGTCTGAGAGGGAGCCTTTGGCTCTCTGTGCTGGTGGCACATGGGCACAGGGAACAGGAGACCCCGGAACTGTAACAAGCTTGTGACACCCCAGCGAGGCCGGCCAGCCGCCTGCAGTGAATGAAGGAGAATTCAGACACTGGCCTGCTCAGACGCTGACCGCAGGGCCTCTGTGCTATTCTAGAATTACATGAAGGTGCTGGCCACGGTCAGAGGACCACAGAGCAACGTCAGACCCTGCCTGACCAGAAGACACAGGTGGCTGTTGAGCGGACACCGGGAGCCAGCACAGAGCAGGAGCGGGGAAGGTAGGCATTTCCCCAGAACAAACAGGGAATGGGGGTCTGCGAGATGGCCGTCTGCCCACGTGCGCTGCTTCTCCACCTCGCGGCCTACACCTGCCCACATGGGCACACACATGCCCAGGGAATAGGCCTGGGCCATCAAAGGACCGGGGGAGACACTACTTGAGCATCAGCAGGGTGAGGAGCCAGCCAGTGGCGGACTTACTTCTAGAACAAGGTACTGTTCCGGGGCCGGATCTGCCACCATCTCTCCCAGCACGCGCTCACACTCCAAGGATATGGCGTCAATAGAGGTCAGGAGCGGAGCCACGATCTCAGGGAACTGTAGGGAAGGAAGGTCTAAGGACAGGGGAGGGGCCCTGCTGTAGAGCTGGGGCCCCGCCTACACCAGCCTTCGGGGAATCTCCTGTGGCCCCGCCTAGTCCTGACATGTAGCTGCCCTGACATCTGCAGGGCACCCTTGCCATAAAGCCAGTGTGAATATAGGGGCAGGCAGCTACCACAGTTAGCACCTTCCTCTCTGTCCACACTACCCCCTCACATTCCCCGTCCCCAACACCCACAGCACAGCACCCTCCATCCCGGAGCACCTTGAGTAGCCGGCTTCTCACGCCAGCCACGAGGGCCTTGGTGCTTCGTGGGACCTTGGTGTTAGTGAGCAGGATCTGCAGGGCCGGCAGCCTGCAGTGAGATGAAAGGCAGGATGGAGGAGCCACGCCCAGGGCTCCGCCCCATCCTGGGACAGAAGTGGAGGCCCTGGAAGGTGACCCCAGCTTAGTCTACAGACTAGCAGGCAGGAGGGAGGCCCTCTGAGGCTTCGCCATCATGATGTATAAGGATTGACGTATAAGGATTGAGAAGTTCAAAGTGGCTGTCTGTGGCAGAGTGCAGCAGGGTCGGAGGTCAGTGGTTCCCAGCCTTGAAGCTTAGGTAGGGGTGAAGGGGGTAAGGGGAGAGTCAAACATCCTTTTCAGAAATGCCCCAGGTCCCAAGGTTCTGGGAACTCAGGACTGTCTGCATGGATGTCACCTAATCTAAACCCGAAATGCTCTGCAATCCAACAACTTTGGGGCGCCGCGTTTGACTTTGGATTTCTGTCTTGGGGTGCATGCTCTGCCACACACCTGGAGGCCGAGGGTTCAGCTCCTTTATTTGCCCTCTGCTGGCCACTGTCTCACCATCCGGAAGCCAGGACACGATTCCCACCCTGGAGGATGGCGCTCGTGTTTTCTAGACTTTCTAAGATGAGCAATATTTTTCTCTCCTTTAAAGACCGCCTGTCACTCAAAAAAAAAGTGTTCAGGGAGGCTGGACCTGCAGCTACGCCACAGACAAGGTGCTCTGTACAGAACGGCAGCATGTCTGGTCTGGGGGAGAAGACTCCCCACTTAAACCAGCTGTAGAAGGGAGGTGGGCCTGCTCTGAGCCTTGCCCAAGCCTCCCACCAAGGGCTCCAGCACACCGCCCCTTTTGGTCCTGTGTTGGCTTCCATACTTACTTGTCAAACACCAACCCAACCCCACGCTCACTCCTAGCAAGAGCTCCCAGAAACAGCCTGAGTGGTACACCCATGTCCCTGGGCCCCGGGATGTGTCACCAGGAAAAGGGAGGCAGCGTCTACCGCTTACTACGTGAGTGGACAGGGAGGCAGCCAGGGTCTGCTTCAAAGGGAAGGGACAGCCACACGCGACTCTCACCTTTAACGGCGGTGAAGAGTTGGCACGGTGGAGGAAAGACAACAGCTAGGCAGACCTCCCTGTGCCCCAGGCCACAGCAGGAAGGGCCACACCCACCCCGCACAACTTCGCAAAGGCAGGCATAGTGCTCTCCCCGGGTATGTGGCTATCTGTGCTAGCCACAGCCATGAAGCCCGAGTTACCTCTTCAAGGATGACGTCTTCCCTTGCTGGTAGCGCAGGGCTCCTCCTAAAGAAAGGGACAGCAGCCATCATCATGGGGAAGGCTCAGGTTTGCATTCGGGGCAGCGTGAGGTCCCTGTGACCTCATGAATGACACACCCATCCATTCCCTCGGGACCTTGGTCTTCTGAGCTGCCAGCTTCCTCAGCCATTGCCCTTGAGGTGAGGCTAAGGCCCAGGGCCTGTTAGCAAGCACCCTGTCAGGATGGAACGCTGCTTGTGTGGTTTGCCAACAACACAGCGACAGTTTCCCGTGATGCCCGCAGAGATCAGTGGGGGTTTTCCCAGGGCCTGAGCCCGCCCTTCAGAGAGGCAGAACCCTGACACTTTCCTCCCCTGGAACAGAAACAGGCTTCCTCAGAGGTCTCCTGTACCCACCTCTAGCCAAGAGCCTCCCGGGAAGGGTGAGGGAGCAAGCACACCTACCCCACGTGCTGACCGCGTTGTCCACGCCGGACGGATTCCCATGGATCACCCGCTCTCCCTCGTAGGCCCACTTGTTAATGGACTCCAGGTCCTCCTCAGGCCACCTGGGCACACAGACAGAGTTTAAAACCCTGTAGGGAAGGCAGGGTTATCCCCTTTCCCAGAGGGGCAATCTAAGGTTCAGATGGGTACAACGGTGTGCCGAGTCACAGCGCTGCTCACTGTCCCATCTCAGGAAGGACAATGCAAAGACAGCCATTACCTGCCGATGGCATCCCTGTCCTTGAGCGGGTTGGTGATGTTCTCGCAGGCAGTCAGGAGGGCAGCCACCAGGCATACCGAGTAGGCGGCACTGGAGCCCAAGCCGGCCCCAGGCGGCAGTTCCGACCATACCACAATGTCCAGGCTCGGGAGTGCCCTGAAAAACACGGGCACAAAGCCTGACTCCTCTCAAGGCTGTGGAGCGCCTAAGGTGATGGGCAGTGGGGGAGGGGCTGGCTGAGCGCCAGGACCGCTGATGGGACAGCATCCCGCTGCATGGCAGCAACTGAGGGTGACCGAAGCAACCAGGGAACAGGTGCCAGACTCGAATCACTGCAAACTGCAACCCCACAGAGCTGGGCTCCTTCCTGGCCTGGCTCTCGGCACCAGCTCTCTGTCTGTCTGTCACAGCCTTGCACCGCACCATCTCCCACCCATCTTTCCAGAGATCACCAAGTGCTGCCACAGGGCACCTCCCCCAAAGCACCCACAAGAGCCGTCGCTAGGCCCCAAGGGAGGACCCACGTGTCACCAGCCTCCATGGCAGCTTCACCCCAGCACCCACCACTCCTGACACATGGGACTCTGGGCTGCTGCGGACCACTCAGAAAGTCACACCATCAAACAAACACAGATCCCCCTCCCAAGTAACACCCAATTTCTAAGTCCCCTTCCCACTCTGTAGATCTCTAACGCCGAGGGTGACTTTCCAAAGGACCCTAAGCAGACGGGAGACTCCGCCCCAACCCACCAAAGGGAAGCATGCTACCTGAGCTGAATACAGTCAGGCCAAGTGCCAGCGACTTATGTGATGTCCTCAGCACAGGGCCTGGCCAGTGTCTGCGGCTCTGATTGCCGTTTTCCTTGCATAAGAAAATAACCCTGGTGACAAGGCATGGTGGCACACACCTTTAATCCCAGCACTCCAGAGGAAGAGACAGATGGAGTTCTGAGTCCCAGGCCAACCTGCTCTGCACAGTGAGTCCCAGTCCAGACAGGGCTATGTGTCTCACAAACAACAACCACAAAAACCCTCAAAGCTACTCCATACAGCATGCCTGTCATGGCCACGTTACTATTTTAAATGCACTCCTAACCCTACTGATCAATCCTTGAGGGGATTATACATTACTGATTAATAATGAAATATTTTGGAGAGGATCTCATGAAGCCTAGGCTGACGTAAAGTTCTGGGAGGATGAGGTCGGTCCTGAGCTTGACCATCCAGCCTCCGCCTTGTAGGTACTGGGAATACAGTGTGCTCTATCACACCAGGTTGTACGTGGCCGTGGGGACAGAATCCAGGGCTCTGTGCATGCTAGGTAAATAATTAGCCATGGGCTGGAGAGAAGGTTCAGAGGTTAAGAGCACTGGCTGCTCTTGCAAAGGTCCTGAGTTCAATTCCCAGCAATCACTTGGTGGCTCACAACCATCCGTAATGAGATCTGGCGCCCTCTTCTGGCCTGCAGGCACACATGCAGACAGAATACTGTATCCATAATAAATAAATCTTTAAAAAAATAATAATTAGCCACATCCCTAGTCCTACTTGGTGTCCTGTTTGTTTGTTGGTTTTAGACAAGGTCTCACACTGTAGCCCAGGCTGTCAGCCTGTCCTGCAAGTCACTCTGGAGCCCAAGCACCGGACCATTCAGGGTAGGTCCTCTTGCCTCAGTCTCCTGGGCACTGGGGTCACAGGCATAAGTCACCACATCCAGCCAGAGGACATGGTTTATGGTCACAGCAACAATGCATCAAGCCGCTTGCCAGGCTCTAGTCAGATTAAACCTTACTACCCGTCAATGCACCCATTGCACAGATGAGAAAGTTCAGCCTCGGAGAGGGTAAGCATCTCTAAGGAGGGTAAACGGCCTGCCATAGCATCCAGAGCACCACGTGATGCCATCTCAGCACCCTCTCAAGCTCCTGGCACCGGCTCCCCAGGCCCCTCTGAAAAGCGGCAGTGGACGCAGGTTCCACTCTGCTCACTGCAGCAACATGAGGCACGCATGTTTCTCTCCAGCCACACCACAACGAGGCCACCCAGGAACAAGAGTGCAGCACAGCCTTTGTCCTACTGAATTCAAGCAGCAGAGGATGCAGCACAGGGCTCCCCTGTCAGTGTTCACGTGAACTGGGGGCATGTCACAGCTCGATGGCTTAACTTGCCAAATGGTCTTCAGGCTGTCTATCTGCAGAGCCTCTGCAGCCCCAGGAATAAACAGGAGGAACCCCTCTCCTGGACTGCTGCCATACCGTGGGGACAGCCTATGGCCATTGTCCCTACAGACCCACGAGGCACAGGGATTCTCCGGTAGCGGTGACTTCCCAGGGGAGGCCAGGTGGACACATGCAGACCTCGCACACACCTCTGCTTCCGGCAGATGGCCAGGTAGAGGTACAGGAAGGCAAGCACGGCCAGGCCCTCGGTGCCGACACGGTCCTCGGGGAGGTCTGCCACCTTCTTCAGCTTCTCCAGTTGCTCTGGGGTGGGTGCCGGACCATCGCCTTGCTCTGACACACAGGCAAAAAGGCAGGCAGGTGAGGGCGACTGTAGGAGCATTCACAACCCTCAGGACACCCAAGGTCAGCATGAGGATAAACAGGGTCCCAGCAGCCTGCCAGGGGTATCGGTTCCCTCCCAGTTTGGGGAGTAGGCAGCCTTAGGCGCAGGCCTTGCCTGTAAAGACCAGCACTCAGGACTCAGCAAGGCTCCCGGCTCAGAGCAAGTGCAGAACTAACAGTCTGAGTACACGCTGTGCAGAGGCCTCTGCTTCACCTCCCAGCCTTCAAACCCAGGGAGAGCGGTGAGTTATCCCCGACTAGTTCCCCCTCTCTCCCAAAGACAATTAACAAAAGGACTAGGGATGCGGGTAAAGCCCCTAGCACGTGTCAGGTCCTGCATGTGCACACACGCAGAGGAGGCTGAGCAAGTCTGACCAGCTCAGCTTCACAGATCATGCCCAGCTTGGGTCAGCAGGGATAGAGAGGGGGCGTGGCTGTTGGTAAGGGTTCACTCAGCACATGTGTGCTGAACAGATAGATTCATGATACACTGTAGATGTTCAAACCAAGACGTCAAGTAGACCCTCTCACTCAGAGTTCTGTGATGGAGACAGACCCATCTTGGAGTTTAGAGACCCATGTGGGTCTTTCTGTAGCCATGATGGAGCTGCAGTCTCCAAGACTCCGCTGTCATGTACATAAAATGGAGACGAATGGCCTCTAACCCACTCTGGGGACTGCCTACCGGTGGAGCCCACAGACCGGCACATGCGCTCAGTACCTGTTACTATGTGGAGAGAGCAGTAGCAGGCAGTCTCCAAGGAGTCCCTGTGGTCTCCAAGGAGGCAGATTCCAGCCCTGGACCCACCCTTATCCTGCTGGGTTTTCACGTCAGACATATCACACACCCCTGCTCCTGGCGTCAGTAGAGACTTGCCCGGACTCGCCAGTGGGTTTGTGTACTGTCGGCCATGAGCTACCATGCCTGGCTGCCGCTGCTTCAGACAGACTTGGAAGAGCTGCCGCTGGTCCCAGGGGACATTCTGCCCTACTGACGGATGCCACGGAAGACAAGTCCCAGAGGCTCTGAGCTGAGGAAGGTGCAGGAGCCACCCAGGGAAATTCTTACAAAATACAGTCAGTCCTCACCACCTGTGCCAATCCTCCACAGGACGGGGCAGGGCCAGGGACCCAGGTACACAGAGAAAAAGAACAAAGAGCCCCAAGCCAATTCCAAGGCCCGGCAGGTAGGAAAGAACCACTCTAGACAGACAGCCCCCTTCTCTCCTTCCACTGGGGACCAAGCCCAGGTCCCCACCGCGGAGCCATCTCCGGTGGCAGGCGGCAAGGCTGGGGTGCAGGCTGGAAGTCGTCCCCGGGGCGCTCTCCCTGCCCTGGGCTGGCTGGGAAATGCTATTTCCTACGAGGAGAGGTGAGCTCGAGAAGAGGGAGCACCCTGGGCTCACACAAGGCCATGGGGCAGGCGCCCTGCTGACAGGGCACTAGCTGGGACAGCTACTTCTCATGTCAACAGCAGCACAGGGGCCCCGGGCTAACGGCACGGGAAGATCGTGCTGACACCCCAGAAGAAAGGCATGGCATGGCTCCCTCTGCTTCAGAAACAAGGGATCTCCCTTCTCAGATCTAGCGTTCCCTGCCCTGAAGTCAACACTGACCGGCTGATGCAGCATGCTCAGGTCGCCTCTGGGGGAGCTGAAGCAACGACCTCACGTTGTCCTTGACTGTCCTCTGAGCCAGGCAGCCACCATCTTGGGGAGTTCAGCTACACCCCCTTACAGAGGTGATATCCCAGCTGGGCTTGCTGACTGTGTACCCCCTCACAGAGGTGTGGGGAGGTCAGGGCCCTCACCTGAGCATCTAGAGGTTTCCTACCACCTGCTGTAGGTAACTCCGCCCTAACTGTACATGGCCTTGGGGAGGGGCTTCATCTGTGTGACTACAGGAGAGGCGTCACCACGCAGGGTGAAGATTTTCTGCTAAGGCCTCTATGTGGGGACACCCACACTGCAGTAGTAACCCTGACCTACGCTCGGTAAGGAAGCCTGATGACCTCACTGGTTCCCCACAGTGAACTCTGGTGGGACTGTCCCTGGGTCTGCGATTGGCACCTGAGGGGGAGGGTAGATGTCCTTTATGTTTCCCAGGAACTAATCACCATTGACAGTTGATGTCCCCTCCCCGACACTTCCTACACACGCACACACTGCCTTGGACGCAGGCACACAGTTTCACACCTGCGACAGTTACTTCTTTTGCTCTCTTTTATCTTGTTTTGTTTGACGACATCCCGTGTAGCCCAGGCCAGCCTCGAGCTTACCAAACAGCTGAAGCTGATCCTCTGGCCTCCACCTCCCATGTACTGGGAGCATATACTAGTTAATAGAGGTAGGATTCAGAGTCACCCAGGAAGCACGCCTCTGGGCACGTGGATGAGGGTGTTGCTAGAGAGGCTTAAATGCGTGTGGCACTATCCCAGGGCTCAGGGTTCTAGACTGAATAAAAGGGAGAAACAGAGCTGTGCGCCAGCGTCCATCTCTCTGCTTCCTGACTGCAGAGGCAACGTGACCATCCACCTCACACGCCAGCAGGACGGAGGACGCTCAGACTGCTCAGACGGACAGCCAAAATACACCCTCCCTTAGGTGGCCTTTGCCACAGCAACAGAAGAGTAACGAATACAACGCCTGAATGATCTGCCCACCATAGCCCAGAGATCTAGGGCATGTTTACATGTTTAAAGTGACTAGCACGCCTTTGTGAGGGAGCATGCCTTTGACTGCAGCACTTGAGGGGCAGAGAGAGGAGGGCCTCTGTGAGTTCCAGGGCAGCCTGTTCTACAGAGTGAGACTCTGTCACCAACAAAAGTAAGTCAAATACTAAATGAATGAACCCAATTTTCTGGGCTCAGAAGAAAGAGCTGTTGGAACGGCTGTCCTGACTCCCTCGCAGACAGCCTGCTGTTACCACCCCACCCCCAATTTCTTCAGGGCCAGGCTCTTACCACACCTGGCTCCCCTTCTTTGTACTAACCAAGAAAGCTTGTATCCAGCAGCTGAAGGCCGGCTACGTCCCACACCTGCTTAACACCAATGTTGGGTAAGTTGAGGCTCACTTTCCCATTGCTCTGTGGTCGAAGCAGTACAAAAGTTCTCAAGTTCAAGGCTACCGCCAGGGCCATCTGTAGAGTAAAGGTGCACACAGGATCTCTGGGGCTCTGCCATTCCAGTAAGCTCTAAGACAATGAGAAGCCCTGCCTCAAAGTCTGAGGCAAGCAGCATCTCCTGAAGAACAATACCTGAGGTCGTCCCCTAGCATAAGCACATACATGAAACCATGAAGTGACAGCTGGAACAAATGAAAAATATAAGCTTTGGCCTCAGACCCATGTGCTGGCTGTTTTTCTTGCCCTGCCAAATCCCGCTGCCTTCTCAGCCCCAAATAAACACGCGGACGCTATATTGGTTATAAAACTGTGGGCCGATAGCTAGGGCTTCTCATTGGCCAGCTCTGTCTTAACTATTAACCTATTTCTATTAACCTATGTATTTCCACGCGGTCTTGGCTTACTGTTTACCTTGCCGTGGACCACAGCATGTTCTCCGTGGAGGATGACCTTTCCTGGAGCAGACACCAGCAGGGCTTCTGACAACATGGCTCCTGGGACTCCTGGAAGGGATTGCAAAGAGAGGGACAAAGGTTCCTAGATGGTCATTGACACACCAGAGAGGGTGTGCTTGGGCGCACACACCTTTAATCCCAGCACTCGGGAGGCAGCGGCAGGTGGATCTCTGAGTTCAAGGCCAACCTGGTCTACAGAGTGAGTTCCAGGACAGCCAGAACCAGGTAGAGAAACTGTCTCAAAAAGAAAACGGTGGGGGGGGGGGAGAGAGAGAGAATGCGCATCATAACAACAGGAACTGCCATCAGGCACTAACTATGTACCAGGACAGTGCTGTGAGCCAGCCAGCTGGACACTGAGAAACACCTGGGTTCAGACCCCGCCCTTCCACTCGCCAGTGATGTCACCTTACGTAAATTGTCATCGGTCTGTTTCCCACACATCAGATATGGGCAACACTGGAGGCTGATCCAAAGGTCTGGGAAGCAGCTCTGCCTGTCTGCCTGCCAAAACAGCTGCTTGACTGGAATAGTTACTCAGCACCGGCGGCTCTAGCGTTTATTGCTAACACTACTGAAGGCAGAAACTGGCATGGCCTCCGAGTGTCTGGCTCAGTAATTCAGAGCTTGCCATGAGTTTGATGGTGTGGGAAAGGGAGGTTGACACAAAATCTTGAGAAAGAAAGACTTCTTCCAGGACACCGAGACCACGCCTATCCACAGGGCTGCAGCACGTACCTGGTACGCGCGGTGCTGCGTATCTGAACAAGAACTTGTGCAGGGCAGAGTCTTTGCTGGGTGCACGGGCGCGTGCACCTTACCCTGCTACGGCGGATGCAAGGTCACCCGCGTGGAAGGCAGGCCTCACGCGGGCTCCCTCACACACGATCCACCCCACTACAGGCGGGCGCAGTGGCCCCCGAGGCCCCGCTGCGATGTCGCCGACCGCTCCGGCGCCCGGCCCGCGGAGCCCGGGTCCCCACGCCGCCCAGCCCCGCAGCCCCGGCCTCTCCCCCCTCTCACCTGCGGCGGCCAGCGTCCAGGACCGCCGAGACCGCAGCGGCCGCCCCGGCGCTCTCCATCCCGGAGCGCACAGCCCCACGGAGGCGGGCGTCCCCCCTCCAGCCAATCAGAGAGCTTGAGCCGAGGATCTCTTCACGGATTGGGTCCAACATGGGCCAATGGGATCTTCAAACAACCCGCCTCGCTCTTTCCGTGACCCAATGGGAAACAGGTCCCCGGCAGTGCCCCGCCCTGGTGCGAGCGCCGCTGACCAATAGGAAACGGCGCTCGGGAGGTGGCGCGGCCGGCTGCGGGGCGGAGCCATCCTCGGGCCGGGACGGGTGCCTGGCCGGGTCAGTCCTGGACTGGTCGTCGCGCGCATGGCCGTGTGGGTGTTTGGGGGCCGCCTTGGCCTGCGCGGGCGTGTCGGCGCCTGCAGGCTGCTGTGTCCCCGCTTTCAGAGCCGCGGGTCTCAGGGCGAGGAAGACGGGGACGGGTGAGTGTCAGGCTTGGGGGGTGACCCCGCCACTGGGGGACCCCGTGGCTCTCACGCTGATGACGTGCCTCTGCGGTCTGACGTCACCCCGGGCCGCATGGCGTCAGAGGCCAGGGTCGCTTAGGTCAGGCTCTGACGCAGCCCTGCAGCTGTGGTCAGGCGGGGCAGGGCGTGTCCGCCTGGGATTGGGACACCGGGCATCGTGCGAGGGAGACGTGGACGGAACGCTGAGAAACTTGTACCCGTGCACTCCAGGACCGCAGAACCCGCAGGCTCTGTACCACCGTGACCGTGTAACCCGTTTCCTGTCCAGTCCTCTGACTTCTGAGTAACCCTGTGAGGGAGGTCATGTTTTAGTTGTAGGCTACGTAGTTAACTCGCATCCTGCTATTTAGAAACGGCAATCTCTTGTAGGACGGTAAGGACGGTGGATGTGACCCAGTGGCGGAGTGCCTATCTACCACGTCTAAAAGCCGGGGTCCAGTTGCAGGCCTGTACCACCGCAACAAAAATCACAAACAAATCCACCAATTGCATGCCTCAGCAAAAACCAGAAACAAATTTCATAAGTAAAAATACCAGTTTCTTCAAATTCCATTTTGCAAATGTTTTCTTTTTTTTGTGACACATGAGATCCTACAAAATGCAAGTGGCTCGGTTTTCTTCCCCAGGAAGCCCTAATTTTGTGATAGAAGGTGGGAGTTTGGACAGACTAGGGGCAAGAGTTTGGGGGGCGGGTAGTGGCCCAGGTCAGGGTTACAGTAGAAGTTTTGGGAATGCATCCCAGCCCTGCCTCCTTCTGGAGACCCAGGGAAGCGAATCTTTGTGAGCTATTGTTTCCGCAACACAGAAGTGTATGTAATGATTAATGGCTAACTTTGGGGGTGTGGGGGCAGCTGAAGGGTAACTCCAGGAGCTACTGGCTTAGGTGCTCTGCAGACCTACGGCTGTATGGAGTGATGGTCAGTTCCTCCAGCAAATATTTGTCGGTCACTTTGTTGAGCAGTGCACTACAGCAGCCACTGTACAGGTAGAGACGTGGGCTTTGTCTAGAAGGGATGACAAGGGTTAGTAAGAGATTGCCATCCAGAAGGGGGGCAAACGCCACCACAGGGTCTGCAGGCAGCAAGCTGGGTTTCACTCACTGTAAGCCATGCCCACTTACCGTGTCTCAATGTCTGTTTCTCGTTAGGCTACAGTCCTCCTCCAAGGCACCCAAGATCCCCAAGATTTACACCAAAACAGGAGACAAAGGTACGGTGAGGGTAGGTGGCAAGCTCAAGAAGGCACACAGTAGGGCACCATTTTAAAGAAGGCACACAGCAGGGCACCATTTTAAAGAAGGCACACAGCAGGGCATCATTTTAAAGAAGGCACACAGCAGGGCATCATTTTAAAGAAGGCACACAGCAGGGCACCATTTTAAAGAAGGCACACAGCAGGGCATCATTTTAAAGAAGGCACACAGCAGGGCACCATTTTAAAGAAGGCACACAGCAGGGCACCATTTTAAAGAAGGCACACAGCAGGGCACCATTTTAAAGAAGGCACACAGCAGGGCACCATTTTAAAGAAGGCACACAGCAGGGCACCATTTTAAAGAAGGCACACAGCAGGGCACCATTTTAAAGAAGGCACACAGTAGGGCACCATTTTAAAGAAGGCACACAGCAGGGCACCATTTTAAAGAAGGCACACAGCAGGGCACCATTTTAAAGAAGGCACACAGCAGGGCACCATTTTAAAGAAGGCACACAGCAGGGCACCATTTTAAAGAAGGCACACAGCAGGGCACCATTTTAAAGAAGGCACACAGCAGGGCACCATTTTAAAGAAGGCACACAGCAGGGCACCATTTTAAAGAAGGCACACAGCAGGGCACCATTTTAAAGAAGGCACACAGCAGGGCACCATTTTAAAGAAGGCACACAGCAGGGCACCATTTTAAAGAAGGCACACAGCAGGGCACCATTTTAAAGAAGGCACACAGCAGGGCACCATTTTAAAGAAGGCACACAGTAGGGCACCATTTTAAAGCTCTTCTGACCTCGTTGCAGCCATGTGACAGATCCAAATGTACATGTCAATGTGAAGCGGCAGGAAAAATGCACAGAAATGAAGTTGTGAAGAGCTAGGCGGTGGTGGCGCAGTGGTGCACGCCAGCCTTTAACCCAGCGCCCGGGAGGCAGAGGCAGGAGGATTTCTGAGTTCGAGGCCAGCCTGGCCTACAGAGCGAGTTCCAGGACAGCCAGGGCTACAGAGAGAAACCCTGTCTCAGAAAAAGTTGTAAAGAAGCTGGGAATAGTACACACTTGTAATCCCAGCACTTGGGAGGCTGTGGTATGAGAGTCATGAGTTCAAGACCACCTAGGGTAGCATATCAAGCTCCAGGCCAGTCTAGGTTACATAGTGAAACCCTGTCTTAAACCACATGCATGCCTGAGAAGAAGACATCAGATCCTGGAACTAAGGTCACAGATGGTTGTGAGCCATCACATGAGTGCTGGGAATTGAACCTGGGTCCTCTGCAAGAGCAGCAGGTGCTAGCTCCTAACCACTGAGCCACCCCTGCCCCTCCCCTAGACAATCCCCATTCATAATGTGTCCAATATCTTCCCCAGGGTTTTCCAGCACCTTCACGGGAGAACGGAGACCTAAAGATGACCAACTGTTTGAGGCTGTGGGAACTACAGATGAATTAAGTTCGGCTATTGGGTAAGGGGGGCAAGGATGGGCCTTGATGTGAAGTTAACCTTGGGATCGGTGACTGACACCACCTCAACATCTTCCCAAGGGCTGGAGGGTCTAGGAGATTCCCTGAATGGCTCTCTACAAGCTGTTATCACAGGCTGGTCAGCTCCATGGGGCTACAGGCTACAGCTCTGTCTTCCTGTCACGCCAGGCTCTGTCTTCCTGTCACGCCAGGGAGTGGCCGTCTTCTCTTCATCCCTGGTTCTGTCACTTTGAGCACACATGGGGGACGGGAAGGCAGTGAGGGAAGAGGACAGTTGTATGAGGTGTGGGCCCCTCGTCAGGTGGATTTTAAGGTGAGCCAAGGGTTAGAAGGGTTACTCAATGATTGCGTCCCTCCCGGCCCCGTCTGCTTACCACACTGAAGGATTATTTCTCACCCCACTTGGAGCCATTGCGCGCTGGCTGCACCTCTACCACACATGGCCCGTGGTCCCAGGCCGATGAGACACCGATCTGGGGCGGCACAGGCCCTGGCGAGGCGCATGCTGGCCCCGGAAGCTCTCCAGCTGTCCGTGTGGCTTTAGTCTCATTGCCCTGGTCAGAACTAGTCACATCCTGGCACCGTGGGGTGGAAAAGGCCACATGCGTGAGGATGGCCACGTGGATGGCCGTGCTCAGCCACACCGAGGGTGTGGACACCGACAGGCCTGCCCGGCCCTGCGGTCACAGAGGCGTGCGACTCAGGAGGCTCTGTGTTCCGATTCTGTATCACTGCTCACTAGCTGTGCGGCTTAGGGTCACACCAGACACCCTTTTCTGAAGCGCAGTTTCCTGGTCTGTAAAATGGCCGTGGTAGTACTTCCCCTTTGTTCTCAGGAAGGAATTCAATAAATGTGCATCTACCCCGGGGCTGCACTTCACACCAGTTACAGGACCTTTATGCTCGTGTCTCTCGTTGTCCTGGTAACTTCCAGGCTCATGGGCGCCGGGCGCCAGGAGTGTAGTGGACAGTGATGACCAAGATGTGTCCCAGCCAGCGCAGCCTTTCCTTGGCATCCAGAAAGAGTGTCCCTTTGAGATTTTCTCTGCCAGGAGTCCTTCCTGTGTGCCACCACCTGCTCCCTGCCAGGCCTGGAAGGGTGTAAGAGGGGACTGCAGTGCTTTTGTGTCTGGGAAGTTTGTTCCCTCTCCTCACCTACTTTACCCAGGAACTCCTATTCACCCTTCAAAACCCCACCTTCTTCCTCTTTGCCCCCTTGTCGAGGACAGGCCATGCGTCCCTCATTCTTAGCTCCGACGCGCTGGTGCACGGCACATGTGTCTGTCTGACAGACCCCATGTCACCTGCTTTCTGCTGTGTCAACAGGACTAGCCTGGGCAGAGGCAGAAAGAAACAGCTGACCGGGGACTGATGAGTATAATAAAAGCACTTTAGAAAGCCCTGCCCTCTCTGTTAGCAAGGAGGGCTGTCATGGCCGTCGCAGGTTATTTTATCTTGGGGACCCACAGCAGCACTGTTAGGGTTAATGTCTCCTTACCTTCCAAGGTTTGCCATGGAGTTCGTCACAGAAAATGGCCACACGTTTGCTGAAGAGCTTCAGAAAGTAAGTAGCGTTGTTTTAGCCCTCGGTGGGGCTTTTGTCCCATGGCCTGGGGTGTTGTTGGCTTCATTCTCTGCCCGTGGTCTCTTTGCATCAGAGTAGCTAATCACTCCCGAGAACTGCAGAACTGCGCTGTCCTCTCTCTACAATAAGGACATAATCCTCGTGAGGCGAGGGTGGGGTGTAAAGGTGGCTCTGCTCTCCAGGGAGTGTTCAGCAACATCGAAGGATTACCTGTGCTTGTCAGTCACATCTGGGGGTGGGAAGCTGCTGGTGTCAGTATCGCCCATTGCAGGGGACAGCCTCTTGGCAAAGAACCTGATGCCAGGGGCCAACGCCCGGGCTGAAGAGCCACGTGCTTGGGAGCGCAGCTGTGCGCTCAGCCAGGCAGAGCTGTGCCTGGTAGAGTTGCCGTCGTGTACACGGGGACCTGCCAGCTAGGCAGCAGCTCTGCCTCTCTAGACCCCTCCTTGGGATGCTGCGGGCTCCCAAGCGTCACTGTAGTCTGCTTGGGGCCTCCATGACTCTGAGGGGCAGGCGGGGGTCCGTCTGTCCAGCTGACCACTGCCCTCCACGTCCTGACCTTCACTGAGTGGGTGGCACTGGCACATTCGGTCTCGGTCCAGTGAACTAGAACTCCAGAGCTGCCAGTATAGAGAAAGGAGGCCACCTGGGTGCAGGCCAGGTGGAAACCATAGTCAGGCCAAGAAGGTGCCTCTTGGCCAGTACTTAGCAGAGCCTTTGCCCCTTCAGATCCCCCTCAGAAGGCCTAGTGGTGCTTAGTTGGGACAGTTTTCCTCTGGATGTGAATTCACAAGGTCTGTTAGCTCCTCACAGCCTGTGTGCACGCTCTGTGGCACCTCTGAACGTGTAATAGTGCAGTGCAGTTGCACAGTTTCCAACCAGCCTGCCTCTTGTCCCCCAGATCCAGTGCATGCTACAGGACGTCGGCTCTGCCCTGGCCACTCCACGATCCTCAGCCAGGGAAGCTCACTTAAGTAACTGCCAGCCCTGCTCAGGGACTTCTCAGGGTCCTGGGGTGGGGGCTGCCCCTGAGTATAGTAGGTTCCAGAGTTCCATGGCAGGGCAGACAACTTGTTCTAGGGAGAGAAGTTAGCATGGAAGCTGAGGGGAACCATTGGCAGGGTACCCATGGAGGAGGGAAGGGGTGTTTCCCAGTGGACTAGCGGCATGCTTACAGGAGCGGCGTCTCTGCCCCTGACTCCTCAGAGCTCACGGCCTTCGAGGAAGGGCCTATCTTGGAGCTGGAACAGTGGATTGACAAGTACTCCAGCCAGCTACCCCCACTCAGAGCTTTCATTCTGCCTGTAGGTATTGGGGGGCTCACCGTGGGGTGGCCAGGGTGGGTGTAGTGACAAACACCTGGGGTTGCCATTATTCCCAACTTTGGCTTTTACCACAACAAGGCTGCCCCTTTCCTGCCACTGAGGGCAGGCCGGGGTGTGTCTGGTAGGGCTGCAGGGGGCCATGCTGGCTCATGCACTCTCTCTTCCAGTCTGGGGGTAAGAGCAGCTCAGCCCTGCACTTCTGCCGGACCGTGTGCCGCCGAGCCGAGCGACGGTAAGGGTCCCAGAGACCGCAGGAGCTTGTCATAGAGTGCCGCCCGACCCTCCCCTAGTTGTCTTCTTCATGTAGTCCTGAGTCCCGTTCTCGCAGAGGGGACTGGGATAGGTTACTGCATCCCGCTCAGAGGACAAGCAGTTCCCCCCACTTTCCAGGCCGTCGGATATGGGGGGAGAGGAGGGTAACGTGAAAGGGTCCTAGGGGCCCTGCGGGTAGGGAAGACCCAGGACTATGGGAGCTGCCCATAGTCCAACCATCTACGGCCCTTGCCTCGTCTCCGAACTCAGTGTGCGCAGTCTCAGGGGCTCCTCCCAGTGCTTGGCCCTCAGAAGGAAAATAGTCATTTGTACAGAGTCACCCGTGTCCCATGTCAGGGGCTTACAGCAGTGGCGGGGGTGACCCACAAGCTCAGCACAAGACTGACAGAGGAGGCCCCAGCCATCCAACCATGGCGGTGACCCAGTGACCCCCCAGGGTGCCCTCAGCGCACCTGGGTGAAGAAACCGTGCTGAGTGGGAGGTGCCTACAGGCCTTCCTAGGCCTGAGACTTCTGGGCCACCCCCTCCCCCAAGCTGGCTCAGGGGAGAGTACCAACAGGGGTTAGGAAGTGTGGGGATGGGCTGGGGTGTAATTATGCCATGGCACCCAGCAGATTAGCGCGGAACCCCTAGGCGTTTAGAATTGCAATTTAGAGCCAGTAGCTCCTTGGGAAGATTAAGGGCCACATAAACCCTTCATTGAAGACTAGCAGCTGATAGCCCTGCTCACGCAGGAGCGGAGACCATGCTTGTTGACACAAAGGCCAGCAGGCCGGGCTGTTGGCCAGCGCACCATCAGCTTACCTGCTGGAGTGGGGAGGTCCGGCGGTGACCTGTGCCCCAGGCTCCCGTGTGTTGACACTGGCTGTGACAGCTGACTGTGTCCCCTCTTCACAGTGTGGTGCCTCTTGTGCAGATGGGAGAAACAGATGCAAACGTGGCCAAGTTCTTAAACAGGTACTTAAGTGGAGGACGGCGGGTGTCTGAACCACCAGGCACCGTGGTGGGCTGCATCGGTGCAGTAAGCCTCAGCGCAGCCAGGGCTAAGGCCACACGCCCCTCCCTCGCCCCCACCCAAGTATGTTGATATGTGCACTGTTTGCAGGCAGCCCTGTCCCCCAGGATGTGGACTGGCTCCGACCCTCACAGGTTCCCTTTCACCTGGGTGGGATGTCACCCAGACCGATTAAGAGATGGCTCCTTTTTAACTCAGACGCAGCAACCCCAAGGAGACTGGCTGGGCCTGCATTGTTGTGCAGGTCAGGGCAGGCCATTCCCTCCCTGCAGGCTCCCAGGAGCCACCAGAGCGCAGCTGCCCTAGGAACCCGGGGCTCAGAAGGGCGGTGCCACAGTAGGCTCTCATCCCGGAGTTAGGGCCCCAGCAGTAGGAGCGGTGCAGGATGGAAGGGAGGGTCTATGGAGCTGGGGTCAGGGTAGGAGCGACAAGCTTGCTGTGAGCCTCCATAAATCCTCGAGCAGGTGTAGCATCGTCTGGCGTTCTCTGTCCCCTTGCCCTGAGCCCGTCACTGCTGGGTCTGCTGGCTCCGAACATGAGACTCCTCCAGGCCCCTGGTTCTCAAGTGGGACACTGGCAGAGTCTAGAGACAGCCTGGCCGGTTGTACTTAGTTCTGGGTACAACTGTCAGCCTGTTGAGACCAAGGATGCCATCATCCATTCCACATGCACGGGAGAGCCCCAACCATAAAGAATAATCCAAAATGTAGGTAGCTCCAAGATAAAGACCCACCTAAGGCGCCTTTGTGCAAACAGACTCCTGGTACGGCCTGGAATGGGGGCTGGGCTGCAGACTGCGCAGCTCTCCTGAACCCCAGATGATGCCAGCCTGTCTTGGGGAAATGCAGATGGAGCTCAAGTAGGCAGGAGTCCCTAGGCTGCACCCTAGGGCTCAGGGTGGGCGATAGCCTGTGCCCACAGGGGTGCTCCAGCCCAGCCGTGCGACATGCCAAGAGGGTGGACTCCCCACTCTTACCACACCATGCTCCTGGGGGTGCGAGGGTCACCCTTTCTTCTAGATTAGCTAGGCCACACCCTTCCTGTTGCTCCTCTCGGCCCCTCCAGACTCAGCGATTACCTCTTCACCGTGGCCAGATATGCAGCCATGAAGGAGGGCAACCAAGAAAAAATATACAAGTAGCGTGATGCCTGACACGTGAAGACGCGGGGCGGAGAGATCCACGGGCCTCTCGGAGAGACCATGGCAAACCGGAGGACAGCTCACACGACGGAAGCAGCACCTCACACCCCCTACCGTTCTCCCAAGGGACCTCTCAGACTCCTGCTGGCTCCCCCAGGCTGCGCCTTCCCGGGCACTTGGGAGTGAGTTCCCAGTTCAGGACTGCGGGGAGGAAAGGAACACTGAAGGCTGCGAAGGGGAGGGGCCTCTCAGCATCGGGAATAAACGTGGGGAAGGTTTGAACTGTGCACTCGGGGTGTGTGTGGGGGGAGGGGAGGGAGAGGCTGCTGCCAACTCAGGCTGCTCAAGGAGTTGGAATGTACCAGAGGCTCCTGGAAATGTAATTGTGATTTACCTGTGCCGACGGGGCTTTAAATGTCACATTTATAAAGGGAAAGGCAGGCAGGCTTGAGTTTAGTCACCCTTGAGCCGCCCATCACTGCCACAGTGAGGGGAAAGACAGCTGAAGGTCCACAGGGGTGCGACTTGGAGAATCCTCCGTCAGGGCAGGAGCCCCCCCCCCCACGGCAGCCGTGGAAATGAGGTCCTCAGGCTAGCACTGAGCCCGCCCTCCGGTGTCGCACTGGGCTGGTTTATGCTTCTGTGGTCCATACGACGCCTGTGTTTCATTCCACTTGTCACTGCTGCTATGAAATGACATCGCCGGTGGCAGCTGCGTCCTTGGGAAGAGGGATATTTATGAAAGGCTGGAGGCAGCCCCGATCCTGAGGGTCCCATGCAGTGGGCAGTGACTGCACAAGTGCAGGCCAGGGACAGCCGGGACTGGGCTCGGGTCGCTCACTGTGCACCTGTTTGCATGCCTTCCACGCCAGGTGTGGTGGGCTGGCCCCTCCAGCTGCCTGCCTGGTTGGTCATCAGTCAGCAAGGGTTTGACTTCAGCCAAGGCCCTCCCCACCTCCCTGCGGCTCTCCCAGGTGAACAGCTTCATGAGTGTCTCTGGGAGGGAGGAATAAATACCCTTCCCCCAGGGGAAGTCCTGTCCAGTGCCACTGCAGCCACCATAGTGAGGGTACGGAGTTGGTGATGTGTGTGCAAGCCCGGAAATAAAACAGGAGCGCCAGCTCGTGCCTCAGAATCACTATCCCGGGCCTGGCTGGAAAGCCGTGTTCTAAGCACTTGCAGCAGCCCCTCTGCTCTGTCTGAGGCCACAGGTCCTCCAGAAGGGACAGGGTGGACTCAGGAAGATAACAAACCTGCACCCCCAGCCCACACCCTGCCTGCTTCCAACACCCCGCCCGGGTTTTGGGTGACTCACAGGGTACACACTATCCACAATCCCCATGGGGTGATTGCCACTACACGCTAACACAGCTGCAGAACTGTTCTTTAAATTATAACCATTTATCATTGATCACTCCCTTTTTGCATAATCCACCCCTTGAAAATATTGCAGGAAGCCTCCATGCCTTTTCTTTTTAATATAAGTAGCCATTTTATTGAGATACAATCCCACTTACCACAAACTTTTTCAAATGGACAGTCCAGTGGGTTTTCTGATATTGCAGAGTTTTGGCCGCCCCATAACTCGCACCCAGGAAGACGCCCTCTAGTTCAGGACAGGCTCATCAGAACAGTATTCACCATCATTACCAGAGGTGAGCCTTCAGCAGTGCGGGTGCTACAGAAGGGCCCCAGGCATGGAAGGGAAACTGAGACTCAGAGCTGGCCTGGGCTGTGGACTCTGACCCCCACCCCCAAGCCCACCGGCACTTGATAGTCATTTTAATCACAACCTGGGCTGTGGCAGGCGCTAATAGATCGGCTGTCACATTTCTCAGCAGAGTTTCCCTTAACTGATATTTCATGGCTGTTGTTAATGTGCATTTTTCACTGAGTAATTTCCAGAGCCTGAACTTGTAGCACATCCCAGTGATAAACGTCCCCAGTTCCGAGTCCCCTGTCAGCTGCAATGTCACCCTTACCTCCCCAGCACCTCCCAACAGCCCATCCAGTTTTATGATCCCTCTGTCCCAGTGATCACGACTGAACCTTTAAGAATCCAGGCGCATTTCAAGTTTAATTGAATAAAATTCTTTGTGTAATAAATTCCGCATGAGTGATACATAAATCAATGCCTGGAAGGATTTGTGGCTCATCTCTCTCCCCAAACGGGGTTTGAGGATCCCGCTGGTAGTGCTGAGCCCAAGCTGGTCCTGTCTTGATCACTGAGAGGAATAAATTTGCCTTTAGGGGTATAGAGGGTGTGGCCTCTGCTGTCATGACCCATAGCCGACCTCTGAGTCCCTCCTGGACTCTGTCCAGGCAGAGGATGAGCAGACTAGGAGTCTGGGAGCTCTAGGGAGGGGTTCTCCTAGTCATTTATGGAATCAACTCCCAGAACCATCATTTGTCACCTTTAGAACCCTGGAGGGAGCTGTGCACATACTCTAGGGTGCTGCACATGTTCTTTCGAGGTTGGCTGTCAAGTTGGTGTGCATCCTGGAAATCCATGTAACCCCAAGGTAAGACTCCCATGCAAGTTGGGAGTGCGCACATGCCTGTTGTCCCAACTACATGGAAGGCTGAGGCAGGTGGATTGTCTGAACAACTTTGGAGTTTAAGACCAGCCTGGGCAACATAGCAAAACCCTGTATCAAACGAAATAGCAACACCTTCTTCAAGAGTTAAGTGCAAATCCATGGGGCACCTCCCTCCAGCAGCCACTTAGGGTTCCTGGAGCCCCAGCCTTGAAGGTGAGAAGGAATGGCCAGAGCTAGAGAGAAAGAGGCTCCTGGGAGCCTTGGATGTGCAGAGCTGGAAGGACAGTGAATGAGCGCCATGCTCACAGCACCGCGCTGGCCTCCTAAACCCTGACAACAGGCCTGTCAGTTTCTGGCCCCTGAATTCTGGATACGTTGGTCATCTTCCCATCCTGGCCTCCTCACTGGTAAATGATGACAGTCTTCATGCTCTGTGGTCACTGCGAGCGCTTACTTACTGGGGACTTTAACAAGGCCCTGGCAAATGCTGGCTATTGTTATCTGAATTCAGATCCCAGCTCTGTCACCGTGCACAATTCAGTAAGCCGCTGTGTAGCCCAGGGATAAGCGGCGTGTACCACTGTGCCTGACACTCTACTTTAACCGAGTACCAGCAACTTCCTGAGCTTCCAGGCTGACTCCATGGGCCTGGTCGGTGCGGTGGAGCTGTTGTAGCCGAGTAGCTTTGTCCTCTTAAAAAGCCATTCTGAGCTCCAGGCATGGAGCCAGGCTTCAAGACAGGGTTTTGCCACAGAGCCAACTGACCTAAATTTGAGTGCTGGAATCCCAGTATGTACCACCAAACATAAAGAGCTTTGCAAACTCTCACACCGAGGGCTGGTGAGATGGCTCTACAGGTAAGGGTACAGCACAGAACTGATGTCCTGAGTTTGACACCTGGAGTCCACATGGTGGGAAGAGATCCTACAAGTCCTCTGATTTCTATGCATGTACAATACATGTGTGTGCGTAAACATACAGACCTCTATGCATACATAATACATGTGTGTGCAAAAAAAAAAAAAAAAAAAGTCAGGCGGAGGTGGAACATACCTTTAATCCCAGTACTCAGAGACAGAGGCAGGAAGATCTCTGTAAGTTTAAGACCAGCCTGGTCTACAGAGCTAGTTCCAGGACAGGCTCCAAAGCCACAGAGAAACACTGTCTCAAAAAACCAAAAGAGAAAAAAGAAAATAAAACTGTATGTGTGTGCATAAACATACAGACAAATGTCAAAACCATCTTCACACTGTAACTAACCCGAGAAAGCACTTTGCCCACAGCAGGCCCAGCAAGCCACCGTGAGCATCCTTGTGTTACAAACCAGCTGGGACACTGGGAAATGGCACCACGGCTGGTGCCGTACACTAAGAGCCACTCCGGGATTGTGCTTGGATCCTCCTCTAGCCTGCTTACCTCTGCACAGGGGCCATGCTATACCTGTCTCATTGTGGTAGTGGTGGAGCCTGTTGGGTTCCCCAGGGTGGCCTCCTTGGGAAGTTATCTATTAGGGTATGGCTGGTAATTAAGTGGGGTAGGCTGCTTCTCTAGGCTGAAAAGCTCCCAGAGGACCCTGGTTGTAGCCATCCCAAGGAAAATGAGAAATAGGTACCAGCTGTAAGTGACACAAAGGCCCCCCAAAGAACCAACCCAATTGATGGCACAAAAACATCCTGATGATTCCAGACCTGGGGTGCAAGGTGACCTCTCCATTTCAACACCCTAGAAGCAGCTCCCCGTGGCTGATCTCCGGTCACAGGCCCTCTGGTCCCCCCCCACACTGGCCATCTGTAATGCCAACATCCCTCCCCAGCTAATAGGTGCCTTTATTTATGATCACCTTGGAAGGGTCAAGCAGACATATGTTGCTAAAGGGGCGTTTATTCTTGTTTATAAAATTTATGGCTTCACCTCAATTACACACTGTCAAAACGGGAAGGATCGGCCCCAAAGCCTCTTGCCGCCTGACTGCTTCAGACGTGCGTACATCTGTTAACTCCATGGGAGCTGTACAGGGAAATCAGGTCCGCTATAACTCAAGCTCGCTGCCCTGCCACGAGGTGTGAGCTGCAGGCCTTGAGCAGATACATCCAGGCATGCACGTGGGCAAGGAGGCGGCTAGCCGCTGTGGTTGGCCATGCCAGGTGGACTGGCCATGGAAGATGAGAGAGAACTTTATTTCCGAGGCCTTTGGGGCCCGTCCAGCTGCAGTACCCCAGCAGCTGGAGAGAGTATTTGAACCTGTGGCTTTCCATCTGGCAATATCAGTTGGAGAAAAGGGCGCGTCTCCAGTGCGAGGGTTGCAGGTGGGCGTGAGTTTCAGGAGGACAGTTTGGCAACACTCACGAGGGTCCTGAGAACGCCTGTCCCGGGCCTGCGAGTCCCCTGCCCCCAACATCTCAGAGGCAAATGTGTTTCAGCAGAGCCCAAAGGGTTTGGTCAGCACTGCCGCTCATTACAGCAGAAACTGAACCCTCGCGTTGTTCAACAATAAGGGACGTTACGACCTCTGCAGGAAATGGGTGTTGGGACCTGTTCCAAAACGCTGTGTAGCAAAGTCGGAATTTTGTGAAATCGGTATTTGTGTGTACACGCCACAGGAAGGAAGACTCCCGTGTCTCACGCTGCTTGCCTCTAAGTGGGGGTGTCATGGGTTGTGCTAACACTTTGCTTTTTGTCTGGATTTCCTAACTTTTCTGCAGGGGTTTAGGTTAGGTTTGAGGAGGGCTTGCTATGCATAAGATACAAGGCGCAGTGGGAAGAAAGGGGAAGCCAGGCCAGGGCGTGCGGCTCAGCTGGCAGAACGCTTGTCTGGCATGCACGGAGCCCTGGGTTTGGTCCCCAATGTGGAATGCCACGTGTGTGGTGGGGGTGGTGCATGCTGCTAATCTGAGGACTTGGGAGGTGGAGGTGGTAATATCAGTAATTCAAGGACAAGGTCTTCGTGGCTACATATCAAGTTTGAGGTTAGCTTGGGCTACATGAGACCTTGGCCACACAAAAGTAAGTAGAAAGGCCAGGAGGAGGGGAGGGGTATGCCCCCTGCCTGCACCGTGGCAGCTGGAGTCACGGTAGTCCCCAGAGGATGTCAACCCTAGCGCCTCCTCACTACCCATGGGTGCCCTCTGATGTTGTCTTAGAGTTCTGTTGCTGTGAAGAGACACCGTGACCATGGCAACTCCTACAAAGGACACACTGAGTCAGGGTTTACTTACAGTGTCAGAGGTTTAGTCCATTGTCATCATAGTGGGAACATGGCATCGTGCAGGATCCACAGGCCAAGAGGGACTCTGGGTTTGGCACCGGCTGTTGAAACTTCAAAGCTTAAGTCCTCCAACAAGGCCATGTCTCTTAATCCTTTCAAGTAGTGTCACTCCATGGTGTCCAAGCATGCAAACCTGTGAGCCCGCTGGGCCGTTCTTATTCAAACCACCATGGGTTCCCTGTCTAGGGTATGCGTGCTGTACCTTCCTGCCATGGACAGTTGGCTGGCTGCCGTCCAGCCTGTGTGTAGACTTGTACTCCAGAGCAAGTGAGGAGGAAAGAGAGTGTCCCCAACCCTTCTTGAGGGACTCACTGGCCGAGTCTCCACCACCATCTCGGCCAGAAGCATCTGCCTCCTCTTCCTGGAACAGCGTCTTTCATTTGTCCAGACCTCAAGAGGACACTAAGAACTTCTATATTTATTATCCCACACTTTACATCCTGAACGGTCAGCATAGTCGCCTCTGGACAGAGGAAAAATGAGGCTAACATACCATAGTCAGCAAGTGCCAGCCCTCAGCAGCAGGCTGTTCCCTTCTCTGTGCTGCTGTGAGCAGAGGGGCTGACCCCTAATTCAGTGGATTGCCAGTTACAAGGAAGAAGCCTGAGCTAGGAGGCCGGGTTCTACAGAAAGGAATTTGGAAATCTATTAGTAATGTCTGCCATGGCCTCATCAAGGTCCACAGTAAGAGACTGGGTGCTTTGGTACTTGTCATTCTTAGGGTAAATCCCTCACTGGTCTCAGAGGAGGGGAGACTTGGTAAGGAGGTGCAATCCTCCAGAGCAGCCCCTCAAAGTGATTCTCCACACCCCGTGAGAACTGCCAGCAGAGGAAAAAATTCCAAGAGCTTTGGGGTGACAAATCAGGGCCATAGATCTCTAAGAGTCAAATGCTTATAAATCTGACTAATTAATTAGTCAGCCCGGATGAGCTCCCCACCGTAATTCAGCATCTGCAATTAGATTTCATATTAAAGCATGAAAATTGAAGATTAAAGTCAGTGAGAGATGCTGCAACAGCTCCACCCCTCCAGCCCTTGCCTTCCCGAGCCACCGCTCCCTAAGTTCTAGAACCTTCCCTTCTGCTGCTTTGTCCCTCAGGCCCCCCCCCCCCCCCGTCGTCGTCGTGCCGTGCCGAGCCCAGTGGGGTGAGGAACCAGTGCCAGCTCTTCTGGAAGGTGGCTGAATTTAGGTCGGGCAAACATTTTGGTTCAGGGCCATTTGGGGACTTAGGGGGTTGCAGAGTCCTGCAGCCAAAGGTCGTGAAGGAAACTTCTGTGTAGGTTACCTGGCTGCTGGGCGACAGGCAGGCCATGGAGGAGCAGGGCTTCTGGTTCAAGCCAGGTGACTTGGGGGGAGGGGCAACAAACTGGATAATTTCAGGGAACAGGACTCTATGATTATTCTAATCCCCCTACCCCCCCCACCCCCAGGAGGAGGGAGGAGCCAATGATGGAAGGCTGCACAGTGCACAATGAAGAGTCTGGTCTCTGACAGAGGCAGACCTGTGACGTCACAGCTCTGTGAGTACACTCTGTGATGCTCATATGGCCATGAGATAGCCGGATCATTTTCTGAGATGCTAACCCAGCAGAAAGTGATGTGTGGCCAGTTTAATCTATGGGGGGCCGGGTGGGCAGTTGACAGCTAGCTGGCTTGGGTGACACACCTACCTCTAGTGCTGCCCTCTGGCTAGGAAGTGGGGGCCAGCTGCTCCTCCGGGCCTTCACCTTCTCTGCATTTACAGGACCCAGGAGCCCTCACTGTAGGAACATCCTCAACACAGGTGTGAGTGTCGACTCCAGAAACCTTCAAGGGGATTGGTACAGGAAGCAGCCTCAGACCAGGGACAGAGCAGCCCTTTAGCTTTGCCTAGAGGCTTCTGCAATCTCTCAGCCCACTCGGCCCTGATGAGGGCTTTGAGGTGTGGCACACCAGTGTTCGGACCCGGAATACCGGGGTGACAGTTCCTGAACCTCAGTCTTCCCAGCTGTTAAGTGGGCATCAGGACAGGGAGGCACAGGGCACTGGACGGAGTGGCCAGGGCACGCATCGCCACACTTCTTTTTTGGGGGTTGGTTGCAGCTCCTTGCAGTAGGGGCAGTGCCCACTGCTCATGGCTGTAATAATCCACCCCAGCCTGAGGCACAGAGGCTCTCTGGACCTGTTAGGTGAATGAGTGCATCAGGCTTACAGCCAGCTCTCGGCTGGGACAACGAGCAGCTGCTCAGCCCATCTGGCACCATCTGGGCCAGTGACAAAACCATACACCAAAGCCCCCACAGCACATACAGGGAGTATGTGCTGTGTGGGACAGGAGGCTGCGGAGTTCATGGGAGCCACTATGAGCAAAGGATCATGGATGCAGATATGCCTGGCAGGTGCCTAAGGATGGCAGATATCCAGTGGGCAGAGCAGCGCCACGTTGGCCTCTGGCCCTGCCCTGCCTCCCCAGGGACTTCTCCCCCAAGTCTGGCTTTGCCCCCACTGGCTTTAAAAATCCCAGTGTGGGAGACAGCCTGAGCCCTGTGCCCGGGCTCCCCACACAGCACAGCCTCTCGTCCAGGCGGTGACGCCAGGGCCGATTCACCTGCACAGACATTGGTAAAATAAGGCAAGCTACACCCGATTCCTAACGCCCCTGCGTGGATCTGCAGCAACCTGGCTTGCAGAGGCTGTGCAGTGGGTAGGGCAGTACCGACAGCCTTAGCCATCACCATTTGGCGTGCGGTGCCCACACTTGTCCCTGGACCGACAGGGCTGTATGGCCCACCACGTCTCACCTTCACACGGTCGCCCTCCCCCTCCCTCCTCCATGGAGCCTGGGCATGGTCTGCCCCATGACTGCAGACACCAGGCTGGTAGCTTGGGCTACCAGCGTGTACCACAGTGCAAACGGCTAAGATTGTTCCATTCTATCAGATGAGGAGACTGAGTGAGGCTCAAGCAAGGTGGCTGAGCACCCACAGCTAGTGGCTGCTGACGGACCTTGCCCGCAGGCATGAGTGTGGAGTGAAGCCGAGGGTTAGACATGGCCAGGGCCAGCTGTATGACCCGAGTAATGTCTGGGGCCAGGGTCAGCGTTCTAGTCTGTCTGCTTGAGCCATAGCCTTGTCCTTGTCAAACCACCTGCACCTGACATCCTCTCCCCAGGTCTCCCCCCTCCTCAGGGTCTAAGGGAAGGATGAGGGAAAGCAGCCACAGCACCCAACCCAGGAGGGCTGTCTGGTGAGTGGGGTGGGAGCCAGGGTTGCGGCCGGGGCTCTGGCCCAGGGCCACCGGCATTGTGTTTGGCCCAGCAGCAAACCTCTGGGATGTCTGCTGTTATCAGTGAATGCTCCTACCCAGGAGTTTAAAGGAAAAAGGAACTCCAGAGAGAATGCCACCAGGAGTCACTGGCTGTCCCCAGGTGGTACAGATCCGGGTCTCAGGCCTGCTCTCTGCTGTCCTGGGTTGGGGGCGGGGAGGGACTGCAGCCAGGGGACTTGGCCTGTACTCCCAGTTGGTGGGAGGCAGAGCTGGGACATGAGCCCTGGATGGATGGTTAAGTCCCCAGCCCAGGTTCCCAGACGACTCCATCTGTTACACATATGCTTGTCACAGTGCTGGCTGCCATGGCCACAGTGAGATTATTTCATTAGGACCCATGTGCCAAGTGCCGGGGACCGCTGGCCTGTCCTAGGCCCTGATGCAGCCTCTCCAACATTGGCTTAACACTGGCGTGGGACGCACAGGTGTGCAAACGCCTCAGGCCAGGCCCCGTGCTAAGGCACTGTCCAACACACACGAGTCTCCAGCCTGTGTACACTGCATGAAGACATGGCAGGTGACCTTTACCCACTGTCCACTCTGTGAGGGACACAAGTCGCTCTGGAAGCCTGGCTGGAGAGCCTCGTCAGGCCTGTGGGTAGTCTTGGCTTCTTGGTTTTCTGTTGTTTTGTTTTCTTGTGGCTTGAGCCCACTTCTGTTGTTTATCGCTGGCTGACTGGCCTTGGACATTTAACCCTGCCTGTCTCAGGCTCCCAGGCTCTGGGATTACAGGCACGTGCCACTCTGCCTGGTTCAGCCTTAACTTCTGAAGTTGTCGGGTGAGAAGTAGACTGCCACCTAGAAACTAATCCTAAGCCAGGCCCAGGCCCCAGACATCTCCAGAGTCTCCCAGAAATAGTTGTGGAATGGGCTCACAGGACTCGGGCCAGGAGTCTGACTCCACAATCCACACACACATCTCTTTCCAGTCACGCAGGCAGCCCGGGAAATGCAAGGTCCCAGGGACACGACCCTGTGAGCCCAGCGTTCAAGCAGCGGGGGCTCCATAGTACACGCCCAAACTAGAGTGCACTGGCCAGCCACCGGCCAGACGTTAGGAGTGTCAGCTTGATCGTCACAGCTGAAGGACAAAGCCACAGTGGCCAGGGTGTTTTAGACTTCATCTAAATGTTCATTCGCACGCACAGGTCCCGTCAGCACACCAAACAAAATCCTGCTTGCTTCCCTCATCAACAGGGTAGCTGTTTGCACTGACTTCAGTTCTAGAAACTACGCCAGAGCCAGGCTTTAGTTCTATGTGGGTGTAAATCACACTGCAGGCACGTGACACATCGTGGGGCCTTTGCAGCATTTTTCTGTTAGTGGGGACACTGGGGTGTCAGGAGACATCCCAAGCAAGAGGCATGTATGAGTTATTTGGCCTCTCCATATCAAACAAGGTGGCTTTTGTAGGTACCGTGTAAATCATAAACTTCAAAGCTATGCATGCAATCCTGGTGCCACTTCCTATAAAAACAGGGCACAGGGAGACAAATGTCAGCTCTGAAAACAAACCGGGCACATGTCATAACTGCCCATAACTCAGCTCTGTCTTCTGGCCACTGTGGGTGCCTTTTGCGGCCTGAGCTACCCCGGTACACGGCTGAGTACAAACCGGAGCAGCCACCATATGCTCAAGTACAAATTTAATAGAGCCCTGACATATCTTAGTCCACAAGTTACCTACAAAACAGAGGTCCCACTCCCACTTTGGAGCCAACAGGGTGCCAGTGACCACCAGCTAAGACAGACTTGGCGCTTGGATAGTATGACATTGCAACTTCTGGGAAGCAGGCTTGAAGTGAACTACAGCAACCCTAGGTCAAAATCAAACAGGTCACGTTGATATTGGGGAGACCCACTCCCCATGGCCCTGTTGTAATTCTCAGGCTCCGTGTTATTGGTGCACAGGGCACAGGGACCTGTGGGCAAGCTGAGGACACACATGGCGCCAGACATCTTCCAAGGACCTTGCCACCCTTCCACGCTTCAAGCCATAGCTTCTTGCTGAAGTGGGAACAGGACACGCCCACTTTCCCGTACAGGTTCCTGATGGAAGGTGTTTACTTGCTGTGAACGCTATTAGCCCTAAGCTGGCTCCACAGAGTGGAGAAGAGACCAGGGCTCCTGGCCTCTACCAGGGTGGAGGGTGTAAGAACTTGATGAGACAAGAGACACTGAGCCCAGAGCCTCTGCCTCAGCATCCAGAACCTCGAGAAAGTTCTTATGATAAAAGGGGAAAGGAGGGCCCAGGAGCACGATAGGTGGGAAAACAGAATGAAGTCCGAAACGGAGCGCAGCCAACGGCGGCGGCCAAGGCGTTTGGACACACCTCAGCCTGCGAGGCCTCTCAGTGCAGAAGGGCCCCTGTGCATGGGACGGGACCGGCTTTGCAGTTCCTGGAACAAAGCACGGCCCAGGTGACAGATGCTGTAGCTCTTGTGTTTCTCTGTAAGGTGACGAGGAGAGCAGGCACGCAGAGCCAGTAGGCTCTGGGTACTCAGAAATGGGGCAGCTCAGCTCTCCAGGGTGGCAAGTTTCTGTCCTAAGCTAGGGTACCAATGCACAGGGCAGGGCCTGACAGCAAGGGTCCCCTGACTGCATGGCCTGCTGAGGACTTGGGAGGGAGGGTTGAGGTGTGGGACACCTGCTCCCCTGTAGGAGACCCTGAACTGTGCTGGGCAGCCTCCCCGGCATGAGCTGGCTTTGATGGCCTGGGAAGAGGCTGCTGTGGGCAGGGTAGAGGCAGGGACTCTGCCGTGCATAGAGGCTTGGCGACGAGGCCTTACCTGAGTTTTCAGAACGGAAGGAGGAGCCCACAGGCACAGGCTGTGTGTACTCAGAGGGCAGAGGAAGAAAGCCTCACAGAACCACTGGGAGCCCCTCTGCTAGAAGGCAGGAAGGGGCGCACAGGGGGATAACCAGGGGCTCATTTCAACAGCACTCCCCAGCACGCTGAGCATGCTACACAGCATCCCACACCTGGGCATCTCATGGCTATTGAGAGTGTCTGAGGACTCAAGTAGGCTGGCCACACCCCTGGGAGCATGTCACCTCCAGGAGCCTGAGGGCTCCGTCCTCTGGGTGCTCTAGAGGGCAGGTGGGTAAGATCGGACTGGGGCTGGGCTAGGAGAGCTCAAATCCTGTGTTCATGCTGATGGCGTAGCGCAGTTTCTCTCGGAGGACACTTTTCTTGCTGTAGTTGGGCAGCTTGAGCAGGTTGAAGCAAGTGGAAGACGTGGGCAGACGTCCACCTGGCTCCCGCTTGCGGATGGTGAAGAAGCCCCTGAGCACACTTCCCAGGGTGTCCCCAGTGTCCTGCAAACACACACCACAGCTGCGGGTCAGAGGGCACCTGAGCAGGTGCACACAGGTGAAGCCCAGCTCAGGACAGTGCCTGAGCAGCTGAAGGGATCTCCTGCTGCTCTGAGCACTCGAACGCGAGTCCTGTGCTAGGTTTCCTGTTAGTATTCAGGCATCTGTACCGGCCTGCCCTTGGGGTTCTGACAGGATTCACCCTCAGCTGCAGCCACTGAGGGCACCGCCTGTGCACATTCACTGCGTTCCCTTTTAAAGGGGCCCTGCCCCCTCCCATCCCCTCCCATCCCCCCCTCGCTGCTCCTGTCCCCTCTCCCTTTCCCCCTTTTTATGATTCTTTTCCCTGAATAAAAACCCCTCCACCTGAACTCTGCCCCGGGTGTCTGCATCTTCTCTCTCTCTCCAGCCCCTTTTAAATTTATAACAACCTCAGACTAGGGGCTAACGGACACTTATCAGCTAACTAAAGTCACCTAACACCCTTCTCTGACTACAAGTACCATGGCCCATGGCTGACAAGCACTTGGCTAATTTTTCCCTAAGTCTGGAGGTGGAGGACCATCTAGTGTCTGACTGAAGGGAGTGTAGCCTGAAGAGAGGTTGTAGGCGGGGACTCGCTGAGACCAGCAGGGCAGGCAGGCACATCTGAGCAACACCAGGGTCAGCGTGGGAACACACCGGGCACATGAATCCTAGGACATTCTCCTTTAACCAGCAGGAACAGGCAGCTTGCCGGGGTGTGTGTGGGGGGGCAGCAGGGGAGGAGCTGGGGAGCACACCTGCATTTGCCCTTATCCTGAGCCTCACCCCCTCCAACCCTGCCTCTTGGACCTTGAACCTTCCCAGATCCGCAGCCATGAAAACAGCATCCCAATCGCACACTCCCTGAGGCCTTCCCCAAGAAGGGACCTCAGAGAAAGAGTGCCATCAGCCCACCCTGGCTGGGTCTGCAGTGCCCGCCACGGGTGGCTTTCATGCCGAGAGCCATGTAGGCAGGGGTATGGAGGACATGATGGGCCCAGCAGAGAACTGGGCAGCAGGGAAGGGACAGAAGGAACGAAAGGAGCGTGGCCGTGGTTACCTGGTCATCTGACACTTCCACACAGCGGATGGAGAAGGGAGGCTTGAGGTAGGCAAATCCTAGGAGTGGGGGTCTGGAGCAGCTGGTCACAAACTGCAAAGCAGAGTGGAGTCAGCGGGGCACGGGGACTCTTGCTACTGCAGCCGCTGACCTTCCACCACAGCTAGGGGAGGCAGGGAGGCGCTTGCCCAACGTGTGCCTACCACACATCACATGCCTCAAGAGTGCCACCCTCTGGAACTAATGCTAACGAAACCGTGGCCCACTGTACAAGACTGGTGGCTTGCAGGGCAACCGGGAGTGACACCCCACGAAACAGGGCTCCTTTTTATATGCCCGTCTGACACAGGTCTCCTCCAGCCTGTGCTGGCTTTCTCCTAGATCTGTAGCTGAAGATGTCCTTTAACTGCTGGGGTCAGCACCACACAGTTTAGAGCATGTCTCTACCTGCACTGTCACAGTGAGCAGCAGCAGGAACAGTCAGTGACATCTGTCCTCAGGGAAGAGAGCAGTGGTGGCATCTGAGGGGGCCCGGGTGAGCCAAGCAAGGCCCGGAGCCATGACCTCATGCACTGCGCACACTGCTGTCTCGCACACATGCACACTGCTGTCTCGCACACATGCACACGCTGTCTCGCACAAATGCACACTGCTGTCTCGCACACATGCACACTGCTGTCTCGCACACATGCACACTGCTGTCTTGCACACATGCATCGGTGCGCCCTGGTGCACACTGGTGTCTTGCACACATGCACTGGCGCACACTGCTGTCTTGCACACATGCACTGGCATGAAAAACTGCAGCCCATGTGTATCCTGGTTGATTGGCGTGAGTGAAGGTTTCCTCAGCAAGAGGGAACTGGATTCGGAATGGCCAGCAAGGAAGACCAGCTGTTGGTGTGGTTGGTGATACCACCACACTGTCTTCACAAGAGCGGCCACACAAGAAGCTCACATGCAAATACGCTGAGTGTGATGGACACATCTGTAAGACCAGCATTCAGAGGTGGGGACAGGAGGATCAGGACTTCAAGGTCACCCTTGGCTACGGGTCACATAGCAAATCTGAAAGCATCTTGAGAAACCTGAGACCCTACCTGGAGAGAGGGAGGGGGGAGGGGAGGCGAGAGAGACACTGATGGGGGATGTCCTTATGTATGAAGTTAATGCGTGTTTTCTTATTGGTTGATGATAAGACACTGATTGGCCAGGAGCCAGACAAGAAGAAGAGGCAGCACTACCAGACAAGGAGGATTCTGGGGAGGAGGAGGCAGAGAGGCCCCCAGGGGGACTCTGGGGAGGAGGCAGAGAGAGGCCCCCAGGGGGCGCCATGGAGCTACCAAGACAGGACACAGGGCATTCTCTGGTAAGCCAAAACCACATGGGGACACACAGATTAGTAGACATTGGTTAATAATTATAATTAAGAGAGAGTTAGCCAGTCAAAAGCCATTGGCCAAACAGTTTATAATTACTTTAAGCCTCTGTGTATTTGTTTGGGCCTAAATGGCTGCGGGACTAGCCAGGAAACAAACTCCGTTGACAGAGACAGAGACAAAGTATGCAAGCCAGCCAGGAGGTCTTAGGGAAAAGATTCCAAGGTGCTAAGTGTACTTCTAGACCAGGTCTTTTCAGAGAGAAAGAAAGCAAGTGGCAAAACCATGATGCGTTTTTAATGACAACCTGCACACACAACAGAGAAAGGCATGTGTCACTCAGTGTCCTATAAATGCTTCACTCTGTAGAGGTCATTCATCAAAACCAGTGACACCGAGGGACCTAGTGGACACTCAAGTCTTCACCGGTACTAGGGCAGCAAACAGTTAGTGACAGATACTGTACATGACAAAGTGTAAATAAGCTAGGCATAGAGGCGACACCTAGAGCTGTAGTGCTCAGGCTGCCAGGCAGGAGGACAAGCAGTCTAGGCTACTAAGTCCAGCCTGGGCTACACAGAGAGAACCTGATTCAACACCTGCACTCCCTCAAAACAAGACACAGTGCTGGCTGTCAGCTACACATCGGTGTTCCCTTGGGACACTGTATCTGTGCACATGTGTGATGCATGTTTTACACCACTGAGAAAGGGCACAGGGGTAGTCCCTTACGTGGGAGAAACTACACTGGAGCATATTTAGGATTGTCCCTCCCTCCCTTCCTTCCTTCCTTTGAGACAGGGTGTCTCTGTGCAGCCCAGCCTTGGCTGTCCAGGAACTCAGGCTGGCCTTGAACTCAGAGATCCTGCTGCCTCTGCCTCCTGAGTGCCGGGATTAAAGGTGTGCGCCACTGTCTTAGAGCTCTGAGACAGCACTAAAGACGTCAGGGTGGAGCAGAGCGGCACAGGACTTGCTCCAACGGAGGAGCAGCCAGCAGCCAGGCACCATCTCTCCAGCCCCTCTCTGGCTCCTCAGCCTCTGGCACATGAGCAAGGCTATGCTGACATTGTGTGGCCCTCTGGATAACCTTACTGTGCTCAGTGTGAATTCCAGAGTGGCCTGAGGACCGTGCACGCATTCAGGAACACATAAAGAAGTTGTAATGAGATACCTTCAGGAACATGGCTCTTTCATCGGGTGTGAAGTCAGAAGCCAGAATATCCCAGAGCCAGATGATGACCCTGTGGCTCCCATGGAAGCCTCCGTAGTACACCGTGTGCTTCCTAAAAGCAATCCAGAGGGAGGCTCAGCAGTGTGCCGGCACTCACGGGGACAGGCAGGCAGCTGCACCCACACATGTTCACATCACCCACACATGTTCACATGTCACGGCCCCATCCCCTGGAAGCTGAATGGGCAGAGGCTCCAGAACGGCTCTGCCGTCAACCAGGACCGCAGTGCTGGAGCCTCAGGGGCTCCCCGAAGGGCTCTGTATTAGACCGAGCCCAGCGAAGGGACGGCTCCCCTTCTACACCCTTCCATCCTCACTGCCCCTTACTTTAAATCCTCCAGGTCGATCTCGGCGTTGTCCCCAGAGATGAGACGCTGAAGCTCAGGGGTAGAGAACATTCGGATCCACTCAGGCTTAATAATAGAACGGAAACCACTAATGAGAGCAGCTGTCTGGTTCTTGATTTGCGTGTGCATTCGAAAATGTGCCATCAGATGGATGTAGCTAATTCTGTTAACAAGAAAGAGAAATAATGGAACTAATAGTCCGGGGCCAGCTGCTGCCAAATGGGCTAGGAGAGAAGCCTAACACTTTTGAACCATTTTCAAAAACAAAACAAAATAAAACAAAAAAAACCAAGCCACACTCAAGCATCTATCAGAATATCAGAACAATGACGGTGACGCCTACAATAGTAGCTCCCAAGGCACACATTGTGTGTCATGATGACAGTATCAAGTGTCCAAGGCATGGCCTCATTCACTTGTCCCCACAGTCCCCAATATAACTCCCTGGGATGACCTCCATGTTCTCCAGAGTTGAAGAGCCACCTGCACTGGTGAATCCCATTTGGACACTCTCAAGGACACAGCTTAGCGCTCCAACAATCACAATTCTACTAGAGCCCGTGGTGCTAGATGGGCCCAGTGTTCTCTCACAATGCAGCGGGATGACTCCAAGGCTAAACAGGGAGGTCAGGTGAGCTAATACTGACCGGCAAAGGGGCTTCTGCTTGTGTTCATGCACCCTGATCAAGCTTATCTCCAGCCACAGGCCGACACTCCAGCAAGCTTGCCGGAGTTGTTGATCTGTTGGCAAACACACCCAAGAACACTGTTAAAAACTCCATGTTCCCCTCCGGAGGCAGAGGCAGGAGGACCTCCAAGTTCTAAGCCAGCCTGGTCTACAGAGCAAGTTCCAGGACAGTAATGGCTACACAGAGAAACAGTCTTGGAAAAACGAAAAACAAAAAAAAAAAAAAAAAACAAAAAAAAAAAAAAAAAAAAAAAAAAAAAAAAAAAACCAAACCAAAACAAAACAAAAAAAAAACCAAACAAACAAAAAAAACCCTCCATGTTAAGTATAGCCCAAATATTTCTGTTTTGCCCCACAATGTTCAGGCCAAAGTTACTGACCTTGAAGTATTTCTAGTTTAAAAAGCATTCAGCAACAAACATTATATATTACTACCTTTCAAATGTTAATTTTTTTATTAACTTCTCCTTCCATGTATTCTATGAAGATTACCAATACTTTGTGTGGTTGTGTGTGTGTGTGTGTGTGTGTGTGTGTGTGTGTGTGTGTGTGTGTGTGTGTGGCCTGGGGGTAAGTAGGCACTGCCAGGCCCAAGTCATATCAGGACCAGGTATCCTTGCCATATTCTGAGGCTTCACCTTAGGCCAGAGTTATGACACAAATTTCCATTAGGCTTCATGGCAGGATAAGAATCTTGTTCCAGCATAGCCTGCTCAAACTCACCTTCCCGGACCTTCAGCCTATGTAGACTTACTCCCTGGCCTTTCAGCCTGTGTGAACTCACCTTTCCTAACTGTTCTGTGTGAGTGTGAGTATGCGCTCACACACACACACACAGCTCCCTGGGGGTGGACAGGATGCATAGGACATGTCCCATATCTGCTATGAAAACTTTTATGCCCCCTTTTCAGCTAGATCTCTCAAGTGGTGCTATACATCATTCCACACTCTGCCCCATTAGGAACGGTCACAGGTCACGCACAGGCAGGCCCAGGACTCACCCCTGCACCAAGGCCCAAACCTCAGCCATCTCTTCCCTGTGGGCAATGCTTGTCCTGTGGCTACAGGGCAGCGCTGAGGTGTCCCGGTGCTGCTGACCACTGTCTGTTCTTCTGGTAGTCAACTGGCTACCAGACTAGCTGAGCACAGCCGGACGAGGTGCAGGGGTCTGAGCCCTCCTCTGCCCTTGTCCAGATGAATGCTTAGGCAATTAGTTCAAATCCCAAGTGGGCGTGGCAGAAAAGGGACAAGAGGCCCAGTGCCCCTCCTCCTGCCAAGTTCCACCCTTAATTAACCCTGAATTAGGCAGAGAGGACTGGGCGCAGGGCTTGTTGAGGGTTTGTATCTGGGGTCGAAAGCACATTATCTGTAGCAGGAGCTGCTGCCCTCAGCAAGCCCTGAAACCCTAAGTGTGTGTCTGCCACATCGGAATTCCCACACAGTCACTCTCAAGTGTCCCCCCTGCCCGCCTGCCCACGGGGCAGCAGGCCTGAGCTGCTCAGGCTCCCTTCCTGTCTCAGTGGAGCCATTACTATATTCCTAAGAACAGTGGCCAGTGCCTCTGACCTTCCAAAGTGCTCTGCTAAGGGTAAACCATCCACTCTTATTTTGCAAATTGAATTTAATACAATTCCAGCCTATGAACTATAGCCAGAAAATTCCATTATGATATTTATAGCCTCTTCCTGCCTCAATCTATCTTAATAAATTCTCAGCATAACTCCAGGAGCCGGAGTGAAGTCTTTTCAAGTGCTGACCTTAAACGTCCAATTGCTATACTCACTTATTTTCATTTGTAACAGGAATGGTTTTCCCTCCAGGAATCAGTTCATGGCAGACAAGCTGGGGGAGAAGACGGGAGTAATTACTAGGGAGAATTCTAAACAGGGAAGATGCAAGGACCCGGCACAATCGACCATGATAATGGTGGAATTAAGATGCTATGTGTTTGAGAACCATCATTTCTCACAAAACCTTAGGAACGAAGTATCAACAAACAGGCCTCATGTGATCCACAGGAAAGGTTTCTCATCTAATCCTTGTCCATACATGTGCACTAAGGATGTTGGATGCCAGGCACAGAGGGAGAAGTGCCGATGGCCGCAGTTGGTGTGAACACCCACAGGAGACATGTTAGTGCCGAGGGCCACAGTGGGTGTGAACACCCACAGGAGACATGTTAGTGCCGAGGGCCGCAGTGGGTGTGAACACCCACAGGAGACATGTTAGTGCCGAGGGCCGCAGTGGGTGTGAACACCCACAGGAGACATGTTAGTGCCGAGGGCCGCAGTGGGTGTGAACACCCACAGGAGACATGTTAATGCCGAGGGCCGCAGTGGGTGTGAACACCCACAGGAGACATGTTAGTGCCGAGGGCCGCAGTGGGTGTGAACGCACACAGGAGACATGTTAGTGCCGAGGGCTGCAGTGAGTGTGAACACCCACACTTGGGAATACTGCATGGCTACCCAAAAATTTGATAAAAGAATGGACTTACTGGGGGGGGGGGATTATGTTGCAGAGACATGGTATCACCTTTGCAATACATGTGCATGTACACACATGCACAAACACACACACTCGTGCGTGGGCACTCATGTTCGCATGCACACACATGCATGAACACACACACTCATGCATGGGCACTCATGCTCTCATGTACACACATGCACGAATACACACACTTGTGCATGGGCACTGCTGTTCACGAGCACACACAGGATGAACACACTCATGTGTCGGAGCATACACAGGTATGTATGCCTGTGGGAAAGCAGGAAAGGCATGGGGGGGGGCATACATTACAGGAGCGCACTCCAGACACAGGTGCTACAGACACTACAGAGACCGAATGACCACTGAGGTGACACAGGCTGAGTCTGGGAAGCCAGATCTGCACCAATGTGCTCACGGTTTCTCCAGAGCAGACCTGAGGCTCCACGGGCAGGGCGCCTCCACAGCGACACAGGGGCAGAGGGCATGGGAGAGCTGTGCCAGGAGCAGCTTCTCTGCCAGCCTGCCTCCAGGGCCTGCCCCCTAGAGGACTTCTCCTCAGGTCAGAAACCTCCATTTATACAGCCGTCCTCAGCAGAGATCTCCATACTGAGGCTCACAGCTTCCCACAGACTAGAACAGGAAGGCTGGGCAGAGGCAGAAACTGTCTCAAGTCCCAGGATGTGCCACAGGCTCTGCGGGAGCTGGCTGAGGAGAGCATGCAAAGGCCAAGCCGGAAGAGAAGAAACAAGGAACCCTCTCTCCTGGCCAGGTGACAGACAGATCCTCAGTGGGCAGATTTCTGAGGGAAGCCCCACGAACTGGCAGGTTTTAGGACTGGAAGAAGCCTGCCAGATTAGCCCACATACCTGACCCATGACGTCTTCATCGTAAGACAGTGTCAGCCCGAGGTCAGCGATGTCTCCATCATAGCGCTAATGGGACAGAGAAAGTACTGGGGTGTGTGGGCAGCCTTCCCTCCTTGAGAGGCCACGGATAGCTGCCTGAGTTGCCTCACCTCCAGGCAGAGGCCCATGTCGTGTGGAAGAGGCTGAGCCTCAGGTGTGAGGGGGCTTGAGAGGTGGGTGGGGCCGTTCCAGCCCCTGTGCTCACTGAACCACAATGGTGCGCACTTAAGTTACCCGCCACTCAGCACTCACCTTGATGGAGGTGAGGTTTTTATAAAACTCTGAGTCCAGTGACGGGAGCTCATCCACAGAGCTGTAGAAGACGCTATGGTGGTGCCCGAGCATCTGGCTCAGGAAGAAAGAGGCAAAGGGCACGTCCACCACGATGCCCTAGAAGAGACAGAGGGTAGGGACTCAGTCATCAGCTGAGCAGTCTGGCTTCAGGCGTAGCCTGATTGCACCAGGGATGTCTAGGGATCAGTCTGGAGCTGTACCTCCCTGCCATCTAAGAAATGACCTAACAACCTAGCGAGGGGTCTCAGACAGCAACGGTGTTGGGCAGAGGCCCTGCGGCTCAGCGGACAGGCAGCTCCCACACCTGGGTGTCCATGGACGGGCACCAGAAGCTGCGAGAGACCCCCAGAGTCCCCCACCACCCTGACCCCACGAGCCCAAGGAGCAGAAGCCAACAGCAGTCTTGCGATGGAGACCTAGTGCCAGTTGCAGCTCTCGCCATGGAGGACAACCCACTTCCCCGAGGAAGGAAGGTGTCAGGTGCCTGCCACACCCAGGCCACGCCCAATCTTTCTGCTCTAGTTTGCGAACTCCCAGGAAGCTCCGTCTTCTTCTGAAATATCCACTCAAATAACAGATTTCAAGGCTGGATAGATGGCTCAGAGGTTAAGAGCACAGGCTGTTCTTCCAGAGGACCTGGGTTCAATTCCCAGCAGCCACCTGACAGCTCACAACAGTTTGTAATTCTAGTTCCAGGAGATCTGCCACCCTTACACAGACAGACATGCAGACAAAACGTCAATACACGTAAAAAGGAACCAAATGACAGATTTCAGCACTCGGCTGGGGTGTGTCAGCCTCGGAGTGCTATCGAACACGTGAAACTCTGGGTCCCATTCTCAAAACAAACCTCTCACGTGTCACCTCTCACGTGTCACTACGTGTTTTGTTTTGTTTTTTAATCAATTTTTTTTAAGACACGGTTTCTCTGTGTAGCCCTGGCTGTCCTAGAACTCACTCTGTAGACCAGGCTGGCCTTGAACTCAGAGATCCGCAGCCTCTGCCTCCCAAGTGCTGGGATTAACGGCGTGCGCCAGCACCGCCGGACCATGCTTTTCTTCTCTTGGAGTTAGGGTCTCGCTATGTCTCCCATGCCAGGGTTACAGGGTGTGCCACCATGCCCCACTCTCAAGGGTCACCACACTTTGCTCCGCACGCCTTTGAGGGCCTACCTCATAGACTGCCTTCCCCAGCATCTTCCCCACAAACTCGAAGAGCTGCAGGTAGTTCTCATGGATGTAGGATGTGGGTGAGGGGTAGAGCCTCTCATCTCCGCTGGTTGTCTGCCAGGAGAAGGACAGGGAGAGGTGGAGTTGAGAGCTGCCCTTGCTCCCATTGGTTTCCCGTGTCCGGCTGCTGCCAACCCCAGCAGCTCCCCCTTGACCACCTTGAACAGATTGAGTGCTGGGTCAAACACCCTCTTGATGATCTCCTCCAAAAACTCCTTAAAGACACCATCCTGGTCGATGCCAGCTTCATCCACCCCAAGGTCGTTGACGAACTTCACTCGGATCACACCCTTCATGGCATGCTGGGAGAGCTGGCGAAGCTGTTCGTAGCCGTCCTAGCAAGACAGAGTTTCAACCTCTGAGGAGCGCAGCCTCAGCAAACCCAGCCAGGAGTCTAACCACGCGAGTCAGGGTTGGAGCCCGTGCGAGGGTTCTTCCGATGGATAGGATAACCCACTCCTTGGCATGAGGAGACTGAGTCAGAAATTAGATCGTGCTAGCTCTGGCCATCAAAGGTGGAGGAAGCTGGGTCAATATGGACATCTCCCTTCTTTAATACAGAGAGTATATTTCAGCTCACGGGAAGAGTCAGGCTTGCAAGACACAGTGAGAGGGAAACCCCGGGTCCTGGTGCGGAAGGCAACTGGGGATGGGCAGAAGTCAGAGCAGCCGGCTCGCCTTCTAGCCCGGAGACAAGCTGGGAGCCAGAGCGCAGGGGAAGTGGAGATGTTGGGTAAACAGCTGGGGGGGGGGGTGTCTGAGCTTTGCGAAACAGTGGTCAGCTCGCTCAGAACACAGCTGCCTGTGGGGCATGGCTCTGGCAGAGTGTGGTAAGGTGAGCTTGGCCCATGCCAGGCCCCGGTGTGAGCCACAGCTCTGGAAGCTAAGAGCAGTAAATGCAGATAATGAGTGCATGTCTCCTATCCAGAGCCCCATACACACGTTCCAAGTGTACAACACACGTGCTGGCTAGTTCTGTGTCACCTTGACACAAGCTAGAGTCATCTGGGAGGAGGGTATCAGCTAACATCTTAGCTAACGTCAGCAAACTGGCGCCCGCTGCCTGGTGCCGGGGTTGTCTTCCCTGAGGAAGTCCGATGAGAGCGCTCCATCCAAGCCACCGGGCTGGAGCAGTGGGAGTGGAGGAGACTGAGCCCCTGCCCTTGTCTCACAGAGGGTTAGGAGCCTGTGTGTCCCCTCACAGCGCAAAGGAATAACTGAGGACATGCTGGACTGAGCAGCTCCTCTGCAGCTGATTGGCTAACGCCCCTCCCCGCTCCCTCCGCGCTCGAGGCCTCCCTGAGTCTTCACCCCACAGGCTCAGGACAGTCTGAAGCGTAGCTGTCCACCAGATCCACCCGGCACAGCACTGTTGTCTGTGAGTGGCCACTCACCTCCAGCATCCGGGACCTTCGGACAGTGATGTGAGTGACGTGAGGGGAGGCAGAGCTGGTCTCCACAAGCCCCAGCTTCTCTTTCTCCTTGGTAACCATATTCCGGAACAGGAGGACTCTCTGAAATGAGCAAAGGTGAGACCAGAAACAGGCTCAGCCACTAATACCAGAAAAAAGACAACCGGAACCCACCGTGCGGAACAGCCGAGATGGATGAGAGCAGGATGTGCTGTGTGCTGCGGTTCAGAGGTGTCCCCCGGGAACAGGGAGCACCCCCCAAAGAACCTCATGGAATTAGGAATACAGCGAAACTTGCACCAAGGCAGGAGTGTTTGAGAGATGCCTGGCTACTGCTGGGGCCCAGCTAGGACCAGTCAATACCGGTCTCAGAAGCCCAGGGGCACAGCCACCAACACAGGCTGGTTTTGACAGATGTGCCTACTCTAAAGGAAATCAATATCATGAACTTCAGGCACAAAAACCATTAGAAGACGATTTTTCCCATTGTCAGGTATGACAAATGAGCCTTTCTGTCTGCCTCCTGGGTCCTCAGACCTGCCACAGTAGGTTTTCAGTCACCTCTCGGCACCCTGCCCCCTCAGCCTCAGGGCTCTGACAAACATGTGACTCAGGCTGGCCTCAAGCCATCTTCTTGGCTTCTCAGCAGCAGCGGGGGACACAAGCATGAGGCACTCACTGAGCACTCACAGAGAGTGCTGAGCACACAGCCCAGGTGCAGGGACCTCAGCGCCCCATGAGGTCAGCTGCCTGAGCACGCATACCAGCCACAGCAGTTCTTTCAAAAGCAGAGCTGGGAGCGGGGATGGCGCAGCTCTTAAGAACACAGTTGCTCTCACAGAGCTGGTTCTCAGCACCCACCGGCAGCTCACAATCATCTCTAATAAGTTACAGAGTAGTAGGATGCCCTCTTCTGCCCTCTGCAGGCAGCAGGCGAGCATGCAATGCTGCACAGAAACATGCGGACAAAGTTTCCACATACAAAGTAAGTCTTAAAAAGCAAAGCAAAAAGCCATGAATACCCACCTCTGCCTTGGTACCCTGCCACCAGGCAGAATCTGTTACCCGAGGGGACCTATGGCCACTACCTCCTGATGAATAAACAATATGAGGCTAGTCCTAAAAACCAGGAGCTTCGTTAAGTACAGATGAGAGCAGCAGAACCAAGTTGGGCACAGCACCACATGCCCACAATCCTGCGGTACAGGGGAGGCCAGTGGCTTCCAAGGCAACATAGGAACTCAGTGGAAGGCCTGTCTCTCCATAAGGTACCAGAATTAAGAAAAAGGACCATGCTCCACATCCATCACAAGTTCTGAGGGTCCCAAGATCATGGGGGGGGGCAGAAGGAGTACCAGTGGCTCCCGCTCTCCCTCGCTCAGCAGCTTGGAAACAGTATTTACGTCACTCGGCACTATGACTCCAACTCTATCGGGGTCACCTGTGACATGTGGATAACAACATCCCCAGACATGGAGCTGGGAACGCAGGGGTTTATGGGAGCATTACGGGCCTCTGGGCTCTAGATTATTCCATGGGGCATTGCAGGGGAGGGGGTCAAGGCAAACTTATCCAACATTGAAGAGGCTGGGAGCTCTCAGTGACCCCAGCAGACGCCTGAGTGAGGACCACTCTCTCCAGGACGGTGGGACCAAGTTCAAGCCAGAGCTCACACCCAGGTTACCTCCTCACCCTACCCTACCTCACACCCCTGCCCGGCAGAAAATGGAAGATTCAGATTCACAAGGAGGATGGCAGCCACGGCAAATCTTAGAAGATTCAACCTCAGATTAGACACTCTGACTTTTCGGGCTGTTCAAGGACAGAGGGCGGACATTACCAAGCAGTAGGCACTTAAAGGTGAGGAGGAGCACACTGTCCTTCATAGACACAGCACAGGACAGCTGGCTTCCCCAAGCTGTGGAATTTCTAGCAGAGGTGTGTGTGTGTGTGTGTGTGTGTGTGTGTGCGTGCGTGTGTGTGTGGTCTCTCAGGGAGGGCTCATTGACTGAGTAAGTCCAGGTGTGTGTGTGTGCGTGCGTGCGTGCGTGCGTGCGTGTGCGTGTGTGTGTGTGTGGTCTCTCAGGGAGGGCTCATTGACTGAGTAAGTCCAGGCAGTTCCCTCATTCCTAAGGACCTGTCAGTGGGGCGGGAGTTTAAGAAGCCGCATGGCTGGCACACCACTGCTCAGGCAGGAGTCAGCAGTGACGACGTGGTGTCTCTGGAGTAAGAATCACAGCGTTTCACTTTAGCTCTTTTCTAAATATGTATCGGGGGGGGGGCAAGAGAGGGCCTTTTCTGAGGGGGCACGGTACTGTCCCTGTGCCCAGCACATCCCAGATGCTCCTACCCTACTGCCCGACCCTTCCCAAGGCCTCAGTGTGCCCCAGGGACAGACAGCACATCCCCTGGCTCCCTACTGTCTTCGTATTCTCCGATGGAGCCCCAGCCTCTCCCCTCAGCTGGCCATGGTACCCTACCAGGAAGATCCCTGTTGCCCAGGGAGCTGCAGCAGCCTCCTGCTGTGGCTTGCAGACTTGCTTTGCCTATCTCCCTAAGGTGGGGTGGCTCTCCCAGGCCCTTCCTGCTGGACTGCAGTCTCTCATCCCAGGCCGTGAAGCTGTCCCTCCCCCTCACTTCCCTCTGAGTTGAATATACAATTTTTAATGTTTCTGAGTTACAGCATAGTGAATATCCCACTTTCCATGATCTAGAAAATTCTTACTGATAGATGTAGATGAAATCTAAGTTTAAAAGTTACTTTAAATCTCACACAGTAGCTCTAGGACTTCATCTAATGCAAAATCGAAACTGAAATCCAAGTTATGGGAAAGCAAATCAATGGGAGATTACTGACAATTATTTTCTAATTAAAATTATTTTTCACTTACATCAGCTGATTGCTTTGTGTGTACACGTGCTTGTGCAGGTGTGGAGGTCAGAGGGTAACCTGCTGGGTTAGGATTTCCCTCCATCACATGGAGCCCTCCCTTGACCCTGCTTCCTCTCAGAGGGATCCATGAGGTCGTGTGCTGGGACTAACACAGCACACGCCCCACGTCCCGACTCCACCGCCTCCCGGGTGTGCCCCAGTACTTAGTACAAGCTGCCCGAGTAGGACAGACCACCATTGTGTGTGTGGGATTTGTAATGCCCCACAGACACGTGCGGATGCACGGGGCCCCACAGACACATGCGGATGCACGGGGCCCCACTGACACATGCGGGGTTCATGACGCCCTACAGTCACGTGTGCATGCGTGACGCCCCGCAGACACGTGTGCATGCGTGACGCCCCGCAGACATTTCCAAACATAATGGAGAGCAGACAGAGGTCAACTCACATTCTTGTGAGGAACAACATGGGGGATGTGTTGCAGGATCAGCTGAGCCCTCTTGCGGTCCCTGTCAAGTTCCTGGAAGAGCACGCCGGGCTTGAGATCCCTTCAGGAGAGACACAGGCATCACCAAACAGAAAAGCCTTCTCTAGTGTAGGACTTGTGGCTGAGTGCGGTGCTGCCCTCTTTTGGCCGTCCTACGGGATACAGCCTCAGCTGCTTATTCCTGTGTGCTGGTCTGGGGCTGTCTCCACAGCCCCACAGCCCAGGGAGTAGGGCAGAGGCTGTCTGGCCCACACAGCCCTTCATGGCAGCGTTTGTAAGGCCCTGCTCTACCTAGAGTCACAACTGCAACCACTCCCTGAGATCTGACTCGTCACGGACAGAAATGCTCCTTCAGCGGCTGTCACGGGGCTCCCGGCACACTTCCCCAAATCTGGAAGCAATTTTCACTTCGGTAATTCTGCCCAGAGACCCTCTCTTCCCAGCCTAGATGAGACAGCCGCCGAGTGGCCTCGCCGTCACGGGACTGGAGTGGCACGGGAGGACAGAAGCCACTGCTATGTGACACACCCAGGCAGGTGCTTTAGAAACAGCAGCTCCTTCCTTACAGACAAACGGACAGGGCCCATGCAAGAGAAGAGAAGGCTCATCGCCTGCCCTGAGTGCAAATGCCAAGCAGCCGGCACCCGTACTGTGGGCATGGGGGGGGTCGGGGTTCGCCCGCCTGCCCCACCCGGCTCACTTTCGAAGCCAGTGGTCCTCAGGAGCAAAGCGCCGCCGGCAGTCGCGCTCATACAGCACCATCAGCCACCCGTGGACGGACTGGAACAGCTCCAAGGTCTCTCCCTTGGCGTTCTCTGTGCAGTAAAGAAGGGGTCAGAGATGGAGGACGGCGCTCAGCATGTTGGGCCTGAGCTCTGGAACCACACACAGGCTCTCTGGGAGTGTTCCAAATGTCCCTAGGGCTTGTGCATCTTTCAGGGGAATATTTCCTCTAAGGAGCTTAAGACTGGACTAACAGAGACATGTCAGAAAGCAGACTTGCCCACAGCAGGAACTGGCACAGGCCCTATCCCCATGGAAACCGAGTGTCCATGTAAAGGCCCTTTCAGGGCAGAGCTCGTCACTAGTAACAACCCCACATGCACAGCCCGAAGGAGCTGGCAGAGAGACCTCTGCAGCCACACCCCTGTCTCATGAGCCACCACGCCATGTGAGAAGACAAGCATTCTCCACCACCTTCAATAAGCAACGAAGCTGAGGGCACAGAGTGGCCTCCTGGGATAGCACCAAAGAAGAGCGCGGCCACCTTCGCCTTACCTACGATCCCGTCCCAGATCATCTTAAACACGAAGGAATTGAGGAAACAGGAGATGGTGACTAGTTCTTCCAGCTTGAATGAGATTTGCTCTTCATACACTTCAATGTCATCGAGGATGCTACACGGGGCAGAAAACTGTTCAGAATTTTCCATTGAGAAAAGGAAACACATGAGACCTCACTGTCTTCTAGACAAAACAAACAAGGTGAAAAAAGCCGCACTGGCTTTTCTAGATACATCTTGCACATATTTGCAGACAAACGGCGTGATGGCTAAGACCTGCCTCAGAGAGGGCAACAGGGAGGGAGCTGCTGAGTGTTAGATGAGGCAGGCAAGTCGGCCATGAGCTGCAGATGGCTCCTGAGGGCTCGCTAATTTTTCTGCCTTCTGTTTACTTGACATCGTTCAGAGTAGGAAGACACACAGAACAATTAGGAAAAATAGTTAAGTTCTACTCAGGGCTTTCCCAGTGGGCTGGCTGCCCGTGGCACATTCTCCATCACGCCTCATCCGTGTCCGAGTATAAAGGAGTCTCGAATCAGCTGGTGCTGACTGAGGAACCCTGTGAAACCAGATCCCACTTCTAAGAGCGAGGCCATGGCCCTCGGTGCTTGTGAGTGAATGAATGTTTGAAAGAACGTATAAATGAATGAACTGATGAATGCATGTCATGGCTCAACAGGAAATTTCCAGAAACCTCTCCACATGCTTTAGGACACAGCTCAGCCTTGCCTCAGCCATTAGGGGGTTAACCCTGTTCACTAGAGCCCTTCTTCTAGAGCACCAGTCAGTCAGCTACATGTCCCTGTACCCTCTCGATACAAGATCTTCCCGTCTGAACGCCGCTGCCTGAGGTCCATTCTACAACTTTCCAGGGGCCTGAAGAGGACAGGAGGGTTCCAGCCAGTGTCCCAGGATCGGCCTAACCACGCTCTAAATGGTTTCTCTTATGGTAGGTGACAGGGTAGGTGAAGGGGAGACCGAGGCTCAGCAAGCCCAACCCAGCTGTTCAGAGTTGGCTTGACAACTGGGCTGTAAGCACCGGGCACTGACCCAGAGGTGGGAGCGGGCGCTACTTCATTCACAGACGAGGAAACTGGTGTCGCGGTGAACAACTGGCCTGGGTTTTACACCCTGCTGTCTGAGTCCGGAGTTTCCCTGTAGTCTACTTGTCAGAGTAAGTGGCTGAGGTGTGGTTTGAACACCTCTCCAGAGACCTGCCAGGGCCGCAGCTGCACACCTGGCACGTGCCACCTGCTTTGTGAATGTTGCCTTGTGTGTGTGTGTGTGTGAGGTGCACGGGATTATGGGTTCTTGCTGTGCTGACCAGGCTGGGCTGCTGTGCTTCAGCCTCCTGAGCAGCTGCGATGACAGCGTGCACCACCACGCCCACCTCTTGGCTGCACGGGTGCAGTTGCTTCCCCACACTGCTGACCCCCTGCTGAGTCCTAGCGGGGCGTTCAGCCCACATCAACCTACGTGATGAGGTGCCGGGAACAATCACAGAACAGCATCAGCATGGCCAGGAGCTGCTTGGACTCTCCGGTGTCATTGTTCAAGCATTCCAAGAAGAGCTTTAACCCTCCGTGAGGCCCCAGCTCACAGATAAATGCCCACAGCTTGGGCAGCAAGTCATCGAGGTATGTAAGCCCTGGAAAAGGAGGAAAACCCAGGCTTCAGGCGGGGACCCCAGCGGCTCTGACATTTCTTCCTTCCCACTGAAGCCAGCATGCGAGAGAAGGACGAGCAGCAAGAGCTTTTCCACACTGAGTCACAACTGCAGGGGCAGCCGCCGCTGCTGGATGCTCACAAGCCCAGACCACTGTGCAAGGCTCCTGAGCAGCCCCACCCACAAAGCCTGCCTTATAAGGGGCCTGAAGCACAGTGAGACTCAGTGACTGTCCCTGTCCCATGGCTGGAGTCAGGGCCAGAGAGAACCTGGGTCTACCTGATGCAGCAGCCACATTTTAATCCACACACACAGTGGTCTACAACCTTTTTCTGAAGCAGGAAAGGACACCTATGCTCAGATCAGTTCATACCATGACACCTGGGCTGCACCTGAATGGACAGCCCCAGGTCTGTCCTTACAGAGGAGACTTCCTTGCTCAGTTAAAAGAAAACGTGGGGCATACCCATGCAATGAGTATCACGCAACCAATAAAACTGAGGTGTCTGGAGAACTGGCATGACACTTGGTTCCGAGTGATGGGCAGAAAAGGGTAAGATGAGATGTGTGTGTCTGCGTGCATCCACACTGTGTGTGAGCACACTGGGCACCCGTGACCACTGCTGGGGCGTAACGGGGCAAGTGCTTTGATTTTCTTCTTCCTGCCCCTCATCTTCGTGTTCTACATAAAAGGGAACTTTAAGAAAGCTGCACTTTGTAATTAAAGGGCTAGCAAGGGGAACAAGACGCCAGGGCTATGACCAGGCTGCTTTGAGCTATCACCAGTCTCTAAGAACAGCTCAAAATGCTCACCTACAAAGTCTATTTTCGGAGTCAAGGAAGCCAGGAAGGAAAGGTTAGCTTTTTCTAGGACAAACTGGGTACCAACTTTGGAAGTGGGGGCAACGGGCTGGGGCTGTGTGACCTGTGAGGATCTGCAGGCGGATCTGGGTGAGAGTCGTCAGTGAGGTCTGGTAGAGGACACAGATGCTGCAGACCTTCTGCACCTCAGCGGAGTCTACACGCCGGCCCCCGACAGGCCTGAGGATGTTCCGAACTGAGGCCGACTTCTGAAATGCTCGTTTGAGGAGACCTGGTACGGAGGGAAAAAGATGCACAGCACAAACTCAGCTGCCAGCTCCTACCTGTGGAGGAAGAGCGCGGCGAGAACCCCAGTCACGGGTGGGGGTGGGTGAGGGGGTGGAGGGGCGGCAGCTGCTGCACGGGCTCAACGCCTTCCTTTGGGATAACCCGTGGGAAAAAGCTAACACGGGTTTTCGGTGCAGCCCAGAGGCCTGTCCTGATCACCTTACACCTGTCAGCGTAAGGCAGGCGTGTCCCTCTGCCATGCACTCTCTTACGGTATCACCAAATCCCATGAAGACAGAGGGGACATGTTGAGGGCTGCATCGGAGGAGGGAGGGAGGCAGGGGCTGGGCCCAGGCACGGTGTCTGTGTTTTGGAGGGAGTGCCCCGGACACCCTGAGGCCCTGAGGCCTGGCTGACTGGCATTCCACTTCCGCCTTTGGCTTTTCTGTTCTTAGGCAGAGGAAGCCATGCGTGGGTGGAGCCCACACTCACCACCACCCACCAGCGGCAGAACCATCCCCATCCCGGCTCAGCAGTGTCTGCTGGTGACATTTCCTTAACTGTGAGCACAGCTGTGACCACAGCAGAATGAGAACCCTCCCTTTCTTCGGTGCCCACTTCTACCTCGGGTGCTGCTGAGGTGCCAGCCTGGCCTGTGCCTCAGTGGCTCCTTGGAGGAGTCCTATGTGCGAGATTTACAACTAAACTAAAAAAAGCTTAAAGTCCCTTACAGAAAGGACTTTCTGCTCCTCTCCTCCCCGGTAATAAGAAAGAAAGTGCCCACAAAACTCTTTTCTCTTTGGCTGTCAGGAAGTTCGCAGGCCAGCTGAAGCTCAGAGACAGGGGAGCGAACCCCGAACGTGCTGATTGCGGCGTTCTAGCTCACTGGCTCTCATTTCTATGCCCGACTGAACGTGGACCCACGCAGCCTGCAGATGGCAGTGTCCCACAGGCAGCGAGGCCCAGGAGCTGCCCTTCGGCTGGGTGTGGCCACTCACTCTTCACTGGGAGCACGTTCTGTGGGGAGGACGGCTGCGCAGGGGCGGGTTCAGGGTGCTCCAGCAGCTTCTTGCTGAGGATGTCACAGAAGAAAATGCGGATGAAGGGCACCCCCCACAGGAACTGCAGCTGTTTGGTGATCAGGTACATGGACTCGTTGAGGCTAGGACAGAGCAGGAGACAGGTGTTGTCAGTGCTACCCACTGTCCCCTGGGGAGAGCATGCTCTCCTCAAGGGTGGCCTTCATACAGGGGACACAGTAAAAGGGCAGAGCTGTGCAACTGTGTCAGAAGCCCTGCAATCCCAGCACTCGGGAGGCTGGAGGGTTGCCAATTAGAGGCATAATTAGCTTTGCCTAAGAAGTAACAAGACAAAGAAAAAAGGAATTTCTTGTCAAAGAAACAGAATAAAGAAACCGCCACCATTGGGTCTGCAAAGGCATCCAGTCTGTATCTGCCTGTCACTCCAGCGGTGGTGGCACACGCCTTTAATCCCAGCACTCGGGAGGCAGAGGCAGGTGGATCTCTGTGAGTTCGAGACCAGCCTGGTCTACAGAGCAAGTTCCAGGACAGCCTCCAAAGCCACAGAGAAACCCTGTCTTGAGAAACCAAAAACCAACCGAACAACAAAACAAAACAAAAACTATCAATAAAGGACAAGGATGGCAGGGCCAATCACTCAGGCCGTTTGCATATGAGGGTCCCAGGGTGTTTAATGTTCTCTTGGCTTGAGCTGGACCCAAGGCCTGGCACCTGCTGGGCAAGCCCTCCACCAGCGAGCCAATCCCCAGGCCGTATCTATGTTATACAATAAATATGAATTATTTCTATAGGAAAAACCAAACCATGAAAGCTGGAAAGAGAACGGGAGGGAGGGAGGGAGGACTGGCGGGAGGGAGAAGGGGGTGGGGAGGAGGGAGGGAGGGAGGACCGGTGGGCGGAAAGCTCTCTCGCGCATACCCGTAGTCCACAGACTGGGAAAACCAGCCGAGCACAGGGTGCCAGTGGGTGAGGTTGGACTTCTTCTGGGACACGTACTTCTGGCAGTAGCACAGCATCTGCGTGAGCAAGCTGACAAACCCGTCTGTTTCTTCCTCTAACACCTTGGGGTTGAGGGAGCCCAAGTGGAGGATGTTACCTAGGGAGAGAGACGGCTGCACGTGGGGACAGACAGTGGCACTGTGGGCTCTCCCAGCTCTGCTCCGTCTGCAGCTCAGGCAGCTGTGTCTTAGCAGGGAGGAGAGTCTATTCCAGGGATTTCAGTCAGGGCCAGGGCTGCAAGAACCAGGCTGACCTGACTTTAAATCCCAGCATGGCCACAGATGAGCACACAGCTCTCAACCCAGCCTGAAGCGCAGCCTCGGCTACAAGGCAGGAGTGACTGCTTGTGCCCACCCTTCCTCCTATGGCTACTATAGGGAGAGACTGGACTGCCAGGCTTACAGAGGCACACGATACTGAGTATCACATTTAATACGACAGTAAAACCTAGAAGTCAGGAGGAACACAAGATGTGGCATTAGCAAGATGTCCTGGGAGATGGCTGAATTCAGTGTTTACCAAAGCACTCTCCCCTTGGGGTCCAGCCCAAGACACAGGGGCTGTAACTAGGGCTAGCTTCACTGGCCCAGGGCACCAATCCCTAGGCAGCTCTATCAGAGAATTAGGTTTCTGCTGTGTTCAAACGCATCCACCTGCAAAACCCCCTACCACAGATGCTGTGACACAGTGACAGCGCTCTGAGCCCACCCAAGAGCTCCCTCCCCTTCGGGAGGAACTCTGCAGCCAACCCACCACACAGGGTCTACTCAGTACATTGAGTTGATTCTACCTGCTCATCATCTATCTGCGCTAATGCCCTTAACAAAACACGTAGGCCATAAGCAAGCCAAACCCAGCCGCCTGGACTCACCCATGAGACACAGCGTATGGCAGCCTTCTAAACTTTCACAAGCATCGAGGCATCGGTCTCTGTCTCTTAGAAAGACGATGAATTTGCGAAGCATGTCATGGGATTCTAAAACACTGAGACGCTGAAAGCAATGGTAGGCAGTTAGCGTGGGGCTGGGCGGGCTTTCCCGAGAGCCAGGGACCTCACAGCGCTCAGTGCCCCACCGAGGCAGAGCACTGCTCTCAAGCATCGGGGAGAAGGAAGACGACAACAGGAGCCGATGTTTTTGGCTGCTAACAGGAACGTGTCTACACCAGCTACCGGGGAAACCGAGGGAAGGAGTGGGAACCAGCAGGGGACCTGTTTTGCTTTTGGAGTCTACAAACAAACCAGAGACATCTTTGGCACACTCACCTCAGGGGCCACCGTGCTGAGATGAGTCACCAGAGCAGGTACCGACATGATGTGGATGACAAACGGTCGCATCAGATTGTCTGAGAACTGTGCAGCAACTACAGGGCTAGAAAGAGGGAAGATTGTTGACACGGGGTGGGGGTGGGGGTGGGGGTGGGGGTGGGGGTGGGGGGGCGGGAGGCAGGGTGCACAGCTGGGAAAGGTCAGTCCTGAAGTAACTGATGTGAGAGAAGAATACTATAAGATATTCGGGGAAAGGCAAGATAAACACTCCATGGGCAGGAGGAGCTTCTGACTACGAGGACGGAGAAAGCCTCCAATACAGCCCACTCCCCAGTGTGTCCCCGGACTTGCCATTACCTCACAATAAGCATGCATTATTTCCGTAAGAAGATAAATAAATACTGGAGTGAGATAAAAGCCCAGGCTAGGCATGGCTGTGAACACAAGTAACCCAGCACACAGAGGCTCAAGGCCAGCCAGGGCTATAGAGCACTCGTCTAGCATACCAAGACCCAAGCACAGAAAACAAAACCACCAAAAAGATAGAGACCCCTATATCTCACACCATATACAAAAACTAACTCAAAATAATTTCATAACTAAAATCATCAAATTTGTAGGAAACCCCCAGACACCTTTGAATTCTGGAGTTCCACCATTGCTTAGATATGACACTAAGTGTAAGTACAAAGGAACAGTACATAACTGCACAACCTCAAAGCCAGAATGGTGTGTGAACACACAGCACCCAGAAGGCAGAAAGGGGAGCGCAGAGTGGGACTGCCTGCCGACCACGCCATTTGCCAGCAGACTATCTGCAACACAGAGAACTCACTAACTAGTAGTAAACAACCCAACTTGAAGATGGAGATGGCCAAACAAGCTACAGGTAGGGCATGCCTGTGGTCCCACTGAGGAAAGGAGGGGCAGGGAAAGGAGGGGCAAGGGTTTGAGGCCAGCCTTGGCTACATAGTTTAACACTATGTTCAAACCGCAGAACAAAACCAGGGCAGGGAGATGACCCACAAATGACTAGTAAACACTCAGGAACACGGCTGCCAGCAGCTGTCAGGACTGCTGAAGACAATGGCATGGAGACAGCACTTCATCCTCACTGACTCGGCCGTTGAGGAGGCTGGGAAGACACTGGAGCCTCCGCTCCCACCAACGGCTAGTGGGAACGGCTGGAAAACAGTACGACAGCTCTTCCCCAATGCAAGTATCCACGACCACGCTATCTCACGCCGAGAAACATCCCACACACACATGCACACACAAGTGACCGCAGTGGCAAAAAATGGCACAACATCCGATGCAGTTTGTTCACACAGCGGTACTTGGCCATAAACAGGAGGGGGTGCTGGACCACTGAGCAGATGGAGACAAGAGACTGTGTGGGGAATCCACTGGTGGGTTGGTCATTTCCAGCTGTGTGTCCTCGAGGACTTAGTGGTGACATCTTCTCAATTATAATTACTATACACACACACACACACACACACACAGTTGCGCCAGCTGAGGGCTGGGGTCAGAGGACAATTATGTGGTGTCCCCATCGGCCTTTATGTGAATTATTAGGCCCACCCATGTGAGTGGCTTTCCCTTGGAGCCATCTCGCTGACCCTGAATCTCATTTAAGTTCCTGGTCCTGCTCGTTTATCTGCAAAGACTCAGAGGGAGAAAGATGCTCTGCTCCATAGAGAGAAGGCTCTGGAGCAACCCGGCCCTAAGGAACGGTCAGTGGAATGCTTACAGAGAAATTAAGGAACCATCTAACATTTCGTTTTTGTGCTGTTTTCTGAGGCGGGGCTAATGTACCCCAGGCTGGCCCCCGTCTCACTGTGCAGCCACGGGTGACTTTGCACTTCTGATGCTTTGCCCCTACCTCCTTATAGTTGAGCAGTATCTGTGGTCCTGAAGATCAAAACCAGGGGCTTCCAGCCCAGCCAACTGTTGATTACATGTGGCCATGATGGTGAGGGAAAACCCTGGAGCCTGGACTAGTTGCTGTCTTCACTGCACCTGCCCCTCCCACTGCAGTCACAAGAGGTGTGACAGAGGCCCAGTGGTCCATGGGGCTGGGCTGCTTACTTTCCAGCCCTTACCGAAGATCACCAGCACGAGCTTGGCAGTGTCACCACACTAGGGCTCCACAGGACACAATACCGGGAAAGGAATAGGCATGCCCAGCATGCAAACAAAGGCAGGGGGCTCCATGCTCAGACATCTGGCCTCAGAACGCTCAGCACCGGGCTGTGCCTGCATCTATCTGCTGGTGGAGGCAGGGAAGGCCACACACACATCCTGAGCTGGCTCAACCAGGGTGAGCTTTTCTCCATGACCAGTTACCGCCCTCTCCATGTAGGGGGCCTCTCGACACATTACCACACTCTTGAGCACTTAGGAATGCAGCTTTTCCTGCTTTGCAGTTCCCAGAACTGCAGGTCTAATTTCTCCAAGGACGCCCTTCCTGTCTACACATTTACACGCTCTCAACCAATGTGGCCAACTCGGCCACCTCACACTCTGTGCTGCTGCAATGTCAGCATCTCCTGCCGGTGTCCCCAGCCCTGTCCTCTCAGGACCTTCCCCCTGCCCTGGGCTGGTCCTCTTCCTTTCACTCTTAGGAACTAAACAGGAAAAGTAACTCCATACAGCCACTGGCAGAACAAACCTAATTCACTGCAAATCGCTGCTCTCAGCTCACAGCAAACACTCGATGTTGAAGGCTGAGGGGAAGCGCCAATTGTCACAGAAATGTCACTTTCACTATGGTGACACTTCTTACACACTCTGACAAGGTGGGTGGAAAGATGACAAAGAGGGGAAAGGATCCTGGGGACCCATCCTTGCCGCTGGCGTCTTACCGCAAGGCCAGAGAGAAGGCCGCCGTTAGCGTGCCTGGGGACAGACAGGGCCGGGATCTGGCCAGGCCTCGGGTCAGCAGTACCTGAAAAGAACATTCAAGCTATCAGCCTGAGCATCGAGTCTCCACAGCCTGAGCATCGAGTCTCCACAGCCACTCATCCATTTCAAAGAGGGGCTGGGCCATGTTGGCGAATGCTTTAATCCCAGCACTCAGAGGCACAAGGATCTCTGAGTTTGAGGTCAGCCTGGTCTACAGAGCAGGTTCCAGGTCAGCTTGGTTACAAAGCAAACCCCATCTCAAACAAAAGAAAAGGGAAGCTCCCACAGACACTGCTGGCTGTGGAGGTTCCTTCTGCATTTTCATAACAAACAGCTAAGGAGACAAGCATCTGCGAACTGGGTGCACTGCCCTGTAGTCCTGGCTTCCCAGGAGGCTGAGGCACTCAAGCCTGGGGGGTTGAGGTTGGCTCGGGCAGCGCAGCAATCTCAAACACAGTGAGTTTTAAAAATCCATGTGAAATGTGACTTAAGCCACTGTTCATTGTTCCAGCCAAAGACCCTTTCTGCCGACGCAGCCCACTGTGCTGTGAGAAGCGATGTGAGCCAGGAGCTGGCCCATCCCAGCATCGGGCAGAAGGAAGAGTCGCATGAGTGCTCTTCCTAACGCCTGGGAAGTCCAGAGCAGCTCCAGAGTAACCCGCTCTGCCCACTCTCCGGCCTGAGAGCTAGCACTATGTACTGAGTGGACAGAGGGCCATCTGAGGACATGGAGTTAGAAACGCACTGTCCCCCTCCACCAGGGAGCCTGGACAGTCAGTCAGGACTCTGGATTGCCCTTGACTCCTTTAGCTACAACATCCTAGGGACTAAGTGGCGCCATACTCCCTACGCAAACCGCAGTGACTTGAAGTGAGGGGACAAGAGGACAGTGCGTACTCAACTCTCCCTGCAAGGGGGACACAAGGCACCAGGGAACCCACTTGAGAACCCAGTTCAGGTGCCACAGGGGCACGTTAGGATGGGGCCACAGACCTGTAACACAGAGTAAAATCCACGCTGGTTGAGATGGCCCATTATATTTGCACAAATGTGGTTCAGGGCTGGCCGAAGGCTCTCACCTAAACAAATAAAACAGTTTGAGAAGACAATCTCTTGCCACAACGTGAGCAATTTAAGCAGGGCAGGGGACAAGAAAGACAGAGGTTTGAATTCAAAGTCCCCAGTGATTAGACAACTGTCCCCAGCAGGTGGTGCTGCCTGGGACGGTGTGGAACCTAACCTTAGGGACCCTTAAACCTACAAGAAACACAGCTTTGCTAGAAGAGCGTCACAGCCTATGTGTGTTGGGGTTAGGCTTTGAGATTGTGGTCTCGGCCCCTCCTGCTTCCTGTGTACAACTGGGATGTGCCCACTCTGGCTCCCAGCCGCCAGGTCAGTCCCTAGCTCCTGTGGCCAACCTTTCCCTGCCCGGTGGGCTGCCCCCAAGTCCCCGTGGTCAGTCAAAGGGACCCTCTTCCACGGTGGGCTGCCCCCAAGTCCCCGTGGTCAGTCAAAGGGACCCTCTTCCACGGTGGGCTGCCCCCAAGTCCCCGTGGTCAAAGGGACCTTTCTCCAGGTGCTTCTCCAGGGTTCTAGCACAGCTATAGACAAGCACCGGACACGAGGCCTCAAGGCCACAACCCCAGGGGACGGGACATTCTGCTTGTGTTCCTAGTGCCTTAGGCAAAGCAGAGCCCTGGGAGGCCCTGTCCACTCGAGTCACAGGATCTGCACAGAGCAGACATCTTCCCATAGCTTTGGTCACCGGTTGGTAATTTACAGCACCTGGTATAAGAAGCACTATGGCGATGGCTGCCGCGGCTCACTGAGAACTAGCAGGGAGAAGAGCCGGGCTGTTTCCTACAGGTGCAATTCTTTTTTTCACGAATTCCCTGTCTGCAGCTGGTCGACTCTGTGGCTGTGGAGCCTGCTTCTGCTTGGTGGTCATCTCTCACCACCGCATCTCCAGTGTCTTACTAACACAGTGCCTGGCATGTACAAGGCCGTTTGCTGAGGGGATGGGCCCAGTGCTGTGGACAATTTCTAAGGGAGGAGGTGACTCTGCGGTAAAATCTTATAGGCAAAATCGTATTATTGAAAACATGTAGATTTATTGTGTGTGAATGCTCTGCCTGCGTGCGTGCATGCGTGCGTGCGTGTGAGAGTCACCATGTGACACAGAGAATCCAATTGGGAAGCCTCTGGAAGGGCAGTTGCTGCTGCTCCTAACTACTGAGCCAGCTCTCCAGCCCCTTACTGTTCTTTTTCTTTAATTTTTTTTTTTTTTTTTTAAACAACTAACACCAGAAGGCTTTAATGAAGTCCAACATTCAGAGGCAGGGGTGCGGGGGAGTTAGAAAGGAGAGCAGAGAACAAGGCCTTTATACAGAGAAATTCAAAGGCAGGATGGGCTGCACACATGCTAACTAACACTGGATACTCTGAAACAGCCCAGAGGGACGTGCCGAGCGCAGGGGCTCCGCTCCGAGCCCCCCTGAGCTTGTGTGCCCAAAGTGCTGCTCCCCCTGAGCTTGTGTGCCCAGAGTGCTGCTCCCCCTGAGCTTGTGTGCCCAGAGTGCTGCTCCCCCTGAGCTTGTGTGCCCAGAGTGCTGCTCCCCCTGAGCTTGTGTGCCCAGAGTGCTGCTCCCCCTGAGCTTGTGTGCCCAGAGTGCTGCTCTTGGGCTGGAGCTGTGCCCCCTGTAGAAATGCTGCTGGGGGAGATTTCTGAAGTGGATCCACACACCTTTTCCCCGGAGAATCTTCCACGTTGAAGTGTCTGTGAAGGTGACAAGCATGGTGAGGTGTAGTGTGATGAGCCTGGAGTCTTGTAAGATTTCCGGCTGCAAATGATGGCGTAATGGAGTGAGATTAACACTCTAGCCCGCGACCCCACTCCACGGCCCACGCGCTTCCTGCACACCGCATATCTTAGACTTTTAGTGCTTCAGCACAGGGTCAGACGCTGCCAGGAGTGGAGAGCTGAGCATGCCCGGGAGACAGGGTCCCAGGCACCTCTCTCTGGGCTGACAGCTGACTGTTTGCTGGGATGGGGCAGTAACGGAGACAGCTCAACACAGACACACAGGGACTGCGGCCTCGCTGTTTACTGCCTGTATGGTCTTAGAGACGTTCCTTAACCCTCTGTGACTGTTTACTGCCTGTATGGTCTTAGAGACGTTCCTTAACCCTCTGTGACTGTTTACTGCCTGTATGGTCTTAGAGAAGTTCCTTAACCCTCTGTGACTGTTTACTGCCTGTATGGTCTTAGAGAAGTTCCTTAACCCTCTGTGCTGTGGTTTCCTTAGCTGTTGACCAGGGACAGCAGCCATGCATTCTTCACAGGGCTTTGTGAGGAATGACGGCTTCCTGCACACAGAGAACCAAGAATAGTGGTCTGGGTGTAGGGTTTGGTTTACCTTGAGCTGTTCAAGAAGCTCGCAGCAGTACCACAGGATGCTTTTGATCTGCTTGATCCATAGCAGAGTGAGGTCCTTGGAAAGAGCCAGGGACACGTACCATACCTACAGGCAGCGAGAAGAGCGGGAGTGTGGGCAGTTACGGGGCCACGTCCCAGGGCCACGTCTATCAAGGCAGTAAGACTGAATGCCTGAGTAAGGGGAGAGCAGTATGCACTTCAGCAGGAACCCCAGAGGTCAGGGCCCAGCAGTGTGCACTTCAACATCAGCCCTAGAGATCAGAGCCTAGAAAAGGCAGTAACTATCTTAAATAAGAGGCAGGATCAAGGCATCGTCCGTCCACCCAACACCCAAGTGCATATCTGTGTGAGCCACTGAGCAGGACCATTCCGACCTCGTAAGCAAGCCCACCAGGACTTGTAGGAGACTCTCCAGCTCCGACCCACTCACCTTTGGCTCATTCTCTGCATCCATGCTGCTCAGGATGCTACGGCACAACTTCTCCAGTCTCTGCAGGGGCAGAAAAACAAGTTGTAAGTCTCCAAACTAATCAGAACATGAGCAGGAGGAGGGAGTGTATGTTTGGTGGGCATCTGAAGCATGCAGACAACATGTCATAAGGTTCATACATGCACATTCATATTCAATTCCTTCTCAGAGACATTGACACTGGACACAAGGCTACAGGCGGGGTTCAAACTGGTGGCCTACAGAACTTGCCCTAGAGATGTGATTTTATTTCTTGGTTCTTCAAGGCAGGGTTTCTCTGTGTAGCCCTGGCTGTCCTGGAACTCACAGAGATCTGCCTGCCTCTGCCTCCTGAGGGCTGGGATAAAAGCTGTGTGCCACCAGGGCCTAGGAGTGTGTTTTAAATTGGTGCATTTCACATGAGGACCCAGAGCGGGCCTCTTTTGGTCTCTGCGGCTTGGGCTGGCCTCCGACTCACGGCAATCTTCCTGCCTTGGCCTCCCGCCCATGGCCACCATTCCTAGGCACTGAGCTTGTATTCTGGCAGCCTAACAGCCATCTTCCTAACCTGTGCCCCACACTTTGCACCCCTGGGAACACTAGCACTGACCTCTGCCTCACAGCCATCAGCCAAAAGCTCTTCAGCCATCGCCCTTACCCTAATATGCAAATCAAGAGGAAGCAGAAACTGGAAAAACTGCTTACACTCGGCCTGTTCTCTTCCCCCATCTGCACCTGTAATGGGGTCACCTCCCTGAGCCTGAATGTCCTCATCTCTGTGACCATTGCTCTTCTTCTCGCTCCAGAAGGGAGCCTGCCTGTCTGCTTTCCCTTGGGGACTCCCCAGCAGTGCCCCGAGCGTGACCACGGGCACCCATTCCTTCCCTCAGCTGTCTTCCAGGCCAGTCGTACTAACAAGCGCCACGCCAGCAAGGTGGTTAAGTTTTGTGATGTAAATCATGATAAATAAGATACCAGCATTTAATCTCAATCAGGGTATCCAGCATAACTCAAGCGTCTAGCACCTCCTGGGAAGCCCGGAGCCCCTGGCCCCTCCAGTGGGGGCACAGAGCAGACCCTGCTGACCTCTCAGGCCTCACCACTCGCTGACTGCTAATGCCTGTTTCCTACTGTGCTCTGCCCCTAGCCTCTTCCTTCACCCGCGTCCCTCTGCTGCCTGATTCTTATGCACACTTGAGGGCAGTGCCTGTGTTTAGTTAATGTGCAGAGGCCTCTGGAAGCATGAAAGCACAGCTGAATCTCTCTGTGGGCAGTCGTGACCTGTGCCTCACACAGGCGCCTAAGGACAAGGAGGTCCATGCTACCAAACACCAGGTCCTGGAGCAAGCAGACAATCGTGTATGTGACTGCCAGGTGTGCTAGTCTGACAGTAGCCAGCCCCAATCTCACAGGGTGTGACACTATTAAGGAGGTGTGGCCTTGTTGGAGGAAGTGTGTCACTGTGGGGCAGGCTTTGAGGTCCCTTTTGCTCAAGCTTCCCTCAGTGACAGTCAGGTGACTTCCTACTGCCTTCTGGTCAAGATGTAGTCAGTATCATGTCTGCCGGCAGGCCACCATGCTCCCCATCAAGATGATAACGGACTGAACCTCTGAAACTGTAAGCCACCCCAGTGAAATGTTTCCTTTGTAAGAGGTGCTGTGGTCATGGTGTCTCTTCACAGCAACAGAACCCTAAGACAGTGGGCTTACCTCATGGTCCTCTTTAGTTTTGCATATGAACAGCAGCTTCCTGGCAATCTTAAAAATACATAGTGCACTTCTTTTACTGGAGCCAGAGTCATCCGTGCTGAAAAACTCATCAATCTCTCTCCTAGGTAGGGAAGAGCCAAAGTAAAACAGACACCCGTAACTCGCTTGCTCAGGGGGAAGGCCTCTGGAGCGCCATGCGGGAGAGGTCACTCACTTGCTGCTCATGGGCAGCCCTGCGGACTGCTGCTGCCTCTCACCTGATGCCCCTGTGCAGTCGCCTCCGGCAGAGGAAGCTGCGGACAAGAGCCTGAATGATCACAGCGGAGCGCTCCCGCCCCTTCTGCCCCAGCCTTTCTTCCCGTGCCTGCCGAGCTCTGTCAATGAACCATGCTCTGGAGGTCTGAGATACGGTGAACATGTCTGCAAACCGGCACGAACCCTGTGGAGGACAGAGGAGCTGATGGAGGTCACCGTGGACACACGGGTAGGGGCTCGGGTGCACAGGGCAGATGACGCCCGGGAAGCAGCAGGGACCCCGTCTGCCCACCCACCCACCCCTAGAGTTCATGGCTCTCCTGACCCAAGTCTCAACTTCCTACCACCCTGTCACACCACCCACAGAGACGGCAGAATCTCCGGCTGTGCTAAGTGATCACATTTGCTCAGGGGAAAGCGCAGGCAGGGCAGGGGTAGAGCAGGGGTCGGCTCCCAGCACGGTGAAAGTGCACAAGCATGAGTCATCCCCACCCAGAAAGTGCCAGTCAACTCTAGCATGCGCCAGCGGCCCTGCGCGCCTGCCCTCTCTGCTCCGCTCCCCACACTTAGAAGGCAGTACAACAGTCACCTCCCATCTGGGCAGGTGATGCCGTGGAGGATCTTAATTATGTTGTCACTTTAGACACCCATTCATGCAAGAGATGTTTACTGGTGCCTCTGCTATGCCCAGCAACACGTGGAAAAAAAAAGGCTATTGTTTTAAAATGTCTGGTTACATTTTATCTGAACAAGAATGCACGAGCAGGTGTGTATGTGCACGCCCCTCAGGCCATGTGAACATCAGAGGACAAGGTATAGGATTCGACTCTCATTCCACCCGTGAACCCTGCAGATGGGACTCAGACTGACAGGCTACGAGGGCCTGCTGTGCCAACCTGCTTTCAGTTTCTAAAAGTTACCATTGTATATGTGGGTGTGCGCTGTGTTTGTGTGGGCAAGTGTGACACTGTGCACATGTAGAGATCAAAAACAATATGAGGAGTCAATTTTCTTTACAAGGGCTTTGGAGTTTGAAGTCAGGCCGTCAGATGTGTAAGGCAAGCATCTCTACCCCAGAGCCGCCTGCACCTGTATCCCTATCCATTTGCCCCTGTACCCAAGCCACCTCAGCAAACCGAGGTCTTTCTTTAAAAATTACATTATTGAGGCACAAAAGATGTCTCATGGGTTAAGAGCACTTGCTACACTTGCAGAAGACCCAGGGACATTTTTCAGCAGCCACATGGTAGCTCACAACCACCTGTAGCTCTAGTTACAGACATCTGATGCCTTCTTCTAGCCGTGCAGGTACTGCACACTCATGACACACGCACACACACGCATTCAAGCAAAGCACTCAGATATCTAAAATGATAAATCTTAAAAAAAAGTTTAAACATTACATTTATTTTTAGTGTGTGTGTGTGTGTGTGTGTGAGAGCACAACATGCAGGAGTCAGCAATCTCCTTCCACCATGTACATGGCAGGGATCAAACTCAAATGCCAGGCTGATCAACAGGCACCTCTGCACCCACTGAGCCATCTTGCCAGCCCCCAAGGTCCTCCTTCTGTTTTTGTTTTTCGCTTGTGTGTGTTGTGTGTTCCGTGTGAGTGGACATACATGTGTGAAGTTGATGTCGTGCCTTCCATTGTTCTCCATTCTATCTATGAAAGGAGGCTCCTCACCTGAAGGCACTGCCCCACTCAGCCAGACTACCTACTCTGAAGTGGCCTCAGGGCTCCCATGTCTGCCTCTGAAGTACTGAGATTACAGTCAGGGTCCACACCGGCCCAGCATAGCTGGATTCTGGGACCTGAACTCCGGACCTCATGTGTGCATGGCAAGGGCTTTTTCCACCGAGCATGTTTCCAGCAGCCTCCATGACAGCACATTTAATCTGGACAGGGGTCTTTACACATCACCCACCCTGCGGCCAGGCCACACGGGAACTGCTCCCCTTCACTGGCAGGTGCTCTGCAGGGCGGAGGGGAACAGTGGGCAGGACAGAATCACCAGTAATTGTTTTTTTTTTTGCCCCAAGCGGGTGGGTGGCTTTGGCTGACAGCCAAACATATGCAGCACTGACCCACTGAGCCTCCTAACAGGATTTCTTTAGCTACCCCAAAACACAGCATCATAAGCCCAGCTGATCAAACATTGAATAAATCATGCAGGAATGCAAGGTTCTGGAAAAGCATCTTTCACCAGCTAGAGTCACTCAAAGCAGTAGCCACTTTGAAACACATCTAGATTCCTGTCACATGAACATATCCAGGACCCTTCCCCACCTGACCCACACCTGTCAAATGACACCGGGATCTGCCAACATTCTAGGCTTCCATCAGCAATACTCAAGGAAACACCTTTGTGTACATGCTAGTCAGACACATTACCATGACGTTCCACTACCGGCCAGTATCATCAGCAACTCCTGAAACAGACCAGCATAGTCTGCTAACCTCAGGGAGAGGCGGCCATGCTTCTAACTGTCCCTCTTCTGCCAGGTCTGGAGAGCTCACCTGAGGACCTGCCTTACAGCGAAGACGCTAGGTGACCATCAGTGACCTTGCACAGCTCTGGCTTCAGAGGAGTTGGTTTTCTGGCAAAAGAAAAATTCAGAATTAGTACTGTTTTGTGGGTGTGGCATCCCAATTATACTGAGTGTAAGTAATACACTGTCGTTGATGCTAAAAACTGTCTAGGGGCTGGAGATATGGCTCATCAGTTAAGAACACTGGCTGTTCTTCAAGAGGACCGGGGTTCAATTCCCAACACCCACATGGCAGCTCACAGCTTCTGTTACTCCAGTTCCAGAGGAGCCAACAACACCCTCATACAGACATACATGCAGGCAAAAATCCAATACACATAAAACTAAATCATTAAAACCCTGGAAATCCTCTTTGGTTAGAGTGTCCTCTCAATGTGACCCTACTTCAAAAGTAACTCCAAGAGGTCATACAATGTTAAATTAGACAATTGCCCCTCACATTTTTTTCAATACTCTGGAAAAGGGTTTATGACTTAGAAGTGAAAAAATGGCAGCCTGTGAGATAACAGGAACCCAGTTCTCAGTGAAAGGCAAAGAGGCAAAGGGAATGTGCACACACGGAGACCACACCGCGGTCAATCAGGGTTGATCGAAGTTCTACAGAGACCACACCGCAGTCAATCAGGGTTGATCGCAGATCTACAGAGACCACACCGCTGTCTATCAGGGTTGAAACCTCAGATCTGTTCTCCAGCATGTTAAAAGTGAAGGGCCAAAAACAAATCAAAGTGGCCGTTCTGAGTAATGGGACTATGAGGAGCCCTCCTCCTCACAGGGAGGAGCACGTGGTCCTGAGTCACCCAGAGCTGGCACCAACACTCCCCACACACACACCCCGCTCTGTCAACTCTGCTCACAGAGTCTCAGAATCTTCTGCCTTTGATAGTCAGCTTTGATGCCTGTCATGAGAACAGACACATGTATATCATGGTTCTACTGAGCTGCCAACAGGGCAGTTACAAAGCCTAGGGGGTGTGTTTCCTTTGCGGATACAAAATGTTTTTCTCTTTCTGACATTCTTTTTAATTGTGTCTCTTTCTGTCTGTGAGGATATGAGGGCAGTGCCCAGAAGATCCCCTGGAGCCGGAGGTCCAGTAGCTGTGAGCCATGAGATGTGGGGATAGAACTTGAGTCCTCTGCAAGAGTAGCAAGTGCTCTTAACCACTGATTTCTCCACAGCCCATTTATTATTATTATCATCATCATTACTATTTTAATCTTTCCGTCTGCACCATTCCATTAAGCTGTTTCTCTATCCTCAAGTGAACTAAGGTTCGTCAGGCCCAGCACATGGGTCCATGAACGCCTGGGTCTATTGTTTAAACTGAACAGTCACGCTCCTGAGAGGTGCAAGCCGTCTCAAGGCACGACTACAACACCAAGTCCTCTAGTCCTCTCCTTAAAATGACACTACCAACCAGGCAGTGGTGGCGCACACCTTTAATTTCAGCACTGGGGAGGCAGAGGCAGTTGGATCTCTGTAGTTCGAGGCCAGCATGGCCTAGAGTTCTAGCACAGGTTCCAAAGCTACAGAGAAACCCTGTCTCAAGAAACAAAAAGAGGGGGGAAAAGAAAGAAAGGAAGGAAGGAAGGAAGGAAGGAAGGAAGGAAGGAAGGAAGGGCAGAAGAAAAGATGGCAGTACTATCAGCTTCAGAGACACTCAGTGGCTACGAGCACTGGCTCTTCTTGCAGAGAACCAGGTCAGTTTCTAGCACCCACAGTTCTAGAAGCTCCAATGCCCTCTTTTGGCCACGGGCATGCACATACATACATGCAAGCAAAACACTCAAACACCTAAAAACAAACAAAAATCTTTTTAAAAAATAATAATAAAGAGACCCCAAGTAGTGGGCAGGACAGGAGAGCAGGAGCCGCCTCCCAGCTATAAAGTAAATGACTGCCCAGCATCTGTGATCCATTCTTGTGCGCACCCCGCCCCTGCTCAGTCTGGGCTATACCATTAGTAAGCTCCAGAGCCAAGCAAGATTCAGACAAGATTTGGACTCTGCGTTACCTCTATATTCCCTGGCAAACCTGCTTGAAACCCTTCTACGCTGGATGAGACTAAGTCCAAGGTGAGCAACAGGACCAGCACAAGAATCCAGATGGAAGCAAAATACACATTGCCAATTGTCCTTTACGGTGGAAAAAGCTAGGTTGCCAGGCATAATGGCCACCACTATAAAGGCAGGTCACAGACACTATACAGATACTTAACTGGTCCTTCCTTTACATCGGCTCTATCCTATTAGGCTACAATACCCCAGTTTTAAATGCTCAAGAATAGACAATAGGTCTTAAGTAACCCAAGGTATGGCTCACAGAAACCTACAGCAAAATGCAGAGAGGGCATGTAACTTGCCGGTGTCCTCCGGGTTCCTGACTTTGAACCCCAAAGGAATTACTCACTTCCAAGTCAGACAGACCAGACTCGGGGTTCCTCCACCCCCAGAACGGCACATCAAAGAGAAGTTGGGAATGCCGGGCTCCCTTGTGGATAGGCTGAAGTCAAAGCACGGAGAAGTTTTTCTGTATTAGGAGCTGTCAGGAACCACACTAAAACGTATTGTAAAATAACCCCTGTGAAACGATCTAAGTGCTCCGTTTACAACCGAGGGTTCAGAGATGTGACTGGATTCACCCAAGGTCACGCAGCGAGCGCACAGAACTCGAATTCCATCCACTTCGGGTGGCGCCTCCGGCCCAACGCCTTTCATTTGGCAGCAACATCAACAACGACAATAACAAGTCGGTGTCGCCCTGAGTTAGTTGTCTTTTAAGGCCAGCTGCCTCACACAGGAAAGCCGGCGGAAAGGGGCCACGGAGAGATCCCGGGAGCCAGAGCCTCCCGGCCCGCCCTCTCTAAGCCAAGGCTCGGCCCGCAGCCCTAGGTCCCCCCACCCGGAGGACCGGCCGCCCTGTTCCCGCTCGCTACCCGCTGGCCGGAGGTCTTTATCCGTTCGAGGCCCCGACGCTCGGGGTCCGGGCCGCAGCAGCCGCCGCCTCAGCCCGCTTTCCCCGAGTTCAGCCGAACCCGGGGCAGCGGCCGAAGCCCGGCCGCCATCATGCCCCGGGTGTTATGCTCCGGACTCCGCCTAGGAGCGATTATCCAGTTCCGGGAAACAACAGTTCCGCACAGCTTCTTTGCCCGGGAAGGAAAACGTCTCCTCATCCTCCTCTCTCCTTTGGCAGCCGGAGAGAAGAAAATTCCAGAGGTGGGATAAATGCCCCACACAGCCACGGGGGCGGTGGAACCCGCCCGAGAGGGAGTGGCTGAAAGGAAAAGAGCGCTCTTTGCGGGCTACAGGGAGGGGACGCTTTTAAGAAGGGGTCCCCTCTGCGGGGCGGAAGCGGGGTGTGGACAACGGAAGTGCCCGCCCCGGCCCCGCCTCCGCCCCCTGCCTTGAGTGAGCTGGGTGTTTCCTTCCTCTCAGTCCGGATTTGGAGACTCCGGCGTCCTCCGACTTTTCATGGTGAGGGCGGCGGCCGCTGTCGGGGGGCTACGGGCGGGCGAGGGCGGCGGCGAGGCCGGGGCGGCGGCGGGCGGCGGGCGGGCCGTCTGGACTGGCGCGGGGGGGTGTGCAGGGCGCACGGTCCCCAGTGCCGCCCGGAGACGGGCTCGGAGGTGGTCAGGACAAAGAGACGGCACCCAGACCGCCGCTCCGGGCGGACCGAGGGCCGCGGAGACGGCCGGGCGTTTGGCACCGGGGAGGGAGGCTGTGCCTCGAGTGGTTGCGGGCGGGATGGGAAGGGGCTTCCACGGCCCTCGAGACCACGGTCTGGAGCCCAGATGACGGAGGGCTGTGAAGCCAGTGCTCGGAATTCTGGGCAGCGATGCCGGGTGTCTGCGGTCAGGGTGCGTGGCCAGGGGGCCCTGCCTCGAGTGGCATCTGGCTGCCTATCCAGTCACTTCCCGTGAGGCCTTAGGTGACCACGCCTCGGGATCCTAGGATGTCTCCCGTGGCTGTCTGGGCTGTGAGGCAGGTTCTGTTTACCTGGGATTCTCAAGAGTCTGTTCCCTGAATGGTTCTTTGTCCTTGGGTGGGAAGGCGCGGAGATGAAAACGTCGGCTTTGTTGGCCACTCGCTCCCCTAGAGGATCAATCCCCATCCGAAGACAAATGGCTTTGAACAGCTCTAATGTGTGTAAGATAAGGATTGGGTTGGCAAAAAAAAGAAGGCCAGCAACACCGGAAGCTCGTCCGCTGACCCACAGGCGAGCAGTGTGACCTGGGGACTTGTGAGAGGTGCCAGGAGTCCAGCCCTAACCACAGACAGTCCCGGCACGCGACTCTGCGAGTCATTGGTGATTTGGGCTGTGAAATGGAGGGTTTGACCTCAGCCCCTGCACAGCTCTGACCCTTCCCTAAGAAAGCGGGATTGACTGTTTCCCTCACTAGACTGTGAAGAGAATCCTGTTAAAAATCAGCAGGAGGATGCCATTCGCTCAGGCTCTTGGAATTGGTCGTGACTGCCTTAGAATCGAGTTTGGGGTGCCCGGTATTTGCCCTCTTTAACCCAGCTTGGTTCGCCTGGAGCTGCAGCCTTTTCTTAGTGCAGCAGAGACCTCAGTTTAGGGATGTGTTAAGGTTAAGGCCTCTGATGTTTCCCAGCGGGAAGAATTCCCTTCAGACCCCCTGCGGCTATTAGATAAACTGACCGGCTGATCTCACTTAGCATCCGAATCACTTGAAAGAGCCTTTTAAACCCAAATCACTGTCGGCAGCCTCACCCGCTGCTGGCTGACTTTTAGATTTTGCTCTGGGGTCTAATCCAGGCAGGCACCTGTGTTTGGAAAGCACAGGTGACTGGTAGCTTTGTTTGGAAACACCTGGTTTTAAGGAGTTTCTGTGTAGAAGAGAAAGTTCTAAAAGTAGAAAGGTTAGGTGGCCCAAGCTTTAACTCGGGGGGGGGGGCAGTATTTGGAAGGTTCTAGCCTTAAGAGTCTGCTTTACAGATTGAGAAACTGAGACTTGGGTTCCGTCGATCTGGTGAACATCACACGGAAGTGATGGCCTGTGTGCAGGCCAGCCTCGCTCTTCCCTCCCTCCGCTCAGGTGAGGCGGCTGCAGGGATCTGCCATTTTCTGTTTTTGGTTTTCCTGTCTTGTTTGTCTGGCTTTCCCCTCAAGTCAATAGTTATCTCCTTTCTGCCATTTTTTTTAAATCTTTTCAAGCATGCAGATAGCTGCTTCCTGCCTTGGCCTCTGAAGCCAAGCAGCCAGACTTTTATTTATGACGCTTTGGTTGGTTTTTATGTGCGGGTCAGAAATTCACTGGGCCAGCAGAGTAAGAGGTTAGTTGGAGACCTTCTTCAAGACCACAGAGCTAATTAGAGCTGAATTAAGGGGTACAGAGCCTTTTCGGGTGGAGGCTTGTCATTTGGGCCTCGTATTAGAACCAGCTGGGGGAATTAAAGAATCCCTGGGCCACACCCAAAAGAGCAAAAACATCAGAATTTCTGTGAGCAGGACCCAGACATCTCTGTCTTTCTCAAGGTCCCCTGGAGTACCAGGGAGAGCCATCATTTGTAGTCCTCGGCAGTATCTTCAAGCAGTTGGGGAGGAAAGAAGCCTAGATTCACTCATAGCACCAGGACCAGTTTCAAACAAACAAATCCATATCTCAGGATGCCTTCTTTCCCGTGACCGGTAGCCACGTCCTCCATGCCCCTGCCCTCATTCATGAGATGAGCCTCTAAAAAGCATCTCCGTGGAAGGGGGGCAAGGCCTCTGCAGAGAAGTCTGCTTAGGCAAGCAACTGCTTCCTGCCTACCCTTGGGTCACCATCATGAGCCCTGGGGATATGGATGCAGCCAGAATCTGCCCCCCCAAGGGTCCCTCCTGGCATTAGGCCAGTTAGTTAACTTGGGGTGGGAGATTCTGAGAAGTTTCTGGGCCTTCCTTGCCCTGTGTTATTTAACACCTTTGTCCTCTCTTAATCATAGCTGCAGACAGTCTGGGAAGAGGAGACAGTGACTTGAGACTTTGATAATCATGATTGGAGCCTTTAACCAGCCTGGGGCTATGCTGAATGCTTCTGTTCACCTGGCCTCTTGCAGCAGGGAAGGAAGCCAGTGTCTCTGTCTGATAGCTGGAACGTTAAGGTGTCGCCCAAGTTCCTGCCACTAAGTGACAGAGTTGGGGCCTTGAACATGGCTCAGCTGAGTCCTTAACTACATGTGGCTTTTCACCTTTTTTTTTTTCTTTTTCCTTTCTTGACATAAGTGTCATAGTTCTAAATATACCAAGCATCATGAACAACCCAGGGTCAGCCGGGCCTTGCCCAGATCCTTTACTTGCTTGTCACTGACCCTCATGGCTTTGAGAAGTGACTGACCCTGTGTGGACCATAGACTGGAGATGACCATCCCTGCCTCTCACCACACGTGGTGTGGATGTCACAGTCAGGATGGCAGAAATCAAGTGGTCGAGGGCATGAGTGTGTCCAGGTGTGGGTTGGTACAGATGCACAGGTGTGTCCATGTCCGGTTCCTTGCAAGATGCTAGACTTGCTTCCACAGAGTGCGCATTTTCTCTGTGTGCCTGCGTGCGTGCATTATTAAGTTTATATCTGAGAGGATTAGTACAGTGTGTACAATATGGACACACACACCTGTGTACAGTATGGACACACACCTGTGTACAGTATGGACACACACGCCTGTGTACAGTATAGACACACACACACCTGTGTACAGTATGGACACACACGCCTGTGTACAGTATAGACACACACACGCCTGTGTACAGTATAGACACACACCTGTGTACAGTATAGACACACACACACCTGTGTACAGTATGGACACACACCTGTGTACAGTATGGACACACACCTGTGTACAGTATAGACACACACACACCTGTGTACAGTATGGACACACACACACGCCTGTGTACAGTATGGACACACACACCTGTGTACAGTATGGACACACACACGCCTGTGTACAGTATGGACACACACACCTGTGTACAGTATAGACACACACACCTGTGTACAGTATGGACACACACACACGCCTGTGTACAGTATGGACACACACACCTGTGTACAGTATAGACACACACACCTGTGTACAGTATGGACACACACCTGTGTACAGTATGGACACACACCTGTGTACAGTATGGACACACACACACCTGTGTACAGTATGGACACACACACGCCTGTGTACAGTATGGACACACACACACCTGTGTACAGTATAGACACACACACACCTGTGTACAGTATAGACACACACCTGTGTACAGTATGGACACACACACACCTGTGTACAGTATGGACACACACACGCCTGTGTACAGTATGGACACACACGCCTGTGTACAGTATAGACACACACCTGTGTACAGTATGGACACACACCTGTGTACAGTATAGACACACACCTGTGTACAGTATGGACACACACACACCTGTGTACAGTATGGACACACACACGCCTGTGTACAGTATAGACACACCTGTGTACAGTATGGACACACACACACGCCTGTGTACAGTATGGACACACACGCCTGTGTACAGTATGGACACACACGCCTGTGTACAGTATGGACACACACACACCTGTGTGCAGTGTGGACATACACACCTGTGTGCAGTGTGGACATACACACCTGTGTGCAGTGTGGACATACACACCTGTGTGCAGTGTGGACATACACACCTGTGTGCAGTGTGGACACGCACACCTGTAAGCCTTTCTTTTGCCCTCCAGGTCATCGAAGTTTGGAAAATGCTTTATTCCTAGAATCTCCTGCTGCCGATGTACATTGTTTCTGGAAAATGTGTTTGGCCATAACTGTTAATACAGCATCTTAGGGGCTGGGTTGAAAGCTATGGGGGCAGTGTGCGATGTCCTGCTTTTGCTTTCTTCCTGGCATCTTCTATTTTGGCTTCATGCCATAGATCCCAGGAGAGCCCCGCCCAGTCTTTTGAAAACACCTTGGTGTGCGTGCGTGCGTGCGTGTCAGTCAGGAAGAGTTGGTTGAGGAAAGCCTTCCTTGGAAGGCTCTGACACGTTCTCTGTACAGTATCTCTGGCTGTGTTCCCGCCGCCTTTGAGGACTGGGGACAGAGGTAGAAAGGCTTGGCCATATTCCCCATCCCTTGTCACCGCCTCTGCTGTAACAACAGGTAGCATCTGTTTTGTGTCCTGCCTATCATAAAGATGTATATATTGTCACTTATAATGTAATGAGCATTCGCTGTGGAAATCTCTTCTGGTAAAACTAAGGAAACCATCGGTTTTCAGGTGTCTGAAGTTTTGTGTTGTCGGTACCCTCTAGCCAAAAGACACAAGGAGCATGCCTGTGCCTGGTGTGGCCCGTCACCTCCGGGTTGCACTGAGAAAGGAAGGTACCACAGGAGTGTCCAATACAGCAGGCAGCTAATTCCACCCTGAAGGAGGGGAACTCAGGACAGCAGTAGCGCAGCAGGGACACACGTCAGCCAGGAGAGGCTGTGTGTGCTCAAGTCGGTATTCTGGATAAGGCCTGTCCTTCCTGTGTTTGGGTGCATTGGTGGAATGGTCTTGTTTTTGTCCTATGCAGCCTGACCCAGAGTGGCTTCATGTGATGGTGGAGTTAGTTCTGTGATGTTTCCAAAACCTTGCACTCCAGACAGCCCACGCAGTCTGTGGAGGCTGCTTTTCTCTCTCTCAGGTCTTGCCCCAGAGTCAGGGAGTAGACCCAGCCCACCCCCCAGACATCTCAGGGTCTAGAATTTGATAGATTCATACTTAAAAAAAAAAAAAAAAAGGCAGGTCTAGCTCTGGCTTGAGTGCCCCGTATCTGGAGTTGCTGTCTGGACCACTGTAGATGCTGCTGTCTGGACCACTGTAGATGCTGCTGTCTGGGCCACTGTAGGTGCTGCTGTCTGGGCCACTGTAGGTGCTGCTGTCTGGGCCACTGTAGGTGCTGCTGTCTGGGCCACTGTAGGTGCTGCTGTCTGGTGATACTAGGATGGGAAATTGCTCCTTTCTCTGAACTTGCTTCCTTGTCCAGCTGTTGCCTGTGCTCAGGGTCACCTTCCCCAGAAGAAGTTGTAGGAGCAGGAGGAATAGGGGAGCAGCCTAGCTCACAAAAGCAAGTTAGTTTGCAGTTCGTGTAAAGATGGTCTTTTTAACTGCTCCTGTGTGCGGTGAGAAAAGGTAGAGCAACCCAGGCATGGCTTTGGCTGCCTTGGCATGCTGTCCAGCTGTTGTTGATACAGATGGATTTAGACGCAAGCTCACACCAGCAGGGTCAGCTGGCAAGGCTGGCCTGTGAGACTAGGTGCTGGTTGCAGTAAACTAAGGAATGCATTGCTCGCGTGGGGGGCAGCCAGTCCCCCAGCAGCCACCATTTGTCCACTTGGCCCAATTAGCCTCTGATTTTAAGAGAAACCAGAAATGAAGTTTGTTTTTTTTCCCTTTGAGCTCTTGAATTGTCAACATTGAAAGTTTTAAATGCAATGAATATACGGGCCAGAGCAGTGCACTGTGTGCGCGCTCAGCCTGTGGCTGGCAGGAGTGGTGGGAGCTGGCATCTGACCCTGTCTTCTCACTGGCAGGAAGAGATGTCAGGAGAAAGCGTGCTGAGCTCAGCGGTGCCAGCGGCTGCTACCCGCACCGCTTCCTTCAAGGGCGCCAGCCCCAGCTCCAAGTACGTGAAGTTGAATGTCGGGGGAGCCCTCTACTACACCACCATGCAGACGCTCACCAAGCAGGACACCATGCTGAAGGCCATGTTCAGTGGGCGCATGGAAGTTCTCACCGACAGCGAAGGTGAGTCCGCCTGCCAGCCGTCAGCCGCTGGTTGCTAATTTGACACTGCGCTAAGTGCCACGGACACGCTAGTGCTCGAGGACACCTGCCTGTCCAGAAGTCCAGTGTTGGCGAGTAGTTGTGCACACAGGGTTGTGTGCGGGGAGCCCTGAGACCTGGGGTGTGGTCAGGGAGGGCTTCCTGAGGAAGTGGATCTGGAGCTGAGACCAGACTGTTCTTGACCTGGCAGCTGTGCTTGAGACTGCTCAGGCTCCAGGTCTCGGCTTGCCTCTGAAGCAGGAGCCAGGGCAGCCTCCCTTGCTGCTGCTCTTCCAGCTAAGCGGGTCAGAGCCCCAGGCACCACTGTGCTTGCTCTCAGAGACAGGATATGGGTGGGAGGCGCCTTTGCTGCGGTCACACCCGTACTGCAGTGTTTGTGGGAATCAAGACAATGGCACCCCAGCCACAGGAGGGAACAGATGCTATCTGAGAGCCCAGGGCCTTTGTGTGTTTGGCCTTCTCTGATGCAGCCTTGGTAGGGTTCTAGAAGAGCAGCCGAGAGGCTTTGAAGGCGGGGGAAACCTGTCGGGCCCTCTCTGGGTGGCCTGAGGTCATACAGCAATCCAGACGGTGTTCACAGCCCTGTCGCTCACATGGGCAGTGTCTGTGGGCCAGCAGGCCAACTCCTGTTGCCATATAGACACACAGACACTGTCTTAAAAGACAGATGTCAAAAGCAACAGCAGAGCAAGGGACCCACAGTTGGGCTTCCCACGAGAAAGGGAAGGAGGGTACAGAGTCCTGGTGGTATGTGTGTGTGCCGTGTTGCTAGACACCCCTGGAGCATGTCAGAGAGAGCGTGGCTTAGGGGAGGCCCTGTGTCTAGGCTGGTGGGAGAACCCCCCCATTGCAGCCTGAGCGCTGCACCGTGTGCACACAATTCTTGAGAGAACGTAGGTGTGGGAAGTCCCTCAGGGCTGAGTCCTGCCTGTGTCTGCCACCCGACATTTATGGAGCCTTTCCTTGTGCCCGGCATGGGGCCTGCTTTGCCATTTGCTGGCACTGTGACATTGAATGCGGGACTTTCTTTGAACCTCGGCTCATGATACTTGGCAGTTCCGAGTGTGTGAGTACGCTACAGAGCCACGCTGTCAGATGTGGATGCTCTGGGCCAGCTGGCAGCAGGCCTTACAGAAGGGGAAGATGGAAGAGCCTGCTTCCATGGGGGAGGCCGTGAGCCCCACCTTGCCCTTCAGGAGCGGATGAGCTGCCTGTGCTGTGCCCTCAGGGTGCCTGTGCTGAGAGGACACAGTGGCAGTGAGCAGACCTTTCCCTGGCTTCTCTGAAAAGTTGAGTTCTGGCCATGCTAGAATTTTCCTGTGAGTGCTCGTCAACATCTCCAGTGGCCCAGTGGGTTTATGCAGCAACTCTTGCAGTAAGAATTAGAGTTTGGGGCTGGGGCGGGCTAAGTGGATAGAAATCCTGCCGAGCATGCACGAGGCCAGATTCAGTCCCCAGCACCAGGTAAAACACTGGGCATGGTGGCACACGCCTATAATTCTAGCATTAAGGAAGTGGAGGCAGGAGGGTCAAGGGTTCAGGGCCAGCCTGGTACGGGGAGGCCATTTTCCTGACACTGATACACACACACACACACACACACACACACACACACGTTTCTCTTTAACACTAGTGTGCAGGGCTTTGTTTCTCACTACACAAAACCTTCCCTGCCCCTCACTCCCAGCAGTGTAGACCTCTGAGCAGCGTGTTCACAGAGTTAGGGAGTGTAGAAACAGGCTGAAGCGTAGACCTTCGTTTTATCACTTGCGCACCCTCTGAGAAACCCACATGGTCTAATGCAGGGTGGCCTCTGTGCCTCGTCTGTCTGCCTTTCCTTCTTAGTGGCAGCTGTTAGCCTGACTTGGTCCCTGTATAACCAACCCTCAGTCTTCTCACCGGGACTCCGGGCCCAGGCAAGCAGGTGTTAGGCTGGCATTGGCACAGTAGATGTCCGGGTGGCTCCGTGTTAGGCCAGGGTCGGGAGCTGCGTTTTCCAGGTGTTCCGTTTACCTCTGCTGCGGAGGCTACTAAGCCATGCTGTGTTAGTGTGGCCCCAGTGTTTGGCCTTCCTTCTTGCTCTTGTCCATTCAGCATTCTGCTTATGACATCGTGAGTAAGTAGCTCCTGCTCAGGTATTTCCCTTGGTGATCCCTCCTAGACACACTGCAGCTGATGGACCGTGTCTGGTTGATGGCCCAACAGATGGTTCCCAGTCATGAGTGTAGGGGTGTTGACTTCTCCCCGGGGAAGTGGGGCCAGGGCTGGAGATTCACTCTCCTGCCTCACAACCTCAGGGTCTGCCGCATTCTTGGCCCACCCCCCAGTTGTCTCTGCCTAGTGTGTTTCCAGAAGCAGTTGGGGACAGTACCTTCCACTGCGTTGGGCATTGCCAGAGCTTTCTCTCAGGTGGCTGTGTCGGTTTATGTGCCTCATAGTGCTCTGGATTTGTGCAGCCCTGGCCCTGCTGAACCTTAGCTGCGGCCGAGCTGCGGTTCTGACCCAGTGTCGGTCTGCCTCTGCGTTCCCCAGTCTCTGGTGCGGTGTGCGGCGTTTTATAGTAATTGGTCTGACTGTGCGTTCCCCAGTCTCTGGTGCGGTGTGCGGCGTTTTATAGTAATTGGTCTGCCTCTGCGTTCCCCAGTCTCTGGTGCGGTGTGCGGCGTTTTATAGTAATTGGTCTGCCTCTGCGTTCCCCAGTCTCTGGTGCGGTGTGCGGCGTTTTATAGTAATTGGTCTGATTGCACCTGTACCAGCTCTCTTTAGGGCCAGGAAACGGCTCTCGAATCATGACCCGGTGACTGCTTATAGTTAGGAACGCTCGGCCTTATCTTAGTCTCCTTTCTTGCTAGCTCTTGTAACTTAACCTGGTTCTTTTCATCTACATTTTGCCTCGGTGTTTTTAAATCTTTTCTTTCTATGTGTCCTGCTCTGTCTGCTGTCTGGCAGCTGCCTGGCTGGCCCTGGGCATCTTCCTCTCTTTCTCCCTCATTCTCCTATTTATTCTCTCTGCCCACCAACCCTGCCTATCCTTCTCTCTGCCTGCCTATTGGCTGTTCAGCTTTTATTAGACCAATCATGTGCCTTAGGCAGGCAAAGTGAAACAGCAACTCATGTTTTAATAATAGAACAAATGCAGCATAAACAGATGTAACACACTTACAGTAATATTCCACAGCATAAACAAATGTGACACACCTTTACACACTTACGGTAATATTCCACAGCATAAACAGCTGTGACACACCTTTACATACTTATGGTAATATTCCACAGCATAAACAGCTGTGACACACCTTTACACACTTACGGTAATATTCCACAGCATAAACAGCTGTGACACACCTTTACACACTTACGGTAATATTCCACAGCATAAACAGCAGTGACACACCTTTACACACTTACGGTAATATTCCACAGCATAAACAGCTATGCGTCTAATTTGTCATTTCTTTTTTCTTTTTTAAACCATGCTGCGCTGTAAAAGTGTATGTCTGGACCCTGTTCCGTGTGGTTGTCTGTAGACAGCATCTCCCAGTCTGATGTACTGCAGCTTCTGTCAGAGCCTCAACATTTACACATTGCCATTACAGTCAGGTCTACGTCCTCCCTCCTTTTTCCTCCCCCCTGCCACATCTTCCCCTCCCTCCTCACCCCTCCCTCCGTACTGGGAAAGAGCCTGGGAACCACACTTGCTAGGTTAGGAATGTCTGCCCTTTATCCTCATCCTGTGATCTGGTCCTAGTCAGGCTCAGTGATTCTCAGATAAGGACTGTTGTTGTTTGTGACCTAAGGGACATTTAGCAATGCCCAGGGATGTTTTTGGCTGTCGCAACCTGGGTGCCGGGAAGCTGCTCGATGCTTTGCAGTGCACTGGACAGGCTCCCTTGCTCAGTAGAGCCGGTACTGGAAGTCCTGGCCTGAGACTTGAGTTCTGGAATTTGAGTGGCTATGGAGACTGGGCGGGCTTGGAGTTGTAAATCCTGAGTGTGGCGAGGAAAGGCTTCCTAGAGAAGAATGGGAAGGGCATGGAGAGCCCGGCTTCCCCAGAGAGGAAACCCCAGTGTGCTAACGTGAGGTGAGCCCGGTAGTTCCGTGCACCAGCAACACTCCCAGCCCCAGCAGCCGTCTACCTTGGTACCCTGAAAGCCGCGCTGACTCCCTGCTAGGGTCTGGACTTGCTGTTTCCTGATGGTCCTACTGCCGTCCTCTCCAGCACCCAGGGTGCACGTGCTCATTGTCCTGACCCACCACTGACTGATGTGGGTAGGCTGGGGCTGTGCTGTGTGTTCCCTGTCCTTTCCCTGGTCATCCCTGTGTGCCAGCACTGCACATTCCGTCTGCACAGAGGTGACTAGACAGCTTAAGGGGAACCCTGAGGTGGGGAGCAGGCAGTGGCATCTGAGTGCTGAGGTGGGCTCTGACAGGAGCCCTGCTTGCCAGCACCATGTCTGGAGTCCGAGCAGAGCCTGTGGACTGCACTGCCCGCCCTGTGTCCTGATGGCCTGGAAGCTGCCCTAAATGCCGTGTGCTCCAAGGAGCTGCTCGCTGGCTGGCTGTGTGCTGTTCTCCGTGCGGGCACCGGAGCTGACTGTGAGGGACAGCATCCTGCTTTGAGAGCAGTCAAAGTGTTTCCAGTCAGAGTGCTAACTGAAACCGCATGGACAGAGTGCCTGGCTCCTTTGCCCTTATTTGTTCAAAGTATGCCTTCCCACAGGCTTTTCCCGACGTTCCTGAGTGGAGCCCAGTGTCGCAGTCCGCCTGTTCGTTTATGGAAACTCTGGGCTGTCGCTTGGGTGATGGAATTGGGGGCTCTTGGCCTTTTCCCCAGCGGCTCGATCTGGTCATGCATGGAAGGCGGCAGACACGGCAGCCTCTTCCCTGTCAGCCAAGCTTGTGACTGACTGCTATTTCTCCTGAAGCTTGGGGGTCCCTTAACTCTTAGTGAATGAACCCTGCCCCCTGCCCCCTTTGGAATGCCTCCAAGCATCCTGGGGACTCTGGAAATGCAGAGAATGCGTCACTGAGGAGAGCAGTTGAGGCGCAGTCCGTCGGCCCATACTGTGTCTTCATTTGTCTAGGGAGCTTGGCTCTAGGCTGGATGCGTGTAGGCTGAATTCAGCTTGCATACACATACATGTTTCATTTCATTTTGGTGGGTTGAGAACTGTTTAAATTAATTTACCAACCTTTAAAAATGAGGAGATTGACAGAAAATCTGAATTTTTGACTTTGCTTGGAATGCTAGCGCCCAAGCAGCCTGGACCCATTTTCCTTCTTGGCCTCTTTTGGCTGAATCTGTTGAGGCCACACTCGGGGGGGGGGGTGTACTTCCTAGCCGACCCCTGGCCTGAACCACCCGGCTGCACACATTAGGCTGCTGCCTGTGCATTGTATACAGTAGAAAGTACCTGCCTTGTTTTCTCAGACCCAGAAAGAGGGCTGTGTGGCACCTGGAGGTCACTGTGGGAGGATTTACCTTCCCGGCTGTCTAAGCGTGTGTCCTCAGATGGACCTTCCTCTCCCTGCCCCATGCAGGAAACAGTATGTATGTGGCAGTTCCCCACGAAGGCTCTGGAGGGAGACCGCCATTAGCAGAGGGTCCGGGGACAGCCGTGTGAGGAGGCCCAGGAGAGGAGCATGGGGCTGGCCTTGTCAGGGTACAAAGGTCTCGGTCAGCACCAAAACCACAAGAAGCCATCGGCAGAGGCTGGGGATAGCAGAGTGAGGTGGCCACGTGTGTGACTGACAGATGAGAAAGGTTCTTTTCCTGCCCTTTCCCACTGTGCACTGATCAGCAGGCGTGACCAAGTCCCATGCCTGCAGAACTGTGTGAGCTGGCTTACCCAGCTGGCTCTTCCGTTTTTATTTTTGTTTGTTTTATGTGCACAGATGTTTTGCCTGCATGTGTATCTGTGTAGCACGAGTGCTCTGTGCCCTGAGAAGTCAGAGGGTATTGATGCTGAGACAGGGTGACGGATGGTTGGGAACTTCATGTGGTGCTGGGAATTGAACCCGGGTCCTTTAGATGAACAGTCAGTGCTGTTCACTGCTGAGCCATCTTGCCAGGCGCCCCCCACCTCCACCCTCACCGCTTCTGAGTCTTTTCCATGCTGTCGTGAGAGATTGCGGTATTCACCCTTTATACCTCTTTTTGTTACTTTCGTCACCAGGCTCCAGGCCTGGCGTCGTCTGAACACCTTCCAGAGAGGTCACATTTCAGGAGAAAGCCATTGACAATGGGGAAGGACACTGGCTAGCTGGCAGAGGGTTAGCCTAGGCCCTTGCCCTCACGCTGGTGCTGGCCAGAAGGTGGCACAGTTGCACACGCAGGGGAAGGCTCACGTCTGAGCCCTTTGCACTCTGTTGCTCTGTTGCTGCCCAGCAGTGCTCACTGTGTGAAGTCATGGATGGGTGTCTGCCGCCGGAAGTCACGGAAGTCACAGTCCGGTGTCTGGTGTCTGCCGCCGGAAGGCCCAGTCCGGGTGTCTGGTGGATTGGCTCTGCTGCTGGCGTCCTGGGGGAGGTGTGGGGGTGGGGGGTGTTGGGTTTCTCAGGTATTTGCCAGCTCCTTCAGAGCACATTTTCAGGCTTTAGCTGTCCTGGGATCTCATGGGGCTGGCAACCACGGGAGTCTGGGGGTGGGGTTGTGCCCGGCCATAGTGCTCACTTCCCCTGAAAAGTCACCCTGTCCCCCCACTGCAGGCTGGATCCTCATCGACCGCTGTGGGAAGCACTTCGGGACGATACTCAACTATCTTCGAGATGGGGCTGTGCCCTTGCCTGAGAGCCGCCGGGAGATTGAGGAGCTGCTGGCAGAGGCCAAGTACTACCTGGTGCAGGGCCTGCTAGAGGAGTGCCAGGCGGCCCTACAAGTAGGCCCCTCCCTTCTGTGTGTCCCACACATCTGCCACCTTCCCTTCCCCCTGCAAATGGGCCCTGCCCATTGAGACACTGGGAGACAGCCATCAGGGAACCATCCCCATCACCCGGATGTGGTCGTTTGTACATCCCACCTGGGATGCTGTGGTCTAGGGCCTGTTTGACGGTGCTTCAGAACGCTTTGTGCTCAGATCTTTACCTTAGGACCTGTGCAGTTGCGTCATCTCATGTAGATTGAAATCCTTCTGGCTCCACCCTGAGACTGACTCTTCACATGTGTCATTGTTGGAAATCCAGAAAAACCTCCAGACACACTCCCTGAAGCAGGACCAGTGAGGGCCAAGTCCACAGAGCACCCATATTTGGTAGCTTTTTGCTTTGGAGCCTCAGAAGGTCCCTGAGCCTTGGAGCTGTGTCTAGCCCTCACTGGAACATTATTCATTGTCAGTTCAGGGTAGTGGCCTTGCCACACGCATCTCTTGCCTGTGAGCCCTTGTAAATGTTACAAATCTCACTGGGTTCACTCTTAGGGTTATTGACATTGCGCAGGCGCATCATGCAAGAAGTACGGCAGCACTAGGTGATTGACAGCTCATGCCACCATAGCCTTCCTGCCTCCAAACCCCTTCCCCGGGCAGGCTCTCTGCTCCTATCTATTCTTAGCTTTAGATGTGACCTGCAGGACTTAGGTCCTTGCATATTCCCTTCCCTCCACCAAGCTTGCATGTTCCTTCTTGAAGAAGAGTTTAATGCCAGCTTTGGGTTAGACAGTGTCCTAGTTCACCCTGTCATTGTCAATCTTGCTGTGCCCCCGGGGCATTTTGTTTGCTTGATTTCTAATTGCATTTCTGTCCCTACTTGATCCCCAGGTTCACAGATAGGAGGGCCAGTCTCATGCTGGACTGTCCAGATGTCTCCACGATCCTCTGTGTCACCTTTGTGTCTGGACATGTCCTCTGGCTTCTCTGTCTGCAGCTCTGAGGTCCAACCTCCAGGACTTGCCCCGTGTCCCCCCCCCCCCCCCCGTCCGTTTGTCCTTGACGTCTGTCAGTGGGCCTCTCCCTTGTACCTGTGCTGTTCCTGTTGCCTCCCATACATAATTGGATGGTCCTTAGCTTCTGTTGAGGCCCCAGGGAAAGCTACGTGTGTGGGGTTGGGAGTCCCAGTCTTCCGGGCCTTCATGGCTGGGTAATAGACTGACTTCCTTCACTGGGAGCCTGGGGGAGGTGCTGCCTGGTGAGGACCTCTGCACTGCCGGCTGTGCAGTGCCTGAAAGCCGGGCACGCAGAAGGCAGAGGCAGGAGGATCACCAGTTTGAGCCAGCCCAGGCTGCCTAGCGACTCACATTAGAACGCCTTTTGTGTGTGTGGGGTGTTAGCATGGCTGAAAGTCCTCGGGCTGGCCGACTTCGGGGGGTTGCATTGTTAGAGCAGTAACAGTAACGCACCTCTGCCGTCACTGCAGGGTTGTGGGCCTTTCTGCGGCTGACCGAGCTGGCTCTGCCCTCACCCCGCCCAGCCTGCAGTGTCCCCAGGGCTGTCAGGCTCCTTTCGCCCTCACGGGAGCTTTGCCTCTGGCTCCCTCCTGTCTCAGCTGGACTCTGCTTGCCAGCTCAACCCGCCACGCGATTTGTCTTCTGACTTCTCCCACTCTCTCTTCATTCTGCTGCCGTCATCATAGTGAGTTGTAGGGGGTTTTGATGCTGCTGCTGCCGTACTGAGGGCTTCCTGGGCACAGAGAGCTGCTCCACCCTTGTACTTTCTGGGCAGTCAGGCCTACCACAGCCGTAAACAGCAGACTCCTGCCCTAATCGAACCCTTCCTGATTATCAGGTGCAGAGTGTCTTCCTCTCCTCCCGCCATGACTGTCTGTCTACTCAGGGCTTGGCTTCCTGGCTGGCCGGCTTAAACAGCTGTGTGCCAGGCAGACCCCAAGCTGAAAGCATGTCTTGTTCCAGCAGAACAAAGATACATACGAACCCTTCTGCAAAGTTCCTGTCATCACCTCCTCCAAGGAAGAACAGAGACTTATAGCAACTTCAAATAAGGTGTGTAGAGACTTGGGAGCTTGTCTGGGGGGGGTGGGGAGGGTGATTGTCCAGACTCAGAGGCGGGGGTGGGGGCTGGCAGTGCTTGTGTTTCGAGATAAAGGCCAGGTTCCGAGTGGGGAGCCCCATCTCCTGTTACCCTGCCCCTGGAGCCTGCAGCAACCCTCGTCCTGTAAGCTCTGCAAGCCTGTGCCCACAGCCCCTTGGGAAGTCAGTGTGCCCTGCGGGCCAATCTAGTGACTCTCTTTAACCCACCCTCAGCCAGCCGTGAAGCTGCTCTACAACAGAAGTAACAACAAATACTCCTACACCAGGTAAGCGCCAGCCAGCAGTCTGCCTGTGTCCCTTTCACACCAGAAGGACCCTCTGCCTTAGTGGGTAGACAGATGGGTAGGTAGAGGGAACTTCGGGTGGGATCCCCCACGCCACACAATTCACCTTTTAAGCTGTACAGCTGAGTGGATTTGACAGATCCACAGTGTGCAGCCACTAGTACTTTGTAGCATTAGGGCATTTTTTTTTCACTCTGCTAGCAGTCAGTCTTCCCTGTCTCGGGCAGCTGTTAGCCTACGTTTCTGTCTCTGTAAATTTGCCTGTTTCAAACACTTCATGATTTTGTGACCAGTCTTTGCACTTAATGTAAAGTTTTCAGGGTCCATGCACTGTAGCGCCATCGTTCCCCTTTAGGACAAACTGCCACCCTTTATTTCCTCACAGTGTGCATGGGCATTGGGTGGTTTGCAGCCTCTGACTATTATGAATGATGCTGCTGGAAATTTAAGTTTAGTGTTTCCTGGACTTAGGTGTTGGGGACTTCTGGCTGCTGGTCATTTATAACTTGTTCAGTCACTGGGGATTCTACTGTTTGAGCAATGCCTCCAGCAACTGACTGGTGTTTCTAGAGTCCCTTGGTCTTGGGGACACACTCTGGAAATGAGCGACTTGAGAGATATGGGGATTTAATGAAGAGTCTTCCTTGGGCTGGGTGGTTGGTGCACGCCTTTAATCCCAGCACAGGGAGTCAGAGGCAGGCGGATCTCTGAGTTCCGAGACACCCAGGGCTACCCTGTCTCAAACAAAAACAAAACAAAGTCTTCCTTAGGCTCTGCTGTCATGTACTTCGTGAGGCTGGGCAGAGAAGGTAGGGCAGGCTCGGTAGCCTGTGCCCAGAGGTGCTGCATTCGGTAATCTGCTTAGGCCTGTGTAGGGCAGGCTTGCAACCCTGGGTTGTGAGCACAGCCGTCAGGCCACAACTGTCTTCTGAGACCCAGCTCTGCCGTTTGTACACTTAGGGACTTGGCGGTCTTCGGGCTTCCTTCCCCCTCCTCCGGCAGCGGGTACTGCAGTGTCTTTCTCTGAAAAGCTCACTAAGGAGAAATAAAGAGGGGAAACGAGGGAGGCCTGTGCAGACACATGCTGGGCCGACGCCTGCAGGGCTGCAGCCTAATGCTCTCCTCACTGAACGTTCTTTGCAGCAATTCTGACGACAATATGCTGAAGAATATCGAGCTCTTTGATAAACTCTCCCTGCGCTTTAACGGGAGGGTCCTATTCATAAAGGACGTCATTGGGGATGAAATTTGCTGCTGGTCCTTTTACGGCCAGGGCCGAAAAATTGCAGAAGTCTGTTGTACATCCATCGTCTATGCCACCGAGAAGAAGCAGACCAAGGTAAGAGCTGTGTGGATGGCCCTAAGTGCTTGCTCACACATACGCGCCCCCCACTGGGCTGGGGCCGGCCTGTAGGTCTCAGGAAGGAGGGTGGTTCCTGCTGAGACTGGGCAAGCAGGTATGGCCACGTTCCCCCAGTACTCAGGTTTGTTCCTGCACCCACGTGCACCCTTCGGATGGCTCTGTCAAGGCTCAGGTGGCACTGCTGACCCCTCAAGCTGCCCCTGGCTGCCCACCCTGCCCTCTTGTCTGCTGACCTAGGTCCCACGGGCCATTCCTTTTTAAATTATCAATCACCTGTAGGTGTATCTATCTGCATGTGGGTATGTGCATGTGAGTGCAGGTGTGTTGGATTCCCTCGAACTAGAGTTACAGATGGCTGTGAGCCACCTGGCGTGGATCCTGGCACCCAAATTCAGGTGTGTGGGAAGAGCGCCCTCCAGCCTCCCACAGGTCACCTTTCCAGCCACTCCTCACTGAGTATTGGTTTGTCTTTGCATGCTTATCTGAAGCCGGCAGTGTCTGTGCCTCTTGCTGAGGTGCCCTGCAAAGCTGGGTCTATAGCGGAGCGCTGCTGGAGCCCGGCTGGCTGTCAGGCTGCACACTCTAGGCTGCTTTGCGCATTAGGGAGTGCGTGCGCGGCCTCCCTCCTTCCTCTCCCCTTCTGCTTACTGTGTGCACTCTGTCACCGCTTTCTGATGACCTGTGACATTGATTGTGCAAAAGCAGATTGCCACGGCTCTAGTTGCCCGTGTTCAGTCGTCAGTCACTGCATCGGGTCCCCGTCACCCCTGCAGCTTTGGGAGGCGTGGCTCTGAGGCCCCAGAGCTGGCAGGACACTTGTGACACAGAAACAGCTCAGACATGCGGGGTCCTTTAATTGATGATGAAACATTGAAGTCACAGCACCCAGCATCATGGCCACCACCCACTGACAGTGGCCCCCCTTGTGCCCTGCACCTCCCTGCACAGGGCTGACTGAGCAGGTGGAGATTGCTTCTGAGGTAGCCCAGGGGCGAGTGCGGAGGCTCTTTCTCTGAAACATGGCCAGGAGCCAGAGCCACCTGCTCACTGCAAGCTGCGGCACCCTCCCAGTAAGATCTTCAGCGTTCCCAGTTCTCACTTAGAGCTTAATGGGGAATGAAGCGATTCAGCAGGTACCTGCCTAGAGCCCAAGCTGTCTCAGACAAGCAGAAGTCCCCAGGAGGAAGCCTCAGGTCAGGGTCAGGGCCCCTTCTCTCCCTGGCTCCTCTGGGGCCCAAGGCCTTGGTGTCCCACTTAGTTGGGGGCAGCAGGGCTGCTCCTGAGTGATAACAGCCCCTCCTGGTCCCCAGACATTGCGCTGCGGGGCCCATACACGAGTGTCTCCTCACTTGGCCCTGCGCAGCCTTTAGTCGGGCCCCTAACCCTTGCATTGCAGAGTAGATGGTAATCCGGCAGGGCTTTGTTTCCCTTCATGTCACTGAAGCAACTGTGTGGCTTCCATGCGCTCTTCCTGTGATGAGCTGTCGCCAGCCTGGCTGTGGGCTGTTGTATTTCAGGTCTGTGAGCGAGCGCGTTCACTTCCCGGTCTCCTCCTCTTGCTGGCTGCTGCTTTGATTTGAAACAGTTGCTTTGAGGCGTTTGTCGGTGACTGGCATCTTGTGGCCTCTTAGCATCTGTTGAGCGAGTGTTCCCATAGATTGAGGTTGTCTTGCTTCCTCACAGGCCTGAGGAATTTAGAACCGTGTCCAGTTGTAGGACGCCAGGTCTTGTCCAGTTCCTAGGGAACTGTGTTTCTATTTTTAATATTCTGTCTTCTCTTCCTCCTTCTCCTTGGCATGTGGATAAAGGTCAGAGAGCAGCTTATGGGTGTTAGCTCTCTTCTACCACATGTGGGTCCTGGGAATTGAACGCAGGTTGTTAGTCTTGGCGCCTTTACCTGCTGAGCCATCTCATGGGCCCCAGTATAGGTTGTTTTGGTTTTGCTGGCAATTGCTACTGTGGGATTCAGGCCACAAGCTCCAACCAGCCCTGTGCATGGGGTTCCAGTGGCAATTGGATTTCCCAGCCTCGGCCTCTCATGCCTGCTGTGTGTGGCCAGTCTGTCTGTGTGAGGAGCAGCAGGTCCTGCTCCTAGTTTCCGAGGCTCCTCCTTCCTTCACGGTTCCCGAGGAGCTTCATCGTCGTGGACTCTGTTTCCGTTGCTCAAAAGCTGGAGCTTTGCTTTTGCCAGCTGCTACTGTCTTCCCTGTCTAGGCCTATGTCTGAGAACAAGCAGCTCAGCCTTCTCAGACCACAGCCCTCCACCAGGAAGGACGGCGTCACCTGAGCAGCCATGAATCTGCTAGAGGCTCCTGTGTAAGACAGTGGTAGACAAAGGGGTGACCCCAGACTGTGGCACTGCTCCCCTGTGACAATCCTCATTGCCAGCCTGATGACCCTGCTGGAACACAGTGTGAGGCGGTGGCCGTGTGCAGCCTGCTAATGTACCCACTGTCTCCTTGGAGCACAGGTTGAGTTCCCCGAAGCCCGCATTTACGAGGAAACCCTGAACATTTTGCTGTATGAGGCCCAGGACGGCCGAGGACCTGACAACGCGCTCCTGGAAGCCACAGGCGGGGCGGCGGGGCGCTCCCATCACCTGGACGAGGACGAGGAGCGGGAGCGGATTGAGAGAGTACGGAGGATCCACATCAAGCGCCCAGATGACCGGGCCCACCTCCACCAGTGAGCAGGCCACAGCTGCCCTCCACCCGCTCTCCGCCCCTGCCCCCCTCAGACCCTGTGCAGGCTTCGGGGTACCTCCCACTTCCCCTGGAGTCTGGAGACACTTTTGTAACAAGCCAGATGATTCTTTTGATATTTTTGACAAGGTGGATTGCTTCTGAACAAGCTTGTCTAAGGGCTCTGCCCAGAGCCGGGCTTTCTCTGCTCCTGGGGGAAAAGTGTGAGTGAGTTTGGCGTGTATGCGAGAGTCTTTGTTGCAGTATTTATTGTTATGGGTGTTGACTACCTATTGGGTTTCTTAAGTGACACTCCTTCAAGGGCTCATTTGATAGTTCTGAGAGGCCGACCAAGATGCCTGGGAGCAGCCTGGCCCGTGTTTCTGATACGGTTTTGTTCTTGTCCTCATTGGTCACTAGTTTCAGCTTGTAGTAGTGGACGGGGGACCTTGTGTGCTGTCCTCTGTGTCCTTCCCGACACACCCCATCCCAGGTCATCTGAGCGCTTGCAGCCACTGCTCCAGACTGCTCCCTGCGAGGCCTCCTCTCCTCTCCAGTAGGTGCCTTGCCCTTGGCTAGGAGCTGTGTGGGCCCAGACACGGGCCACTAGCAGCTTTGCAGACTGTCTCAGGGCGTTTCCCGCTCTCTCCTTAGCTCCCTTCAGCCTTTATTTCTCTGCAGAGTACGGTGGTGTGCAGATACCTTTGAGTCCTGTTTGTGTTGGAGCATGTGGGTGACTGTTGTGGGGACGTGTGACTGTGGGGCACAGGTGCTTGAGGGGGACATGCCAGCTACTTCTGGTCCCTCCCTCCCGCGCCTGTGCATATGGGTTGTGGGCGCACTAGTTACAGGTAAGGCGAGTGCTTGATGAAGGATTGTTACTTTTTAGACCAAAGGTATGAAGTGGCTAATCTCTGATGTGTTTCTAAAGTTTCTATTTTGTGACGGTTTTTACAGCTCTCTCTGTGTGTGACAGACAGTCCTATACCTACCTTTCTCTTGTATCTGGCAGCAAAGCCAACAATAAACAAACCATCCCGACTGGATCGAGGAACCGTGTACCGGGGAGATGCTTTTTACACAGTGGCGTGGCAAAACTTTTGTATTACAAGCCAAGAAAGGGAGCTTACAGATCATGTTTTATGAGTTTTTATACTGTCTGTTTCAAATGTCAGCCCTGCCCTGTGGGTTCAGCTTTCCTAGGGAGTAAAAGTGGATGTTGAATCCTGGTGTTTTCTGTGGGAATGTAGAAGCCGCTGTCCACCCACACTGTTTAAATGTCGGCGTGCAGAATGAGCTGGTGGCCCAGCTGACTTGCCGTGGCCCCTGCGCCTTACGGTGGCTGTTTTGGCAGCTCTCCCTGCCTTCCTCTTCCCTCAAGCCTGTGCCTGCTGCTTTGCACCTCCACTCCCAGGGATGGGGCCAGGCCTGGCAAACATTCCATGGTGCCCGAAACCGCTGGCAGCTTGTCCACTAACTAGGGCCTGACCCAGTGCCTGTTGTCCCAGAGCTCTGCTTCTAGATCTCCTGGGCTAGTATGAAGTGTTTCCAGTTCAGAGGCATCCAGTGAGTCACTGGTCTGGGGTCTGTAAAGAGTGGAGTTGTATTGCACACTAAGGGCTCACGATTAAAATGAATTGGAATAGCTTCTGTCCATGGTAACCAAATTCAGTGTTTGTGGTGACTGGGGCCCACACCCCGCAGGTCCTATGGAAGAAGGGCTGTTTGGTCCCACTTAGGTGCAGGCTCCGTACCTGCTGCTCACTGCTGGTACTCAGCCCTCCCCCAAGGGTGCATACGGGCCAGAGGGCTCCACCCAAACTCACTGGTCACCTTAGCACATCCCTAACCTCCTGTCTGCACTGTGCAATCAATGTTGGGAGTTTAGACGTGCTCACTGTTGTACAAGTGTCTGTGGACACATGTGAAATAAACGTTCAACTGTGCTTCTACTCACATCTGCCTTCTGGTCTTTTCCGGAACACCTGACTGCAGGGCTGCTGACACCAGCAGAGAGCCAGGCCCTAACTCCTCCTTCAGCGCCGAGTTGTTCGCTGTGCATCAGGGCGGGCGTAATTGCCCCCTAGGACCTAAAGCGCCTGTGGGAACCTGGCCCTGGCCCTGGCAGCAAGGCAGTGTCATTTACAGCAGAATTAACTTGTGTGTCACCGTGAGTTCCTTCGCTCCCGTCTCAGCAGCTGGGCGGAGGTGCAAAGTCTGCCACCCACCTACAGTAACTTCCTGCTGTACCTGAATCGGGTTCTTCTGGGGACAGGTGGGTGACTCAAGCTTGACTCCCAGGAAACATCTGGATGCAGTGCCACCCAGCACCCAAGCAGCTGAGGTCTGGCTTTGCAGTAGCACAGGCTCTGCTGATGCAGTCCAGGCTCCAGAAGCTGCTGGCACTTTCCTTAAAGATGTAGCTAAGTGGATAAGGTTGCTCAGTTGGAGCAGAAATAGTGACGGTGGAGGGCAAAGGTCATCCTGTCAGGTCTTCTTACTTGCGGACACCTGAGGAGAGGGACGCCTGGCTTTAGAGCCTCATCCCTGGGGAGGAAGCTGCCACCAGGGGCCCCTTCTGGCTCATAAGGAGCAGCCAGGTTAGAGAGTGGGTAATGCAGAGAGACCCGTGAGTGCATCTTCAGCCTTGGGGAGGCACAGAGAAGGGAGGGCTGTGGCCGCAGAGCCCTGACAGCACCTCAGGTCACTAAAACATTTCACTTGTCCCTGACGGGTGGGGGCCACTGTGTTGTGAAAGGCACGTGTGAACTATTGATACCTGCAAACCGGTTTCCTGAGAAAAAGCATTTCATAGATTCCCACCCCCATCTGCTTTCAACACGTGTTTTCCTTCCAGCACCGAAAAACAGCCCGGAAAGACGGAGGAGCTTGTGACCAGTGTGTGGGAGCCCAGCCCCCAGAGCTCCTCCATGTCAGGGTGGCCCCTGAGCACACTAGCGAGGCTTGTGTGAGCAGCTGTGTGGCGGGAGCCTCTGGCCGCCCCATCTCCCTCACTCCTGAGTCACTATTTCAAGGGTCACTATGTGCCTTCCTCCCAGGGTACCAACCGGGACTGGAGGGGAAGATGAAATCTCTTTTATTACTTCTGTGCATATACATAGCCTCCAGCGAGCACCCCTCCCTCCCTCCCTCCCTCCCTCCCTCCCTTCCTCCCTCCCTCCCACGCAGCCACTCACCACTCTTAACTGTCCGTTTTTACCCTTATACACTTGCTCTTCCACTCCAGTCTCAAAAACTATTGTGCCTTCTTTCCCAGGACTGATGTAAAACTGCAAACTTAAAACATGGCGAGTGACAAATTACCGGCATGCTTTCTAGTCTTCGAAAGAAACTCCCCTGGGAACCCATCCTAGCTGACTCTTGAATCCTGCGTATGTGGCCAATCAGGATGTTCTCAGGATTGGGCGGGCCCTCACAAGCTTCTGTGGCCACTCTCAGGTCAGATCAGCATCGGGCTCTCTAGAGGGCCGTGTGATGCATAAATGGCGGCCTGCGTGGTGTCTGCGGAAGCTCGCAGCTGCCCAAGGCCTCATCTGCGTTCTGTCAGAGCCTGTGCACCTTACCACACACCCGCTCTCTTCTCTGCCTGCAGATTCACCCTTCAGACTATAAAAGCTCGGGGTAGAGGACAGTGCGACCCGGCGTGAGTTTCAGTCTACACAGCCTCACTGGGGTCGCCTCGGGCATACTGGGTAGCCCGACCTCAGCTGGCCTTGCTGGGGACTCAAGCAGCTAAGGGGCCACTACAGAGGCAGCAGGCGTGTGGAGACCCCCGGTCCCCGTTAGGGGGGGGGGCACACAGTGAGTAAGCCCCTACCTTCCTTGAACAACTCGGATGGCGTGTTCCTTCTTAATCAGCATAGCCAGTTTAGTGGCCACCTCAAATACGTGCTCACACTGTAGGATGACGTCCCCCTGCGGAGACCGGTGACAGGGCAGGTTCAGGGTGACTGGCTTGAATATGGAGGGTCTTACAGGTTCCAACTTAATTCCAGCCACAGCAGCTTGTTCCCGTGCCAGCAGAGGCCGGGAGCCACAGGTACCTTGTGCTGTACCTTGTCCCCTGGTGAAACGTGAATGACCAGTATTCCGTCGCTCAGGCTGCTGGTGGAAACACCTGAAAGGTAGATCCAGAATTCTGGCATTAATAAAGGGGCCTGGGGAGATGGCCAGGCATGAGGACCTGGGTTCGATACCCAGGAACCACATAAAAGGGAGACACCGCGAGGGAGGGCATCTGTCACCCCAGCACTCGGGGTGCAGGGGGTCAGAGATAGGTACACCCACTGAACCCCAGAGTCAGTGAGCATCTGTCACCCAGCACTCGGGGTGCAGGGGTCAGAGATAGGCACACCCACTGAACCCCAGAGTCAGTGAGCATCTGTCACCCAGCACTCGGGGTGCAGGGGGTCAGAGATAGGTACACCCACTGAACCCCAGAGTCAGTGAGCCACTAATCCCAGGACACGAGAGACATCAGACGCTCACCCACCTCTCAGGGCCGAGTACTCAATCTTCTGCTTGATTCTGGACAGTTCTACCACGTATGCTGCCCGCTGAGTGAGGAGGAGTTGCCGCGGGCGCGCCTTGAAGCCTTTCCTATCATACTTGATGACTGGGGCGCCATACTGCAAGGCAGTTAGTGTCACCAGGAAGGGAAGGCTGTATCACCCGCGGGCAGGGGACAGAGCCCCTCCTCCTGGGACCCAGTGGCACCGGCTCAGCTTTTGTAGTAAGGCTTTTGCTTTGGTGCCCCGGTTCTGGAAGATTACAATTCTGAGTCCTACCTTCCTCTGAGGAAACCGAGGCTCTGAGAGGCCAGCAGAGAGAGGGGCATTCACGGCGCCTGAGTTTTCACAGACGGGAATCTCCCTTCCCTCCCCTCCACCCCCTACCCCCCCCCCCCGCTTTTGTCTACAACCGAGCAGGTGAGAGAGGCCATCAGACAGATGGCCTCACACCAGCCACCCCACAAAAGCCACATATATGATTGGGTAACCCGCCTGGGAACTCCTGGTGGCTGTGCTGACAGACAAGGCCCTGGCTAGCTCTCAGGGTTCACAGAAAAGCAAGCCACGATGGTTTGGGGGATGGCAGGAGTGAGCGACAGGCTTCTGTCGGCCATGCTCAGTGCCCAGCATGCCGTGGGGAGCCCCAGCGAACCCAGCTGCACCCCTGTGTGTGAGCAGCGTGTCTAAACACCCACGGGAGGAACACGGGAAGGTCCTGGCCTCAGACATACGTGTCCTGGTGGAGACCACACACAAGGTTGCTGTACCTGGATCTTCTCGCTGCTGAGCAGTTGGAGTACTTTGGGGTTTATGTGGCCTTCACCTGGGGAAGGAGCCAGGACAGTAGCCATCACCAGCCCCGTGGGGGTGTGCTCCCTGCTGAGGCCTCCCAGGACGTTCCCGGAAAGTGGAAAGCACACTTACCCAGCCGGCTGCAGGCAAAAGGTTGGTGTAAGCTGTCTGCGTACCCTTCCTTCTTCCCCTTGAACAGGTCACTCGTAACCACCTTTTGCTGCATCTGGAAACAGATAGTTCGGAGCGTAGAGTAGTCGGTCCTGGGCTGTCTTCAGACAGGAGCCTTGTTACAGATACCCTACAGCTTCCACTGGTTTCTCAGGGTGGAGGTTTCAGAGCTTCAGGGGGTGTGGTGGTTTGAAAGAAAATGCCCCCCAAAGGGCGTGGCACTATTAGGAGGTGTGGCTCTGTTGGAGAAGTGTGTCACTGGAGGTGGACATATGCTCAAGCCACACCCAGTGACAGACCACCTCCCGTTGCTCCTGCACCACGCCTGCCTGCACACCACCATGTCACACCACGGTGACTGTGAACTAAACCTCTGAAAATGCCAGTCACCCCAACTAGATACTTTCGTAAGAAGAGTTGCTGTGCATGGTGCCTCTTCACGCAATAGAAACCCTGAAACAGGGAGCATCTCTCTCCTAAACCAGAACTCTGCAACTCCAGCCCAGAGGCAGCTTGTGGCAGGCTGCATGTGTTTGTAAATAAAGCTTTATTGGGACACAGCTACGGCGTTTATAAATACATGTCTGTGACTGCTTCCCGCTATAACAAGAAAGAGAAACAACCGGGCATATGGCCCAGAAAGCCTCAAAAGTCGGCTCTGTAGCCCCACAGAACAGACCGCAGGGTAAGAGTCTTCCCGCACAGGCATTCCTGCCTTGCCAGGCACGGGTCATCTGGATTCTGTCCCCATGGTAACACAGGGACGCTAACTGTAGCTGCTGATGTTTCTCAACTCCTCTATAAGCCGTGGCAATAGTGTGGCTCATAGGTAGACAGTCAAAGTCGACTTTAGAACTAAGAATCTAACTTGCACGACAACGACATGCAGATGCCATGATGCCCCGTGTCTCCACCCTACCATGACTCTCCTCTCAGCGGAGACTCCCCGGCAGTATTTCCGAACGAGGTTCCTCATGCACATCTTCCTCAGCAGATCCGAAGCCTGCAGGGAGAACATAACTTCTTTCCCGCCTGCCTCGATCCCTTGCCTTGGGCTGTGGTGACCTGCATGGCAGCTTTTTAGACATCAGTGTCCTGCGCTCATGGCAGGTGGTCGGTCCCCTCTGGTCCCCTCCAGCAGGACAGCGCTGCTGACCCGGATGTTGCTAACCAAAGGCAGAAGTGAAGGGAGGGGCGGCGGTGGAGCCTGGGAACCTCATAGTAGCTGTCACGGTAGTCTAGAACAGCAGTTCTCAACCGGTAGGTCATGACCCCTGGGGGGGGTCAGTTGACCCTGCCATAGAGGTTGCATATCAGGTATTTTGGCAACGAAAATGATTTCATGGTTGGAGGTCACTGAAACATGAACTGTTATTGAAGGGTCACAGCATTAGGAAGGTTGAAAACCACTGTTCTAGAATATTCTTTATGGATCCCATGGCAGTCACTTACCCTCAAGACTGCTATGGCATGGTGGGAAACCACTCAGTGCCTGGGAGGCAGGAAGGTTACTAGTTCAAGGCCAGCCTGGGCTATAGAGTAAGTCCCTGTGTATTTACAAAGGCTCTGGCTAAACACGTGTCTGTCTGATTTATAACCCCACTGCTGAACTCTGAGGCATCCCATTTCTTCTAAGAGCTCTAAAAAGTGACCCCGTGGAGCCAAAGGGGAACAGCGCAGAGGGTGAAGTAGCTCTCAGAGTCCCCCACCCCCACCCCCGACATCTGCAGCATCAGCAGCCTTACGTTTTCCAGGATGCCCGGTGGCCTCAGCCAGCTCTTGTCCAGCACACTCTTCGGCACGTGGTAGCGAAGATTCAAGATGTAATTCTTCCTCACAAGAACTACGAACTCTTCGTTGTCAGGACAAAGGGGTCTGGCACGGTTGATAAAACCCTTGACGAACCTCAAGAGCAAAGTGACAAGAGGCGGTTTACACAGCCACACGGGCCAGGAACCCCCACCCTACCCCACCCGCCCCACTTTCCGTCCCTGACGAGCTTGAGTTAGTTGCCAGTTAAAACGTGAGCAGCATGTAAAGCCAGACTTCAGTTTCCGTGAGATAGGAAGGCTGGCCACGATGGCCGGGCTCATCACCTGTGGTTAGAGTGTGGCAGGTGGCCTCCTGATTGATTGGCTGCAGCCTCCCACCACCCATTGTGAGACTTGGCTCACTTTTTCTGCCTGGCTCTGGAATTCGTCTGACTCAGGGATATCACAAGGCTGAGCTGTGACAGTTGGAATCTGGAGCAGAGACAGCTGGATTCCCAGCATGCTCTAAGGACGGATCTCTCTGTACAGACCAAAACCGCAGCTGGAGAGATGGCTAAGGGCACTTGCTCAGTCACGAGGACTGAAGTTCAGATCCCAGCACCCACAGCAGGCCACTCACAAACTTCTCAACTCCAGCTCCAGAGAGCCAGGCCCTCTCCTGGAATGCACTCAATTTGCATATGCACATACCCCTGCCCTTAAGAATAGTCAGAAAGCCAGGTGTGGTGGCACACCTCTTTAATCCCAGCACTGGGTGTCTGAGGCGGATGGATCTCTGTGAATTCCAGGGCCAGCCTGGTCTACAGAGTGAGTTCTATGACAGCAAGGGCCACACAGAAACCCTGTCTCAAAAAACAAACCCACAGCAGCCCCACCGAGCTCACGGGCACCACGGCGCCCTGGCCCCTTGGCGCGGAGACCTTACCTCCGGATGATTTGCACTGCCCACTTTCTTCTCTTGATCTCCCTCCGAGCCAGGGCCCCACGCCAGTGGGCTTCTAACGTGGTGGCTAAAAAGAGTTCACTGCTGGCATTAGAACGTGGGACAGTCACGCAGAAATACAGAAGACTTTTCCAGAAGGGTCCATCTGCTCAGCGTGTCTGCCCACCCGAAAGCTCTGCTGGTCTCAGAAGTGCATATGGGGTGCAGGCTGTCATTTCCTGCCTGCTGCTCAGAGCAGAGGGGCAGCAGGCAGGAGAGAACCTTTGTGGACGTGGACACCGAAAGTGCCCAGAGGGACCATATGACGCCCCTGCCAGGGGCCAAGCTTGAGACTACAGCCCGGTCTTATCCCCTTATTTAGTTTCTCGAACCCAATGCTTTCACTTGCCACATTGAAAGATGGGGATTCATAAACAATTGGGGACGCGACAAATGAGGGTCTGCCCCTTGTCCCCACGTTTCGATATTTCTCGTGTGTGTGTGTGTGTGTGTGTGTGTGTGTGTGTGTGTGTGTGTGAGAAATTCTTTGGATTTTCAAGTTGGCCTTTCCTCCCCAGATCAGCAGTATTTCTGCTGGAGAACAGGTAATTGGAGATAACATGCTCCAGCACTCAGGACCCAGGGGCTGGCAGACTGTGGTCTGAAGACCAGCTGCCTGTTTACGTAAAGTTTTATTGCGATATGGTTAAAATCGGTTTGTTTACATACTGCCTAAAGCAATTCTGAGTCAGCAGCAGCAGGGCTGAGTAACCGGAAACTGTACTACCCACAGATGGGAAATGTTTCTGTCTGGCCAATCTCTGTCATAAAGGAGTAGTATACAGCTTTGAAAAGAAATAAACATGTACCTCCTGATTGAATTTAAAACACAATTCAGAGAACAAAAATCCAGCCACAAAATACCCACACCTGTCAAATTAAGCTGTGGTAAAACATGAAAATGGAGGAGTAAGGACCACAAAACTCAACAGAAAGTCTACAAAATTGCGCTTAGGGGCTGGGGAGATATCTCAGTAGTAGAGTGTTTCACTCTGCAAGCTCAAGGACCTGAGTTCAAATCCCCAGTACCCATACAAAAAGCTGGGCATAGCAGCACATGCCTGTTCCCCCAGTGCTAGGAGACGGTGAGGCAGAACGATCTCTGGGACTCACCAGACTTTCTGGTTAAGTCAGTCCGCTCCAGGTTAAGAAAGAGACCCCATCTCAAAAAAGTATGGCAAGGAGAGCCTGAAGATGCTCAGCGCTGACCTCTAGCTTCCACAAGCACACACGAGCACAGGCGCCTGACACACTGTTTGCATATAAAGTCTGTGCTGGAGCAAGTGTAGGACCACTATGCCGCGATGGAAGAAGCAGGCCCCAGCCAGCCCCAGGCAAGGGTGATGGGAAGCGCTCGCCACACCCTCCTGCCCTGCCCTCACCTGCTTGTCTCTTCCTCACATACTCTCTCCTCCGCAGGCAGCCTTTGTATGTAGCTTGGATTCTTGAGACTTAAAATAAAACAATAGTTTCGGTGAGTTGGCTTCTGTGTCTTCGTGATCATGGTTTCCAAAAGCAGGAAGCCCGACCCCCCCCCCCCAGAACCTGCAGTGCAGCCATTCTCCGGGCACTGAGTATTAGAAAGATGGGGGCAGACACCGGAGGGTTCTCTTGCCTTCCACAGGGTAACAGCGCCCAGTTCACAGATCACCCTCACAACCCTCATAACCCATCCACAAGATGGGAAGGACATCGGCACATCTCAAAAGGCAGCGTGCAGGCTCAGATGGAGATGTCCAGTAGCCTTGAAATGGTACCACACCGAGCAGTGTGAACCCCAGAACACCCCTAAGATCTAGCTCCCATCACCCCCTTCACCTAGTGAACAATCCACCAGAGACCGAGTTCACAGAGGGTCCTGCACACTGGAAACGGCACCGCCTCTGAGAAGAGGTACTGATCCAAACCCCTGGAGCCTGGCTAAGACTGGGCCTTCTTCGTCTCAGCTAGGTGGTTGGCCCTGGGTACCTGCTGCTGGAGGAGTGGCTCAGTGGTCAAGAGCTTGCCTAGCAGGTGCAGCCGTCAAACCTTGAAACCAGACTGGCCCAAGTTCAAGCCTGGCCTCTGCAGCAGACCAGCTGTGTGATAGCTGGCAGCTTGCTGGCATCTGTGTCTCAGCTTCCCTGAACATGAGGCGTGGGGGTAGCAGGACCTAGTCAGAGGCTCAGTCTCTACAGCTGTTGGGCAAGGGCTTGGTGCACATGGCAGAGGCAAGAACCCAGCTCAGGCCAGCTTAGAGTTCCAGTTAGAGAATTCCTGGTCCCCCATCCAGCTTCTGCCATTTGCCATTCACAAAAAGACCCTGGCTGTGGGCTTTGGAAGCACACTGCTGCCATCGCATACATGACAGAAGTTGTGAAACCTGACTGTGACCCGAGGGGGTAGGTCTCCCTCTCCCGTGACCTTACACTTGGCTGTGCACAAGGGCAGTCACAGGATGAGACCCTGGACATATAATGTTTCTACACCTGCCCTCGGAGCCCATCAGTCCAGAGGCGTCCCATCATAATTCCATAACACCATGACTTAGCCCTGGTTCTTAAGGGGGTATGTTTAAACACATCAGACACCGACGTTTGAGGGTTTTCTTCCCCGCCTCCCTGGTTAAACTTACTGGTTTCTCTTGGAAGTGTGAGAAAAAGAAAACCGTACCTAATTGATGTTTGCTACACTCAAAGGCATCTTCAGTAGCAAACAGAGTTCTGGGGAAGCGAATGAATATTTTGGTTCTAGCAAAGGCAAAAAGAAACACGATTGATTATTGATTAGTCAGTTGCCACCCACGATGGTCGGTTGGGTAGTGTCCTGCCCCCAGTGCATGTCCAATCAGAACTTTAGGATGTGACCTTTGTGGGGAGTGGCTGTCTTTGGAGACAATTAAAGGAGGGGGTAGAGTGGAGAGCGAAGGTTAAAATAGGATGCAGATCCAGGTCAGTGTCCCTCATAAGCGCCAGGAAAGGACATCTAAGCAGGCCAGAGCGATGCTGCATTCAGCTTAGTGGGCGGCAGATCTGGCGCCTGCAAACAAAGTCTCCCCCCACCCCAAACAAGAGGGGACTCTTGGGCTCTCTGCAACCGTGGACACCTGTTAATGAGGATTTCTGTCCCTCCACAGCAAAGTGTGGACACGCCTGTTCCATGCAGGTCAGCAACATGGAATCTGTTGAGTCCGGAGAAGAGATAGTTTGGGGGTTTCTTGGCCACTTACTTTCCTAACTTGTAGTCCTGAGGTTGGTAGCCGATGTACTTGATCAGCCGCTCGACGCCCTCTCCTGGGGGGCCGTGCCAGTGTGGCCAGGTGTCTGGGCACAGAGACTTGTACCTGCCAGGAGTGGAGAGGGACATGCAGGACACTGTCCTCCACCGTGCCCCAGGGTATCTTCGGCTCCCTTGCAGAGGATCGGCCACTCACAGTACAGTTGTCTCGGCAACGCATACAGGGTGTGAGAGAAAGTGTCCTCACAGCTGCGCCATCATGGGACACGCAGCCAGATGACACAACTCGCTCCTATGTCCACATCCAAGAGCTGCACACCGTGTCCACAGCGCCTCCTGCAGCATTATTCACTAACAGCCCAAAGTGGGGCCACCTAGTGGGTGGCTGAACAGGCATCAAAAGTGCTCACACACAGGGAATAAAAGTGCCTTGCTAGAACACGAAGATTTCACGTGTGTGAGTGTGTGTGTGTGTGTACAAGCATGTGTTTACATGTATGTGGGGGCACAAGAGGGCATGGGCGTGTGTGTAGGTGTGTGGGTATGGGTGGGTGGGTGAGGGTATGGGTTGTGTGGTGTGTGTGTGTGTGTGTGTGTGTATGTATGTGTGTGTGGTGTGTGTGTGTGTGTGGTGTGTGTGTGTGTGTGGTGTGTGTGTGGTGTGTGTGTGGTGTGTGTGTGGTATGGGTGTGTGTGTGTGGTGTGTATGTGTGTGTGGTGTGTGTGGTGTGTATGTGTGTATGTGGTGTGTGTGCGGTGTGTATGTATGTGTGTGTGCGGTGTGTATGTATGTGTGTGTGTGGTGTGTATGTGTGTGTGGTATGGGTGTGGTATGGGTGTGTGTGGTGTGGTATGTGTTGTGTGTGTGTGTGTGTGTGTGATGTGTGTGATGTGTAGGCCAGATGCTGGGTGTCTTTCTCAGTTGCTTATCGACATTCACTGAGGTAGGGGCTCTCATTGAACTCACAGTGTGTGGAGTTGGATAGCCAACTTGCTGTGGTAACCCCATCTCTGACTCCTGAGTGCTGGGTTAGCAGTGGGCTGTTCAACCTGCCTAGCATTTATGTGGGTGCACACTGGGGATCAGAGCTCTGGTCTTCAACACTTATGCAGCAAGCACTTTCTCCCCAGTGTATATTTGAGACAGGCTCTCCGTATGTAGCCCTGGCTGTCTTGGAGTCTGCTCTGTAGACCAGGCTGACCTCAAACTCACAGAGATCTGCCTGCCTTTGCCTTATGGGTGCTGGGATTAAAGGTGTGAATCACAACAAAAAGCTGGAAAAGATTTCTTTCAGAGTAACTTTGGCTCCAGTGCCGGCTTTATCCAATCCCAGCACACAGCGTTGGAACCCCTCTAAAGTTAGCATACTCCTTAAACTCAAAAGAGGCCTCATAATGAATGGGTCGAATGGTCTGGAACAGCCAACAGTGCAACAATGGCATTCTGAGATGTTTGCCAGGTCAGGATCCATGAAAAGGAGTCAGTCCATTTCATTTTAACTCAAGGTCAGAGAGGTTTAAAATGTCCTTATGTCTTATAATCCATAAGAGATTAGTTTGGCTGGGCAGTGATGCCGAATGCCTTTAATCCCAGCACTTGGGAGGCAGAGGCAGGAGGATCTCTGAGTTTGAGGTCAGTCTCGTCTACAGAGCGAGTTCCAGGACAGGCTCCAAAGCCACAGAGAAACCCTGTCTCAAAAAACAAACAAACAAATAAGCAAAGGCATTAGTTTGGCAGCTATGGAGTGTTTTGGACTTGGCAATGCATGCCTCTATCTAAATAGCGATACACTTGGGCCCAGGTGGGTTGACTGTGGACCCTGAAGGCTGGATGGCAGATGGCAGGTGTGGCTACCTGGAAAATTAAGGGAAGTAAGTCTCTTTGCCCCTTGTACACAACAATAGAAGTCTTCTGCCATCTTGTCCCCTCTGTTGGTTGAATACATATGATCATGAAAGAATAAACTAAGGCCCATTCAGTATGGACAACTGTCCTGTGTCTCTGTCTTGGATTCTTAACCCTCTTTTACTTTCGCTCATCCACTCAGGTATGAACCTGGGGCTGCTCAGCTGGCTCCGACTGCAGCCCCGCAAAGAAGCCCCTGACAGACTCCGAGACTGCATGACCATTGTTGTAGAGCAGTCCTGTGCTGCCAGCCACCAAAGCCACTGTGGGTGTGGCATTAAAACCTTTTCAAACACCTGACACTTTAACTCCTGCTACAGCTAAGGGGATAGGGCCCAGCTGGGAAGCTCGGGGAGCACTCTGACCTGTCCGGGTGTTTCGAAGCTGGTTCTTCTATGGTACCTACATCATTATATCCACTGCCCTTCACTAACCCTTAGGAGTCCGCCTAGACCCTGCACCCCCAGGCTGTAGGGAGTTGAGTTCGGGCTTAGTGAACTCAATAGACTATGAGGAATTGGGTCCCTGTTTTACAGAAGAATGTGTGTTGGTGTCTTCTGTCTCACATCTGATCTCAGATCACTAAGGGACGCAATGCGGTTGGCCGCACCATCTCTAGGAGACCAGCTTTAAGGGCGGGTCTCAGAGCGAACCTCACCTCTGCAGGAAGTGCTCATACTTGCGCCTGTAGGCGAACCCTGCCCTCCGAACCCGCAGATGCTCCATTAGCCCCAAGTACTTGATCTGATGGCTGATGAGGAAGTCGTCAAACTTGCCTTTGGAGAAACAGAAGAGAGAGACTGACTGGAAAAACTCCCTCGGCAGCTCCAGGCTGGGTCTAGCCACAGAAACCAGCTATTACCCTCAGCTGTGTTTCTCAGGTGTGGGGATTTGGTAGGAAATTCTCCTGATGGAATAAGCCTGAGGTCTGCTAATCAGCCCAGAATCTCATGGGCAACAACCCGATGAAGGGCTTACTGTTATTGCCTCTCTAGGGAGAATACACTCCAGGCCTGTCACACTGTGTGTGTGTGTGTGTGTGTGTGTGTGTGTGTGTGTGTGTGTGTGTGTGTGTGTGTGTGTGTGTGTTCTGGTCGTTAGTGCACCACCTGCTGGGGCTCTGCTGGGGAAGCCTAGGAAGTTCCACAAGAGTCTCCTGCCATCTGTCACTTTGAGTTCTGTCTCCTTGGCCATCTGCCTGGCATCACCAGGCTCAGATTGCTGTGTCTGGCTTTATGTGGGTGCTGGGGATTTGAACTCAGATCCTCACACTTGCAAGGCAAGCGCTCATCCACTGAGCCATATCCCAGCCTCCTGTTGTTTGAGAAGAACAAGAGTTCATGTTCAAGGACCAGGCTGTGGTGGCTTTGAGGGTCTTTAGCCATGGCCCCCAGCTTTGCTCCTGAATTCCAAGCTCTGGGCTCAGGGCGGTGACTCACTGGGCTCCTTCCTCTCGTTGGGCTTGATGCAGCGGATGTATGACGGCTCCTTGGAGACGAGAAGTTCCAGGAGGCTACTCAGGCTGTTCTTAAACTGAGTCCCAACCTGTGCCATGAGAACATGTTGAGTACACACCCTTTCATCAGAAGAGCCGAGACTGCATCCCCTGCTTCTGGCCGAACTCTGGAGACAGAGCACGGCATGAGGCCCCAGCCCCGAGGCCTGAGCTCTGCTTTGCCCACTGACTGGAGGCTGTAGGTGCCCTGTTCTGGGAAGGTCAGTTCCCGTTGCTTTGGGGCTTGCCAGACAAGAGCCACGAGCTTCTAAGGCATGTGAAGGTTTTCCTAACTGAGAGAGAGTGGGAAGAAACACAGAGATGGGCAGAGAGGGCCGTTCCTCAGAGAGAGTGCTGTACCTGGGTTCGCGGCTCAGGCAAGCATCCACCCAGGCTCTCTAGCCAGGAGCCATGTAGCCACAGTGTTACTACTGGGGTCTGAGATGTCCCTCACAGGCCTCTGTACTGAAGCCATGACCCCCTGTGCAGCAGTTTCCACAGTGACTGGAAGCCTCTGACCTGACGGGCAGGAATCCCCAATGGATTCAGAGCCCAAGGGTGCTGGGGTTGGTGGGGTCTTTGTGTAGTGGTGGCAGGTCTTTAGGAGGGGCGTGGGTTCTTTAAAGGGCGGAGCCTGGTCAGAGGAAGTGCCTGAAATTGTTTTGAAGGACACATTTTCCCCCAACCCCTTTTGCATGTTCTGCACACGGTCTCTGCCATGTCACACACAAGAGGCCGTGGGGTGTGATCCCTGAAGTCAGGAACAAAATCAACCGTCAAACTTGTCTTCCTTGAGAGCTTTTGTCACAGTACAGGAAACCTGACTCATACATGGGGAGCATCTCATGGAGCCAGGCCACCACTGGCCCAGCCCCCTGCCTCCTCCCCTAGGTTTCCTAGACCTGTCTTCGTTTGATGGTATTTTTTCATAGTCTCCGCCTCCCAGACTGTAAGCCCCTTGAGGGCAGGGAACCCCAGCCCAGTATAGTTGCCAACACGGGTTCAGTGAATGTCAGCAGCAGAATGAACCAATACAAACCTCTCTGTTGGAGGAAAGGGGAGAGAGGGTGGCTTCAGAGGGGCAGGTAAGCAGTAGTCACTGTCCCCTGTGACTTTTGTCCCCTTGGCTCACCGTCGGTGGCCGCCTCCGGTTTTCCAGCTCCGCCACCAGGAAACACTCCCTCAGGATGCTATTCCTGGACCGGCACAGCACCTGTGTGAAGATGACCGGATTTGAGCTCACTGCTCTGGAGGCCAGCAGACAGCAGAGCCTCCTGCTGGGCGGGCACTTAAAGACATCCCTGACCACAACAGAGTGGGAAGAGTATGAGACCCACCCGGGGTCCCACATCAGCACCGCCACAGAGCACACACACTGGGAGGAGGGGCTCAAGCTGCAGCCCCAGCCTTGTGTGCATCAGACATCTAGCTCTCTCTACCATGATGACACGAGAGTTGTCCCCAGCCCAGCTTAGCAGTGTGTGGGGGATAAAGCAGCCTACAAACAGTCCATCACAAGAGGGTGCGGGTGAGTGATCATGCAAGGTACGGTACCCTGCTGTGCAGGGGAAGGATACCTGGCACGCTAGGGGACACAGGGCCTGGCCTCCTCAGCCACCGGCCCATGTTGGCGTTCAGGGGACAGACGCGGTGTCATGAAGCCCAGGAATCTAGCCTGTGCATTATGTGGCCTTGCTCCATCAATTTTCAAGATAATCTGTTGTAAGAAGAATGCACGCCCCTCTACTCTTGTTTACGTGGTGCGTGGTGCCCTCGTGCAGGCTAAGTGCATGCTAAGTACCGTGTCATGGGCGTCACCGCCCTTCCTCCTCTTCCCATCTCTGACTTTGCTTTTTCTTTTACACAGTTTCTCTAGACAGCCCAGGCTGGCCCTAAACCCAAGATCCTCCCGTGCTCTCCCTGTCCCCCAGCCCCCCACCCCCGAGCGCTGGGGATACTAGTGTGTGCCGCCACATCTGGAAGAACTCTTTAATACAATTAAAACTATACAAAAACGTGCTTGTGTTCATCTAATAGAATGTCGTTCAGCCTTAAAGCAGGAAATCCTCTTTCTTTTCTTGGAAAGGTCTGGTGTCCTCCTGGCTGTCCCGGAACACCTAGTGTAGCTGGGGTGACTTTGAAGTCCTGGTCCTCTTGCCCCCACCTCTCCGGCGCTAGGGAGGACTGCAGGCTGCCCGCAGTCCCAGCTTAGGGTGTAATGCATGGAGGAGAAAGTTCCAGAAACCCCAGAGCCGCCACTCACTGACTTCTGTCATAGGCTCTGTCTTCACCATTAACATCGTGGGTGATGATTCAAACTTACCTCCTTCAGGTGTCGGTAAAGCAGGTCATTGTTTTTCTCCAAGAATCCTGGGTGTTTTTGAAAACAGAAGTCACAATCAATGTGATTCCCATTGATTGCTAAGGCACATTCTGATGATGTCTGGGGTCGCAAGGGGTTTCCCGGCTGTCACAGTACTGAGATGGGCTGGATCCCAGCAGTGAGCTGTGAGCTAAGCATCGGGCAATGCCCAGGCCTCAGCTCATGCTAGGAGAATGCCCCCTCTGGGCGACATCACACACAGCCAAACATCCTGGGGGACCCCTCCTAATACTCCCAGACAGGCCCCAATAGCGTGGGGACACCACCTCCCCACACCCCCAGAGCCAGATATCCTGAGTGGGGGACACCCCCCCCCATGCCTCCAGACAGAGCCAGACATTCTGGGGACACCACTCTCTATAATTCTAGAATGTCGGATACTCCTGGGATGACTTTCCAGGCTGAGGGACAGGTCCTCAGAGGGAATTTACAGCAGGTTGATTTACGATCCCTGGCCTTGACTCTATGTAACCCAGTAGCAATGACTTAATGACCCGCCAAGACAGTGGGGGGCACTGCTCCCCCCACAGTGGCCAGCTGAGGCCATGTGACTTAGGGAAACCAGCCCCACTGAGAAAGGAAAATTCCTGCGGGGTCCTTTTCCAGGCCCTAGTTGGGTTTTTTGGATTGGTTTGTTTTTTTGAGACGGGTTCCTACTGTGCAGCTTTGACTGGCCTGGAACACGGCACATAGACCAGGCCGGCCTTGAACTTACAGACATCTGTCAGGCCTTTCTCCCTTGATGTTCTGAACTCTGTCACCCACGCTGGCATTCCCCTCACTATGCAGCTAATTCTCCTGCTGTCTTTCCGGGGCTGCAGTCGGAACCAGCCAACTCGCCCACGGTTTGTGGTGAGGATGAGGAAAAGCTAGCTAAAACAGTTAAGAGACCCAACGGAAACCCAGGATAGGTGTCAGGAGGGCCTTTCATCCATCCTAAATGGACGCCCTTAGTTTATTCTTCTAACAACCGCATGTACCCAACCAAAAAACCCGTGACAATGGCAAAAGACTTCTGTCATCATGTATACGGGGTAAACAGACTTACTTCCCTTAATCCTGCACGTGTGTGATAGCCACACCTGCCCTCCGGCCTTCGGGGTTGAGAGTAGCCCTGGTCTGTTCTTATTTAGAGATACCCACTACACCAAGGCCAAAACACCCTGCAGCTGCCAAGCTATAGACTTACAGGCATAAGGGCGGTTTTGAACACTCTGACCTTTAGTCAAAAAGGAGTGGAGCAAATCTTTATGGGCCCCAACAGCGCAGGGTGACTGAGGATCCCTGATGACCGCCTCCGGCCTCCACACATGCGCATGCCCACATGTGAACACATACACAAAGATTTTCCATGGTCACTGTAAGTGCACAGTACAGCAACTTTGAGGCCACCTACTTGTAGCCATCACTGCCTGGGGCTTTGTAAACATCCCAAGCCCAAACCCTGTACCACGATCTGGCTGCTCCCCAACCCCGTTGTCTCTGGAGTTGATTGCTGTAGACCCCTCAGGTGAGAGGACACATATCGCTGTGCAGCTGACTACCTCCCCTTCGAATCCTGTTCTGGGACAGAATCTCCTTCCTGCCTGAGGCTGAGCTAACTCCCATTGCATAGCCAGCTACTTTGCTGTTTGCCTACTCCTGTGGCTTCCGGCTCACGGCTGTGGTGACTAAAGCTGCCTCGCATATGAGTGGACGGACACATTTGCACCCTGTGTACCCCAAGTTTTTTAGCTCTACGCCCAGAAATGGTCAAAGCTGGCTTCTAACAGAACCTGTAACTCAGGTAGGGCCAAGAAGCCCAATGCAATGTTGTTTCCAGGAGATAGGCCTTCACACCTGCTCAAAAGGCAACAGGCAGAGCATTGTGGGTACTGGGGAGGATGTGGACAAACTAGGACCACAGTGGTCAGGAGGCTCCTAAAAACGCTAAGAAGTAGGGCACTTCCATGGGACCCAGCCACTCGCCTCCTCACTATCTACCCAGGAAATCAAAAGCAAGCCAGTCCATCCCAGCTACCCCAGGAGCCAAGGCAGGAAGATGGCAAGTTCAAAGCCAGCCTGGGCAACTTAGTGAGACTGTCTCAAAATTCTAAAACTTTCTATAAAGGAACTGAGGGAATAGCTTAGTGTCAGGGCACCTACCTAGTGTGCATGGGCCCAAGACTCAGTCTCTGGAAGTGTTGGGGGAGGAGGTATACAGGTGTGTTCGGAGTGTCGGTTTTTACCACAGTTGGGAGAACACATGTGTATTACGTAATTCTCTAGTACTGAGGGGGAGGGGAAGTGTGTGAGGAAGGGCACTGTGTCTAAAATGAAACTGAGTGTACAGTACCACGACTCTGAATACAGTAGAACCCTCGAATTGCACACGTTAATGGATGAACTATTCAGTGTATGAATACTTTAATTAGACTTTTAAAACTGGTGGTTATATCTAAAATAATAAGAAAGACCCTCCAAGTGGCATGCTTGAATGCAACACTCGGGAACTTCGGGGTGGCCACAGATGGCATTTCATTGGATGACTCGGTAACCATCGTGCACACTCGGGCACCCGCATGGCTGTGACCTCCCAACCTCTGCCACTGACCTTTGGTGCTGTAGGTGACCTCCCCTGCATAGTGCAAGAGGCAGAACTCCAGCCAGCCAATCCTCTTCCGGCCTTTTGGACCAGCCAGCTTCCTGCTGCAAGACACAGACACAGACCCTTTCTCCTCCTGCATAGCAGCAGGAATGACATTGAAATCCTGGGCCAGCCACTGGGGGACATTGCCATCAGCCTTGAAGCTGACTCCGTGGAGGCTGCCAGTGAGCCCTGCTCCCTATGCCCGGCTGGGTATCAGTTCTCACACTTAGAAAAACATTTGCCTGTGAGAAACACTCAAGTTTTGTTCTTTAGATAAAGTAACCCGGAGCTGGGGCATAGCTCTGTGGTAGAGCATGTGCCCGGCGAACTCTACAACAATGAAGGCTGTTCTAGTTTACCTTTTAATTGTGTGTATGTGAGTGTTTTGCCTGCTCCATATGTCTATGCACCACCTTTATGCCGGATACCTGTTGAGGCCAAAAGACAGTGTTGGATGCCCCGGAACTGGAATTAGAGAGGTATGGGTCATCATGTGAGCTTTGAGAATCAAATCTGGGTCCCCTGGATGAGCAACAAGTGCTCTTAATCTCTTTAGCCCCATGTATTATTATTATTATTAAAAAAGAAAAAAGGGTTGGGGCTAGGCGTCAGTGGTGCACGCCTTTAATCCCAGCACTCAGGAGGCAGAGGCAGGTGGGTGTCTGTAAGTTCAAGGCCAGCCTGGTCTACAGAGTGAGTTCCAGGACAGGCTCCAAAGCTACAGAGAAACCCTGTCTCGAAGAAAAACAAAAAAACAAAAACCAAACAAACAAACAAAAGTGTTAGCACAGGACTTTAATCCCAGTACTCAGGAGGTAGGAGGGTCTTTGTGAGTTTGAGGCCAACCTGCTCTACTGCTCTACATAGTAAGCTTCAAGCCAGCCAAGGCTACATAATGAGACCCTGTCTAAAAAAAAAAAAAAAGAAGGCCCAGAGAGATGGCTCAGTGAGTCAAGGCGCTTGCCACCAAGTCTGACGACCGAGTTTGAACCGGGGGCCGACCCAGTGGACGGAGAGAACGGACTTCCCCTAGTTGTGGTACATGTGTTAATGGGCTGGGACTAGGATTCCAAGCCTGGCTTTTGTTGTGTTTTGTTTGTTGGTGCTGGGGATGAAATCCAGGTGTCTGGATGGCCAGGACGGAGCTAGCCTCTAACTCAGAGATCCACTTACTTCGGCCTCCCAAGTTCAGGCTTAAGGGGATGCCGCCCCCTCCTGGCTCTAGGCTGTGTTTACACTTTTCCCTTACCTGTCTCAAAGACTAGTGTGGGGTTTACATGTAAATGTAAGCATTCAGAGTCTGTAGAGATGACTCAGCCGTTCAGAGCACTCGCTGTTCCTGCAACCAGGGGCCCCCAAGCTCGGTTCAGCACCCACATAGGATGGCTTACCACCAACTACCTGTTACTCCAGCTCCAGGGGATATCACACCCCCTTCTGGCCTCCATGAGCAAGTGCACTCACATACATATACACACACACACATGCACACACACGGGCGCACACACACAGATGCATGCACACACACACAGATGCACGCGCGCACACACACACATGCACACACACGGGCGCACACACACAGATGCATGCACACACACGCACACACAGATGCACGCGCGCGCGCACACACACACACACACTCCCTGCTGCACTATTTTAGACACAACTCATTTTTTCATTTTTACTTTGCCAGTACTGGAACGAAGCCTAGGATTTTGCAAGTTCTAGGTTGAGCTACTGCCCCATCCCCAGGCCTTTCTCGTTTGTTTCTTCATTTTAAGGTCTTTGTGTCTCAGCCTCCTGAGCACTGGGACAGCAGAATGGTGTCACGGCATCTGGCTGTCCCTGCTGTGCCTAAATTGTTGAGAAGGACCATCTTAAGCCTGCACCACACATGAAATGTAACCTCTGCCAAACAAAGCAAGACATTCTACTTGGAATTCCTGTCTGATTTTTACTACTGAGGGCATGCTGGCCTAGGAGCTAGCATGGGAGGTCTCTGTACTGTGCGGATGCATGTGTGTGACATGTGTACATATGTACGTGGTCGGCACACAGAGACCCAAGGAGGATGGACACTGGTGTCCTTTCTCTGTAACTCCCTGCCTTACTCTTTTAGGTAGGCTGGCAGCCAGCAAGCTCCACACTCTCCACATCCTGGATGTGTGCAGCCACACCCAGCTTTTTATGTGGGTGCCCTGACCCGAACTCAGGGTCCCATGCTCACGCACAAATGCTCTTAACCACCGAGCCATCTCTACAGCTCCAAAGTACTTGTCCTTGCACACAGGTCCAAGAGAGAAGACCTGACATACTCCCCCACACAGCCCTCCAGATGAAGGACTCACGTTTGGAAGTGCGCATGCGTGCCCACTTTCTCTTCCAGTTTCTCCAGGAAACTCAAGTCTGTAGCAGGACCTGGACGGATGCACTCTTCATCCTTTGAAATGAAGAGACACCTCAGCCCCACACCATGGCACATGCTAGCTGATTCAGACTCTAGCATTCTAGACTAAAGTCCTGTCACTTGGTGTGAGACCAGGTGTGCCCTGGAAGGAAGGGTTACCCCTCACAGGTGCTCGGACCCTGGGGCTGGCTGCGGGAGCTTGCACCCCAGAGAGACTGGAAATGCCACACAGTGACTCTCCTTGCCTCTGACCTGCACCGTCCCATTTCCTTTCCCGTCTCCCTCCTATCCTTTCCAGGCCAGGCCTGTGTCTTTTCCCTCCTCCCCATCCCAATCCTCTCTCTCTCTCTCTCTTCTCCCTTGCCTCTAGTTACGGTCTTACTGTGTAGCTTGGAGTGGGTCTCAAACACACAATCCCCCTGCCTCAGCCTCCCGAGCGTTGGCATGACAAGCATGTACCACCACACCCGTTTCTGACCCATTTTTCCTCCCTCCCTCCCTCCCTTCCTCCCTCTCCCCTTAGTTAGTGTCTTGATATGTAGCTCAGGCTGGCCTCAAGCTCATGATCCCTGAATGCTGGGCATGACAGGCAAGCCCCACCATGCCTTGCTGGGGCTGTATTTTTGGACTTCTCAGAGACACTCACGGTTGCCATGGCAGCTTATTTAAACACTCTTAAACAGTCATCAAGCATCAGGGGCAGCTGCATGCTTAGGGCAGAGGACTCATGGAGGGAAAACTGTGAGAGCAGCTGAGCCCGAACTGACACATCTCTCGGTCTGTGCTTTTCCCTCAACAATGATACTACTTCATGGGCCATTGTAATCACCCACATGCAAGCATGCATGCAAAATGCTTGTGCACACACACTTTGAACATACCATTCTGCAGCCGAGGCTGCCTTGGAACTTAGTATGTAGTTCAGGCTGGCCTCAAAGCCTGAGGCCATCCACCTGAGTTTGGGGGTTACGTGGGCTTCCTCTAACCCTTTCAGGCCCTGGGAACATTTGTGCACCCGTGCCAGACACCCAGTGAAGGAACAGGGTTGTTGCTTTCTCACCAGAATAGACATAATCCCTCTGTGTCTCTCTTCTACCAAATCGCAGATGATCTTGTTGTTGAAGTACTGAACGGGCTCCCACTAGAACGACAAGAGGGAGAGTTCTCCCAGCATGCACAGGGGCAGCATGCGCATCGGTTTGACAGGGAGTCTCCAAATATTTTCTCAAAATCTGATTCTCATATCCAACCTTTAAAATTACACTTTTGGGGGTTGGAGAGGTGGCTTGGCAGTTAAGAACATTGGCCGCTCTCATGGGGGACTCAAATTCAGTTCCCAGCACACACATCGTGTGGTTTATAACTGCCTGTAACTCTGGCTCTGGGGGACCTGCCCCCTCTTCCGGCCTCCATGGGCACCTATGCTGAGGTACCTGTACCCACACACACACACACACACACACACACACACACACACACCCCGGCAAGCTGGACGGACATACACACACACACACACACACATACACACACACCCCGGCAAGCTGGACGGACACACACACACACACACACACACACACACACACACACACACACCCCACTTGAAATCTTTACAATGATGCTTTTGGGGCTGGCAAGATGGCTCAGGAGGTAAAGGTGTTTGTCACACAAGTCTGATAGCCTCAGTTCAACCCCTGGACTCCATGTAAAGGTGGAGGAAAGAACCAGCTCCGTGAACTTGTCCTGTGTCCTGGCATGTGCATCTACACACACATCATGCTCGCGCGCACATACACACATACACACACACACAAACGCAATTGTAAAATCCTTCAACGATGCTTCCTAAATATCCCAGTGTTTCCCCAGGGGAGAACTAAAATCATCACTCTGGGAAACACCCAGTGAAATAACATTTCCCATGTGAATGAGGCGGCGGCAGGGTGCAGCTGGGGGCTGGAGCACATCCCCCGTGTGTGCGAAGCCCTGCGCCGTCCCTCCTCCCCTCGCGTCCAGCCCTCGCTCACCTCGATGCCTTCGGACTCGTACTCGGCCTGCTCGGCCTTCAGCGTCCTCTCTATCAACAGCTGCTGGAGTTTCTCGTTGCAGTAATTTATACAGAACTGTTCAAAACTAGAGGTGCAGACAGAGGATTCTGGTCACGCAAAAGCTACCGACAGGCCAGGCGCAGCCAAACCACGTTTTGGTGAGTACACGGTTCTTATCTATCTACAGTGTTGCGCTAGTAAACTGGAAGGATCTAGACAAACAAGGTTAGGTGGTTTATGGTTCGAGCGGCTGGGGATGCAACCTATGGGTAGAGCTCTTGCCTAGAACAGTGTGTGAACTGAGGGTTGCCGCGAGCTGTAGTTCCCGGGACAGGAAAACCAATTCTAGCGCCTTAACCATGGCGTAGACTCTGACCAAAACCACAAACCGGCAAGCACAGCAGGCAACTCACCCATTCTTGTCGAAGACTTCGAAGCCATAGATGTCCAGCAACCCGATCACAGTCTTGGGGGTGAAGTCCTGGGGAAGGGGGAAATGCAGGCCATCGGCTGCTAGAGCTGTGACTGCAGACATCTGTGTATCTTCCAAAACACCTTCATTTTTAAGCATTCTTTCTTAGTGTGTGTGTTGCTGTGTGTCTGCCACCTGTTTGCAGGAACCCACAGAGGCCAGAAGAGGGTGTTGGATCCCCTGGTATTACTGTCACTGTGAGCTGCCTGACATGGGAGCTGGGAACCAAACTTGGGTCCTCTGCATGAGCAGCCCGTGCTCTTAACCACTGAGCCATCTTTCTAGCGCAAAGGCTCCCCACTGTGAGGCTTTAAAAGGAGACTAAACTTGACCGTGGAGTCGGAGGTGAGGCCTTGGGGGGGGTCATCGGTTAGGTAGGAACATCAGAGCAGAGCCCCAGGGACCCGCTGCTGCTGACCCTCCTACAAAGACAAAGAGGCCAGAGCAGACGCATAGAGCATCTCCTCTTACCATGTGATACTCTTGTCCTCATCATCACTGGAGTAACTGATTCAGCTAGGTTTGTCATCTTGTGATACTTGAAGCCCTGTTGTTGTCCCCAAGGTTGGGACTCAGCTATAAAGCTCATGTCCCCTCCTTTTTCTTTAGGAGCAGCTCACGGGGACCCCTGGGGCCCGTCAGCCTGCTCTGCCTGCCTGCCGGCTCCTTCAGTGGACCTGCCTGTGGCTTACATTTGATCCAAAACCAACAGCGAAAACTGCCAAGGACATGGGCTGCCCAGGCGAGAAGAGGCAGCTGCGTGGATGCCACCATATACCGGCACGGGTGGGCCCCTCACAAGGAGACTGTGGTTCCAGTGCGTCTCCCTGAGGCCACATGTCAGAAATGTTACCAGGTGTGTGCTATCGAGGACAAGGTCCTCAGGAGGGGCCACCAGTGGAAGGGGCTCACCAGCACAGCCTGCCTCGCTACGGCACGCCATTTGCCGTGTCAGAGTGAGAGGGTAAAAATACAGCTTAACTCTCTAATGACCACTAAAAGTTAGAATTTTAAATTTAAATTTTAAAAAAGTCCATCGGCATGTATTTAAAAATCACCCTAGCTGCATGCAAAGCTCAGGAAAAAAGAAAAACACTGGTTTCTGGATATTATTCTTATTCATGATCACCTAGTTTCTGAAGAATGCTGTTATCCACAACAACAGTCTGGGAACTGTTATGCGTCATCCTGTCCACAAAGAAAATTAATAACTAAAAGACGGGACTCGTAGCAAAAAGGGAAAGACAGAGAAAACAAGATCCTCTGCCAACAGATACAGATAACTCCCTGACTGGAGAGAACATTCTCCCAGCCGCTCAAGGACAAGGCCACTGAGCCCGCTGGTTCTTGAGAAAGAAAAACACCCCCTAACCTTGCAGGTGTGCCAAATCTCTGTAACCTAGGAAACCTTACTAACCATTCCAAGTTTTGAACTGTCCCATGACCTGCTTTTAGGCCTAATGAAAATTACAGGCTAGCTTTGAAACTGGCCTTGTTAGCTTTGATGTAAATCCTGTAAAAGCTGTCTCAATTCTGCCCTCGGGGTCCTCAGTCCTCTACCCCAGCATGGCGTATGACTATGGACCCCAGTGCACTTGGAATAAAAACTCCTCATGCTATTTGCATCAAGACCGCTTCTCCTGAGTGATTTCCTGACCGCTTCCCTGAGTGGGAGCGCGAAGGTCCATGCTCTGCAGGTCTTACAAACGTGCTGAGGGAGACTCCCTTAGATACAGCGTCCTGCTCTCAACTTCCCACCTTTCTGTCACCCAGCTTGTGGAGCTCAGGTATAGCCACGGAGAATACGCTTGTCATTTTAAAGATTTACATTTATGTTTATGTGGGCGTGCACACATGCACTCATGTAACCACATGTGTTGGGCTCACACGGAGGCCAAGAGAGGTCATCTGGGTCCCCTGGGACTTGAATTGCAGGTGGTTGCGAGCCGCCCACTGTGGATGCTGGGAACTGAACTTGTACTCTGAGTCAACAGTAGCATTCTTAACTGCTATTAACCACTTACTGTTTTTAACGGGCCACAGCGGGCTCTTCTGTCTGAGTGGACTCAGATGCCGCCTCCCCAGTCTGTACTCTGCACCCCAGGCCTAGAGTCATGCCTTGATTTCTGGCTTTAAACGAACTTCCATCTTATCTGCTTCCCCTTGAAAAGGGAACTTGGCCTAAGCAGGAGTTTGGAGGTCAGCTGCGTGGTCTTACACATATTAAAATCCTGAGGCTTCGGAAAGCTGCTGCGGTCCCCAAAGCCACCGGGTATACCATGGTCCATCCACGGCCACTTTACTGTGATGATTATGACGTCACCACTTTAGGGAGAACAAGAAAACGTGCATCATGCGCTGACCCACCTTGTTGACTAGGGAGGAGTTGATTTTATTGACCAACCAAGTAAATGTCCGTCCATAAACGGCCTTGGCCATGGCGTCTCTGGCGTAAACGGAGAGTTCTACCGTCAGTGGGCACATCACCTGGAAGGAAGGACAGGGTACGCCATTACAGACAGGATGAGCCCTGGCCCTCAGTTTTCACACTAGTCTTTGATGGTGACTGAGCAAAGATTACAAGTTAGTAGGCCAGGACCCAGGCACAGTCCTAGTGTCCTGGTGTGTGTGAGACTCAGCTTGGTGCAGGGGTAGGAACATGGCGAAACAAAGAAAAATCACACAAAGGACAGCCGTGGTGCAGACAGAGCGACAGGTACCGTAAGGAGAAAGGTGGAGCCAGGCAGGTGACCAGGGAAGGGGCCTTGATTCAGGGCTCTGGGGACTAAAGGATGAAAACGGAAAGAGCAGGATGGCAGCAGAGGGGACAGGAGGTGCCAGGCCCGCAAAGAGCTGAGGCATGAGCTGGTGTGGCGGGTGTGGGGGGGAGGGGGGAGGGGAGGGATGAGGCATGAGCTGGTGTGGGGGGGGAGGGGGAGGGATGAGGCATGAGCTGGTGTGGAGGGTGTGGGGGGCGGGGAGGGAGGTAGGGATGAGGCATGAGCTGGTGTGGTGGGTGTGGGGGGAGGGGGAGGGGAGGGAGGGTAAGGGGGAGGGGCTGAGGGATGGGAGATAGGGATGATTAATGTGGGACGGAGGGACAGGAATGGGGGTGTAGGTTTGGGGAGACAAGGTTGAGACTCCAGCAAGAGCTGAACTATTCCGGGCCTGGCGGGCTGCGTTTGGGGGTTTGCTTCCCCCAGAGACCACCAGAGAGCTACCATCTGAGTCAGGCAGTCATGGGGGGGGCACAGATCTCCCCAGTACAATTTCACCTCCTCTGTTTTGGCTTCAATCTTTCTGTGGGTGAGAGCTTCCAGGAGAACCGCCGGGCAGACCCCCAGGAGCTGCGGGAAAGAATTCCGGCGCCATTCAGTGACCATAAAGAGTCTGTGTCCTCACCAGATCCCCCGAGCTCATCACTGTGCCTCCAGGAGAAACCGGCTATGGGGTTCACTCCGTAATCTCAGCACTCAGGCTGAGACAAGACAATGGCAGTTCAGGGCCAGCCTAGGCTACGTGGATGCGATCTTATCTCAAAAGCAAACCCTCCTAACTGGGACCAGCAAAAGACTGTGGTGCTGGCATCCGGGCTGCTGTGGACACCTGGGGACTAGGCTCCTCACTCTACTGCTCTTCAGAAAAGGAAGTGTCGTCACCTTGGAAATCCACTTGATTTCGTGCGTGTCCGGAACACTGGCACAGCCTTGTTTATCCTCCTTGAAACAAATGTTGCCCAGGTGTAGGATGCTGGCGATGATACCAAAGAGGCTCTAGATATGTGGGCAGGCAGGGGACAGTGGCAGTGGGGTCAGCAGCACCTCCTTGACAAACGGCAGTGAGATGTCTCCTCCCCCAAGTCCCAGCCCAGTTCACAGAGCCAGCTGGCGTCCTCCCTGGAAATGGGCTCCGGTCCTAATGGTACTGATTATCTTAATGAGGGGTGGGGGCTGGAGGGGACCCACTCTCAGCCTCTAACACAAAACACAAACACATACACATTCTATAAAAGCAGTTTATAAGCTGAGCGTGACGGCACACACCTTTAACCCCAGCGCAGGTGAGTTTCTGTGAATTTGAGGCCAGCCTGGTCTACACAGTGAATTCTAGGACAGCCAGGACTGTTAAAGAAATGCTGTCTCCAAAAACCAAACCAAGACAAAACACCCCTATTAAAAAGGCAGTTTATGGAACAAACCCCCAGCTAGCAGGGGTAGTGTATGCCTGTAACTCTGTGTAACTCTGGCACTGGGGGAGACTGAGGGAGGGGAATCATTAGAGTTCCAGGCTAGCCTGGGCTACACAGTGAGACCCTGTCTCTAAAACAAACAAACCAAACCTACAGGCATGCCATTCAGTTTTCAAATAGCGTGTCTCAAATGTTATCACTTTTAAAAACTACACTGTGGCTCTTGAAGCATAAACAGATTTATAATCAGAATGGAAAAATCAAAGACAAAATTCTATTCGATGTTTACCCATGATTAATTTGTTCCAAAACTGAAGCGTAAATAGAGAATAAATGTGCAAGCCCAGTGGATCTAAGTTGAGAGTGGACTTAACCTGGGGATGGGCCATGTCACCTCCCTCTATTCAACACTGGAGAAATGTAAGCCGACAGTCCAGAGGCAAAATGCCCATTTTCTATTTGAATAGGCTCTGACTAGTCTTTTAGAATTGTTTATGCAAAGTACACAAAGAAAATTTATATTAAATATTCTTCACTGTCTATCTCAAAGTGTTTGCATTACAAGTCTTACATTTTACCCTATGCATGATCACACGTGTGCATGACCATATGCGTGTGCATGTGTCCCATGTCTCTACCGACGTGACCATCCCACGGCCGTATCTGGGACATTGACTGCTCTATCAATACCTCCAGCCCCGACACGTGCATTCATTTGCTGAATCCAGTGATCCTACAGCCACCCAAACCACCAAGCAAACAGGGTAGTTCCCACCCAGACAGAGCCCCAGGGCATTTACCTCAAGGTCAGCTTCCGTGAAATCAATGACAGAAAAGGCAGTGGACACGGTTTTCCAGTCGTTTTTGTCATTGATAAGCGACTCTCTGGCACAGTGGCCCTGTGGTGCAGATGGATCCGTTAGTGGCAACTGACTTCTGTAATTTCTCAGACTGTAGATGAGGTTTTAAACCACCTAGCAGAGGTGATATGCTGACAGCTTTCTCTCCTCCCTCTCTCCTTAAAAGATGACACCCGCAATGCCCGAGTCAGGAAACAGCCACTTAAACTTTTCTTCTCCAATTAATAAAGGTCTCTCTGTGAAAACCAGGTGTTTGGGTGTGTTTTGTGTTCAATCTGGGGTCTGGGAGGAATCCCTCACTGTGCAGGCGTCCCCTTCAGTTAGAGTGTCTGGAAGTGAGCCCCAAGGATCCTCTCTCTTGTCTCTACAGAGATTCGAACTGAGGTCCCCATGCTTATGTGGCAAGTGTTTTACTGATCAAGCCACCTCCACAGCCCCCATAACTTCCTATAGCAGCATTTGTCTTGTATTTGGTCGCGCCAAGGACGTGGAGGCAACTTAGCATGTGCGGGAGGGTGCACAGGTCGTCCGCAAACACTTGGGCCTTGGATGCTGTCATTCATGAGGGTCCTAGAATCTCCATGGAACCTAAACAGCTGTCCCTTCCCACATGACGACTTCTCCTGCCCCCTGCAGGTGAAGCGTGTGCAGATCTGTCCCTCAGAGACATTTCCCCGACTTTGTGGGGCATCGGGAAATGAAATCAAAAACAAGACAGAACACACATGCTGGCAAAGCCAGTGGCACATATGGTCTGATTAAAGCAGTAGGGCGGGGGGGGGGGGAATCCTATAGAATTAAAGGTGTTGTCTGTCTGTCTGTCTGTCTGTCTGTCTGTCTGTCTGTCTGTCTGTGTCTCCAAGAGAGAGGTGTGATTCTCAAAGGGAAGACAAAATGTTTGGGGAAGTGACTGAGGTTTATGTCACTTCACTCTTGTTCCAATCAGTCCCTCCTCCTGGTCATGCACCAAAGATGTCGCAGGCATGTGCCTACGCTGGGAAAACCAGGTCCTTAAGAAGAAATTCGAGCAAGCCCAAATCAGTCGCTGTGTTCTAAGACCCAGCTGCAGGCTTATCAGACACAGGACTGCGTTAGGGAATGCTTGGCTCTTTCCATTTTTAAGGTCTTTTCTGCCTTTCTCCTAGGGCTCTGCACAACGCTGTCCTCCAACGCTGTCCTCCGTTTGCAACATTCACACTCTATAACCCTTGCCCTCGCTCACCTGCATTCTGCCTGGCGACCTCAGTGCAAAGCCAGGCCCAGAGAGAAGGGAGGGGGGAAAGCTTTGGGCAAAGACAGATGCTGGTGGGGTCAAATGCTTCACACGGCCTGGGTATCTCAGGGTGCAGAAAAATGGATTCTTCAGAGTTAAGAACATCTTTCATCTGAGAGCGCTAGCTCCCAGGCCCACTTGCAGGGACAGCCTGAGCACTCTTCACTTGGCGGCTCAACTCTCAAAGTCGAAGGCCCAGCTGGGGAGAGCCCTTTTCACATTGGTGCATGGGGACAGAGGGGGCAGCGGTACCTGTCACACCTGCACCAGCCACTCCCACCTTGACCGCGCTCCAAATCTAAGGGGACCACATTTGACGCTGGCCCTGAAAACCAGGACTCTGGATCCTCGGCAGTTGCTGGACCACCGACCTGTACCCTCAAAACGTGGGCGCTTACATCTCAGCAGCTCTGCCGACCCCATCCCACGCTGGATGTAAATATCCGAGGGCTGGCTCCAACGCCTGTTTGTTCATTTAGCTGGCGCTGGGTTTTGAACCCAGGGCCTTGCACACAGGAGGCCAGAGCTCTAGTCCTGATGGTGTCTCCCTCCGTTTCTAAGATTGTTCAACCAGGAATCAGACATTGGTTTGCTCTACCAAGGTGAGGTGACTGTCAGGCAGGAGAGGACGTATGCCAGCTTGCTTGTGCAAGACAAGTGTCACGAAGGAGGGTACAACCAGAACAGCAAGCACCCCAGCCCCCTCCTCCTGAGGCCACCAAGGCCCTTCTAACCTGTGAGAGGTACTTGTAGAGCTGGGGGTCTTGCTCAAGCCCCAGGGAGCTGAGGCACCCCACTTCACCGCCTGCCAGCAGCTGGTAGAAGACGTGGAAATTCCGTTCCCCGTGGTTTTGATAGACGACGCGGGATTTTTCGATCAAGTAACTGATTATATGTCCACCTACCGGGATGCCCTTCAAAACAAAAGATGCAGGGTGATGGCTGGGACAAGCCCCTCCCACTGCGGACCTGACCCTGCAGTCACAGGGAATTGAACCCAGGACCTCTGGAAGAGCAGCTGACGTCATCCCTACTGACTCAGCGGTGATTTCAATAGAATATTTTAAAAATCATAGTACTACATGTCTTACCCTTCCACAAGAGAGCTCACATCGCAGGCCTGCTGTGGGACAGCGCACAACCTCCTGTGACCCCAGCTGCAGGGGACCTGACACCCTCTTCTGGCATCTGTGTGCACCCCACACATGGCACATGCTCACATATTAAACAGATGTTTTTTAAATTACACATTTTATCACTTTTCCATATTTGTGGGGGGGGTGTGGGACAAGGGCACGTGCTCCTGTGTGGGTGTGGAGGTCAGAGGACCACTCATTTTCAGGGGTCACTTCTCCCCTCCTACCATGAGTCCTGGGATTGAGCTCAGGCTGTCAGGCTTGGTGACAAGTGACTTTCCCCTCTGAGCCTTCCCCAGCCCCACCTCACCACTGTAGTAATTCTGAGGTGAGTTACCGTAGTTCTACGTCTCTGTGAACAAGAATCCTATCTGACAGTCCTGAGTGTGGGCGGAGACATGGGTGGCGAGGAACCCCTACACAGCGCTGGCGACCACAGGTGAACCCGTTAGAAAATGCAGACTGCACCAATGACAGGCGCGTGTGTAGTGAGGCTGTTGTCAATCAATGTGATCCAGGGTGCAGCCGCGTGCTGTGGCACACAATCCCGGCACTTGGGAGGCAGAGCAGGATAGCCATGGGTTTGAGGCCAGCCTGGGGCTTTGTAGTAAATTCTAGGCCTGGCTGGGGTACAGTGTGGGGCATTACACTGAATTACATATGTTAAGCCTACATTTCATCAGTCAACATGGTACATTTGAGAAATCTGTTTGCTGTAGGTAAAACTGTCCACTTTAATTAGTGTGTGTGTGTGGTATATGTGTGTGTATATATGTGTGTATGTATGTATATACACACATGCACACATACACACACATACACATACATACATACACACACATAAATACACACACACACATAAATACACACACACATGCATACACACACACATACATACACACACACACATACTCACACACACACACACACACACACACACAGATTTTTTTAAACGTTACCCTGACCCTGTATTTTCCCACCGTTTGGGTCAACGATGCCCCTTTCCCCCCCCCCAGAGCTGGCACAGGAATGTGACCACACCTGCAAGTCAAACTGTATGTCCATGTACTTCCCAAATCTGCTTGAGTTGTCGTTCCGCAGTGTCTTGGCGTTCCCGAAAGCCTTTGAATACAAATGTCACAGTGTCACTTCAGCTCACTATGCTCGGCACATCCCCACCCTCAAACGACATGCTCCTTATGAAAATGGAGGGTGGTGGGAGGGACTGAAGAGGGGAACCAGACTTTATCTTCTAAAAACAGTCCTCAGCCACAGCAGACCCAGTTCTAACGCTGTGTTTGAGCACGAGAAAGCGGGGAAGGGGGAGCCTGCTAGAACCCCTAGAATCAGCTAGGACGGTATATGAGGCTTTGCAGAAGCAGGTGGCTGCCTGTCACTACACCCCTCTCATACCCAAGGGCCAGTTGCAAACCCCTTAGCCGAGCGTCTCTTACAGCCGGGGCAGCCACAGGGGATGGTGACTTGTTCTGTCTGCATAAGCCAGCAGGTTGGTGCGGTGTCAGAGTGGAAATGACAACCCAGGTGGTTTCAATTAGAGGGAAAACCAGTCACACATGCCTTATACTTTCCCAATCCCATGCGCTGTTGTCATTCACATACACACACACACACACACACACACACACACACACACACGCACACACACGCACGCACACACACACCAAGGCTTCTACAGACGCCGGACCCTGGGCGAACAGACACACTCCACAGCCCGGAAGATGGCTTTGCTGAGGCCCTGCTCCTGCTGGAGGGCCTCCAAGCCCACGCGCCCCCCCCCCACGTGCAGTTCACATCCCTCTCCTGACAATGCCTGCTCATGCCTAGTTTACTGCTATACCTGGGCAGAGGGCTCCTTCTCCCTGGGGCCCCCTGGAAGTCCCCTCAAGGGGTGCTTAAGGCCACTCACCTCCAGGATAGGAATGGAAAGCAGCATTCTGTCCCGGGCGATCTGGAGTGACTCAGTCATCGGGCAGGTGACTGCAAAATACTGGAGGATCTTCTTGGAGGCCTCTGTCTTCCCGGCCCCACTCTCTCCAGAGATGAGGATGAAGTGACTACTCAGCTCCGAGCACATCGTGCGGTAGGCGTTGTCGGCAATGGCGTAGCTGGAGGGGGGCGGAAGCATGCTGGTTCTTAACTCGGCCATCTGCCCTGGCTCTAATACTACATACAGGGCACAAAGACCAAATACCCTGTCTGTGGGGAGTCACAGGCAGACTGCGCCACCTCAGAAAGGCCCTGTCTGCTGGGATCACCTGAGTGGCCTGGTAGAAAGAGTCCTTGGTGACAAACTCCAGTCACCATGGGAATTTAAGGCAAGGCATGCCCTTTCAAAATCTACCCAGGTGACAGCTGGTGCAAACGTGGCAGCATCTAGAATCGCCTGGGAAGAGGGAAGGTCTGTGGGGGACCCAGGGGAGAAGACCCGCCCACCGTGGGAAGGATGCCTGGGATCTTGGACTGTGTGACTCGGGACAGAGAACTGAGCAGTGGTGAGCAGTCAGTGCTCTCTGCTTCCTGATTGCCGATGCCATGTGACCGGCAGCTTCCCGCCCCCCCCCCCCCCCGCCTCCTTCCATACCGTAGCAGACTCTACCCTTCTGCCCTGAGTTGCCTCTGCCATGAGAGCTTCATCACAGCAACAGAAAAGTAATCCAGACAGCTTAACTGGCTTGATTCTAGAGCTTTAGCCAAACACACTGCCCACCCACACCACGCTATACCTCGAGCTCCATATTTTTTTTATTTACATTTCTTTTGAGAATAAACCTAGATGTTAAATCCAATCCTCATAAGAGATTCTACTAACCGTGGGTAGAAACATCATCTGGTCTAAGTATTAAATAGTTCCATAAATACGATAAAATGCGGTTTTCTCTTTTCTCAGCACCGTCAGCCCATGAGGTCAAACTACCATGAACACCTTATCCCCATGGCATCCATGGTGCTGATGAGGAAAAATCTGCAGATATATCGAGAGGAGCGGCTTAGCCTCCAAGACTCACAAGGGGAGAACTAGCCTAGGAGCCAGCGGCAGAGGGAAGTAGGAGGCTGAAAAGCGTGTTCAGGCTAGACAAGGGATTGCCCAGGACCAGACAGAGGCATCCCTAGCTGCAGTGACTGCAGTGGCGCTCGGGCACCAGCAGGTGGCGCCACAGCAGCAACATCTCAGAAAATGACTCTAGCCACTCACGTTTCTGAGGCTCCGCAAAGATCCCTCCTCTTGTCCATTTAAGCTGAGATACTAAAGTGTTCTGCTAACATTTTCTACTGCTTTGGCATGCAAGAGTGCAGGACCTAAAGGACTATCCATCACGGAGGTGGGTGGGTGGATGGGTGGATAGGTGGGTGGGTGGATGGATGGACGGATGGACAGACGAACGGACAGACAGACAGGAGCATGCGACCGTGGGGGAAGCTACTTACACATGTGGTGGTAGTTCAAAGAAATTAACCCCTTGATAAAGTTCCATCTGGCTGGCAGTGTAGATCCCCAGCTCCTGGTACGGGTTCACAGACACGAGCAGTGTTCCGATGTATGTCTGGAGGAAGGGAGCGCACCATGGGTGAGGGATTCTGCGTGTAAATAGTGTCCCGCACTCAGCCCCCCCCCAGGCGCCGCCGCCACATTGGGGATGTAAATCAACGAGTGTGTGCTTTGCGGACACAGAGCTTGTGTGTAGAGAAGTGAGGGCACCCAAACAGGCAGCCCAGGCTAAAGGCAGCATCCGTGAAGGGCCCAGGGGTGTGCAGAGAGAAGGCAACAAGCAGAAAGGCTGCATTAGCTAGCGGGCTTCCAGAAGATTCCACCGAGGAGCAGACATCTGTATAGGAGATTGAAGGACAAAGAGCTAGCCGTGATCAAGCAGTGTGCTTCAGGACAAAGGGTCCAGACGGGAGGCTGACAGGACTAGACCAGGGCAGCTAAAGCCTGTGGGTGTGGGGGGGAAGGGAGAAGGGGATGAGGCTGTCAGAGTGAGGCCGAGCGCTGCAGGAACTGTCACCCCATTCTAAATACAATGGGTTGGGGAAACACCTCTCCCCGGTGAAATGAAGGCCAGCCCATTACTCTCTCATAAATGGATGTCCCTGAGTGGGCGCCTGGACTCAATTAATGCTTCACCGATGTCTCCCTGAGCTCCGGCTGAACGCGCAAGGCCAGCTTGCTGGCCTGAGCTCTGCAGCCGTATGTGAGCCTCCCATCAGCATCTCCAGACTTCCGCTGCTGACTCCCAAGTCAAACCGTTCCAAGTGCTCACATTTGGGACCTAACCCCTGATAAAAGACCCCACGGAACACCATCATAAATAAGGGAGGCACTGTAAGTTCTTAAAGCCAAAACAAGAATTCTCGGTTCCCTTTGAAAATGTGTGGGGGTGCTTTCAGATTCTGGATTCGCTGTTTCACACCGTGCCTGGGAGATGGCTGTGTCGGACACACACCATTGCTGCCAACTTTTCTAATCACTAGGACAAAAATCAACTGCGGACCCAGAGGAGAGGAGGTATTTTGATAAAAGTTCCCTGCTACTTTAGTCAATGTAATCGATGGCCCTGAGGGTGGGAAGTTGTCCCCGAAGTTGAAGTTCACCCCTGGAAATGGCAGCTTTTGATCCTGTGTCATTTACACTTTGCTCAGACAGAAAGTTCGTTTGTTTCTGCTTTTACAATTAAGGGTGGGGGGTTGGGACATATAATTTAAGTTGGTTTTGTTTTGTTTTTGTTTTTCTGAGCTGGAATGATGTCTCAGCAGTTAAAAGCACTGGCTGCTCTTCCTAAAGGTCCTGGTTTCAATTCTCAGCCACCACAGGGTGGCTCACAGCCATCTACAGTGGGATCTGGTGCCCTCTTCTGGGATAAAGGTGTACACGCAGGTAGAGCACTTCACAAAACAAATCTTTAAAAAACAAAAAAAGGAGCACCTGCTTTTTAAAGAAAAAAAGATTTTTTTTCTATTAACATTAATTTCGACACATTGGATTATGATGTAAATATATAATATAGTATATATATATACTACACACACACACACACACACACACACACACATATGTTCTCTCTCCTCTGGAGACCCAACCCAGGTCCCTGTGCATGCCAGGCAGGACAAGGCCTGTCTGTGATGGTTTGGTAAAACACTGTTTTCTTGGTCCTTGAGGACTTATGGTACAAAGGTGATCTCTTAGTTCCCAGCCTGGCATCTATTCCCCTTGTTTCAAAAGTCTCCTTTAGGGAACCCTGTCCCGGCTGTCAGTACTCGTCAAGGACACTGGGACTTTACCTTTTTACCACCGGAGTAATCCAGTCTGACCAATTCAATCCCTACTAAGATGAGCCAGTCAGAGCCAGCATGGACTACTCTGGACCATCTGCTAGGGATGTCTCCTTGGAAGACACTGCTCCCTTCAGTGCTAAGCTGAGGAATGTCCCCCTGCCGCTCAGCCAAGAGAAGTTGCATCAGGAGGGGTCACATGCAGTGAACACAGAACATAACAGTGTCTGCCGGAAACCCTAGTCTGTTCCTTGATTCTCAAGCTACGTAAATTGATGGAGTGTCTCCTTTGGCCTGGGGTGGCATAAGTTCCTCCTGTTTCTCCCTGGCTGGGTGGAGAGCGCCCCCTGCAAGCCCTTTGTGGCCAAGTCATTCGTGGCTGTGCACAGGGAGGGGACAGCTCGGATGGTTACGGTTACATAGGTTACATACGTAGATGAGGTTCTCTCTGAAACGCTTGCGAAGATTCTCCAGGAAGGCGGCTTCGCTGGTGTAGGCGTCCAGGAGCACAAAGTCCTGCACTCCAACCTTGTCCCGGGCGGTGAGCGTACCTTCCACGTGCAGACGGATGTGTCTCTTCCTCGTGTCTTCTTTCTGTGGGGAAACTCCTCATTTAAGCTCTATCTGCCTGGCGTGCTATTCCCTCACGCATGGGTCACCCTCGCCTGCTATGGAACCTGCTGTGCTCTCCCACGTGGCCCCTTACCTTGGGACCCCACACACCCGGGACCCTCACCCGGGACCACTCACCCCCACCCCTTCTCCAGCTTTTATTCTTATAACTGTAACTAAAGGACAACAATACCATGTTGTTCAGGCCTGCAGTGGGTTACCATGATGTATCAGTCTATAGTGTGCTGATATAACAAAACTGACTAATGGTGCATTGCTCAGAACACATCCACCATTAAGTAGCAGATGACGTGTGTGTGTGTGTGTGTGTGTGTGTGTGTGTGTGTGTGTGTGTGTAAACAGCAACAGCAGCTGATGCAATACCATTCTAAAGGCTTGGCTTGTCATGTCTCATCTCATATTAATTCTGATTCTGCTGTTCTGTTGCAGTCGGTGAGGAAACTGAGGGATGGTGTGAGCCACACAGCCAAAGTCTGCTAAAGGGCAGAACCAAGGCGTGAAAGCAGCCTGGGAGCAGAGGAGATGTTTCCACTGGTAAAGCATTCCATTGGTTGCTTCCCGTGCAACCATGCAGACCCGAGTGTGAGCCCCAGAACCCCTGCAGAAAAGCTGTGCACGATGGCACATACATGTAGTCCTACACTCAGGAGGTAGCAGTAGGCAGACTCCCAGGGTTTGCTGGCCAGGTAGACAGACAACCTGACCTGTGAGTCCCAGGCCATGAGAAATTCTGTGTTAAAAAGATTGTTAATGGACAACCTAAGGTGGATGGCTCCTGAGAAAGGACACAGATTGTTCTGACCTTCACATGTATGTACACACAATGTTCATACCCATCCACCCACACCCACACATGCACATACTCACACATATGCACACATGTGTAAACCCATTCATTCACACCCACACATGCACATACTCACAACATACACCCATGTGTACACCCATCCACCCATACATACACACATGTATACCCATCCACCCACACCTACACATGCACGCACTTACACAACACACATGGGCACACCCAGACACTCACCCCCACACATGCGCACACACGTACACAGCCATCCACACCCACACGCAATGCACATATTTACACACATATACACATGTGCACACCCATCCACCCCCAACATGCATATACACACATTACAACCCATCCACCCCCACACACACACACGTGTACATACTCACACACAAAATAAAAATTGAAACGAAAGCAGCCCAGCCCAGACCTTGCTTTCCTGGCTCCCTGCCCTTAATGCGGGTTAACAGTCTGAATCCAGCTTGGGATTCCCGGAGGAGAGGTGGGCCAGTTTCTTAGTCTGCAGCGTGGGGGCCATGAGGGTTGGCTCTTTACAGGTGAAGTCAAGGCAGGAATTTTGGAGGCTGGCACTGAGACAGAGACTACGGAGGAGTACTGCACACTGGCTTGCTCAGGTCCTTCCACAGCCCAGACCCACCCGCACCAGGACAGCAATGCCTATGCTGGACACACACACACACACACACACACACACACACACACGCACGCACGCACGCACGCACGCACCCCCGCACCAGTTAACATGAATCAAAACCTGCCCACAGATTTGTCCCCCAGCCAGCCTGATGGAGGCAATCCTTTAACTGAGAAAGGGTCCCTTTTCTCAGGTGTCCAGTTGACAACCGGGATGAGTCACCATCATCAGAAGACACCCTTGTCATAGTGGATTCCCCATGAGGGACAAACTTGGAGTGTCTCCCCAGTGCTGGCTTCAGACGCCACCAAGAGGGACTTCTGCAGGCTGTCCCAGCCAGAAGTGCTCCTCTCCAGTGACCCAAAGCATCACACAGCGGGAGGCTGTTGGGACCAACTCTGGAGGGTCCGGCATTGGACATGGGCACGCCTGCAGGCTTGACATGTGAACCATATAGCAAGAGTGTGACAACATGGCCCACGGGGGATTATGTCACAGTCAGAGCATGTCTTACTTGGGTACTGCCAGAAATCAAAGACAACCCCCGAACTCAACGGAACAAGGAAGAGAGAAACACTCCGGGAAATTGCGGCGTGCCTCCATCGCCCCCTAGTGGTAGCAGTTAACATCGTGTTGACTTCAGGAGAGTTTTCATGTCTGTGGAGCAGATTTCTGGAAAGGCGAGGCTGGATCTGGGAGGCAGAGAACACAAGGTACAGGCCAAGGTCCTCAGCCAGCCGAAAGAACCTTATGAAGAGCAGCGACGGCAGGGGACTCACACGTCACCCTGAAGTGGCCAGCGCTGCTCAAAGGCAGCTCAACAGTTAGGACTGACCGCTGCTCTTACAGAACAGCCTCTTCAGGTTTCCACAGGCACCTCACACACAGGTGCACAGACACACAAATAATTTTTTAAAAAAGGTATGGTGGGTTTTTTGTTGCTGTTGTTTTCTTTTTTGTTGTACCGAAAGAAATGGGAAATCATTTCAAGGGACGAGGCAGGAATTATTAGCTATCCAGAAGTCCATTTCCATAACTTAGGCCTCCCCTTATACCATGTGTACACACACAGATCTAATAGCCAAACATGCAGTCTGTAAATTGAGGCACTCTTACAGGTGAGTGTGAAATCAATAAAACTATTAAAAGCAAATAAGAGTATTTTTCCGCCCGTGGGAGGCAGAAGGTATTCTCAGATGAGACACAGAGACAATGATTAGAGAAAAAGATGGAGAAAGATGGAGGGAAGAGGACTCCAGTGATGAAGCTTCTCAGCATTGAGGAAATACCAAAACTACAGCTGCACGCAGGAGATCAGCTATCTTCAGTTCAGATTCTGAGCAAACACAAGGCCCTAAATTTAAATATCCAGCACCCTGCTGAAAACTCAGGCTGCCTGTGCTCATAACCTGGGCATTCAGGGAGGGGGCAGAGACAGGCAGGCTTCAGGAGCTCACTAGGGAGTCAGCCCAGCTGAAATGGCTAGCTTCTGGTTGATCGAGAACCCCTGCCTCAAGGTGAGACAGCTAGCACAGGGGATAGAGTGGCAACCAGGACTCTACTCGGCTTGGACCACGTTGTACACACACCTCTCTGCTAGTGATGCGTTTGGTAGCCTGGGGCTCTGATCTGAGCATACTATGTACACACAGCTCACTATCTTTGAACAATACACCAACAGCCTTTCCACAAACTAGGTAACCCTGCCTGCACCAAAAGCATCAAAATGTGGCCACACCTCACAATGGGATACATCTCTCTTAATAGCCATTAAACATAGATTCTGGTTATGTCTGGTGTGAGAGCAGGGGACATTGGTCCCCCCTGAAGTGGCCTGGGTGCATGTGCAGTGAGCAAACGAGTCCTGTTCACTTCATGTGCACAGCTGGACATGCGTATAATCAAACTCATTTGCATTCTTTAAAGGGTCATGCACAGTGAGCAAAGGCCTTCCAAGTCCAATCCTGTCACCAAGCCTGATGATCTGGGCCCCACATGGTAAGAGAAGCAAAACCCTCAGGCTGTTCCTTGGTACACACACACTCACACACACACTCACACACACACTCACTCACACTCATACACTCACACACTCACTCACACACTCACACACTCATACACACACTCACACATACTCACACACACTCACACACTCACTCACACACACTCACACACTCACTCACACACGCTCACACACTCATACACACACTCACACACTCATACACACACTCACACACACTCATACTCACACACTCATACACACACTCACACACTCTCACACTCTCACACACACTCACACACTCTCACACACACTCACACACACACTCACTACACACTCACACTCACACACACTCACTCACACTCATACACTCACACAGAGTAAGTAAACGTAAATTTTTAAAAATTTATTTATTTGGTTTGTTGAGACAGGGTTTCTCTGTATTGTTTTGGAACCTGTCCTGAAACTAGTTCTGTAGATTAGGCTGGCCCTGAACTCACAGAGATCTGCCTGACTCTGCCTCCCGAGTGCTGGGACTAAAGGTATGCGCCACCAACGCCCGGCGTAAGTAAATTATTTAAAGTATAGAACTATGCTGTTCTTAAAAGCTAAACTCATACCTTTGGGAAAAACTATGCAATAACCCGAGGGCCTGAGTACTCCCCCTCCCCCGTCATGTGGTCTGTTTTTTTTTTTTTTTTTTTTTTTTTTTTTGAGTCTATGTTGTGCTGGCTGTACTTGAACTCGATATGGAGACCATGCTGGTCTTGACCTCATAGAGATTTGTGTGCTTCTGCCTCTCAAGCGTCTGTGTAGTGAGATCTTCACGGTCCGCACCTGTTGCACTGACCACGCCCACGGGGGTGGGGACAGGTGCGGAAGTGACCGGGGGGAACTAGGTCTGGGGCCGGAACTCTGGAGCGCTCTCTTTGCTTGCTGGCCTGAGACAGAGAGCATCGGGAGGCGTCCTTGGGGCCGGAACCTGCTGGCGTTCATCTGTCTCTGCCGTAAGTTATTTCTCCCTGAGTAAGCAGCGTCTGTCCAGCCTATCTGCTTTTCCCGATCCTTATTATTCCACGGCATCGGGTGTGAGAAGAGGGATCCGGGTCTTCACGGGCCCTGGGGAATTAGGTTGCACCCAGGCGGCCGAGCCGCCCCAACCCCCACCCAGCTACTCGGCAGTCTCTTAGTTCCCCTCCTTCCCGGTCGCTGCGGGTGCTCCTTACACCTCTGCGCGGCGGTTTCCTTGCTCCAGCGGTGCAGGCGCTCCCGCGTGCCCGCTGCCGCCATCGCCGCCGCCGCCATCGCCACCGCCGCCGCCATCCCCCACCAGGCTGGGTCCCTTGACTAAACCATAAACCGGCTGGCCACACCGCAGCAGTGGGGCGCTTGCATCTGCCCTGCAACTGCTTTATTCCCGCAGCGGCCGAGACTGCACCCACCGCTGCTCAGCTGCACCCACCGCTGCCGGCCCATCCCCCACGTGGCGTTCGCGCCAAGCCCCGCAGCGCCCGCCCCGGGGCCAGTCGTTCCCAGTACTAGCGGAGGCGACCCCTGTTAGCCCTGAGCTCCCAGCAGTTTGCACGAGGCTCATTTCACTCCTTCATTTAACAAAGTTTCGTTTGATTTACTTTGTTAAGGGCTATTCTACAGGGACCAGGAAATCGGAAGGATCGTTTGCTGCCGGACGCTGTTTGGTGTTACACCTGCGCCACCTACTGGCCAGGCGTAATTACTACGAGTTGAGATCTACAACATCAGAGCATCAACGTTCCTGGACAGCAGAATTATATATATAAGGTAATTACAAAACCCTTCGCAATTTCATCTGATAATAACTGATATCAATTGTTCCATACCAATGGCGGATAACCTTATGGTACAAGACGTTAGGAATCTTTTTGTTTCCTATATAGATGGGATCTTAGAAGAGGAAGATGATGTAATGAGAGTATGTGTATTTTTTATAATGGCAGTTAGTTTCATAACTCACATAATATCCTTAAAGATGTGGTTTGAGAATAGAGCAAAGAATAAGGAACTTGTACAAACCACAAGAAACTTAGTAACAAGGATTCAGGATATTGAAAATGACAACAGAGAGCTGAAAAATAGAACGCAAAACATAGAACGCTTAGAAAGAAAGGTTCAGGATATTGAAAATGACAACAGAGAGCTGACAAATAGAACTCAAAACATAGAACGCTTAGAAAGAAAGGTTCAGGATATTGAAAATGACAACAGAGAGCTGACAAACAGAACTCAAAACATAGAACGCTTAGAAAGAAAGGTTCAGGATATTGAAAATGACAACAGAGAGCTGACAAACAGAACTCAAAACATAGAACGCTTAGAAAGAAAGGTTCAGGATATTGAAAATGACAACAGAGAGCTGAAAAATAGAACGCAAAACATAGAACGCTTAGAAAGAAAGGTTCAGGATATTAAAGATAGCAATAGAGAGCTGACAGGTAGAATACAAAACATGGGACATAAAAATGACCAACTAGAAAACAGAACTTGTTCCATGTCCTCTGCCACAATGACCAGAACAGAAACAATGCAATGCATTAACACGCTAGCAGAAACAGCTTGTTCCTCATCGGACGAGCCTACTAATAAGGTTAGAAAACCGGAACATCAGATGGAAAGACTAGCAGACAGAGTCTGTTCCATGTCTGAGGATAATGGCAAGCTAGCGGATAGAACGTTGTTTCTGGAAGGCAGTTTACGTGCCACTCAGATAATATCTATGGATGAGAATATTAAGTGCATGAAATCACTCATAGTTGGAAAAAACAAACTGACTGATTCAATGAAGTCTTTGGAAAATTCTGTGATTCAACAAGTTCAAACACTGAGAAAAACAATGAATAGATTGCAGACCTTAGAAGACCGTCGATCTAATAAACCAAAAGAAGAGGTACAGGTAATAGGGCATAAGAGAGACTTAGAATGTCCTACATCCTGCGGGGTCAGGGGAGACCTGCTTAAGGTCAATGTGTCGTCTCCTATGGCTTCCCGTGTACCTGTTACTGAAAAATCAACAATGAAAAAACACCCAAAAGGTGTCGTTGCATATCAGTGGGAACCAATAAGTATGAAAGTTTTAAAAAGTGTGAAGGAAGCGGTAGTCTCCTATGGCATGCACTCACCATATGTGAAGCAATTAGTAGAATCATGGGCATGGAGTCACAAGGTAACCCCTAAGGATTGGGATCAATTAATATCAGCCGTCCTTGAAAGCTCCTGTCAATTAGAATGGAGGGCTTTATGGAGAGTGGAAGCAAAAGCTCTTGAACTTCAGGGCTTAAAGAAAGGTTATAAAGCTCCCCAAGATAAAATCCTTGGTGAGGGTCTTTATGCTGACCCAGAAACCCAAGCTGCCTATGATGAACACATCTTGTCTCTATGCAGTATAGCAGCTCTGAATGCTTGGGATAAGGTTCATGAATTAGGGGAGAGGATAGAATCCTTTACCAAGATAAGGCAAGGACCCAGAGAATGCTTTAAAGTATTTCTAGAAAGATTGTTTAGGGCAGTACAATTAGAGGTAACAGACCCAGATGCTAGGCAAATACTCATAGAATCATTAGCTTATGAGAATGCAAATCCTCAATGCAAACAGGTGCTTTGGCCTTTAAAAATGCGATCAGCACCCTTGGGTGAATGGATCTTATATACAGCAAACATTGAGTATAATGACAATAACACTGAAGCTTGGGTAGTAGAAGCCATATCTAAAGGTCAGAGAAGACATCAAGATAACAGAGTTCCTTACTATGGTGACTTAGAAGCTTGGGTAGGAGAAGCCATCTCCAAAGGTTTAAAAAAATATCAAAATACCAGATATCTTAATTGTGGTAGGGTAAGACGTAGGGTAAGAGGAAATTATAGTATTCCTAGGAATAACACTCCCAGGAATGAATCAAACAGAGGGCCTCAGCCTTCTGGGTTATGTAGAAGGTGTGGCAAAGGCCGACATTGGACAAATGAATGTAGATCCACCAGAGACAAGCAAGGAAACCCTTTATAATCGGGAAACTCCTTGGGGGGCCTCTAGAAGTCCCCAATGTCAAAGGTGGTCTGGACATTCCCAATCACTGTGGAGGACAATCTCCCACAGGACAATTAGAAAATTGTGTGTCTATTGTAAAATCTCATGCCTCTGGATGAAAAACTAATGATGGAAGGTGACTCAAACATGAATGAAGGAAACAAATGTTTATTTTGGCAAACTTCTATGAACAGTCAAAGACCTAGATTGATAGTTAAGATGAGTAACAGGCTTGTTAGGAGGATTGTTGACATGGCTGCTGATGTAATCATCATAACTAATAAATCTTGGCCTCCAAGATGGTCCCTGCAAGAGGTAAATGTTCAATTCTTAGGGATTGGAACCCTATCTCAGGTAAAACAGCAATAAATTTATGGTGTTGTGATCTATTGTAGCAATGGAATACACAGATTAATATTCCTCCAGTGTTAGATATGAACCAGAAACGAACTTATGGTTGTAGAAAAAAACATTATAAAGTACTATACAAGACAGACACCACATATACAGGCTGTACAAAAACAGAATACAAGTGCTGAACAAAAGATCTACCCTTAAAATGGCTAACAGATGAACCTGTCTGGGTAGGGCAATGGCCTATGACCTCTGAGAAGATAGAAGCTTTAGAAAGCCTGGTTCAGGAACAGCTAAATGCTGAACATATCTAGGAATCTACCAGCCCTTGGAACGCTCCTGTATTTATTATCAAAATAAAAAAAAAATGGAGAATGTTTACAGACCTGAGAGCCATCAATAAAGTTATCCAGCCAATGGGCTCTCTACAGCCTGGAATGGCCTTGCCTTCTTTGATAGCTGAAGAATGGCCTGTTATAGTTATTGATTTAAAGGGTTGCTTTTTCACTATACCTTTATAAGAAAAAGATAAAAATTTGCCATCACTGTACCTAATTGCAATAATTCTCAGCATACCTGCACAAATAAAAACTGACAATGCTCCAGCATATGTCTCCAGCAAATTGAAACCGTTTTTTGAGTATTGTAATCAATTCATCAAGATCCAAGTTGAACAAGAGAAACATCTTAATAAAGAGAAATGACAAGTCATCCACCAATGTAGTTCCCATGAGATGTGCAGAGACCTCAAAGGTAGGGGAGGTGCTCTGTTCTTGTCTTTACAGGAAAATGGAAAACACTCATCTTCAAACAGCCAAAAGACGCTGAACGTGTAGGTACCTACAGAAGAGAAGACAGCTCTCCAGAAAGAACCATTTAATGAAGAGGAATTGGATGGTAAAAATATTTAAATCTAGTGAGCTATTTCTATATAGAAATTCTCTTTACTATCTAGTATTCCTCTAGTCCCAATTCATGTAAACCAATGCTGGCTTTGGAGTTGGATTTGGCTTTCCTTCTCTAAATTCAAGCATGTTGTTAAGATTAAATTCACGGTTTCTGTCTTACATCAAGAAGCCAACTGGTGTAAGGCAGAATAAAACAAAATCTGGGGACTGCCATTTGTCTAAACTCAGTTTTCTCTCTGAAATCTTAATTTTCCTCATATACATTTTCATGCTTAATGTTGCCTTTCCCAATATGCATACTTTAAAGGTTGAAATTTTTATGTTGATATTGTTCAAGTTTTCCACAAGGAATAATAACGATTCCTAACAGCAGTCTTTGAACTCTCCGGAAAGAAGATGGGGCCCCACATCATCGTTTCCACTTGACTCAACCTGATGCATCGGAACTACAAACATCACCCTAAAACCGGTTTGAGACTGTTTTGCTTGAGACAACTACTGACTAGCTAGCTGTAATGGTGCACCTTCTTATTACACCCTGGCCAGAGCTTCAATGTAACTCCAGTCAAGCATTTCCTGCCACACAGAGACTAGCTACAAATATTATAGCCAGTCCCATTGAGAAATTTTGTTGCTAAAAATTTTCTTCCTACAGGATCCCATGGAATAATCATCGTCCCATTTCAGCAGGAAGTAATCTTAAGATAACGACGCCCCCTCCCCCTACGCTTGGATTTTAGGGATAATATTCATCTTCTTAGGGTTTTAGTTACTTAGGATTGGGTATGGAAGGTGATACTTAGATGCGGGTATCTCTTAGATAGGTATAGAGTATGGTTGGGAAAGGTATGGTTTTGATGGGATATAGGTAGATTAGCCTATCTTCTTGTGAATTACCTTAGTAATTATTAGTTATATACAACTTACATTGTTATAGATTCTTATAGGTGGTAACCTATGTAAATTAAGTTTATATTACCTTTCCAGATGATTTGTATGTTATATTTTGTCATATTTGTGAAATATTTCCATTTACAATGTTTTGTGCACATTATCCTTACCATATCCTATGTATGTATACTTTTACTTGTGCTCAAGACATTTTGTATATTGATACAAGTTAGGATATTTCCATCATTCTGCACTATACAGTTCTGGTCTAGACATTTCTACTCTATCTCTGCTTTAGGGATTTACATGTACATATACGTACATAGTTACATTGCTTAGGTATTTGTCCCTGCTTTACTCAGGGAAGTTTCAACCAGTTTTATATCTAAGTTCCTAAATATTACAGATTATCCTCGCCCATGTCTCCTTTTTTTTCTTTTTTTAAAATTATTTCTCATTTTGATATTGATCCCAGTTCCCTCTCCCTCCCATGCTCCCCTACCCCCATTCCACAGGGAGGGTGATGCCTTGCAGGAGGGATCATCAAAATCTGTCAAGTCATTTGGAGTAGGGACTAGGCCCTCCCTCCTGCCTCTAGGTTAAGGGAGTGTCCCTCCATGGGGAATGTGCTCCCAAAGACCTTTGGTGCACCAGGGAAACATCCTGGTTCCACCATCAGAGGTTCCTTAGACTTCTGGGACCCACGTTTAGGGGGGGGTCTGAGTCGGTCCAATTCTGATTTCCCAGCTATCAGTCTGGGGGGTCCGTGAGGTCCCCCTGGTTCAGGTCAGCTGTCTCTGGGTTTCTTAGCCTGGTCTGGACCCCTTTTCTTATTCCTCCCTCTCTGCACCTGGATTCCAGGAGCTTGGCTCAGTGTTTAGCTGTGTCACCCAGGTTATGCTTAAGTGGTTAGTGAGACATACATGTTTAATCTTCAGACACTTCATAGACCTGCAGAACATGGCATTTAAATGTTTTAATATTAGTACTCCGTTGACATGAGACACTATTGCTCCTGACAGCGTTATGCCTTTCCCGAGAATATGTTGGACACTGGCATCACTCCTTCTGGAGTAAATCCTTGCCTCGGCTAATGGCCTCTTGGGCAAAGAATTGCCCCCACCTTGACCACTGATTTGGACATGCGGTCCTATGTGCTTGCAGGAGACAAATATAGAAGGCTGCTGGACCTTGCCAAGTCATGGTAAGACAGCCATTCTACCTCCCTGCTGTTGTTGTGGTCTGTCAAGTTCTCTTGGCCTTAGCCAAATCTGGGTGTACCAACGTCGCTGTGAGACCTAGGATGACTGTTCAGGTGGCTTGCTGTTTCTGTCCTCGCTGTACCGTTTGGAAGTTGCCCATCTGCACTTCCTGTCTACCCTAGTATCATTATTTTCCTTCTCAGGTCTTGATGAGGTTGAAGATTAAACTATCACAACTATTATTCTCTCTTCCTAGTTAGATATATTAGGTACTAGACTTCCAGCTTAGGACAACTCTATTGTAAACTCACCCTAGGACTAGATATGTAGGTGGTTTTGTTCTCAGTTTTCCTTTTCTTAGAGCACACTTGTTATTCACTGTTTTGTATATAGTTTTGTATCAAGCCTAAATCTTTTCTTTAGACTAAAGGGGGAATTGTAGTGAGATATCCACTCTATCTGCACCTGTTGCACTGACCACGCCCATTGGGGGTGGGGACAGGTGCAGGTATGACTTGGGGGAACTAGGCAGGGACCCTGGAGCACTCTCTTTGCTAGACAGAGCACCCAGAGTCATCCTTGGGATGGGAACCTGCTGTCTCTGTTATTTCGTCCCAAATAAACATCTATTCAGCCTATCTGTTTTTCCTCATCCTTATTATTCCATGATACCACTGGGCCTAATGTTAATATCAGCAGTATACCTTCTTTCTGAGACGTTCTAGCTCTTTCCTTTGGATATTTGGGGGCTTTGTTTCAGTCCCTTGAATAAAAAGCCAAGAACGCAGAAACATGTCCTAGATAAAATTACAGGTGGCAGGGAGAGGAGAGATGGCTCAGTGGTTAGGAGCACTGATTGCTCTTCCTGTGACTCCAAGACCTGACATTCCCACAGACACGCATGCAGGCAAAACACCAATGCAAATAAAATTTTAAAAAACCTTAAGATTACAGATAGTAAAGACATTAAGGCGGGGAGACACACACCCGGGGGTGGGGTGAACAAAAGACTTGAATAGACATCATTACAAAGGAAAATAGAGAAATGGTCTCTTGACGCATTTTATTTAGTGGCCACCCCAGGGAAGTACATTGCAAACCCCATGAAGGTTTCACCAGAGGAGATCAGGTAGGTGGCCAACACCAGCGAATGTGGCTGAGCTCCATGTGTGTTGCTGGCAGGAAGGGCATCCTGGCAGTTTCTAATGAAGTCAGCCATGTCTCTAGCTTCTGATTCATATTTCCACCCCTAAGCATTTACACAAGAGCAGTGTAAACCCAGGTCCACAAAAGACTGGGACAGCAAGTTCAGCCCGTGCACAGCTTCATTCAAAATGGCCTGGAACTGGACTCGGTCCAAAGACCCATCAACTGGAGAATGGATGTGGGCCATCTGCACTGAGGTCGAACGTAGTGATAAAAGCCAAGTAAAGGGTTCGAGAGAGCGTGGAAGGCCCTCCCAGTCACTGAAAGAATCCAGATACAAAGGGGCAAGCAGAGCTAATCTATAGCAGACACTCAGAACAATTGTCGTCTGGTGGGGTTGGCAGGGGTGGCGGGCTGCAGGCAGAGGGAGGACATTCGTGCAGTAATGGAAACTTTCCCAATAGAGCTGTGGGCCACCAGCCGCACACGCATCACTATTGTGTTCCTTCAGCCTGGGTGTGCTTGGTCTAAAGCAAAAAAAAAAAGTCTTTAAAACGGCGGCCAGCAGATGTCTCCCTACACTGGTCCCTGGAGCCAGGGAAAACCCTCTCCCTGCTGTCTTCTGTGTAATAGGTCCGCCGAAATCGTGACCCAAGCAAGACCACATGGGTACCGGGAACTGAACTCATGTCCCCCAGAAGAGCAGCAAGTGCTCTCACTGTGGAGCCATCTCTCCAGTCCCAGCTGGAAACTCACTAGGAGTGTGGTATCCAGCCACCACACCTGTGCGGTGAGCCCACATCGAGGCAACCCAGAGACGATAAGCTTGTTGCAGGTTTATGGGCATCTGATGTGCTTCACTCATGTCGATCATCCTCACTAATGCTCGTTTTTACTCTTGGGAATCTACTAAGTGGGTTCTGGGGATCCTTTGCCATGGCTGCTTTTTCTTCAACAGCTTCAGTGCTTGCCAAGAAGCCGAGATGGGGGGCCGTTAGAGATGTCCCAGTGATTCAGAGCACTGGCTGCTGCTCTTACAGAGGACCCAGGTTCAGTTCCCAGCACTCACATGGAGGTTCATAGCTGTCCTTGGATTCAGTTCCAGGGGATGAAAGGCCCTCTTCTAATGTCCAGACACAAATGCGATGGTGAATAGACACGCAGGAAGGCAAAATGCACATCATACAGAAAATAAAAAGGAGGAGGAGAAATGATCACGATGCTTCAGCGTTACTTTACTAGCAGACCTTGATCCTGGTTTCTCACTGGGAAGATAGGTGGATGCTGCAGACGGTAGAGCGCTGCACACGTGTGTGCGTGTGCACAGCTGTGTGGTCCCATTGAGTCGGTTACTGAAGCTCTTGCCCCTCACTGTAGCTGTCTTGAAACTCCCTCCCATTTCCCTCATTTAACTTCTAGCTTAGTGACCTGAGAAATTTTTCCTTGGCTTTGCCCCACACTATACATGCAATAGACTTGCAGAAGCATTATCAACATTGTCATTAATGCAATTGCTGAACACCTGGGTTTCTTAAAAGACGTCTGAAGTTTTTATTCTTTGACCTCACACACATACACAATGTATCATGATCATATTACTCCAATTTCCCCATGACTCTTTTTATCCTATTTTTATAATCCACTGAGGCTTTTTTTTTTTTTTTTTTGAGACAGGTTCTCAAAGTATAATTAAAGCTGACCTTAAACTTGTAGTCCGTCCCCCCACCCCCCCCCACCCCCGCCTCAGCCTCCTCGGGTTCCACTGTGCCAGCAGTGGTTTGGATTTTGTGAGATTTAAAAATTGTTGTTTTATGTGTTTGAGTGATTGGTCTGCATGCATGTCTGAATGTCACATATGTGTCTAGGGGATCAGAAGGCGGCACTGGATCCCCTAGAACTGGATACAGGTAGCTATGAGCTGCCATATGGATGCCAGGTATCAAACCCAGGCCCTCTGCAAGAGCAGACAGTGCCCTTAACACTGAGCCTTCTCTCCAGGCCCAACACTTTGAGGTTAATGAGTTCTTTGTTCTCCAGACACACCCCACCAGTCAGAACAGTTCTGTGTTTTAATTTCCCTCAAGATAATTGGTCTCTGTCTGGCTGAGGTGGCCACTAAATGCACATTTAGGTAAAGGTCTATGATGTTGCTAGTGATCATCACCAGGGTGAGAGGGTTACATATACCACGTCATGTGTTCGGAGGGCAGCAGACACCTCCTTCCAGTTAAGTCTCTCCTTCCAGGGATGGCACTCAGGCCACTGAGCCATCCTGTGGCCCTAGGCCTACCTTCCGGTTCAGCCGTGCACACGATCACCCAGAAATGCATGGACAACTCTACAGAATAAATATCCAGTTTCTTTGAACACCACTAGGGAGCCTGTGAGTTAAGAGATGAGAACACCCATGGAAAGCACAAGGAAAGACCTCTTCCTCCTCGCCAAGACAGTGACAAATGTCACCTAAGAGAAAGGGCTGGGAAGTACACACCTTTAATCCTAAGACTCAGGATAAGAGGTAGGTGGATCTCTGTGAGTTCAAGGCCACCCCCATCTACACAAGAGTGAATTAGTCTAAAAGAGAACTATAGCTCACACTTTTAATCCCATCGTTAGGGCAGTATGTAAGACAGAAGCAAGGTCTCAGAGAATCGCTCATTCTCCAGCCACACTGAGGCGAGGCAGCAGCTTGAGAGACCTGGTAAAGAGCTTGTGTGGATCAGCCCTTTCAGCCTGAGCTAGAGGTGAGGAGAACTAGTGGCCGGCTGCTTTGCTTTTCTGATATTCAGCTTAAAACTTGAACCCGAATATCGGTCTCTGGGTATTTTATTTTATGTGTTACAAGGCATCCTATGCATGAGACAGCTTGGGTTGGGGCACTGAAACTAAGGGAGCCAGGATGGTCCTCTACACCATTCAGTGGTGAAGGCAGGGGGGCCTTTGTGATGGTTCACGTTTATATTATTTATTCATTTATTTGTGGGGGGAGGAGCACATGCTGTGGTACATGTATGCACATCAGAGGACAAGTTGCACAAGGCAATTTTTCTCCTTCCATCAGTGGCTTCAACGTTAGAACATGCGGCTCGGCAGCAAGTATCTCCACTTGCTGAGCAACACACATATTACAGTAACAGAAGCCACTCAGGTAGAGCATGCCTTTAACCCCAGCACTTGAGGATCTCTTGCGTTCAAGGCCAGCCTGGGCTGCAGAGTGAGTTCCAGACAGCCAGGTCTATACAGAGAAACCAAGTCTTGAAGAAATATGAAGGGAGATGAAGGGAAGGAAAGAGAGAGGGGCGAGGAAGGAGGAGAGAGATGGAGAAAGACTCGGGAGAGAAAGATATGACGGAAGACAGAGCTAATCTCAACCATACAGCTTTCATTATTTGATAACAGCGTAGAGGCATCTTATTAAAAATCAGTTTTTACTGTAAATTATATCTCTGTGTAATAATGTAAGCCATGATTTTATTAACCTGACTTTTTAGAGTGTTAATGGGGGAACACTTGCTACTTCTATATAAAAAAAGGAGTTGAAGCTGGGCCCCCTCAGATTCACTCTGAAGAGGCACTGCTAGAGCACACTGACATACCATTTACGTGTGACTGAATGCTATGCGTGTGACGGTGCCTTTGGAGGCTGGAAAAAGGCGTCAGATCCCTTGGAGCTGGAGCTACGGCAGTTGTAGGCCACCGGACGTAGGTGCTGGGAACTGAACTCAGGACCTTTGCAAGAACACCGAGTGATCTCAACCACTGAGCTCTCTCTCTCTCCAGCACCCAGTTATGGAAATTTTATGTGTTAAGTTTAAGACCATAATCGTGGATGTGTCTGTTGACATACATGTGTGCAAGCTCAGCACGTGGGAGGAAGAAGGGGGAGAAGCCATGAGTTCAAGGCCAGCCCCAGCTGCATGCTGAGCTCCGGTCTTAAAAGTAAACAAATAGAAGGAAAAACTGAACATGTTCTCAAAGTGTGGACAGGAGGCATTGGTGTCCTTTACAGACAGGAGGTTTGTCTTCAGCCTGTGATTTGAACCTTGGGGTGAGTGTGGGTGAGTAGTTTCTCCCTGACCCAGCAACTCATGGAATCACCACCATCATTTGTGGTTCTGGGGATCAAATGCAGGCCTTGTACAATGAGACACTGTGCTTTGCCACTGAGCCCCACCCCCAGCCTAACCGGAACATGTGTGCACATGTACAGGTGTACATACGAAATCATCTGTGCATGTATGTGTGTATGCGGCCGGAGGTTGATGTGTCTTCTGTTGCTCTCCTCCTTAGATTGTATTTTTTTTTATTTGATGCGCGCGCGCGTGTGTGTGTGTCTACACGCATGCGTGTGGGTACACTGCACGCTGAAGCGGGTGAGACTGGAGTTATGAATGGTTGTGAGCCACTACGTGGGTTCTAGGAACCTAATCCAGGTCCTCTTGCAAAAGCAACAGAGGCTCTTAAAAGCTTAGTCATTTCCCTAGTCCCTCCTACCCACCATAGGAATGGAGGCAGTTACCTGTCTCTGAACCTGGAGCTCACTGATTGGCTGGCTGGCAGGCAGGCCCCAGGAGCTGCTTTTCCGTCGCCCCCAGGATGCGGGGGTGGGGAGGGAGGGAGGGGGTTATAGATGTTGCTTTGTGCCTACCGCTCACACTTGGGCAGCAAGCAACCACCACCACTGTGCCATGGCCCTCCTCCAGGCCACTGGACCCACAGGACTGGAGTTACGGGCAGGCGTGAGCTGCCCAACTTGGGTACCAGGAACCAAACCCAAGTCATCGGGAAGAGTAGAATGCACGCTTAATCCTCGGGTTTATCCCTAGCCCAGGATGGAAGTTTGTAACTATGGAGACTTGTGAAAAAATAACGATCATCTTTTGTCTCACAGTAGACGGCAAACGGTGCCCTAATGAGGCGCAATGCTGAGCTGGGTTCCCTGTTCCGAGCCGGAGCCTCGTCTTCCCCTCAGGAATGCTCCGCAGCTAGTATTTGGCCACTCATAGTCTTGGGTACATCTCTCTCCCCCTTGAGGGAGCCTCTGGGTGCTGAGTGACAAATGCTGTCCTGTCTGCCCTCTCTTCTCAGGTTTAAATGGAGAGACGTCCACCCTGCTGTGGTGGGATGTCCTTTTCTATTGCTCACTCCAGCGGTGAGGGTCACCCAGAGGCCTCTGCCCATCTTGCTTTAAATAACAGACCCTCCACAGCTGCTCAGCTTGCCGATTCTTTATCTAATTCCCTCTGCACTCCCCAGCCCCGTGCTGAGGGTCACAAAGCCACCTCCTCCCTGCTCACCGTGCTGCAAGCTGCAATGCCTGGGGTTCAGAGGCAGGACTGGGTAGTTAGCACTGGCTGGTCTCAAACCTGCTATGTAGTCAAGTCACAATCCTCCTGCCTCAGCTCCTGAGGCTGGGGTGATGGGAGTGCACCACCAGACCTGACGCTGTTTTTCTTGGTATCTAGGAAGAGCTACTGCCCCTTCAGACCATTGACACCAGCTGGAGGCCCCTGCTTTGTGAAGCTGGTCTGATTTCTTTTTTTTTTTTTTTTTTTAAACCATATAAACAGAGAGAGAGAGAGAGAGAGACAGACAGACAGACAGAATGCCCAGTGCATGAAAGCCCAAACTGTGACAGTCTTTGGTGTCAAGGGAGTTGAGAATGGCTGAGGTACTGACAGGCTCTCTGGGGTCCTAAAACTTTCTGTCTAGACCCAGACAGTTAGACAAGCATAAGGTTTATGATAATCCACTAGGCTCCACTTTTTTTTTCTTTAACATCCCCTATGCAGGTGACATCCCACAACAAAAGGACTCTGAGCTGTCACATCTGAGCTCTAAGGCTCAGAGGCAAGCGGGTGAGGTCTCGCTGTCTCTACGGAGGCCTGTGCCGCCATCCCCCAGGTTATCTGTGTATACAAAGTCCTGGGCCTGTCTCCTCCACAGGGCGAGGCTCTGGGCTTCATTTTGCAACTGAGACAAGAGAGGGTGGCTGTTTGCATACGATTTCACTGTGATTTCATCCAGTCTGGCAGAGGGGAAGCAAGATGGAAGGGTGGAAGGTGTTTGGGATTTGTGAGTTCAAGTTTACGAAAGCTTTTACAAGGCTGAAGGTTCCGGTTCACAAAGCCTCAGAGAGTGCCAAACACAGGTACATGTGGCCTGAAGGTCAGCCTGGGGCATCAGGAAGCCTCTGCAGCCCATCCAGCAACTCTCCAGCATTAGTGAGGCTCACACACACACACACACACACAGAGGGAGAGGGAGGAGGGCAGGCTAGACCCTGTGCACATTGGTTATCAGATTAGCAACAAAACAGCCCTGAACTCTGATTTCATGTTGCTCTGATTCGGGAAGTTCCAGAAACTCCCATTGCTTCCAGACAGAAAGGTGATCACTCAGTCATGAGCACCAAGCCTCTGTCCTAGACATGTGGTGGCAGAACATGCCTTTAATTCCAGCACTCGGGAGGCAGAGTCAGGTGGATCTGTGAGTTCGAGGCCAGCCTGGTCTACCGAGTGAGTTCCAGGACAGGATCCAAAGCTACAGAGAAACCCTGTCTCCAAAAACAAAACAAAACAAAACAAAAAAACAAAAAAGACTTTGTCCTAGAAAGGCATCAAATACCCAGGAAGGAAGGAAGGGAGGAAGGAAGGGAGGAAGGAGGGAGGAAGGGAGGAGGGAGGAAGGGAGGAAGGAGGAAGGGAGGAGGGAGGAAGGGAGGAGGGAGGAAGGAGGCAAAGACAGACTAACTGTAGTGAAGGAAAATCTGCAGCCCCCATGCCTGGGGCCGAGGGCTTGTCACTGAGAAGTGGCTGTCCCCTCTGGAATGGACAGAGGTCGGAGTTGCTTCTCTTTCCCAAACCCAAGGTTGGGGGGGAAGTAAGTGAGAAAATCGCCCGAGTTCAAACATTCCTTTACAACCACAACTTTAAATACTAAATGTGTTTCATGGCTGCCATCTTGAAAAACATTAGTTAGCCAAAGGCGCCCTTTGATTCCCATCTGCGATGGAAACACTGGCCGATAATCCATTGAAACGGTTCCCCGCACAAAGGCCTTTCTGCGACAATCATGGTGCCTGTGAAGGACAACATTTTTGTGTGCAAAATAAAACACTTTAACGCGCTACAATCCATTACACATATAGCCCTCCATTTCCATTCAGTAATGATTCATTAGAAAACATTTAACGTCACTGTTGATTTCACACTGGGCAGTCTGGGCACAAAGGAGGAGAGATGGCCCATTTAGAAGGGGCTGGAGCCTTCTTTTCTAATCTGAGAGACTCCAAGGAGGTGGGGCCCGCAGGACACAACAGGCTGGCTAAATTGTGCGGTTAACGGTCAAAGCACCCCCCCCCCCCGCCTACTCCCACACTCATTTCAAGATGACAGCAAACAATAGAGTTTTGTTCCGCACAGCCCTTTCGCGCCTGCCTGCCATCTACATCAGAGCCCACATGGAACCCGCCCGATACTTCACCCACCTGCCTCCCCCCTCCTGCCTGGTTCACTCCCTCCTCTGCTTCTTGGCCAGCTCCTTCCTCCTTTAACACAAAGAGACAGGTGGAGAATTATGAGAAAAGGGGCCATTCAGCATGTCAACTTCCATAACACAACTGCCTGTCAGGTTCCCTACGAACACTCCAATGTCTGGGTTGAGGCCAGACACCCCGCTCTGGGCTAGGTTAGTCAGCCAGTGAGCCAGCTTCCCCAGCCACTCCTCCTGGGCAGGGGAGGCTGCAAACCATCCTTAATAACAGCAGCAGTCAAAGTTTGCTATCACAGCAAGAGATAGCATTATCAACCCAATGAAGAGCGATGTGCATATTCCTTTCATGCTTGCAATTCCAAACATTTGCTAAGAAAGAAAAAATTGTATCCCAAGCCAGAGGCCTGCCCATAGGAGGGACTTAAATTCTTAGAGCCTTTAACACACATGCACACACACATACACACATGCACGCATACGCGCGCGCATGCACACACACGCGCACACACACACACACACAGTACACACGATCTCACCAAGTCATCATGACCCTTGCCAAAAAGAGTCCCTGAACGCCTTGTGCGGGAGGGCGTCTGCTGGGGACTGAGCAGACACGCGTGAGCACGTGAGCACACGCACTGGGATGCAAAGGGCTTCTAGGCATGCTGTGTATGCTCACACTGCAGGCCACAGGCACTCAGGGATATACCCAGGAGAAGTCACACTTGCTGCCTCATACCTGTCATGCCTCAGGAGGCTGAGGCAAGAGGACTGAGTTCAAGGCCAGCCCTGGGCTAGAGGGCGAGGCATCTCTAAAAACAACAGTCAACAGCAACGGCACTAATAATGAGGGGGAGGAGGAAGCAAGCTCTCTGGCAAAGGTGGGTACTGCCTTCCACATGCCTGCATCACAACTGTTCCTCTCACAGTAATCTGTGTGGTTCCCTCGGTTCCCATTATACTCCTGTGTTATCAGCTACTCTCTGTCCTTGGGGTCTGCCGAGATGGCTCAGTGGGTAACGGTGCTTGCTGCCAAGCCTGATTCGGGGTCCCATACAGAGAACGGACTCCTGCAAGTTTTCCTCTGGCCTCCACACGTGCAAAAAAAGAGCAAATACAATAGGCATTTTAATAAACCCTGCCTGTGGCCAGCCAGAGGCAAGCAAGCATGTACTAGCTAACATGGCGGATGCTGAGGGAAGAATCTAAGCCCTAACGCAGCTGTCGACACTAGGCCAGGCTAGGGAGACTCAAGACAGAGAATGTGCAGCATGCTCGCGCCAGGCAGGGATGGGTCAACAAGCTAGTCAGAAAGCCTGGCCCAGACACCCACTGCCTGTCTGCGGGCCAAGAACACGTTCACCTGCAAAACCACTGGAGGAAATCAAAGAAGCATTTAATAACACAAGAAAGGCCCACGGGTGTCACATTTCAGTTTCCCTGTGTGTGTGTGTGTGTGTCCCTGTGTGTATAGTGTGTGTATGTGCGTGTGTATGTTTCTATCTATCTCTGTGTATACATATGGTGTATGTGAATGTGTGTGGTGTGTATGTCTCTGTGTGGCATTTCTATGTCTATGTCTGTGTATGTGATATGTTTGCATGTGTCTGTGTGTGTGTGTGTGTGTGACTGTTTCTGTGTGTCTCTTTGACGAGTGTGTCTGTCTCTATGTGGTATGTCTGTGTATGTCTATGTCTGTGTTTCTGTCTTTGTGTCTCTGCATCTGTAGTGAGTGTGAGTGTGAGTGTGTGTGTGTGTATGATGATGTCTTTGTGTGGTGTGTATGTTTGTGTGTAACTCTGTGCATGTGGTATGTGTATGTGCCACTGTCTCATTGTAGAGGCCTTTGGCTGTCACAGAGGCAACATCTCTCCCAAGGCTTCCAAGTCTCTCTCTCTAGGGCCTTGCGGTCAACACGTGTGGCACAGACTTCCTATCCAGTGTAGCCAAATTCCCTTAGGAACCCAATCCTTGACTTAATGGCACTTAACGTCACAGCACTAACAGAAAAAAAGTGGATGGCAAACAAGACCATGTCCAATGCTTTACCCTACGCCCTGGGAGTTGTAATGCATCTAAGCTAAATCTCAGTCAGGCTCGGGGGAGCCCGAGTGTTCCTAGTGCTGAGCTGAGATGGGAGAGTGAAGAGCTGAATCACAGCCTGAGCTACATCACAGATGCAGACAGACAGGCCAGGCTCTCCGGAAGCCCCTTGGACGGTGCCCTCCCCCTCTCAACGTTAGTCCACTAAAACTGAAGTCAAACGTCTGCGCAAGGATGGATTCCACAGGCAGCCCTGGGGCTGAAATGAAGGATTATCTTTTGATCTAACGACCAGCAGACAGCGGTTTACTATCCAGATGCCTCTTAATCACCAATGAGTGTAATTATGAATATCAGCAAACCAAATAAGCCAAATGATGTCTCTAAATTACCTCCAGGATTAGGTGGGCTGACGGTAAAGCTGAGGATAGCTCAAGGCGTCTTAATTGGCTCATGGAAGTTATGGGCAGAGGGAGAATATTTACAAGCACATGGCCACATTTCTCTTTGAACCCGGAACTCACTAGCTGGGCTGGCCAGTGTGCCCCCAGGAATGCTCCTGCCTCTCCTCTGAGCCCTGGATTTAGATACTTACAGCTTGGACATGGGTGCTGAGCATCAGAACGTGTGTTCTCATGATTGAATGGCAAGCACTTTTACCCACAGAGCCAGGCCACCAGCTCACACGAGTTTTTAAGAGAGACATAACCGTTTCTTCTGATCCTGTCCACTCCTATGTGTGTCCACACATATGTGTGTATGCACATGTGTGTGTGTGTACATGTATGAATAACAGTAAGATAATGGTATATGTGCTTTGGATCACTTTGGAAAGCAGGATGCTGGCTCTTCATAAACAAAATCCAGCTTCGAACATCACAGGAGTCAAAAGCACCAGAATCTTCGGCCAGCATCGCAAGGTTAGCAGTTCACTCAGGAACTGTCTATTTCTTTTCTTTTTCGAGACAGGGTTTCTCTGTGTAGCTTTGGAACCTGCCCTGGAGCTAGCTCTGTAGACCAGGCTGACCTCGAACTCACAGAGACCCACATGCCTCTGCCTCCTGACTGCTGGGACCAAAGGCATGCGCCACCACCACCACTCAGCCTGTCTGCTTCTTAGTAACTTCACTGGATCACATTATCTTTGCTTGGGTTCACTGGTGATCTTTCTTGTTATGCTATTAATCCTAAGGACTACAGCCACAGACATCAATGTTATCACCTAAAGATTCTTTCTCTATGCATGCATGTGCATGTGTTCATGTGGGGGGCTGTCAAAGGATGACCTTTGCCACAGGGTCTCTCACTAGCTTAGAACTCAACAATTAGGCAAGGCTGGCTGGCCAGTGAGTCCCAGGGTCCCTCCTGCTTCCTCCCTCAGTACTTGGGGTATAGACATGCACCCTCATACCAGCTTTTATGTGGGTGGGAGGGATCTGAACTTGGATCCTCATGCTTGAATAGTAAGCACTTTATTGACTCCCAGCCAGAGAATGGAATGGTTTTGTGGCATCTAAAGTAGCTGTGGCAAATGTATACCTTAGGCTCTCTACTGTCATTTGGAGATCAAGTGGCCTGGATGCTTTTTGTCCTTTAAGGTTCATGTATTGGAGCTTTGGCCTTCAGTTTGGTAGTGATACATTTAAGAGGGCTGGAGAGATGGCTCAGAGGTTAAGAGCACTGGCTGCTCTGCCCCATGTTCAATTCCCAGCACCCACATAACAGCTCACAACCATCTGTAATGAGATCTGGTGCCCTCTTCTGGCCTGTAGGCACACATGCAGGCAGAATGTTGCATATATAATAAATAAATCCAAAAAAAAAAAAAAAAAGAGGAGCCACCTAGAGGGTCACTGAGGATGACACCCTCAGAAGGGGTTAAGGGCCTTCTCAAGAGACCCTTCATCAGTTTGGGGAGGAGGTCAGCTGGGGATGAGGCTGGAAGGTGTCTTCTCTGGTAATCTCTTTCCAAGTTTCCTGCTCTTGAACCTCCAGAGGCATGAGGTTTTGTTGTTTTGTTTTTAATAAAGTAACCTAGCCTCTAATATTCCATTACAGAGGTAAAGAAAGAAAAAGAAAAAAAAAAAAAAAAAAACCGAGTAGCCTCAGCTTGGAAATTTTAATAATTCTAATTGCTAGGAACACAAGCATGGCCACAATCATTATTCTAAGGGTTTTGTTTTTAATACCAGAGCAAATCAGTAGATTCTTTCTGAGCCACACATACAAAGCCTCATGGAAGGTACCTAGTCCCTAGAAACATATAATCTGTGTGTGCTGTGCACGTGTGTGTGTGTGTGTGCGCGCGCGTGCGCGCGCGTGTATTTGTTTGCATGTCTACATCAGGCACCTTCCTTTATCGATGTCTTCACCGAACCCAGAACTGACTGGGTTACTGACTCTGACTGAACCATGAGCCCTGGGATCTTGTCTCCCCCAGCTTTTAATTGGAGGCTAATCAAAAGGCACTTAATGTCCTCAGTTCCCGTGGTCAGATGACATGGGGCCTGGCTTTCCTTGCAAGTTTCCATATGAAATGTTCATTTTGCAGCTGGGGTTGACTGGAGGGAAAGACCTAAGGAGATGATTTTTTTCACAGCAGCTCTGCTTCCAATGACCGCCAAGAGTATGGATCCACGGATATCAGCATTTAAGCAACATTGCTGTCAGAACAGAATGCACTGGAGCCTTAACAATGAGACGTTTTGCTTAAAGGTCAGAGCGCATGCAGGGTGGGCACAATCTCCATTTTCACGTTCAGAGCTCGGACCAAGGTTGAGCTGGGTCAGTGAGCTAGCTTAGCCGGTAAAAGGAGCTTGCTTCGAAGCCGCTGCCCAAGTCCCATCATCAGGGTCCACTTGTTGGGAGGAAAGAACTGCTATAGCTTTCCTCCGACTTCCACGTGCTCACTGGGCACACACACTTGTGATACCACACACACACACACACACACACATACACACACACACACTAAATAAATGAATAAAATTTAATGTTTGGGAAAGTAATGTTTTACTTTGAGGGCTGTTTTAATAAAGTAATCTCTCTGATGAAGACCCTTTGCTTGAGGCAGAGCAAAATTCTGTTTCATCTCAACCTTTTCTTTTGTTGGATTCAAGTAAAATCAAGTGGTTGTTAGAAATAGCTCATCCAGATCTTAGAGATGTGTTGACTCTCCATCCACAGCTCCGTCCACAGCTGTGCACAGCAAGGATGATGTGCCCCCCACACAGTCAACAGTTAGTTCTGAGTTGGAGAATCTTGAAGGACCTTTGTGTTGTTGCTGTTAACCTCATACAATTCTGTAATACTAAGATAGCTCAGGAGTGAAGACACTTGTCCCCAGCCTGGTGACCTGAGTTAGATTCCTGGGACCCACACGGTAGGAGAGAACCAACTCCTAGGCATTCTCTACCTTCCACACATTTGCTGTGGCATGCAGCCTTGTCTGAACGCGTGCATGACACACACACACAGAGGCATGCATGACATGCACACACACACCCCATAGCATGTAAAAAGATACTCTTTAGCAGGGTGCACACCTTTAATTCCAGCACTCAGGAGGCAGAGGCAAGTGGATCTCTGAGTTCGAGGCCAGCCTGGTCTACAGAGGAAGTTCCAGGACAGCTAGGACAGTTACACAGAGAAACCCTGTCTCAAAATACAAAAAAATATACATTATCAATTAAATTAAGCACACTAAAATCAACTGCAAAATTAAAGATGGCGCCTTCACTGACCTGTGAGACTTATTTACTGCGCCCAACCTGCTACACACCTTCCACTGCCTTCTAATGAGGGACAGAAAGGACCTGAATTAGTGCCAAGCACTCAGGGCAGAAATATGTCCTCTCCATTGTAGGCACAGCGCATACACTGTGCTGATGGTCTCAACCTCACTCAGAAATTAAGGCTAAAGTAACCTGAAGGGCCAGAGTGTGAGGACTTTCCGCTTTTACAGCTTTTGAGAGTCAATAAAGTGTTAAAGTCTGTTGCCTTTGGCCTGCCACATTATAAAGTCATAAAAAACCCCTGAGCTATGGCAGGGCGTGGGCTGGCTGAGTGCATAGGGGCCCTGGGTCTCCTCCCTCAATGGCTGACACAGCTTCCCAGCCTCTTACAATTCACTGGGAGGGACAGTCAACCTCCCTAAATGCCCTTACAATGAATTTGTTTCTGTTTTTTTACACCACTGCAGGGCATAGAACAAGAGCTTGTTCCCTAGGCTTCATCTGTCAGCCACAGCCTCACTAACACACGCGGTGAGCAAGGGACACATGCGCACACGCACACACACAACCAAAGACATCTTTTAAACTGTGCCTTTATCCATTCTAGACAAGGAATGACATTATACGTGAAGGGTTGTCAGATAAAACGGTTTCAGGCCTAGGCAGTTAATTCTCCGGATGAGAAAACGATGGGTAGAAGCTTGCGGGGGGGGGGGGGGGGGTGGTGGCCACGGGACACAGACCTCCCTCCAGACTTGTTGATTAGGGTCCCCATGCTGCTGCCCTAAGCCCTGGTTTCAGGTGACAAGGCTCATTTTGCAACTTTGTTATAGGAGGGATGGGAGGGACATTGGGGATGTTTCTCCCAAAAGAATCAACAGGGCTTGCTGGGTTAGGGACAGGCAGGATGGCTGTCACTTCCCGAAGCTGTGTGTTCTGCATGTATTCAGCTGCAACCTGTCTCTTTTCAAAGGCAAGCTGGGGATTCACACAGGAGGAGAATTTCCTTTAAAACCATGCAACCACAGGGAGCCAAGTCCCTATGCTTGCCACCCAGAGATGGTATTTCAGGCAACACACATACACAGACACACACACACACACACACACACACACACACACACACACACACACGGCTCAGTGGATTAAGCCCTTGCTGTGCAAGCTTGAGGACCTGAGTTCAAATCCCCAGAACTCAAGGACAGCCAGGTCAGAAAGGAAGCACTCACCTGTAAATTCTGTGCTCCCACAGCAAGAAGGGGGAGCGAGACGGAGCATACCCCGAAATTCATGGCATAGCTGGCGTGGTACACACAGTGGCAAACAACCAAACACACCCCGTGAGAAAGAAGGTAGAAGGCGAAGGCTGACCTACACGTGTGCCAAATGTGCTCAGAACACAGGTGCACACACAGCCGTAACATTAAATGCTACCTGTGACCTTGTTTGAGGACATGCCTGTCTCTTGCCCATCTGTGGATGCTCTCTCTCTACCAAGCAACCAGGTTATCTTCTCCCACAGAAGCAGCCTTCTGCAGTCACCCCTCAGGTGTTTCACGGTGATGGCATGGAAAGCCACCCCCCCCCCCCCCGTGTACACACACCTGGGTGCTCAGATGCATGGCCTCAAGGCTGACACCATTGTGAGTGCTGGTTGCCATGGCAATAGTATTTGGTGCCATAGTAATGGATAATTGGCTGAATGGATCCATGACAGGCTGTGTGACATTTCTGGTGTGGGAGGCGCCTGTGGGTGGCTACTGAACTATTCTGACTACACAGGCGAATGTTTCTGTGACACCCCTGCCCCTTGGCTACCTAGGAAGAGACAGTCCATCAGAAAATCGTGTTTTCTAAACAGACACGCTGAGGTCATTCTTGGGGGGAAAGAAACAAACAGAAAAATCGCCCTTGAACATACGTGTAGAATTAACTCCTAGAAAAAGGTAACGGGTTTATACTGAGGCTGTTTCTGCCCTCGGTTGTTTCTTTAGGGCTTTCCTACTGCTGACCTAGGCAGTTTAGAGTTGCTGTATTTAAATTCAACAGTGTCTCTGGGGTGCAGAAATTACAGACACTCCTAGAGGCGGCTGCGGCAACCAACACTCTTGCACCCTTCAGGGCTCTCTCTAGGCCAGCACTGTAGCCACTAGCTGCCCATGTGGCTCATACATGTTAAGTAAAACAGCACTTCCATCCCCCACACGTGCCAGCCACATTTCAAGCCCTCAGAAGTCACCCTTGGTTCATAGTTCCAGCACTGGAGGGTGTGCAGACAGATGACACTGTTATCACAGGACTTTATGCTTTCTCCGGTGTGAAGCACACAAGAAACTCCGTCCTGCTTCACCCATGTTGGCCCTAAACGGCCACATGTCCCTGGGGCAATGGAGACACATCTACTGGACGAGCTCAAACAAAACTTTCACCAAACAACTACAGACTTCCAGATGCTAACCTAGTTCTTTCTTGCCTACTGGGAGCCTAAGGGAACTGTCACTCAGCCCTGGTGGGAGAGAGGTCCACAGCGGAGGGCCACCTTCAAGCCCCTTACCTTGGAGTCCATGGCGCTTGGAGGGAGAGCTGTAGTTCACACAACCCCGCTTGAGCAATACAGAACAGAACTTTGTACAAACTTGCCTCGCAGCGGCTGGCGATCCTGCTACATGTGACACTCAGCGCCAAGGTCTGTGGAGATTCTAGAAGGCCAAGTAGAGAATCGTGAATAATTCACAATGGGCGATGGGGGTGGGGACGCACCTGAGGACACACAGGCCCTTCAAGGTTACAAAGAACTGGAAACTGGACCCTTACCAGATCACATTACCACCACTGCTGACCTCTGATTGGTCCCTCGGGTGACTGCCGAGACCAGCTAGGGCCCTCCCTAGGCCATGCTGACACCTGTTCCTGTTCTGCCGACACCTGCAGGGACTCTCTAAACCCTCAGACATGGGCTGCAGTGGGTTCCGGAAGGGGGCCTTTGTCGCTCTGGGTACTACCTCTACTACCCAACACACACAACACGGGCTTTCTGTCATGACTGGGCAGCTGCCTTGATCATCTTTTGGTCATCTTCAAACCGTCTAACCGTGAAGGTAGTGATGCTGATGGTCCCCTCTCCCTGTCCTCACAGAACCCCAGTCATGTGACTATGGGCATGAGTTCTCCTCCCTCAAGCTGCCCTGCTTGATTCCGTCTGAGCAACGGGACTCCACATCCCCCACCCCCACCCCAGCACAAGGTCAAACGGGCTAATGGGAAACAAGGAGCTTCCTGAAAGTCAGGCCCTCACAGCCATCAGTCCTGCCAGAATAAACCAGCCGGCCCCAGTCTGCTCCTGTTGCTGTGAGAAACACCGTAACTAAATCAGTTTGGGGATGAAACTTAACGGGTTACCGGTTAGAGTCCATCATCAATGGAAACCAGGGCAGCCACTCAGGTCAGAAGCCTGGTGGCAAGAGCCGAAGCCAAGAATGGAGACAGTACTGGCTTCCTGGATTGCCCAGCTGTCTTTCTTGGGATGGCACCACCCACAGTGAGCGGGGCCTCCCCAAATCAATCAACAATTAAGAAAATGGCCCACAGACACGCTCACACGGCCACCTGAAGGAGGCCGGTTCCTTCTGTGACCAAGTGGGAAGGCTCTACAGGGGAGCAGAACCGAACAAGGCCACTCAGAAGTTGAGTCAGGGGCCTGATGAACCTGTGAAAATGCCAGATCAAATTGTGCCGGAAGCCCATCCTGTCGCCGGTATTTTCAGTTAAGTAAGCCAGATTGCTAAGCTCTGGCAAGCTGTCCAACCTCAGTCAGACTAGCATCTCATCTCAGATGTAACACGACGGTGTGCACGTTACAGACGGAGAGCATGAACAGGAAAGAGAACATGCCATCCCTGTTGCCACCAATGGCCTCCAACCCTGCTCCTTTCTCCCTCCCCCCGCCCCGTGCCTTATTTGTGCCCACCGGCAGTGTGGGCTGGTGTCCACCAACTTCAGGGGTAACAACTAGTTATTTACAAATAAGTGAACGCGGTCTGGGGCCTTTCCAGATCCTGACTCCCAAGAACGGGCTAGGGGTGGGGCCCAGTCAGGCAGTGGCTTACCCCTGCAGACATGAGAACCTGAGTTCAATACCCAGAACCCACGTTTTTACAAAAGCTGGGGATAGTAGAGCTTGCTTGTTGGCTCAGCACTAGGGAGGCAGCAGGTAGATCCCTGAGTGTTTCAGCCACCCAGTCTATAGTTACAGTAAGCTCCAGGTCAAGGACAGAGCCTGCCTCAGGACATGGGGTAAAGGGCATCCGAGGCGTGACACCGATGCCTCTGCACACACTTGCACACGTACAAAAAACAAGAGCAAAAGCAAGAACACACTGAAGGCATAGATTTTGGCTCAGCGGTAGGAAGGTTGACAAAGGAGCACTCGTAGGTCCTGTGCCCACACGTGCACTGGCATAGACTGCTTCAGACATGGGGTCCATTATTCCGGGAACAACAGAGAGCTAGTCAGGTCTCTGGGTGCCAGCAGCAGCATCCAGCCCTCACCCCTGGTTTCCGGTTGGTATCAGTCAGCAAAAGCTGCTGTGGGGTGGGGTTAGGGCTGTCGCTTCTCCTTGCTCACAACAAACCAGGCACTGAATCACAGGGAGACCGAGACCCGGTGTTTCCATTCTACCCATTGAAGCCCAGGGCTGAGCTACAGGTATTGCAAATAGGACATTTTAAAGGGATGCTAGAGTTGGTTGTACCAGGCCTTTTCTTTTAGGTCAGTAGCCAGCTCCCAAATCATGACAGAGACTTATTATTAGTTTTGAATGTGCAGCCTTAGCTTAGCTCTTTAAATTTAAATTAACCTGTTTCTCTTTACCGTTTGCCTCAGGGCTGTTTACTTTTCTTTCTTTCTGTGTATCTTGTCCATCTGGCAGTTGCCTGGTTTCTGGCCCCAAGCATCTCCCTTGTTCTTTCCTTCTCCCTCCTCTTTTCCCTTGAGCCTAAATGACACTTCCTATGTATTCTCTCTCCTTGCCAGCCCTATCTCCTTTTTTTTCTGCTTAGCTATTGGCCGGTCAGCTCTCTAGAAGGCCAATCGGGTGCCTTAGGCAGGCAAGATGAAACAAATGTAGCACATCTTTTCATTACTAAACAAATGGAGCAGAAACAATGTAACACACCTTCGCCCAGTTAAAGTAATAGTCCCCAGCAGAAACAATGTAACACATCTTTACACAGTTAAAGTAATAGTCCCCAGCAGAAACAATGTAACACATCTTTACACAGTTAAAGTAATAGTCCCCAGCAGAAACAATGTAACACATCTTTACACAGTTAAATAGTCCCCAGCAGAAACAATGTAACACATCTTTACACAGTTAAAATGATATTCTACAGCAGTTGCTCTCACAGAAGTAGAGGTTGGGTGAATGGCTAGCTCCCCAGAGGCTTGGCATTGGGCTCAGGGTGTTAGATAGGAGGGGTATTTGGGGATCCCCTTAACACCTTAAGACAACTCTCCCTGATATCAAGTCATAGTGTGCTTTGGGAAATAGCGAATAGGAAGCATTCTGAATGTTTTTAACAGGAAGAAATGGGAAAAAAAGTTTAAGGCAACAAATATGCTAATCACCATCATGACATCATTACACAAGGCACTGTTATTGAAATGTTTCATTGTATCTCCAAGATACTGATTATGTATCAGTTTAAAGAAGGGGAAATCTGACACCCTCTGCTGGCCTCCACGGGTACTGCACATGATGTACATAAACTCATGCCACAAGTGTGTTGGTGCGTGCCCCCATATGTGCGTGAGGGGGAGAGAGAGAGAGAGAGAGAGAGAGAGAGAGAGAGAGAGAGAGAGAAATAGCAGGGCCATGGTGGTGCCCGCCTTTAATCCCAACGCTCTCTCTATTGCAGCTCCCTACTGGCCCAAATGTAAAACCCTCGGTGTTACTTCTCCAGCATTATGTCTGCCACATCCCCAGGGGATAAGATCTCTGAGGCTACTGCGACACAAACTTAACAGGCCGTCGAGCATATCACATGAGGGATTTGCTCTCCTCCCAATGCCAGATAAGGAAAAGTACATGAGACAAAAGCCAGCCACAGTGTTAGAGGGCCTGGCCTCTGTCCCCTGAGGAAGCAAGGTGACCACAAGGTGAGTCCCTTTGCTGGTGTGCTCTCTCTAATGGGCCCTTGTCACCAAGGAGGCTCAGATGCGAGTGTCTGAATGTTTGGCAAAGTGTGTAGGGCTCTTGGGGTCCCTCCTCTGTACCCACTTCACGGCCGAACTCAGAACTCCCACCTAGAATGACACTGGCCCTACAGTTGTCAGAGAAGGTGTGGCATGTGTCTGGGGCTTACAAGCTTGAGGGATTAGTTTGGAGATATACATCACATGGTCAAAATGGGATTCCTTCAATGTCACCCAGCTCTTTGCAAGGACAGCTATCTTTTGAAGGCTGAACTTAGGTACAACTAGAGAGAACCGTATTAGGCAAATGAGGCCAGTCTCAGCAGTGTGTATTTTCTCCTATCTGTGGGCCTATGTTTTATATAGAAAAACAAAACCACAGTGTGTACTCTGTATGAAAACTCAGTGGGAGACAAAAAGGGTTTGGGAGATAATGCACACATATGAAAACAAATCAGGGGCCGGAGACGGCTCGGCGGTTAAGAGCACCAGCTGCTCTTGCAGAGGACCTGGGTCTGATTCCCAGCACCCTCATGGTGGCTCACACCCATCTAGAATTTCAGTTATGAGGAATCTGATGCCCTCTTCTGGCCTTTGTGAGTACTGCACGCATGCCGTACACAGGTGTATATGCAGGCAAAGTATCCATACATAAAAATAATTACTTTTAAATAAAAATTGTTAAAATACATTAGATCATACATTATAATAAAATTTTCAGATATTTAGTTATAAAATTATTTGCTCTCTTTACTGGTTTAGATATTTCAATTACAGAACATTAGTATTTAGTTCCCACTACATATTTTAAATAAATATTTTAACATTAGGGTAATTGTGCTGAGAAAATTCAGAACTATTTTTGTAATTTTTTTCAAGACAGGGTTTCTCTGTCCTGGAACTCAAGCTGTAGACCAAGCTGGCCTTGAACTCACAGAGATCCGCCTGCCTCTGCCTCCTGAGTGCGGGGATTAAAGGTGTGCGCCACCACTGCCCAGTTCAAAGCTCTTAATAGTGGGAAAGCCAAGCATGGAGCCACCTGTGGTCCTCACACTAGAGAGGCTGAAGTAGGGACTGGAGCTTGAGAGCAGCCTGGTCTGCGTATCCAGACTGTCTCTAGGCAAATAAATGAACAAGAGACTGTGGCCTGTGCACACTGGATTTGCTAGTTCTGCCTAGCATGGCTGGTTGTGTCATCAGAAGAGTGGCAGAAACGACAGTGGTCTGTGTCCCTGGAAGAGTCACTCCTTCCGAAGTTAATTGGTGAAAACAGGTTCCTTTCCACAAGGAAGTTTGATTCATCCCCCGGTGCCATGCCCACAGCCACATCTAAATCACACTTAATTGAGGGATCTGACCGACTGCCCAGCGCTGTGATATTTGTGAATTCTAGGCACAGGCTGTGCCCCAAAAGCCCAGGTCTCAGGACACAGACGTAGGTCAGCCCAACCCAAGGGCTATCTTCAGCCTGACAGCTCTGAGTGACAGACAACAGGGAGGAATCGAAGATGGCGTGAGTTCTTGGAAGTCCCCATCTGCAATTTCACTTTGAACTTGCAAACGGCAGATATCCAGGCATGATCCGCATGTTTTTCCTTCCAGAACGATGGTCCCCCAATTAAAAATAACGAGGCCTGGCTGCAGCCACCAGACCCAATCGAGGAATGAGGGCTGATGGCTCCTGAAGGCCTTTCATTTTTCTCTGACAAACTGTGACAGAGATCCTGGTAGGGGTCACCGAGGGAGGCCCGGCAACCAAGTGGGGGTCACTCAAGCTTTAGAAGCCCTTAGGGTTCCAGTCATTAAATCAGGAAGCAGGAAGTCCTCTGGCTTGCAGAGCCCTGAAGTTACCCCACAAGGTGTGTACCTCTCAGCCTCCGGCAACCTGCTGCACCCACACCCAGATGCACAGGGCCAGATGGTGTCTGCACCACGAAGACTTCTGAATAATGTCATTTAAAGCTCTGACTAGGTTAGGGAGGTGGAGACAGCAACTGCCCCATTCTGATCACTGAACATAGGCCGGGTCACCTGCACTGTAAATATGCACACTCAGTAATGTCAGTTACTAACCCTAACCCTACCAGAGGGCTGAGGGTGGATCGAAGTGGGGGGGGGATGAGCCTGGCCTACATGAGGTTCTGGGTTCGTGTGCAGCACCCCAGTAATAGAGAAGAGAAAGTGGCAGTCACCCCTGAGCCCCCAGACACCTTTTCCCGGTGAGCAAATACTTTGTTTAAAAAAAATAAATCAAGCCAGGCAGTGGTGGCTCATACCTTTAATCCTTGTACTGGGAGGCAGAGGCAAAGGGGATCTTTGAGATCAAGACCAGCCTGGTCTACATAGAGAGTTCTAAGACAGCCAGGAATACACAGAGAGACCCTGTCTCTCAAAAAAAAAAAAAAAAAAATCATAGTGGGAAAATCCCCAAATTTACCATCTTTTTTTAAAATGGGATATGATCTAGCACAGGCTGGCTTTGAACTTGTCACCCTCCTGCCTCAGCCTCCAGGTCATAGGCCTGTCCTGCCGTGCCTGGCCTCACGCCTTCATCATTTTTAAGTGTGTAGTTCAGGAATATTACATTCCTGTTCCGTGGAGCAGCAGAGTTGCCTCATAAGTGTGAGTCATTGTCCTAACCCACGTGTCCCTCCCCACGGCCTTCACACCCACCATTCCATCTCCTTTCTCAATGAGCTCACATCAGTGGCTCTGACCAAGTTTATCTTTTGTGGCTGGCTCACTCCAGTGAACACAGCAGTTAAGGTGGAAGCTTCGTCCCAGCCCCTGGCATCCGTAAACCCCAAGAGTCTGGAACGTTAGGGTGGAAGTTCCACCCAAGCCCTCGCCCTCATCTCCCTCCAAACCCTGCTGTATCTTAGAAAGCCCGCCAAATGATGGCCCCTCCCCCAGAGATGCTCAAGACCACTCCCACAGGGTAAACTGCCCCCCAGAAACAAACTCGTGGTTGTAATGTCTCCCTTTCCCGTCTCCTCTCTTGGGGACTGTAAGGCTATCTGGGAGCTCTGTATCCATTAAACGTGGGCTTTTCCTAATTCAGTTTGATTTGGTCCGATTTGGATTGCTGCATCGGCAGAGAGGCATATTGGGGTGTAGAAACTTTTCAATAGCGTTCACAAGGGTTGTCCACTTGCTACATACAACAAAAATTTCTTCCCTTTTCAAAGCTAAATAGTATTCATAGACACTTAGGTCCCCCCCCCCCCCCCCCCCGCTTGGGCAGTTGTAATGTTGCTGTGTGCACGGACAGGTGTCTGTTCATGTCCCCGCTTTCCATTCCTTTGGATTTGTATTGGGCTAATTAACTGTGTTTTGTGGTAACCTTGGGATACAACCAGCTGCAAAGCCAGTGTTGGGTTTCCATGGATTCCCCACCCACCCCTTGTCACCGGACTTTATGTGATATGTTTCCATCAACTAAGAAGCCAGTGTTGGTACGTCCATTTTGGTTTTTGAGATTTTAAGACAGGGTCCTACTGTGTAGCCCATATTGGCCTCAAGCTTGCAGCATCTCCCTTCCTCTGCCTCCTGAGTGTTGGGATTAAAGGCGTGGCCACCACTGCCCAGCTAGACGTTCTTTTGGTTCTTTTGTAAGGAGTATTTTTTTTTTTTTGGTCTGTGTAGACCCATGGATATTTACTTATTACTTTGAGGTATAACCCATGTTTGATCACCTCTGGCTATCTCTTCCTGTTTTAAACAGTGTACCAGCAGATTATAATTCATGCATTCAACACTTCTGTGGATATTCCAAACTGGATAGAAATAGACTTTCCAGGGCAGGCAAGATGGTTTGGAAGGTAAAGATGCTTGCACCCAAACCTAGCAACCCGAGTTCAGTCCTGGGACCTACATAGAGAATAAGAGAGAACTGACATCCTCTGACAACCACACATATGGTATATCACACACATACATACAAAATAATTAAAAAAACAAAAAACAAAAAAACGACTTTCCAACCAAGGTCACTGTGTCATTGGTTTCTGAGGCAAAGGCTTGCTGGCTACTCTGAATTAGACATTATCCAGCCCAGTGCCAGAGGGACAGTTAATAGGCACCATTTGCTGGGTACTACCGGCATTAGCCTGAGATGCTTTATAGGCGTCCCTTCAAGACAGGACTGTAAGCCCCTTCTGGAGAGGTAATTAATTGGTCCAGGAGACATTGCCATTATTCCTGAGCTAGTCCAACACTGCCCCAAATCCCTGGCTTCGGGGATAAGCAGCAGTAACATATTGGCAAACTGTCCTGTGTGGTTTAGCCACATTTAAAGTGGACTCTGGGGAAGGAGAGGGCCTCCTGATGTTAAACCCCAGCGTGTTTCATCAACTGTCCTCTGAGAGTCTCAATCCTGTGTCAGGCGGATCCCCTTAACCTGCATCAGGGAGAGGAGAAAACAGCAAGCCCGTAAAGTGTTAAAATTCTGTGTTCTTGAGAACAGATAGGGAGCAACCCCGTTCCAACAGAGGGTACTGTTCCAACCCCTTGGAATAAAAATGCTTGCCAGAGCTGGAGAGATAGCTAACTAGTTAAGAGCACTGGCTACTCTTCCAGTGGACCCGGGGTGGGGGGTGAGGGGGTGGGGACTGAAAATTCCTTGGCCTTCCTGGTGTTGAAAATGAGTGTGGTATGCTTAGACACAAAGTCTTGATTAATCATCTTACTGTCAACTGAGTCCCCAGTTCAGAGAACCTTAGGCAGAACATCCTCTTCCTTCTTTCCAAGGATAAGTGTCCAGCTTCCTGGTCTCCACCTCAGGCATTTCATTACGTGTGGATGCTTTGCACATTTGTCTGTGCATCATGTGGGTGTGTGCGGCAGGCACCTGAGGTCACAAGCCAGCGTCAGTTCTCCTGGGACTGGAGTTACAGATGGGTGCCGGGGAGTGGACCTCGCCCGTTTATGACCATCTGTAATTTATTGAAATTCCAGCTGACTATAAGGTGGCTGCATATTCAATCACAGGCTGCGTCCAAGTATGCCACACTCATGCTCAACATCAGGACTGTTCCGCTGGGGGCTCAGCTGGTTGACAGTCTCAAAACCAGGTCATTGTACTCGGGTTGTCTTTAGGTCAGACACTGATTAATTTTTGAGTCATTGACAACCCCTTCTCCATCTACAGAGTGCACAAGGGACTCTCTTCCCAATAGTGAGCAGCAGGTATCTATTCCCTCAGGGGACTCTCAGCTGACATATCTACCACATTGTCATGACAGGCTTCTCCATGACACAGCTTAAACAGTCTGACACACTCTGAAGAATTAAAGCGAAGCACACTCAGGAGAGAACACCTCCATGCACTCAGAATGGCAGTAGCAGCAAGCGCACATGCAGCAGGAGACGAAGCCAACATTCTTAGGGACTGGAGTGTCCCGAACAGTCCAGGCACTAGGACCTCCACGGTATTCTCTGGCCTGAGATGGGGAGGTCTTTTTTAGTCCGTTACACCCATGCATGTAATCAGCGATTGTTCCCATTGTAAACTCCAGATTCACCATCTGTATGCTCCAAAGGGCTGGGGGATTGTTAATACCCGGTCCCTGTGGGATTAATCTGCAATTTCACACTAAATGATTTTTAAGTATAATTTGTTACAATGAGACATTACCACTTCTAGAACAAACAGCCGGGAAACTGCTACTTTGCAATAAGAGGAGGCTGCCAAGTGCTACATCCAAACAGTTCCCATGCTACTGTTTACTTCACTTCAGAAACAAATGCAAAAGGCTGGAGACAGTCCAGACTCAAAGAGTGAGGGGACTCTGTTACAGGGAGCACTGTCAGAGGAGACTCTGTTATAGCAGAGCACTGTCAGAGGGGACTCTGTTATAAGCAGAGCACTGTCAGAACAAGAAGGAGATGTCAGGCTTGAGAAAGAGTTCTACGCAGTTCTTCAAACCCCGCTAAAGGTTGCAAGGCATTGGAGGGATCACACTGCTCACAGGGAAAGCACCTGTTTGGGTGGTCTGTGAAACGGTGAACTACTAATGTACTATTATGAACAGAGGAGGAGTCCTGGAAATCAATCTGTGATGCTAAAGAGATCAGGATCCTGGCACTCTCTGGGCAGAAGCATTAAGCCCTGCATGGTAGAAAAAAAAAATCACAGCATAAAAGATACACAAAGTGGCTAAATGAAATCTGTTATGGAATTCAGAGGAACAAGACAGTTGTCCCCACTGCTGATAGCAGAGTGTGTTTCCTGGAGAGACCTGAGGCCAGAATGCAGAGCGTAGCACAGAACAGCACAGAGTCTGAGGATGCCACCCAGCAGAGCTGTGGCACAGCTTCCTGGCCACTTCAGCGAAAACCCAATTTTATTGGTTGAAAAAGTCGGTATCCTTCTCAAAACAAAGACGTTGATTGATGCCTTTGCCTGAGGGGGCCACTGCAGAACCACCCAGAAACTGCACACTCACCATGGAGTGCCCACAAGCATCAGGTGCCCACCCCACCCCCACCCCGTTCACCCTCAGTCCTGCAGGCTGAGAGCTGCCACTCCTTCTGGAAGGCCAAATAGCCCAAAGCTGCTCGGCAGGAGATGCCAAGACAAGTTATTCCCCCGCAGAGGCACTTCCAGCTAAGATTATGACACACAACCCATCGTGTCTGCAGGGATTTGGAAGGTGTCTCAGAAGTTTGACTAATGACTGCCACTTAGCATAATAATGGAGACATGCATTTAGTAATAGCACCAAGCAATAGCCAAGGTGAAACCGTTGTGATTATGGGCACCTATTATAGTTTCGACCTTAATTTATTTCGCCCTTTTAAGGTTTAAGCCAAATAGGCTAACTGCTCAGGGCTTTGGTTGGTTATCATAACAAGGACCATATTTGCTGGAATTACAACATGAAGTTCGTCCCCAAAACACTTGCTCTGAACTCCTCTTTATTTATACGGGAAATCTGCTACCAATGTGCATGTGCAAGTTTGGTTCTGAACTTTCGCAGTCTATAACAGACCCGTTTCCAGCCATTGGATCCCTCGGTTACCACATCACAGCTCAGGCCAGAGCAGACACATGGCCCAGGGGCTCTGCAAGCCTGAGAGTTTTTATTCCTGACCAAAAGACTCAACTCAGTGGTCCTAACGTTTCTTTCAAGTCCCAGGGGAAAAGCTCCTACTCCTTTCTTGTTCTTTAGACCTTAAAGAAAAAGAAATCTCAAAAGAAACCCACCCCCAAGGGAAGAAGGGCCATAACACTGATGGCAATAACAAAACCAAACGAGGTTATTCTAAACTGAGAGACGGAAGGGAGGAAATTCTTCAAGACCAAACAGAAGTTTCTGCAGTTTGGCCCACATTCCTTAACTGGATTGATTTTTTTTTTTTTTTTTTTTTTTTATAAATGACCTCTGCCCTTTCATGAGATGTAGACACCACAGCCACTGAGCTGGAGACATCCCGATTTCATAAAGTTGAAATAAGTAACTTAAGTTAGTGGCAACCCCTCTACAGTCATGCCCCAAGGGAACTCTGACACACAGGAGGGAGCAAGATAGACCAGTGACCACCAGCATCTCCCCAGTATTCCAAGACTGGTTTCAGACACTGGGCAGTGGACTCCCTGGTCTATCAAACCCAAAGAAATCAGATTCAGAAACCACCGACCGTCACGATCGCCTTTGAAGAGGATGCTGGAGAGTGTTTCCACTGAGAAATTTCTCTAGTCACCTAAGTAGCCTTTGTTTCTGACAGTTGGCAAAGCCAGGAAAAATATACCCCTGGCTCTCAAATGCCCACCCTGTGCCTGATGCTGCCAGGGGCTGTGACCTTGGGTGGATCTGAGTGAAGAAAGATCTTAGTGATTCCTCTTATTGGCACGCCCTGCTGTTTGCTAGGCTGAGCAGCTTGGGTGGCTCCTGGGTGGGAAGAGAGAGAATTGGTCCTGATGCTGCAGATTACCCATCCTTCTCACAGTTAGCAAGGAGAAAGGAGAACTGCTCATGACCTGTGATGAAACTGAGCCTTTCAGCCAAAGAAACCAGGCTTTGTTTGACCTCACTGGTGAGTTAGCATCCTCAGTTGTTCAGTGAGAACGCTGTCCAGACCCGTTTCCTAGGATAAATGAATGTTCCCAGCTACCACTGAAATGGCTATGACCAGCTCAGTCAACAGCAACAGTAGGGACAAATACTTTCTCCCAACCACAAGTACCCTAAGTCTCCCCAGAACTGACCTTCAAAACAGAAGACACACAGCCCCAGATTAGGACAAACAAAGGCCACCTACTCTGTTCCTTCCTGGTTCAAGACTTCCCTCTCTAGGGAGACATCTGTGAGGCCTTGTGGGGCTCTTGCTGTCAGAGAATCTTAAGCGTGCCAGCAAAATTAGCCTCAGTATGAGGCTTGGGGTCCCCGCCCCACACAGGAAGCTATGGGGACAGGTGGATTGCACCCTTTTCCATTTAGCCAAGAAAGGCAGACTAGAGCTGGTCACTTGGCTCAAGGTGGGTCCCCCCAGTCCAAATGCCTTAACTCCCCTTGATTGTAGAAACGGCCCTGAGACTTGTTAAAGAATCCTTCCCGGTTCATCCCTCCAAGGTTCAGATGTCACCAGGTGGCTGAGAGCAGAGAGATGTCATTAAGGGAGGAGATACATTAATCTAGTGAAAGAGTTTCTGAATCATTCTAGCACTGGTGTCTGGGTGACATTTTTTCCAACTCATCCCCCAAGTTTCTGTTCTTTAGTTTAAAATGACAGTTCCCAGTCAAAACTCAGAGAAGCCAGAATTTTCAAAGAAGATAGTCCTCTTTTTCTTCCCCCTCCCTCTCTTCCTCTTCCTCCTCCCTCCCCCTCCCTCTCTCCCCGGCCTTCTTTTCCATAACAATCTACAGGTTTCATTGTTAATGTCCACACCGGCCCTCAGAACACAGAACTCCTTTTCCAGCTCCTTTAAGGAGCAGTGTCTCATCTTAATGGAAAGCAGGATTACCTCAAAGGAAAGCTAAGACACCCAAATACTTGGGAAGCACACAACCAAACAGGCAAATTAGTCTGTCATCAGCCTTCTGAAGCAACACAGACCATGTGAACAATTCCGTCCGCCTTTGTAAGGAGCCCAAGTCCGTGGGCCAGTCAGAGAGAGGAAAACTGGTAAGTTTCCTAACTTAATCAGCTGGGATCAACTTCTGGAAACTGTTTCTCCCTGGTGAATGCAAGCCCAAGCCAACAGTTACTCTACGCAGAGGAGGGAGGGATCGAGGTCGCTCAGGTGCCAGGTGTCAAGGACATAACCACCAGGTGTCAGGGGGTGGGGATATGGTCTAGATAGGACTGAAACACGGATACCCAGCCCAGCGCTAGAAGCTGGGGCTCACCCTGAACTTAAGGTCACTGTGCAGGACACCCAGCGTGGGGACAGTCAGGGCTTGCTGGGCGCGGGCGCACGCAGGGTGTGGTTGTCCCGTGGGCAGCAGTGCCACCAGAGCCCACACAAGGGGGCATCCCCAGGTGGAGAGGGCCTTTGCTCTCCTGAGCGACACTCCAGGGAGGTGTGGAGTTGCGCTGCTCCTGCACTGCGCGCCACCTTTCCCGCGGTAAGGAGCGGGGCGGAGCACAGAGCAACGCGGGAGCCCTGGCGGGCCACTGTCTCCAACGGCCTGCAGGCGCGGTCCCGGGCCCTGTGGCGGTTCCCTGTGTGGCCCAATTTTCTCGGAGCCACAGGTGGCCCGGAACATTCCTGGGGTGGTGGAGGTGGGGGACTAGTTCAGTGCGTGCGCCTCTCTCCTCCGCCCGCCAGGTTCTCTCTCTGCAGTATCTGCATCTCAGCCCGGCCCAGCATCCCGCACGCATGCTCGCCAAGTTGGAAGAGGGGTGTCTCTCCCCTAGTAACCACCCCATCGCAGGCTCGGGAGCCCCGGGGGCGCGGGAGGCTGAGCTGCTGGGACTCGCCCTCTGAGATCCCCTTGACCCTGCCCTGAACTGACCTCTGGGGAAAAGGAGGGGGAAAGAAACCCCCCACCCGTCACACTACCGCGCATGCTCAGAGCTGGACTGCTCCAGAGAGGGAAATTTAAAAACGGTTCGAGCTGCGACGGCGGCCAAATTGCGGACAGCAAGGGGCGAGCGCAAGGGAGTCCCCGCTGCCGCAACGCCGCCCCCCGCGCGCCCCGGACCCGCTCCAGGTACCACGGTGCAGCCCTTGCTGTGTACCCCTTCCGACCCACGGGACACCCCCAGTGGGGCTGGAAGCGTCCCACGCCTGCTTCAGGCCTGGCTTGGAGGACGGGGTGGGGGTAATCTTATTTAATGCTGTGTCTGTGGGTGGCCGGGTGGATGGCGTGGTGCGTGGCGTGGTGCGTGGACTGCTTTCCCAGCACCTGCGTCTGCAGTCTCCTCCATGGCGGGAGCCCCTGCAGATGGTTCCCGGACCCACTAAGTCCCACTTTTCTGCTGACCGCATTTTAAAGCTGATTGTGGCTGAATGGCGGTGGAGAACGGGGCTTGGAAGCAAACGCTGTCCTTAGGATTTCAATTTTGCCAGGGCTTTCGAAAGCTTGACGTTTCCATTTAGGGGCTTCCCCCTCCCCCTCCTCCTTGAATATGAAAGAACTTGGAATTTCAACCATTATCCTCACTTGGCTCTTAAACTCCTGTAGGATTTTCCTGGGATTGTGACCCCTTTGTCAGTCGCTTCCCACTGCGGGGAGCTGCGGGTCTCTGCCTCGCCTACATCGGTGCTAATGGGAACTTTTACCCCCCTCTAAGGAGATGATACAAAGTGACATCCTGCCCAAAATGTCAGGAATGATAAGAAGTTCCGGGCTCAGTCACCACCACGGCTCTGCACAGGAATACAGGTGAGGGGCCCTGTCCGTGTGCCGGATGCCAGAAACTCAACTTCAGGGTGGCTCTCTCTGCAATGTCCCCTCTAAGGGAAAGTCCTGGGTCAGACCGTGGGGCAGCCTGGTGACAGCAGCAATGCTTGCTTCCCACCCAGTGACCCCAGCAGGGGCCCCAGGAAAAGTCCTCCCCACACCAAAGCAGTCTGGAAAAACTGGCTCCCACCTTCCGTGGGTGTTGAGGTTGTGGGTCAGAACTCATGCGTTCTTACCCTGGCTGTGTGGGCTTCAGCAAGCCCATGCCCCCTCTGTAAATACATGATGCAGATGAATGAGATGGTCATGGGATCTCTTGAGCTCTATGGGCCAAGTAGACAGAACCTTTACTGGCGGAGAGGACCCAGGCCCAGAGGGGAGCTCAGCCAAGTGCACACAGCCGCTGGGGAGGGAGAGAGAAGGAATGGCCAGAGGTCCCCTGCGAGCCTCTCTTCCTTGAGACGGGTTAGCCTGACCTGGTTCCCAGGGCCCTAAAGCCAACACCATGTCTTGGTGGAGGAATGGGACCAGGATGAGGGCTGCCCTGGGAGGGCAGGCTGTCACCTCAGATCAACCCTGTTTACCCAGAGGCTGTCTGGCCCAGGGGCCACCGTGGCACCAGCAGGGCCTGCTGAGGCAGCAAGCTGCCTCCAATTAGAAGGCTGCTCTGGACACAAAGGAGGCCAAGGATTCAAAGGGCACACACAAAGCGCGCGCGCACACGCTTGTGTGTGGGTGTATGAAGCACCTGACCCAGGTGCAAAGGCCTCTGCTGAGCCCACCACTCAGGTGTGGAAACTGAGGCCAGCATCACACAGCCTATGGTCCCTGGGTTTCCTTCCTTCTTGCTGTCAGGGGTAAAATCATAAGTGGGGGCTGTTTGAGCATTTCTAACTTGGGTAAACCCCACTTCTCTGGCACCTTCTAAGCCTCAGTTTCTTGGTCTGTAAAATGGAGGTAAATGGCACCCACAGTGTGGGGTTGCTGTGGCAACCAAGCATCTGTCTCTGGCTCAGCCACTTGCCATTGCCCTCCAAGGCAGAAGGCCTTGAGAGTCAGCTCTCCCCAGGGCTTGACGTAAGAGCTGAAGGGCATGGCTTCTGATTTCCCCCTCCATAGAAGGGTCAGGAAAGGGAGTAGGGTGAACAAAGACTGTCACTCAGGCATTTGCCAGTCCCGGCCGGCCCTGCTGCTGAAGGGTCAGTTTCTGTCTTTAGAGCCAGCAGGGCTGGGGTGTCAGTGAGCTGTCTCGGTAGATAAAGGTGCCTGTGGTGCAAGCTGGTGAATCGAGTTCGATCCTCAGAACCCATGGGCAAGATGGAAGGAGAGAAATGACTCCACAAAATGTCCTCTGACCTCCACACATGTACTGTGGTATGGATGTCCCCCCCAAATACTAAAAAAATTAAAAATTTAATTAGACGCAATTAGACTGCCATGGGGATTAACGCGTGCGGAGCACCGACTGCTTAACTAGTCGTTACTTCTGCTTCCAGCTTAGCCACGCTGGACTGTGTGGGCGTCGGAACCAAGGAGGGCCTGCAGGGAGCGTGCAGGTGGAATGGGGCTGTACACATGCCACCTAATGGAGGCGCCCGTGAGGCTTGGGCTACACGTCCAGGCCAGCGCAGCCCAGGAACTGCTTGCAACACTGCAATGGCCAGCTCTAAAACCAGGGGAAGGCAGACAGAGCACCCTTGTAGGGGATGGCAGGTGTAGCCTGCTCACTGACCAGCTGGCAAGTGGGGACTAGAAGCAGGTCCAGTGCTGTCAGCTCTGGATGCAGAGGTTCCGGACCCAGCCCGGTACACCCTCCACACCTGCAGTCCCTCCTTCCCTTGCGCTGGACAGGTGGAGCATCCAGACGGCAGAACACCTTAACCTTCACTGCAATGGCCGAGGCCCCCTTCAGGCCGCCACTGCTTCTGCAGCAGATTCTCTGCATAAAGGGTGACCAGGATGGTCCCCAACCCATCCTTCCAGGCAGCGTTCCTGTGCCAGTGTGGTAAGGGAGTGAGTGCTTTAGCAAGATGCCCTGGCAATGACAGGCCAAGCGGGGACTCAGCCCCGAAGTTGCCACACACCCCAGAATTATCGTGCCCCTAGCCCACATCTCTACTGGTAAAGAATATATTACCTCACTGCTGTGTGACACCCGGGACAAGTTACTGCTCTGTCCGATCCTCTTCTCCAATGGAACCCCTAAGAACCAATCAGCAGTGGGGGGCGGGGTCAAGCTTGCAGCAGGCGGACAACGCAGTGAGCCAGCAGCCTGAGATAGTGCCTGCTCCCGGCAGGGAAATTTTCTAATTACTCAGCACAGGGAGTCTCTGCTTCCAACAACTCCCATTTTTCTCCCTGAATAATAGCCCAGGAGAAGTTTATGGGCCTCTCATTTGCACTCCTATATCTCCAGAGACCGCTGTGAGGAGCGGATCTGGTAGGCTGTGAATCCAGCCACCTCGCCCCCCCCCCCCCGCCCCACGCAGGCCACAAGCAGCTGCCCTGTGTTCCATCCCCCCTGGGGCTAGTTTAGCCGTTAGTTAACTTTCAATGCCCACATCCCGGGAGGGCGAGTTGCTGGCTGCAGCCAACGGCCCAGTTCTGGGGCAGCTGTCAGGGGTCAGTGATGGAAGCCTAGGCTGCAAGCAGTCGCTAGTCCCTTTTCTAGCAGCTGACACCAGAGCAGCCTTGAGCTTTGCTAGCTTTAGCTGGGTTTCTTCTTAGCTCAGAGGGTGGCAGGGAAGTCCATTCCCGGAACGCTGAGACATGGAGTTCTTAAGTACCTGTCTCATGCTTTCTCGGTCCTGGCAAGTGTGCTCCCTTACAGCGACGATCATACTCCATCTCCTACTACAGACAAGAAAACTAGGGCAGCCGCGCTTACCCGAAGCTTATTTTGGGGGAGAAGGAGGGGGAAAAACACCTGAGCAGATGCCTCAACTTTTGGAACTTAGTTCAGAGAGATCAGACCCAGCACCTTCCCTCCCCGCAGCGGGAGATGAGAGGGAAGATTCACTGGTGTTCCTAGGCCTTCCCACTCATGATGCTCCACGCGGGGTCCCTGACCTCATCATCGACCTCCCAAAACGTCAGGGTCTACCCTAAGAAGGGAAGTTCCCCTCCACCCCCACCACACACACACTCACACATGCACACACACTCACACACACACACACACCAGTGGACAGAACGTGGCTACTTCGGTGTTGACTGACTGGGAGGATGGGTAAGCAGACAAACACGGCATAGTGATAGGCAACTGTTGAAAAGCCCCTCGCTGTGTGTGCAGGTGGGGACATTGAACCTTGTAGGGGACACACCCACCAGCCGGAACCTCCCGGGAAGACTAGCAGGGGGTAGTTCATCCCAACACCTTTACATATTCCATCCTCAGTATATTGAATAGCAAGCAGCCCAGCTACTGTATAGACAAGAAGTAGCCTTGCTGGAGTCCAGTTATGTGGACCCTCCAAATGTACACAAGTCCTACACACACACACACACACACACACACACACACACACACACACACACACACCGAGTTCCAAGCCGGCTAGAGGGGACCACCACCAAGTCACACGATACCATAATGTACTCACTTGTCTTTCAGGGCATTTCTGATCATGCTAAGTAGCATTTAAATTTCTTTCTTTCTTTTTTTTTTTTTTTTGTAAACCGTTCTGAAAGCTATTACAAAGGATATGTGAGCTGGGTAAACACAGCCTTCAGAAGCTTAATCCTGGAGACTGGCGGCAAGAAAAGTCTGTGGATATGTAACAGTTTCTCACCAGCCACAGCCCTGGTGTGTGTGTGGGAACGGCGGGGCTGAGGCCGTAAGATCAAGGTGTGCTGTTGCCACGGGGATACCTGGGTCTTCCGTCCCTGCCTGGCCTCAAGAGAGTAAGAGTTGGACAGCTGGAAAGTGGGGTGCATTGATGTTGCGTATCTACTGAGTGCCAAGCAAGACCTGTGCTGGACCCTGTCCGCTCCTGTAGAGGGGCCAGAGTTCCTTGCTTCTGTACCCAGGAGGAGGCACAGCTCCTATATTAACCGTCCCACCTTTCCAGACCCTTGGGGTCCCCAAAAACCTGGGTGGTGCCTGCCTTAGCTGGGGACTCTCAAGAGAATGGGGGTTTGTAGGCAACTGTAGGACTGACTCTCTGGGGTTCAGAGAAACAGGCGTCTGAGAGGGAGGCCTGGTAACACAGAGACAGCAAGACACGCTGTGAGCAAACAGAAGGCAGAGTCACTGGAGGCCATGGCAGTGACTTCCACCCTACCCAGGGACTCAGTGTTCCTGCAGCCTCAGGGCCATCACACACTGCTCCTGGGTCAGCCAGAGGGCGACTCAACTCCCTAGGACAAGAGAGAGGTGTGAGTCACCCTCCAGTAAGTGGAGCACAGGTGATCATTAATTGCAGGTGCCCGAGTCCCATGTCCAGAGAAGCTGGCGCAACCATGTCCAGCTGGGCACAGGGCCGTGGGAGTCAGGTGGGGGTGGTGATCATGAGGGAACAGGATGGCAGCCACAGGAGCAGAGACTCAGAGATGGAGAGAGGCAGCATGGAGGGGCACGGGTCTTGGGTGTCCCCCCCCCAGGTGTCCCCCCCCCCCCGGAGCTGGCAAAGTTACTTCTGATCTTGGCCACAGCTGCTCCCTGTCTCCCCCTCATGGTAACAGGAAGAGATCTCAATCCGCCTCTCCGCCAGCCCTGCTGGTCTGAGGTCTGTTCTCATCTGCACCCACTGTACAGTTCGGAAAACCAAGGTTAGGGATCAAGCGTTCTTCTGAGGGCCGGTGACAGGAAGCCATAGGCAGTAGTACCTAAAGTCAGGAGTCTTCCCTGTAGCGGTGCCCTGGACCTATAGTTTATACTGCATGAGGCTGGGCATGGGTGCCTCCTGGGTGGGGAGATGCAGGAATTGTCAGGAAGGCCTGTGCAGCTGCGAAGGGGGCATGCTGGTGCGCTCCTGGGCGGGGCAGTGAGGACAGTCTGTTCTCCTTTGTCCTCCCTTGCATCAGTCCCTAGTACCTGTGTGCCCAAGAGAGGAGGGGACAAGGCTTGGGCTCCCTCCACAGGGAACGCAGCAGGGCTGGCCCGCTGAGTCAGACATTCTGGCTAGGCGTTGGGGGAGAGGAGGAGCAGATAGCTTCTTGCATGCCTGAGGCAGCAGGGGTTGTCAGGGACCCCTAAGATGAGTAGCGAACCCCAAGAATGGAGAACAGGGCCCAGCTTGTACCCAAAGGTGACAGATAGCACACTGCCTCGTTCAGTGAAAGTGAAAAGTACAGCAGAAGCCAGATTTAAGTCCTTGTTACCTCAACTGCGCACACAGGGACCTTTCCTGTGCTCAGTTTCCTCGTCTGTAAACTAAGGTGTTTCGCTATCTATAGCCACCCTGGCGCTCGGACACAAGGAGCTCATGAGGGCAGAGGGCAACTCTAGCAGGGCCAGGCCTGATTGTCACTCAACCAGCCACCCTGGGACTTAAAGGCTGCACTGGTTACACACAGGGTCTGGGCCCTTACTGAGGCCCAGGAGGGCTAAGGGTAGTCCGGTGCGCTACAGAGGAGCAGTGGGAAGCACTCGCGGCAGACGGTGACAGCTGAGCCACAGGTGATGTGCCTGTCCACAGAGGAAGAATTCCCCCGCACACAGACACAGACACAGCCCGAGGAGCCTGGAACCCTGCCCTGTCCTGGTCCAGACCGGAATCATAGTGTGGCTGTCTCCCTGTGACAATGGCTTCCCTGGACCATCTTGGAGCACAGGCAGGGGACCTGTGAGGGACAACCCAGGAGGCAGTTAGGATGGTCTCTGGAAAGTAGGACCAGAAAGGGCCAGGCCGCCAGGGAGCAGCAAAGGCAAAGAGCAGGTCCAGGCTGCGCTTGCCTGTGCTGAGCGGGTTGCAGTTGGGCGCACTGCGGTGGCTGCAGGAGGCACAGAGCAGACCAAAGAAGGCAGGGGAAGTAGGACCTTCACCAGGACAGCACCAACCCCACCCCAGCGCCCGCCTATGAGAATTGGCGGAGTCTCCACTCCGTAGGAAACAGCTCAGCGCAGGGTCAGACAGCCCAGGGACTCAGTTTCTCCTCTGGAAAATGGGGACAACACAGGGCCTGACTTTGAAGGTGTCTCAGTGAGTGTGTGTTGGTTACCACAGTGGCTGGGCTGTGTGTTCGCTGGCTCTGAGCCTGGCTATTCTTAATTGCGATGCTCATATTGGTGTTAATAAGACATGTTCACCGTGCACACATTGGGAACCAGGTACCGTTCCGTGTTTCACAGATGGGCTTGATGCTCACAGCGTCCTGTGACAGGGACAGTTGTCCCTGTCCCTGATTTACAGATGAAAAGTCAAGGCTCTGAGAGGTTAAGCTAGTGACTTAGGGGAGACCAGGATCAGAATCCCAACCTTGGGCCTCCACCATTTTGGACATTGCTTCCTGGATTCACCCCAGGCAGGTTCTAGTCCATGTCGGTGTCGGGGTGGGGGGGCTTTGAAAGTTCCCACCTTGTGAAACCTGGCAGCCTCTCCATCCCCCTAGATCTAAGCAGAGCCAACTCTGGGAGGTTGGCTGGCTGTGGGGTAAGGACAAGAGAGGGAGGTCAACCCCTCCCCTTCACGGCGTAGTCTCTGGGGGCCTAGGAGACAGATGGCATGGCCCAGGCCAGGGCCAGGACTGTCACTCAGATGAGTTATGAGCAGGCCAAAGGGGTGGCAGGCAGGAGACCACAGAAACAATAGCATTGAGACTGGGAACAATGGGGGCCACGTGCCGCGGGGCCAACAGTCGTTTGTGTCACAATGGGCCACCAGGGGACCGCAGCCGGGCCAACTGTTGCCACTGACGTGGACCAGCCAGTTTTCAAATGACTTCCAGGCCCTGTTTTCCTATGAGGCCACCAATGGCAGAGGTAGCCGACCGTGGACCGAGTCACCTGATAGCAGCTGCTGGCCATGGCCTGTGACAACTGAGCAGTAGTGGTCATGGCAACACTAACCGTGGCTCCAAAGGCAAGAGAACAGAAATGGGAAGTGAGAGAGAGGGGGTGAGCTTGGAAGTGACAGGAATGCCAGTGAAGGACACCAGGCCAGTGGCAACCCCACACATGCAGGAGGAACCTAGAGGCTGCGGTTCTAGGACACAAGCTCCCTCTCGGCCCGCTCTTACGAGACCCTGTCTCACAGTGGTTTGAACTCGCGTGTGGGATGTATGTAGGCTGTAGTCTCTTGGTGACAGAGCAGATAGCTCCCGCTACTGATGAGGTCGATAGTGCTGGGGTGTAGTAGGGCACCCCAGGGTATAGAATACTCGGGGATACCACCGCATGGCACATAGGACCTCAGGGATGCCAGAGTCATTCCCCCCCCCCAGTCGGGGTCTTTGCCCAGCGCAGCTTCTTTCTGCAGAAACGGATGTGTACTTCGTTCTTTCTGCAGAAACGGATGATGTGTGTACTCTATGCATGTTTGGTTGATCTGCTGAGGACTGTAGGCCTCATGGAGCTCCAGGGGCTGCCTGGGTCACAACAAGGAACCCTGGCTGCGGGCTGTGCCGTGCTGAGTGGTCTTAACCAAGCGACTCACTGTGCTGAACCTCAGTTTACCATATGTAAAAGGGGACGCAGTATGCATATGCCCTAGGCAAAGTGTTTGAGACCAGAAGTGTTATACATTTAGATTTGGCGGTCTGGGGAATGTTGAGGTATACACAGTGGACCATCTTCGAAGAGAGGCCGGAGGCTAAAAGTGGGGTTCATGGGTGTCTCGTGTGTCTCACATGGCCAGCAGGAAGAGATTTACATACACTATTTTCACTATGCCCACTTTTGGATGGTGACCCAAGGTGTGGAGTTGTCCACTGTGGCACTATAGAGGCGCTCAAGTTCTTCATTTTGAGGTTTTGGTCTTTGGAACAGGCTCCTGCCAACCGTGGGTGACGATGACCTCCCTGGGGACCTTCAGTCGCTATCATGGCTGACAGCCGTGGACGTGCCTAGGCTGCAGCAGATGGCAAGCGGACGGATAGACCTGGGCAGCCCCAGTGTGCCACATCCACACCCAGGTAGGCTCAAGGGGAAGAGGTGACCCCTGGCCCTGCCCCCGGCCTGCTGAGTGGCCCTAGAGAGGTCCCTCTGTGTCTCTGATTTCTCTGTCCATACCTGCAAAATGGGAGCTGGCCCACACTCCCTTAGTGATATGCCGAGCCCCAGAGAAGACACACAGGACGTCTCAAACACCTCACACAGCCAGCAAACTCGTGGTGGGCCAAATGCAAGCCGAGGCCCCGTCCTTGCAAATGCTAAGGTGGGGTTTAGATTTTCTGAAGATTGTAAGAAAATGAAGACGACCGGCCAGGACAGGCCAGGGGGCTGGCAAGGCCTAAACCCTTTGCTGTCTGGCCTTTTAGAAAACAAGTATACTGCCCTCTGTTCAAGAAGGTTCTGAGAGAATCTTGGCACCTAGTAGGTGCCCTGTAAATGGCAGAAAGTTGTACTCAAAGGAAGTGGACCGAAGGCAGCATTGAATGGAGAATGGCGGCAGAGAAGCTATTGCTACGTAAGAACAGGGCAGACGTGGACATCGGTTCTGGCAGGGTGGCTCCTCAGGCAAATTTTTCTTGAGCAGTGAGCATAGGAAGAGAGCAGCTGACGTATGTCTTCCATGAGGGACCAGGAAATATCTACTTTTGAGACATGCTCTCCCTAAATGTCCCAGGCTGGCTATGAACTCCAAATCCTCCTGTGTGCTGTAATTACAGGTGTACCCTGCCCTACCTTTGCTGGAAATTGATTATTTTAGACTTTTTAATTCATAAAGTGTAAGTCGAAACTGTCCGGTACTGATGTTGACAGTGAAAACCCAGCCACAGACCATATGTAAACAAATAGGTGTGTGCCAATAAAACTTTATTGGCAAATCAGGCTATGGGCCAGCTTTGGCCTGCTGCTCACTTTTCCAACTCTAATCTAGAATCCTGGAAGACACCTATACAGCATTGGGATGCGCCTGCCCCTCCAATCAGTTTCCTCATCTTCAGGGAATGTGTACAGAACTGTTCTTACAGGGTGTTGCCAGTGGTCCATACAGGAGGTATCTTAAAGCTGTTGGGGTTTGGTACATGGTGAAATAAGCCAGGGCCTAGCAGCCTTTTACGGGTCACTTTTACCTGATTAGAGGCTGCGCAATGAGGATCTGTGATGGATTAGTAATGTCTGTCACAGGCCAGGACTGGAAGCAGATGTACATCTGTTATCCTTGAGCAGAGAGCAGAGCTTCAGGGAAGAAGACGGGACAAAAGCACTTATATCTAAAACCTAGAGTTCTCAAGGAGCCATGGAGCTTTTCAGGAGATGAACAACAAATTGGTGTTTGAGCTCATAAAGGACAGGAACCAAGGTAGTCTATCCTCCTCCTCATCGGCTCACATCACTCAGGATCTTATCACCCGCCCAGTCCTGTGCTAAGTGCTTGGCAGGCAGCATCTCATTGAGCCATCACAACTTTGTAAGTAGGTGAGGGGTCAGCAGAAGTGGGAACTCTGAGGCTGGCACCATGTCACACAGTTAAGGCAACCCCGCCGCTAACCACCACATTCCGGAAAGGTGATTTGGAAGGAAGCCCGGTGCTGGGGTGTGGCCACTATTCTGTACCTTCCTTCCACAGGTGCTTTGGCTGGGGCAGCAGACCTGAATGTGGGTGCGACCTCACGTCCCCTGCCCCACGGCCAAGCTGCCACGGACCCCAGAGGCATGCTGGGTTTGGGCCCCATAGGCAGCCACAGAGCCAGCGTAAGTGGCCACGTGGCTGGGAAAGTGGGGAGTGGGGTGTGTCCCTGTCACTCCCTGACCTTGTGTCTCGTCCCCTCCAGGCCGAGCAGATGAACCAGTTCCCCATAGGAGGCCAGTCAGCACTACGGGAAATGGCACAGCTGTATTCACCTACCACCCAGCTCCAGTTCACGCTCCCCCTGGGGTCCCAGCAGGTACCACAGGCTGGCAGATAGGCCACCCGCACTCAGCTGTACCGTGTCCACGCTGTTGGCACCATTCAAGCCCGTGGGGACACGGGAGCAGCTGCTGTGTTTAAATCCCCGCAGTTAGAAACTGGGCTGCGGGTTTGTGCCTTACCTCTGCCCTGTCTCACGGCGGCGTCTCTCTCTCTCCCCGCAGCCTGGCCCTGTCCTCCCTGTGAAGTACCCTCCCGCAGGCCTCTATGGCTCTCCATGTGCAGCGCAGGCTTCCTACCCACAGGCCCACGCGGCGGTGCACTCATCCTCACAGGAGCCGCACCCAAAACACTACCCCAAACCCATCTACTCCTACAGGTGAGTCTGACTGCCCCGGAGGGGGCACGGGGCTGCCACTGGGGCATCTTAGGCAGACAGGAAAGGTGACCTGGTTCCCCAGGGAACCCCCAGGTAGGACCCACTCCTGGGAGGGGCTGGCATGTGGCCAGCTGACCCTGCATCCAAGATGGCTTCCTCAGATCGAGAAGTCAGTTACAGAAAGGGAGTGTGTATCTTGGGGTTGGGGCTGGGGTGGGGAGGGAGGCATCTCGGGTGAAGTCTAAAAGTGGGGGTGTCAAAGAGCCAGAGTAATTTCTCAGCTCACTGCAGTGGCTCAGCTGGGGAAGGGACAGGCCTGGGCCCAGGAACAGTGCAGACAGGGGGCCGGTGCCAGCAGAGGGGACCTCAGGCTGTCACCCCAGGCCTGTTTGCGGCCCGTCTCTGGTCCCAGCTGCCTGATCGCCATGGCCTTGAAGAGCAGCAAGACTGGCAGCCTGCCTGTGAGCGAGATCTACAGCTTCATGAAGGAGCACTTCCCCTACTTCAAGGTGAGGGCCCAGACCCACCTGCCTCCCCACCCCCACCCTGACCCACCTGCTCCCCACCCCCACCTGACCCACCTGCTCCCCACCCCACCCTCTGCCTCCCCACCCCCACCTGACCCACCTGCTCCCCCACCCCCTGGTCCTGATGATCCAGGGTTTCCTATAAACTGAGCCATGCTCTTAGCGGCCAGCGGCCAGTGTTGTTAGCCTGATGGGAGGGCCAGGTGCAAAGAACAGGGCATTTGAACTGGGTTCTGATGTCTGAAGTAGAGTCTGCCATGCGTGGCCTCCAGGAGTAAAGGGTGGAGGGCCCAGCCTAGTTATTCATCACAGACTCTGTAAGGCAGCAAGATGCCAAGCTCGCCTTCAGCAAGAGCCAAAGGACTTAGGATCTTGTCGGTTGCTGGAGTGCGGTTAGCCATTAGCCACCCTGTAACTTCAAACCCCAAAGGCCAACAGGCAGCCGGGAGTCCCAGGTCACAGGATCTCATGGCTGGACAACGTCCCCAAGTAGAGATGCTGGGACACATGGGGTGAGCTGGGTGCCAGCGTCCAGTCGCCTAGCAACAAATTATAAGCATTTGAAAGTGATTTGCATTGAACTTACTGGTCTGCTACAGACACTCAGGATCGGCCTCCCCTAATCCTTGCCCAGTGGAAGAGGAAGAAGGGACATCCCTGAAGTCTGGGCTGTGCTCCGACTACAGGTCCGAGGCTACCAGAGCAGGGCCTCTTGCATGACACCGACGCTACCCTCCGCTCTCATCTCCCCAGCTTCTATTTTATGTAGATGGAATTCTGCGTGTGCTGCCCCGGCAGGCAGGCGTGAGTGTGTTTCCAGACAGGTAAACAGTTGCTAGGGGGAGGGGTCACCTGAGGAGTCTGTCCCCACGTGTCCCCACAGACGGCACCCGATGGCTGGAAGAATTCGGTTAGGCACAACCTGTCACTGAACAAATGCTTCGAGAAGGTGGAAACCAAATCCAGCGGCTCCTCGCGCAAGGGTTGCCTGTGGGCCCTGAACCTGGCACGAATCGACAAGATGGAGGAGGAGATGTACAAGTGGAAGAGAAAGGACCTTGCGGCCATCCACCGCAGCATGGCCAACCCGGGTGAGTCCCCGACCCACCTCTCACACGCACCCAGCTCCTCCCCCGCCTCCCAGGGCTCCCTGCCCTTCTAGAAACCAGCAAGTGTAGGTGAGAAATGGGAGAAGCATCGGAACCAGTGTTTGAAACAATAGGAAGCCTGGAGGATGCCGGAGCCGGGCGGCCAAGAGCACTTCCCGTTCTTACAGAGGATGGAAGTCTGGTGTTTAGCACCTGCAATGGGCCGCTCACAACTGTCTGAAACTGCAGACACAGGGCATCTGGCATTTTATTTTTTTTCTGGCCTCTGATAGCAGAGAGAGAATATTTATGTAAAAGCCAGGGAGGGCATGGCAGCCTGCGTCTGTGAGCCCCGTCCTGGGGGGGGGCAGAGATGGGAGGATCCCTGGGGTCACCAGCCAGACAGTCTAGCCTAAGTGGTGACAGGGCTGGGGGTGGGGTGGGGACAGAGATGCTCCACTGAGTGACAGAGTCGAGTCTTGGCAGGAGAGCCCAGCATGGCGCTCATCCCAGGACTCCTGTGAAATTCTGGGCAGGCCTGGCCCCTCTAGATTCTCACCTCTAAAGTGGCCTGGCTAGATCTTAGGCCCCTTATGCTCCAGTATCAGCATTGTGCTACATCCAAGGCCATAGTCAAACAGGAATGTTTTCCGGGGCTGGGGAGATGACCGAGTAGGAAAGGCACAAACTGCCGTGCAAGGACCTGAGTTCGGATCCCTGGAGTCCAGGTAAAGGCGGATGTGGCAGCAGGCATCAGTAGTCCTAGAGCTCCTTTGGCAAGATGGGTGGTGGGAAAGGGTGTGAGCTGGTCACAGGTAACCTTGTCTCAAGAAAGACGGAAGGCAAGGCCCCATGCCTGAGGCTGTATTCTGACCTGGCTTTACAGTGCATGCGCGTGTGCACGCACAGGCACACACACACACACACACACACACACACACTCACACAGAGGCACATACACAGAGGCGCACACACATACAGAGGCGCGCGCACACACACACACAGACGCACACACACACACCTCTTTTAGAAAGGGACCATGTCTGCGCTTTGCTTATATGCATTCTCACGGAAGGGGACCCAGCTCTTAGCTGACAGCAATGATGTTTCAGTGTTGCTTCTGTACACGGAGTAGGGAGGTCTCTGCAAGCTTTAATGATCTGGCTGTCTCCCGGGACCTTTGTCCCTGCCTTGGCTCCCTCAGGGGCTGGTGAGAATCTCAGGGCCACAGGTCTGTGCTGTAAGGTCCTAGAGGGGAGGGGCTCTAGGCTTTCATGGCAACTCCTGTTCCTTGAAGGCCTTTTAATGGCTTAGGATGGCATCACATCTCCATAGCAACCCTGTGTGGAATGTATCATGCCATCTCAAAGGAGAAGAGCCTCAGACGGTTGTTAAATTCGCATGGGCGGTGTCATGGGGACATAGGGCCTGGTGACAGCGGGGGCTTCTAAGTGACATTTCCTACTTGTCTGCAGAGGAGTTGGACAAGCTCATCTCAGACCGGCCGGAAAGCTGCCGGCGTCCTGGCAAACCAGGAGAACCTGAGGTCCCTGTGCTGACCCACGCCACCACGATGGCCATGGCCCACAGCTGCCTGGCCATCTCCCAGCTGCCACCAAAACCACCGATGACCCTGTCCCTGCAATCAGTCCCCCTGCACCACCAGGTCCAGCCCCAGACACACCTGGCCCCAGATTCCCCGGCACCAGCCCAGACGCCACCTCTTCATGCCCTGCCCAGTCTCAGCCCAGGGCCTCTCCCCCAGACAGCCATGGGTAGAACTCCTGGGGACTTCCTCAACATCAGCAGCGACATGAACATGGAGGTGGATGCCCTGGACCCCAGCATCATGGATTTCGCTCTACAGGGTAAGATGCAAGAGACGGGGATTGGATGGGGTTGGGGACAGAGATGGGAGACCCAGCAGTAGTCTGCATGTGCCCGCCCTTAGCATCGTCACTATGACAACCACCCAGCCCACTAGATACTTAAAAAAAGCACCTGCTACATACCAACCAAGCACCTCCTAGGCATCACCTGCCACAGCCCCAAGGCCCTGCCATCTCATGACCTCATTCCGCCGGTGAGGACACCGAAGCTAAGAGAAGTCGAATTACCAGCCTGGGTCCCGACAAATCTAGGATTTAATCCTTACTACCTCAAACTTTCCTCCTCAGTAATTGCTTCAAAGCTATGCATGCTAAGTTGCAGGGTGGCAGGTGGGGTGGGGGCGGGGTTATACTATGGCACAGTGCCCCCTTCAGTAGGTCAAGGGGGAAAGGATCCAAGAAGGCTCCCGACTCATCCGACCCCTAACATGCATGCGCCTGCTGCGTTCCAGCCCTGTGTTCTGTCCCTCAGAAGGGGACAGGACCCGGTGGTGGGAGAGTCATCCGTGACGTTGAAAGGCACGTGCCATCGCCCTCTTGTCCAGCGAGAACCAAATCCTTTCCATTCTGTCTCAGCCTCAGCCCTTTTATATCATATCCACCTTACACTGTGGCTCAGAGGCTAAAGCGGCTCTCCAGAGACACTTGGTAGCAGGAGAAAGAGCAGGGTTCGAATTCTGCCTCCCTTCCACTCTCTGTAAGGGCACAAGGCCTTGAATATCACACACGACCTCAGCCTCTTTCCCGAGGAAGGGGATTTGAACTCCGGGCTGTCTGGCCCTAAGCCAGCTCACCCAAACGCTTTTGTCTTTGCAGGTAACCTTTGGGAAGAGGTGAAGGAGGACAGCTTTAGCCTGGAGACGCTGGGGGCCTTTGGAGACTCCCCACTTGGCTGTGACCTGGGGGCCCCAAGCCTGACCCCTGTCTCTGGCAGCGGCGACCAGCCTTTCCCCGATGTGCAGGTGACAGGTCTCTATGCTGCGTACTCCACCCCAGACAGCGTGGCCCCAGCGGTGGCCACCTCTGCTCAGTACCTGGCTACTCCAGGGAATAAGCCCATAGCTCTACTTTGAGCCACCTGCCTGGAGAAAGGCGCTGTTACCAACAGTGTCCTCAGCTGCTGGTTGACCAGAAGTGACAACGCTTAGTTTCTACTGCTCGCCTCGGTAACAGGACACTTCCGGGGCACCCGAGCCCGAAGCTTGGGCCTGAGACAGAGGCGTGGCCATGGTGAGGTACGGTTCTCTTTATCCTGGTGCTGGCTGGCCCTGGATGATCAGCGGGCCACCGAGGGACACAGCAGTTTATACAGACACAGGAGGGGAACCTTGCCTGTGCCTCAGTATGGCCCCAGGCTGGAGAAGGGCCTGGTCAGCCTTGGAGGTGAGACAGTTGATCTCTGCATGGGCCTGTTTCTTACGGAGTCTCCTGAACCATGCTGGCCACTGGGACCTTGTGTAAATTTATTTATATTTATTGCGACCCCAGCTGAGGCCCCTGGAATGAGACTCGGCAGAATCCCTGCCACTAAGCAATCCTAACTCCCCAGTGAGTGGCGTATGCAGCTTTCTCAGGCTGACACCCACTGACTGGCGGCTCCCACCCCACCCCGGCATCCCCGAGTTCGGAGGATGAGCAATCACTTCTGTACCCCATCATTTCCCTGCTAGGCCAGATGTTTCCCTCAGCCTTTAATCATGGCCTCCCATCTACTCCTGGGACACCCAGGAGGGAAGGAGCCGTAGCCCTCAGTTTGGAGAGGATCTAAGGCCTGTGGGGCTGAGGAGGAAAAGGCAGAGACCTGTCTGTGCCAGTTTGGGACATTCATGACAGGAAGATGTCACCCTCCCCCTGGAGTGCCTTCGCCCTGTGCAGAGTACAGCGTGGAGCATCATTGATACTGCTGGCGCCAGCTGCCTTTCTCTGCCTGTGTCCTTGCATTGTCTTCTTGTTCCATGACTGGGTTTTCCAGGTGAGGGTTCTGCGGCAGGTGGACCACTGGGAAGCGGGCTGGGGGTCCCCTCCACCTGCTCTTTTCCACCTTGTTGTCCGACACCCACATCGGGGAGTTCATACCCTAGGGCCCAATGTTCAGAAGAACCAGCACGTGAGCCAGCTGTCTGGAAGCACAGTGGGAAACTGTGTTCAAGGGCCTTCCCCTACCTAGAACTCCGTGGGCGCGTCTCTCTCTCTCTCTAGACGGTGCAGCCCAGCCCAGCTGGCCAGGCTTGCTCAGCTGCTGTGTGCTAGGCCCTCAATAAGTCACGCTGTCTAAGTGTTAGAACCCTGAATCCGGGCGGTGCCCAGACCCTGTAAGTGTAGTACTGAGTAACTGTGGATTGTCAATAAAAGCCGAACAGCAGCCGTGTGGCTCCGTGGATGGCAGGGAGAGGGAAACAGGGTCCACAGCACGGAAACCCGGTACCCGGACACCACGTTCCCACCGAATCTGAGCCTAAGGGCGGGGCCAGCAATGAAATTCACGTGGCTGGCATTTTTTACTCAGAATGAACGCTTGGCAGGCAGCATCCCGGGAATGAGTTGTAGACAACGGTCAGCTGCTTCCAAAGCAGCGGCTCAGAGAGGAGTGGGGGGCGAGGGGAGGGCTGAGCCTTCACGTGCCAGCTTCGGGCTCCATGTGGGGACAGTGCAGAAGGACTCCTGCCTTATCACATGACATGCCAGGGCAGGCGTGGTCATCCCCATGGGCTCATGCAGCCCCCGGGGAGGCCGTGGCTTAGAAGTGAGGACCCCACTTTGCCAGCAAAGAGACCGTGGTTTGGACCAGCCCAAATAACAAGCACCTGGGACCCCACTCCGGGGCTCATCAGTTAACCATACCCTGAGACACAGGCTCAGCCAACAGAGCCATCATGTCCCCAGCCACTACTGTGACTAGTTGATGATCCTGCTGTCTGCTGGTACCATGATCTTAGCCTGGTGAGTCCCGGGACTTCTGGTCCTCAATAAGGGGATTAACCTGGCGCTTTGAACTGCAGTTATTGAGCCACAGAAAAGCAATCACTCCAGTGTCATTAGGAGTAACCTGGGGCTGGAGGAGCTAAGCAAGTAGAGGTGCACAGCGAGCGTCTCCAGGTCCCATTTGTCCACTGGTTTAAAGAGGAACAAACCTCTCCCAGGACTGACTCCCTGGTCTTTAGACACCTGTCCCTTCTCCCGAGGCAGTCGCTGGGGGTTAGAGAAGGACTAGAGACCCCGCTAACTGTTGGCAGTGGCCAGAAGACCTTCAGACAGTCCTGGGGCGTGATGCCAGGCCTCAGACCAAATGAGCAACGGACGTCACTTACGGCAACTCAGTGGCCTCCTGCCCATCATACTCTTGGGGCACCTTGTCCCCTGAGCTGTGCCCACCTGTCCCTCGGCATAGCCCTCCGCTCAGCCAGCAGCGTGCCCCAGGGACCAGCAATACAAGGAGATGGGAGCCATCAGCTTAGGTCCAGGGACTTTCCCCCTGTCCACGAGGGGTGTTCCGTCCCCCCTCCCCCGGCATTTCAGTGACCTCCTCCTCGATGCCCCCACTTCTGGGACTGGCCAGACTCTGAGTCAGCATGGGAGCCTGGTGTCTTGCATGCTTTTGATAGACGTGATAAAGGCCATGGCAAAAACAATGCGAGGAGAAAAGGGTTTGCTTGACTTACAGGTCACAGTTCCAGGACAGGAACCTGAGGCAGGAGCTGCTGCCGAGGCCATGGAGGGTGCTGCTCACTGGCCTGCTCCCCGTGGCTCCCTCAGCCTGCTTTCTTATAGAACCCAGAAGCACCTGTGCAGGACCACCTGATCATCGGCTGGGCTGGGCCTCCCCACCCACATCAATCATTAATCAAGAAAATGCTCCCCAGACTTGTCTTTTTCAGCTGTTTCTGTCAGATATTGAGATCAGTGTCAAGCAACAGACTCAGCAGGTTGAAAGGTTCAACTACAAGCAATCTTTTAAAAAATGTGTGTCTTGATATTTTGCCTGTATATGCCACGTGTGTGTAGTAGCTGCAGAGGCAGAAGAGGGCACTGGATCCCCTGGAACTAAGATTAATACAGTTACGAGCCACCCAGTGAGTGGGTGACAGCCACCAAACCTGGGTCCTCCCGAAGACTAGCCAGTGTTCTTAACTGCTGAGCCATCTCTCCAGCCCCTCCAGCGACTTTTGAGTTTAAATCATCATTTCCCGCCTCTTGGCAGTGGTTATAAGCAAACAATCTGAATCAACAAATAATAATAATAATAATAATAATAATAATAATAAAGAGACTCAGAGAACATGCACAGGCAAGGGCGTGAAGGTGGGACTCGGAACCTCACTGCTGGGCACTGAAATCCCTGGAGGTTCTTGTAAAAGTTAACATTATTACCCTGTCAGCTAGCAGCGACCCTACTTGGGGATGCAGAGCCAAAGGAATGGAAAGGGGAGCCAGGACCTGAAGAGATGCGCTCTGCCCCCTCCAGCACTCTGCAATAGCCATAGGCAGAAGCAACCGGCGGTGTGGAGACCATAAGATCTGCGGGGTAGTACAGCAGAAGCCTGTGGCCAAACAAATATTTCCCAGCATGACAGACACGTGTCACACGAAATGCCTGAGCAAGACCGAGCCAGTCAACCATCAGAAGGGAAGGGATGTGGGCTCACAGGTGACAGCTGTTGGGTTTCTGGGACGTGCACGCTGGGGGTGGCTAAGTCCCCTGAGGGATCCTGGAAGCATTGTCCTTGTCAGGGACAATGGAGTTTGCAGCTGACCGCTCACAGGCTAAATGTGACTAGGATGTGTCTGGAATCCAGCTGGAAGTCTGCCTAACCCTCTTCAGCCTTCCAGAGCCTTGGGTCGGCTTACTTCCCTTCCCAGGTATCTGGTAACACAGAATGGCATCATGAAAACATTAATGGCTGCCTCTAGGCTGAGCCATCTGAGCTCTGCATGCTGCCCTCATCCGATGGGAAGGGTTGGAAACAGTGAAAGCTGCCTAGACCTTCCCTCCCGAGCAGCGTGGCTGGCGTGCGTGTGCACAAAGCTCTCTGATGTTTCAAGGAGAACAGACAGAACCTTCCATCTTCTCTACCTGTCAGGATTTTCTGGTCCACAGAATAAGTCAAGGCCAAAGGGCTTCCTTCAAAAAATAGTTTATTTTGCAGATCTCCCTCCCGGCAGCCTCTTCAGCTCACACGGATGGTCTGGGTTGCAGCTAGTCACGGTCTGGGCTCTCCTCTGATAGCAAGAGTACCTTGCCCAGAAGAACCCTTCATCCCCCAGGACGGCGGCAGCAAGCCTCCTTTCTCCTCCTTCCCAGGGCCCTCAGCTGCCAGGGCTGTCATTGGCTGATAGCTGGGCCTTTCTGTTTTAATCTGGGGCACCTCAAGTAGCCTGGCTTGCGGACGGTTCCCTGGGTGGCCTGGAGTGATGCTTCATATCTTCAGACACTGCCCAGAAGGACAGCAGGTGGCAGCCAGCTGCCCCAGCCTCTGTCACTGGCACAGACCATCTCATTCAGATCCTGATGCTGCAGGTCCAAAAGGTGCTGACAATTTTCATGAGAACCCACAGTACTTGTAGCACTGACCCACATCACCGGTCCAGAGCTCTTGGCTCCTGGTGCCATTGTATGAAGGCACTGAGTGAGGAAATGTACTGGTCAGGGACCCTGGGAGGGGCAAGGCAGTGTGCGTAGGGACAGCCTCTCTATGCTCAGGCAGCAGGAGGGTACTTGGCACTCAAGGGTGGCCAATCTTCTGGAGGCATGGTATGGGGTTCCGTCCTTGCTCCGTTTGCAAAGAAGACAGGACTTACAGAGCCTGGGAGCTGAGGCAGGACAACTCCTCCAGCCATGCTGGACACCAAGCATCCTTTCCACTTGTCCTTTTATCTATGGACACAGCTTGTCCATAGGACGGTCTTCCTGTCTCACTAGGGCCACTTAGAGAACAAAATGTCTCCATTATTCTTAATTGAAAAAAAAGGAAATCAGTTTTGCCCCTGCTTGGGTGACTAAGTGTCTTAAGCCCGCCAGAAAAAGAGGGTTTCTTGGGTCTCGACCCATTCATTCTGCTGAAGGACACAAGCTGCTGAGTGCAAACCAATGTGTGAGTGTCTGGAGGTCAGTCAGTGACCCGAGACACTGGATCCCCATTCCAGGTAAAGCACGAGGAACTCGGGGTGCCCGGTCCAGTTCACCTCAGAGATGCGGCAGAGTTATCCACTGGGATAAACCATGAAGTCCCCAGGGCTTCCGGGCAGGACAATGGGGAGGGGGGGGGTTGTCCAGGAAGACACTGATGAGCAGCTCTGTTTGCAGAATTCTCAGGATCCATTCGTGGATTTTCTAAAACAAGCCCCAGGGTACTGCGAAGGCCTGCCAAACGCTCCTTCCCACGGCCCAGGGTCCTGGGGACGGCCAGAGTAGCTCAGGGGGAAGCCGGGCTCTCCGTGGTGGATAGTAGCTGAGCCACCTGTATCCGCTCGGCCGGGGTGAGGTGCTGGCTCAGGTATGCCACGCAGTCCATGGTCACGTCCTGGTTTCCCTGAACCAGACTGCAGGGGAGGACAGGGACAGCTGGGTCAGTCTGGTCACTTGGTTCAGCGGCGTCTAGGTGGCAATGTCCTCGCCTACACATGCTCCTCTTGGGGAGGGGGCGAGCCTGGTGTTCTGATCCCCCCTTCTGTGTTCACTCAGATAATGGGGTGGGAGGTGAGGGAGAGGGGGGACACAGTCCTGCAGCAGGAGGGACTCTGATGTGGGGAACAGAGAGCCTCGGGGCGGTATAGCCCTTCCCAGTCACCGGCTGGATGATATGACCCCCAGGTATGACACACCGGAGCCCCAGCCTCACACCCGGGACAGGGTCCCCGGTGTCCTATGAGCCACCTCCTTGAGGACAATAGAAAGTCCTTCTAACCAAGCAGGTACCAGCCGTGACACAAGAAAGTCACAGGCCGCAGCTCCGTTGCCCAGGGAGAGGGATGGTCACCCTGAGTTGTCACCCCACCCATGAGGCTGGGCCTGACCCTGGCACTGTGGCAGGCCGATGAGCCAGAGGCTGGTCTCAGGCCTGCATCTCACCTTTGGATGGTCTTGAGGACAGAGTCCCGCTTCAGGTAATTGATGTTCTCACGGATGGTGGAGCGCAGGCCGTCCCCGGCTGACCAGTGCTGTTCCAGCCACTGGACCACCACCTGGTTGCTGTCCCACAGGTAGGCCTGGAGTGGGGGTGGAGTGGGGTCAATGGTACAGCGTACCTGGGGGGTGCTGTAGAGGAACAGAGCTGGCAGCCCTTACTTATACCCCCAGTGCCCGCACGTTACAGCTCCCTTCTCCCTGCTCAGACCCACCTTGACGGGACCCTCGGTCTCCACAAACCAGCGACGCAGCATGGAGTGCATGTGCTCATGGCTCAGCTCGGGGCTGGCTCGCAGAATCTCCTGTGTCACCTGCGCTTCCAACAGCAGCCGGCGCAGCCTCCAGTAAAAGAAGGTGCGTGCAGTCTTCCACTCCAGCACGTCCTACGGACAGGCCCAGCTGAAGACTCACAGAGGAGGGAACGGCCAAGACCGGGCCCCAGGCTGGCTACCTGGCTCATGCCCACCTCATCCTATAAGCTGGGATACCATGCGTTGGGGGCCGAGCTCTTATCTAGGGAGACACGGAGCAGGGCTCTACAGGCCCCACGATGCCTCGTGTCCACATTTACCTCCGCTGTCACAAAGCTCAATCTCAGGCTAGTTCCCAAAAGAAAAAAATATCCAGCTACGGGCATGGGCCAGTGAACAGGTAAGTCCTCTTAGGAGCACGTCATGGGCCAATGTCAGCACAAACCAGCCTTCAAGCCTCATCTGAACACACTAGAGTTACTCTGGACCCCCTGGGGGTTAGAAGCTGTGGTCTCCTGCCCATACACTCAGACTGAAAGGCCCTGAGAGCCCTCTAAGCTCCATCCCAAACCCCCATGCATTCCTCCGTGTGTGGGGCCCCAGGTGGCCTTGGGGGACTTACCATGATGATTCCCTTCTCCAGCATGTGGCCCGGTGTGTCATGCAGGTCGGCGAATTGCACTGCCACCTGGTGGTAGATGGGGAATAGCAGGTCCTCTCGGGCTTTCAGCTGGCCCTCTAGCTCCTTGCGGTCCTTGTCAGAAAGCTGGGCCGCCCCTGCAAGCGAGCAGACATCGATCGGGCCAGGACCTCAGGGATTGTGAGAGACGGCCATGTGGGGCTCTGTTGGTTTTGTTTGTTTGTCTTTTGAAAAGCCGCAAAACCAAACAAGAGGCCTTGCCCTGTGATAGTCTGGTCTGCGATGCCAAAGCTACTCCTAAATCAAGTTGTCCTGCAGCCTTGGAAATGCGCTGAGAGCCCCAAGACAGCACCTGGGTGAAGCTCCAGCTGCTGCCTGCAGACATGTGATAATTACAGTGGGGATATGCTAACTCCATGGCAACAGAAACACGACACAGATTCTGGGAATGCACAAACCAACAGTTCTGCCAGGAGACCAATAATAAGAAGTGAGTCCTAACGCGGGGTCACCCAGGTGGCTCAGTGGAGAAAGATGCCTGGTGCTAAGCCTGATGACCTGAGCTTGTTTGATCCCTGGGCCCCACGTGTTAGAAGGAGAGAACCAGCTCCTGCAAGCTGTCCTCTGGCCTCCACACAAGTGCTGTGGCTCCTCGCGCATACACAAACACACACAAAATAAATGTAATAAGGAAGGAAAGAAACCTCACGACACAATGCCAGTTCCACACAGACCCAGTCATGAAGTACAGACCCAAATCTCAGAGGCCACCCCACTGTAACAAACGTGAAGCCTGCAGTTACACACACGGCCACCACATCCGGGGAGTGAAGCAAATGAAATGGATAAACATTGTTTACCTCTGATCAGGGACATTCATAAAGGGACACTATCATTACCCAAGTTCTGGTGTTCCCCACGGGCCCCAAATGTTTCAACCGTCTCCCTCCATGTGTGGAACAGTGAACTATGAGATCACAGAATGAACGTCCGTCTGCTACAATGCTCCAAAGCTTGAACCTCTGAGAGCAGATAAGATGCCATGCAACTGAATGCTCCACCCTGGCCGGCACCAGAAATGGGGGCCGCGGGCCAAACACAGAAGCTCGGAAAATTAATTTCGCGTTTGTATCTGGCCCCTTCGCCGAGACAGCTCACTGTGGACACACAAACGGCAATTCTCCAAAGCATCTGCCATTGATACAGTTCCTGTCCGACCACTCCCGGCACCTGGGGAGGCGCCCATTACAAGTACCAGCTGGCTTTAGGGTCCAGCTTGACTCATCTCATTCTGCTTTTAAGGCACCGACGCCTTTGCCCGCCTGGGGTGTCACCTGTGAGACCCACTTACCCAGCTGTCCCACGAGCTTCTTGCACACTGGGTCTAACCTTCTCATGGTCTTCACCAGATCTTTCTTTCGGAACTTAATTTCCACAGTGCCCTCCGGCTCCAGAACACCCCCCCTGAACAGAGAAGAGGAAAAATGTGTGTGGGGTGTGTGGCGGGGGCTGGCTGGGGACAGACACTCAGGTCTCTCTGCTCTCCTGCCCCCGGCCCCTTTACAAAACATCTGCCTATCTTTGCATATATTATGACTCTGTGTGTGTGTGTGTACTTGTGTGTGCACCCCTGTAAAGGTCATAGGCCTTTTTGCGACAGGGTCTCTCGCTGAACCTGGAGCTCACTGATTTGGCTAGACTAACTGACCATCGAGCCCCAGAGCCTCCCTATCTCTGTCCACGACCTTCGGGGCCAAGGTTACAGGTGCATACTGCCATGCCCAGGTTCCTGCCCTTTCCCTGATCTTGTCCTCTGGGGGCCTGACTCGCTCTGCGGAGAAGACCCCACGTGCCACACCCACCTACTCTCCTTGTCGGCGTACATCTCTATGCACAGGGGGTTGATGGTTGAGTCCAGGACAACCCACGAGCCCCCACGGAGCTCAGCACAGGGAGGGATGTAGATGAGAATGGGTTGGTTGTACTGCCGGAGGCCATCCACGATGTAGGCTCCAAACTTCAGCATCTGTTCATACATGTCTGCAAAGCAAGGCCTGCTTAGGGGACTTGGGCCCCAGTGACACAGCCAGGCTCCTGGGGGAGACCCAGAGAGCTAGGGGCTGGGCTGGGGCTGGCTCCCTCCCTCAGTGGCCATGTGACCTTGAGCAGGCTGCTCTCCTGCGTGGGCGTGACCTCATCTGTGAATGCAAGCACAGGGCTGTGGCTTCCCGAGTCCCTTCCAGCTCTGAATGAATGACACCCCAATCCGCCCGCCCACGTGTGAAGTACTCACAACCATACATGGGCCCCTGCTCTGCATCACCAGGAGTCACCCTACGTAGTGGCTTTGCAATGCTGGCTTCAGTGACACGTGTGGAACCAGATCCAGAGCGTGGGGCCCCCACCGCAGCCCTCCCCATTCACAAGCCAGCGGTGCGGGAGGCTCGGAGAAGCCACCCAGGTATCAAAGACACACGTGTGCCTCTCTCCCTCCTCGGCTCCTCCCTCGGCAGCCAGAGGGTACCACTATCTCTCTGGACATTCTGGGTGACTTCTGAGGAACTCGTACAGCTATGGTCAGCTCTGAGGAAGGAGGATGGGTCTCATTTAACCACACAGGAAGGAAGGTAGCCTGTGTGCAGAGCAGACCGCAATGCCCTGCCCTTCACATGACCCCAGGGAGTCACCTGCCTCCTGAGCTCTGTTCCTATAAACCAAGCACCTCCTTGTGTGACACGGAGGGGCTGCACTTACCCTTCATGCCGCCAGAGAAGCCTCTCCAGTTGGCAAAGATCATGAGGGGCAGATGCTCCTGGTTGAAGTCCCTGATGACCTGCGCTGTCTTGTAGGCAGAGTCCGGGAACCACACCTGGCCCGCCTGCTGGATGATCTG